>NC_056000.1:58271910-59471910 GCF_018446385.1 Zingiber officinale | reverse complement strand
TTGTTAGTAACTCATTTAATTAGTGAACGTTCGATATCTTAAACACAGGGAGATTAACACACTTATGATAAGAAGGAGCCCATATAGTAATATGAGATTGGTGCGGTAGTTCAATAATAACTCTTTAGTGGTATAAGTTATTATTGATGAACTCGAGTTAGGTGTTTGGGGCGAACACGGAAAGCTCAAGTTCATCGGGAGACCAAAATCAATTTCTCCTCTCAGTCCCTATCGTAACCTCTTAATTATAAAGTGTTATACCCACCCATACCCACCTTCTTATCCATCCTAGGTGGCCGGCCAAGCCAAGCTTGGAGCCCAAGCAAGGGCGGGCCAAGATTAATCCTTGGATGGACCAAGTGGTGGTCGGCCCTAACTTGGAGCCTAAGTTAGTGGCTGGCCACAATAAAATAAAAGGGAATTTTATTTTTTAACATCTTTCCTTATATGGAAGCCATGATTTAAAAGAAATGTTAAAAATTAAATCTTTCCTTTTATAGTTTCTACAAAGGATTAAGAGAAAGGTTGGATATCTTTCCTTATTTGTAGTTAAAAGAAAGATTTTAATTTTGGAGAAAACTTTCCTTTTTGTAATCATTCACATGTTTTAATAGAGAGATTTTAATTTATAAAAGTTTCCTTTTATAACCAACCATGAAGGGAATTTTTTAAAGAGAAATTTTTATTTTTAAATTTCCGAAAATAAATTAGGAAGTTTTAATTTTTATTTAAAACTTTCCTTTTTTGGAGGACAATGAGGTGGCCGGCCATTAGAGGTTTAATAAGGAAATTTTAATTAAATTTTCCTTCTTAAACATTGGCAAGTTATATAAGGAAATTTTATTTATTAAACTTTCCTTATTTTCCTAGACCAAGGAATATAAAAGAGAGGGTAGATGTGCCTTACCTTACAACAATACATCTATTATTTCCCCTCTTCTCTTCCTTGGTGTGGCTGACCCTCATCCTCTCCTCCTTTTCTTCTTCTTTGGCCTACGACATCAACTCTCTAGGAGACTCTTGGTGGCCGGATTTTGCTTGGAGAAGAAGTAGAGAAAGGAGGCTTTGTTTCTTTGCATCCCTTGGAGCTTGGTTGGTGGCCGAAGACCTTCATCTCTAGGAGATTCTTGGTGGCCGAAACTTGCAAGGAGAAGAAGGAGGCTTGGGTGGATTCTCATCTCGATAGATCGTCTCTCACACGATGTCCGAGATAAGAAGAGGAATATGATAGAAGATCATGAGGTCTATAAGCTACAAAAGGTATAACTAGTTATTAGTTTGCGCATCATAACTAGTTCATCCTTTGTTTAGTTCTTGAAATACCAAACACAATAGGCTAGTGATTCTAGGTTTTCGTATTTGTGATTCAATTTGTGTTTCTTTTGTTTTTCGATCTTGTGATTCGATTGTTCTTTTTGGTTAAACCTAGGGTTACTATAAGGAGATTGAATATTGAATTTCATTGAAAGACTTTGTCTAGGAAGTGGTGGATGATCCCATACCCAAGAAGGCATAGTGCCTCACCATGTTTAACCTAGAAATCAATCTCTGAAATAAATATTTAATCAAATTTGTAACATGGGTGGATTTGGATCAATAATGTTAAGTATCGTTTGCGATCCAAGTCTAAACTTCTAAAAATAAATAAATTGAATTTGGAATCAATAATGTTAAGTTCTGTTTGCGATTCCAAATTTAATTTCTAAAGAACACAATAGGTTGTTAGGAAAGGTTCAGGACTTGTACAAAATTTTTGTGCAGGGGTACCGGTACGATATTCCGAGTAGCAACCAAAAATTGGTATCATAGCTAGGATTTTCCTCTGTGTGTTTGGTTTTCAGTTTAATTATGCACATGTCATACATATTTTAGGTAGGATAATAGTAGGATATGCTAACTCTGTGGTTGCAGGCTCCAACTATTATGGCTTAATGAGATTGTGTGTGACTGGACCCTTGGACATGTCAAGGGCATTTTATGTGTGTGCATGACTGTATTTATTAAATACAGCAGGAGCTGTATTAGCCCTAGGATTTTACTTTTTTGTTTGATCTAGACTCTATGTACATTCCCTTGTGGAATATAGGATTGATATATGTAAAATTCTATTTTTGTCGCGGATCGTATCCTTGCGAGGCGTGGTGCTATAGGAGGACCAGAGACGCAATAGAAAAGGAAGCTCGATGGACCCGACGACATGAACCCTAGGGCTGGCAGCACATGGAAGACAGTGATGGAAGAAGCCATAATAGTTGAAAAATTAATTTCCATATTTATATTTTTATTTACTGTGATGTGTGTGTGCACGTGATGTGTGCTTGCATAGTTAAAATTCCTCACCTTAAAAAAAAAACTAAGTGGGAGAGGGATTAGTGTTACGCTTCCACAAGTGCACGGATTCATTGTCAGTAATAAAAATATCGATCCCATAAGGACTGGCTATAAGCACTAGCAATCACTCACTTATGGTTAGCTAGACCACCAACGGACTTGATCAGGCTAAGGGAAAAGAAAGGTCGAGGGAGAGAGTCGCAAGGCTGAAATATGACTTGGTGATGAGGAGTTCTAGGGGGTCTGTTTCGTCATGGTAGTATTGATGTGTCTTGGTTTGTCTTATTCTCATTGTCCTTATTCCTGCTATTGCCGGAAGCTAAGTGGGTATTCTCAAGAGCCAGATTTGGGTAATGCCCTAAGAACTCCTGTCACGGTTTACCCCTATCACTAGGGCACCTCGGTAAATCTTGAGGTCATAACTCTAACTAGTAAATTGAGGATGGTGAGTGGAGCTAAGCCTGGTCTCTCGCTCCCTTGGGGAGAATTTCCCTTCCTCTCGAGGAGCTATCCTAGATGTCCGTGGACGGATTACCCCTATCACTAGGGCCCCTCGGGTGTACGATCTAGTGATGATCCTCTACGAGGTTGACAAGTTCTTCACAATCAAAAGTAACAATTAACAATTAAAATAAAGCATGAAGGTTCATCCAGCAAGTACAAACACAATTCGAGTCTCACATCAATCCATACCACGACTACTCCCTAATCCCAGAACAAGGGGGTCTAATCATGAATGCTGTAACACCCATAGAGTACTTAGCAAGATTTTAGGTATTTTTATTATGAATAAAAAATAGGCCTTATGTGGAAATTGCAAAAATAATAAAAATAAAATAGAACAAAAAAGAGAGATGACCAAGGCTTGAACCTTGGATCTCTTACTAGATATATGCATGTGTTAACCAATAGACCAAGAGAAATTATTGTTAAAGAAAGAAGTGACAATATAGTTAAGGGTAAGAAAAGAGATTTTTCATTGAGAAGGAGAAGTTAGAGTTGCCTTCCCCCTCTCAAAAGAAAAGAGGATTCTTGCTTCCTCTTCTCATTAAGGAGAAGTAAAAGAAAGGAGAAGGAAAAGTACATTTTCCCTTCCTCCTCTCATGATAAATAAAAGGGAAAATTAAAGAGGAAAACTCATTTGCTCCTCTTCCTCCTCCCTCCTCCTCCTCACCGTGACCAAGACCTTCCCCCACCTCTCCTTGCCGAAATCCAAAAACAAAGAAGACCCCTCTCTAGGAAGGTTCCACAAGAAAGATCCCTTTTCCTTAAGCAAATAAGGATGTAAGTATTCCCTCACCTGTGGTACAAGTTGCTTACGGTATTCTCGAAAGATTTGAACTCTTAGAATTAGAAATAAAAAGAAGAGAAGAAACCATGCTTATGTACTTTAGTAGGTTATGATATGAATTTAGTAGAAAAGAAATTATGTGTGTGATGTTAAGTTGATCTTCTTATTAAGATGTTTATTGACCTTCTTTTCTTTTATATGGTTTGGCCATGGTGAAAAGTTTGAGTTCATGAGGCTTAAAACCTAATCTAACATGCTCATAGATTTATTTATGATGTGTCATGAAATTTGCTAGAGATTCATGTTCATATGTTGTTTAGAAGTTGTGTTCTTGCTTGAGAAAGGTTCGGCCATGATAAAAGTATAGAGTTCATGAGGCTTAAAACCTAATCTAACATGCTCATAGATTTATTTATGATGTGTTTGTTGGTTGCTACTCGGAAAGCCTAGAGGTTCCACTGTACAAAAATTTTGTACAAAGGTCTAAACCTTTTCCTAGCTACCATGTGTTCTTTTAAATTAAATTTTGGATCACCTGCGGAACTTAACACGTTTGATCCAAAACTTAATCTATTTATTCTTTTAGGTTTTGACTTAGATCTCCTGCGGAACTTAACACGTTCGACCCAAATCACCTTAAGTTATTAATTCCATTAAATATTAATTTCCATAATTGGTTCCCAGTACTGACGTGGCGAGGCACATGGCCTTCTTGGATATGGGAGCAACCACCACCGACTAGACAAAACTTTTTATAGAAATCTAATATTTAATTTCCTAAAATAACTTTAGGTTAACCAAAAAGAACAATCAAATCACAAGGAAAAATAAAACAAAAGAACACAACTTCGAAAAGCATATTCGAAATACTAGAACGTAAGCCTCTTGTATTTGGTATTATTTCCATAAATAACTAGTATGATGCGGAAAAGGAAAAACTACTAGTTATACCTTCTAGAAAGACCTCTTGATCTTCTACCATATTCCTCTTCTAACCTCGGACGTTGTGTGGGCAACGATCTTCCGAGATGAGAAACCACCAACCACCTTCTTCTCCTCCTAGCTAGGTTCGGCCACAACAAGGAAGCTTCACCAAGGAAGAAAATCAAAACACCAACCAAGCTCCAAGAGATGCTAGCTTTCTCTCCTTCTTCTTCTTCTTCTCCAAGTAGTATCCAACCTCCACAAAAACTCCAAGCAATAGGGATGTTTCGGCCACCACAAGAGGAAGAGAGGGAGAGGATGATGATGGCCGGCCACACCAAGGAACAAAAGAGGGAGAGAAATAATAGAGGTTATCCCTCATGAAGGCACCCCCACCCCTTCTTTTATATTCCTTGGCCTAGGCAAATTAGGAAATTTAATTACAATAAAATTTCCTTAATTTCCTTGACATGATTTAATTGTGAAAAATAAAATAAAATTTCCAATTAAAACAATATTGGCCGGCCACATCAAGAGAAATAAATTAGACAAGTTTTAATCAACAAATTAAAACTTCCTAATTTGTTTCTGGAAATTTTAAAAATAAAATTTCTCTTCAAAAATCTCTTCATGGTTGATAAAAAGAAATTTCTATAATTTTAATTTAACAACATGTGAATAATTTTTAAAGAGAAAATAAAATATCTCACCAATCTACAAATAAGGAAAGAGATCTAATCTCTTTCTTTAATCTTTTGTAGATCTTTTACAAGAGAGATATTTTAATTTTAATTCTCTTTAATAAATTATATCTTCCACATAATAAAAATTAAAATTAAAATCCTTTTTAATTTAATATGGCTGATCCCTCTAGCTTGGGTTCAAGTTAGGGCCGGCCACCCCAATTTATGCTTAGGCCGGCCCTAGCTTGGTTCCCAAGCTAGCTTGGTCGGCCCCTATTAGGTGGGTATAGAAAGAGGGTATAGGTGGGTATAGTACTCTATAAATAAGAGGCTACGATAGGGATCGAGACGAGGAATTGGTTTTGGTCTCCAGATAAAATTAAACATCCCGTGTTCGCCCCGAACACACAACTTAATTTTATCAATAATAATTCATTCCACTAGAGAACTATTATTGAACTACCGCACCAATCCCAAATTACATTTTTGGGCTCCTTCTTATTATGAGTGTGTTAGTCTCCCTGTGTTTAAGATATCAAATGTCCACTAATTAAGTGAGTTACTGACAACTCATTTAATTAATATCTTAGTCCAAGAGTAGTATCACTCAACCTTATCATCATGTCGGACTAAGTCCACCTGCAGGGTTTAACATGACAATCCTTATGAGCTCCTCTTGAGGACATTATCAACCTAGTATCTCTAGGACACAGTTTCCTTCTATAATCAACAACACACACTATAAGTGATATCATTTCCCAACTTATTGGGCTTCACTACAACAAAAACCCTCATAGACATTGGTTTTCCACCGGTGTCTATTTCATTTTCGACCGATGTCTATGAAGCCGATGTTAAAAGTCTGCCATTTTAGACATCGGGTTAAAACCGGTGTAGTATCACTTAATGACACCGGTCTTCGAATCGGTTATTAACCGGTGTAGTATCACTTAACGACACCGTTTCATCAACGGTGTAAAACCAATGTAATATTATATGTTAATAACACCAGTTTTGGCAGCGGTAAATGACCGATGTAATATTAGTTAATAACACCGGTTTTGCAGCGGTGGAAAACCGATGTAATATGTATATTTTTTAACAGCACAAATTTGATTTCCGAAACAATGAAAAACCGACAATAATAAAAAAAAATACACAAATATTCACAAATTATACAAATATTCTTCATTCAACAATATCCATAAAATACATAAATATTCACAAATTATATAAATAATCTTCTTACAACAGTATCCATAAAATACCCAAACATTCTTTTTACATCAAAAGCTAGCTAATAGATAGCAAAATCAAGGTAGAACATTCTTTTAACACATCAAGGTAGAACCGCACTTCAAATGTAATCTAGCATACATTCAGCCCACTCGAACCGCACTTCATCAATTTCAACTCTGGAGTACTTGAGATTTGTAAACTGTAAAAACACATAAATAATATATTAGTAAATCAAGACAAAAAATCATAGTTGAAAAAGCAGTAAGAGCACCAGGTAACAAGATGAGTAATTGGAATGCTTAAAAAGAGAAACATTCATCAATTATCTCAACCACAAATAAATAGAAAGAAGAATCATAGATGTAAGATACTGATATAGTCCAACACCGGCACAAATTCAAAGAAGAAATTACCTATCTTTGTAAGCTGAAGCCAAATTTGCATGGGCTTCAGGCATAGTTGGTCTGATATTCACAACACGTATATAATCCTGAATTGCTTCAGTAACTCTACCAATCTCCTTAAATGTGTTCCCTCTATTGACAAGACCATCAGCAGCAGTCTGCGAAGAACTAGCAGAAAGCAGCAATTCTCATGATTGAATATCCACACAGGAAGCAAAGGTTGAACTAGCAGTGTAGCTGTGTAGGTGCTGCCTAGTATCTACCAAATTAACAAAATTAGCCGAAGTATCTTGCCAATATAAACAGACAAAAATCTCATGATTGAATAAAGAAGAAATAAAAGCGAGAAGTGATTTTTACAAAAATTCCACATAGTAAACTGGAATTCATATCCCTAAGAAAAGTTTGATCCAATAAAATATTTTAAACTGTATTTGTCAAAGCCAATGCAGATGCTTCCCCACTAAAATGAGAGGTAGTTGCACTAAATGGTCAACGACCATCCATCACTAATGATCCTTCTCACTTCAATCTCATAGCAGTCTAGATGGCATTCTAACTGTATCCTGTTAAAACATAAACGTGCTGTAGCCAACTGTTTGACAAAAAACCAAGCATGATTGCGAGGGCGTGATGGCAATGAACATGTTGTTAGTGCATGATTGCAATGAAAAAGACAGATATAGTACTCTACCTATTGCTTGTATATAATAGTCAAGTTGTTGAAGGGCGCAGATATCCCTCTTGTAATTGCTAAAGTTGCCTTATAGAATGATGCAGGAACACTCATCATGTTGCTGCATGAAGAGAAGTTTCATTAAGGAACAAAAATAAACTATCCGCACAGTTGCCATCAAACATTTCTAAAGCTTACCAATCCATGTATATGCTGCCAAGGCTTGACAATGCTTGTGGATGGTTAGGTTGTAAAGCAAAGCATGACTTGGGAAAAATTATTAAAATGAAGTTATTCAACAAGGAAAAAAAACTTAAGACAATAAAAATTTCCAAATTAAAAAGTCACCCTATAATGTCCAGTGTCTTTGAGAGCATGTCCAGCGTCTTTGACAGCATTCCCCTTTTAATGTGCAAGAAAGTCGATCATTAACTAACCTGGCTCACCATCAAGAAGGATACCACATTTTGACATATTAGACCATTATCAACTTACCAGATTATTGTAAGCTTCAATAAAGGTAGAATCACAGTTGATAGCTTGCTTGTAATGCAGAATTGCCATGTCAAGTTGACTTTGCTCATAATAGATGCCAGCAAGGTTTCCTGCGTCCAGATATCCCCAATGCATAGTTGACATAATAAACTCTCTTCAGAGCATAGTTTGCAGCAAAGTTATCCACAAAATCAAAAATAGATTAACAGTCCAGTGGAAAAATAGGAGTTATTGAATCACGTAGCATATTCCAGTGAAAGTATTCTGCAACAGTAATGTTATGAAGAACCTGAAATAAATAGAAAATGATTAAGAGTTCACACAAACAAGAACTACACATAGTAAATAAACTTCTCTTCTTTTGTATGCAAGTCAATAACAAATCATCATGTACTTCAAAAATCTACAATATCCATAGTTAACAACAAATTAACCATGCTTTTTTAGCGCATAACTTGTGGCAGAGAACAATACCACACAACATCCTACCAAAAACTATTATATGATTCCTCAAGTCAAAGATGTCACAATAGTTCATATTTATACTCTATCAACCTGCATCCACAAGACCTACTAAAACAATGAAGAATGGCAATAAACCATTTGTCTTCCAAAAAAGAAGCAACTCAATCAAGACTTCAAACATCGAGGCCTTGTTCAGACTCCCAACATCATTAGCAGCTAACCGAATCACAGCAATCAAAGCTAACCGAATCACAGTGTTAATGCTAGTAGAACAATTATCAGCTGGTTCGCAGGAAGTGAAGGCTGTTGCAGCCCGTGGACTCCGATTAATGGCAAAAACTGGGAAGGAGAATAGGTCTTTCATTGCAGAGGGTGGAACAATCCCAGCTCTCTACCAGCTTTTCCGGTCTACAAATCCAGTTGCTCAAGAGAATGCCCTGACTGCAATATTGAACATATCTATTCATGATGAAAACAAGAGAAAGATTATGGAGGAGAATGGTTGTTTGGAATTAATAGTATATGTTCTGAGATATGGGTTAACTACTGAGGCAAGGGAGAATGCAGCTGCTACATTGTTCAGCCTCTCTGCTGTCCATGACTTCAAGAAGATGATTGTGGATGAGCATGGTGCTGTTGCAGCACTAGCTGATTTGCTGATGCAGGGAAGCCCAAGGGGAAAGAAATGGGTTGATTGTCTCAAGCAAGAGAGCAGTGCATCCTAGGTAATTGTCCAACCAAAAGTAAGATTAATTCACAAATTGTGCATAACACACAAAAAAAAAACTATTGTAGAACATCTGGAAGCTCACTACTCCGAAAGTTATGTAGTGTGGTCAATAATAATGAAAATCCAGTGGCATCTCCAAATACTCGTTGTGCTGCATTATTTTCTCCAAGGATACACCAAAACTAATCATGAAGCCCAGGCTGGCATATTGCATGAAGCCCAGGCTTGAGGCCAGTGATGGATCCGGTGACGGTGGTTGGACCTATCACAGAGATTTACATCCCAAAATTAGATCGGATCACAAATTCACAGAAAAATCAAAATGGTTGAAGTTGAAACCCTAGATCTGAAAAGAATTTAGCATTCCACAAGTAGTATTTCAAGAGATTTCTCACCATCTCCTTCCTGGATGAAGTAAATTGTGCCCTTAACACCCTCATTGTTACCCAAGACAGCAACAGCCTTCACCATTTCCTTAAGTGTTCTACACAGCAGACACCAAACACACGGTTAAAGACATCATTAAATGTCTCAAAATAAGTAGCATCGCCACTAGATGAGAAATAATCGATCTCATCTTCCAGATACAAAAAGAAAAGCAACTCAACAATCGCCAGACTAAACGCTAAATAAATACCATCAAACTCGAGACGAAATCAGCTCTCGCTCCATCATAGATAGAGAACCCATCAAATCTCAGTAGAAAACTCCACTTTTTCTTCACCAAATCAAATCAAAGCAGCCGCATAAGTTAAAATCGAGAAAAAAAAAAGAGATAAAACCTAAGGATCTAAAACAAAACAACAATACGATGGAAGACAAATTTCAGATCGGAAAGTATACCTTTGATAAATGGATTAAAGGAAAAAAGAAATGAGATTTACCAGATGATCGAGCACCAAAACAACAACGGGGCAGAAATAAGAGATTCAGATTAAAGAAAACAAAAGCAAATATAAAGATAGAATTATGGAAGAAGAAAGGTGGTGAGGTTGGAAGGAAGAATAAAAAAGAAACACTGAAAAAGAGAAAGAGGTAGAAGAAGAGGTCAAAAGTGTGACCTTATTGAACCAGGTCCCATGGGCAGACTGGATTGCGTGGTGGAGGTCAGAAAACGGAAAGGTGGAGGCGAACTCCTTGGCGAAACGCTTGCTACCGTAGCACCGTAGCATATCCTCGTTCGTCCACGAAAAAGATGCCATCTTTCGTAGATCTAGGAAGGGGAAGAGGGAGATGAGGCAAGGAGGAAAGTGGTGGTGGCGTCGCGACGGTATACGGTGGACGACGCAATATAGGTTTAGGTTTGGAGGGAAGAGTGAAGTGTTGTAAATTTTGGCTAAGTATTGGTGGAAAAATTATATTATTTTATTTTAGTGCATAGACATCGGGTTTTAAAAAACTGCTGTTAAAATCGGTGTCTATTAACGAAAAATCGGTGTCTATTAACGAAAATCTGCGCTCATAGACACCGGTTTTTAGAAAAACCGGCGTAAAATACTCAAAGACATCGGTTTTTGCTTAAAACTGTTGTTGTTCCACCGATGTCTATGAGGGTTTTTGTTGTAGTGTTTATTGATTCATCGAACTAAATCTCACCCATTGATAAATTAAAGAAATAAATATCAAATATATGTGCTTGTTATTATATTAGGATTAAGAGCACACACTTCCATAATAACCGAGGTCTTTGTTTCTTTATAAAGTCAGTATAAAAGAAACAACCTCAAATAGTCCTACTCATTACACTCTAAGTGTACTAGTGTAATTATACAGTCAAGATAAACTGATACCTAATTACACTACGACCTTCTAATGGTTTGTTCCTTTCCATTTTGGTCGTGAGCTACTGTTTATGATTTATAAGGTACTGATAACATCATCTTATGCATGTGGCACCACATACTATGTTATCTACAGTATAAATTAATTGAACAACTACAACTAAATGTCGACAATTTGACCAAATGTGATTCTTTATTCATAATGAATGTTTACAAAGCTTAGGCTTTCAGTATACACTCCAACAGTGTTATGAAATTTGCTAGAGATTCATGTTCATATGTTGTTTAGAAGTTATGTTTTTGCTTGAGGAAGTTCCGGCCATGATGGAAATATTAGGGTTCATGAAACTCAAAACCTAAATTAGTATGCTCATAGACCTCCATGTGATATGTAATGAAATTAACTAAGAGATTTATGTTTACATGTTGCTCATAATTTTATTTCTTAGTTGTGAAGTTTCGGCCATGATAGTGATTTAGGGTTTCATAAAGCTCCAAATCTAATTTAGCATGTTCATAGGCTTCCTTGTGATATGTTATCAAATTTGCTAGGTATTCATGTTAAAAGATTTCTTAGAAGTCTACTTCTTGTTGCATGAGGTTTCGGCTATAATAACTTTTAGGGTTCATGAAGCACAAAACCTAAGTTAATATGATCATAGGCTTCTTGATGATATGTTATAAAATGGGATAGAAACTTATACTTATATGTTGCTTAGAAATTCATTTCCTACATGATAAAGTTTCGGCCATGATTAATCTTTAGGGTTCATGAAGCTCCAAACCTAATTTAGTATGCTCATAGACTTCTTTATGATATATGATGGAATTAGCTAGGTGTTCATGATACATGTTGTTTAGAAGTTTATATTCTTGGCTTATGAAGGTTCGGCCATGATAAGATTTTAGGGTTCATGAAGCTCAAAAACCTAATCTAGCATGCTCATAGACTTCCTTATGATATGTTATCAATTTGGCTAAGTATTTATGTTCATGTGTTGCTTAGAAGTTTTACTCCTTGTTATATGATGTTTCGGCTATGATAAGGTGTTAGGGTTCATGAAACTCAAAACCTAATTTAGTATGTTCATAGACTTCTTATGATATGTTATGAGATTTGCTAAGTATTCATGTTGTATGTTGTTTAGGAGTATTCTTTTGTTATGAACTTTCGGCCATGACTATGACTTAGGATTCAAGAAAGTTTTAAACTTAAACTTAGCAAGCCATGAATTTTCCTTATGATATGTTTAGGTTTAAGTATGCATGCTTTATGATAAGATCAGTAACATGTTGATTATGTATGTTATGAATTATGCATGATATGATCCTTATGATGATTATGTACACAAGCATGTATGATTTCAATATGTTGCATGCTCATCTATGTAAGCTTATGAACCAAGCATGATAATGGTTTCATATGATGGCCTTGTGCCAAGAATGCATGCCTTATGATATGATAAGAAATGGCAAAGAGTTGCTTCCCTTAAGTTGGGATTAAGAGCACTCTTCATGTTAAGACAAGAGCATGACCTTATGATGATATGATATGACGATTATGATGATATGATATGCATAACATGTACTTTACTTTGTATGGCTTGTACCAAGGGTGGGCTCCATAAGAGCCCCTAGACCGACGGACTATGAACGGGTCTAGTAAAAAGGGATGGGCTCATTAGTACGCCCCTAGACCGACGGACTATGAACGGGTCTAGATCCCTAGTAGGTTCGGGGCTAGCTACCCTGTCCTAGGGATTTGCGCGCATTTATGTATGTATGTGGTACAAGCCGGGCCCTCATGATGATGATATTATGTTCAAATATTAAAAGATATGTATAAAGACATCTTGCACTCGACATGTCATATGTTTTAAAAAGACATTTTGCATAATGCACCCATTCATATATGATATGTTTCTTTCTATGTTCCATGATATGTTATGCTTCTCATGATCTACCTCATATGATTCCTTTGTTTATGATATGTTAGAAACATGTTTCATAAGGATATGTTATGATAAGAAACTATGCTCACCTATTGATGATTATGTTTATTTTTCATTGATGATATGCTTGTATGATTATGCTTGAGATACGGATTTTTGTGAGTAGGAAAGAATCTTACTGAGCCCGTGTGCTCATAGCTTACTTCCTTGTACCACAGATAAAGGCAAGGGATGGATGACCTAAGGGAGCTGCAGGAGAGGCAAGGAGGTGTGTGTGGCAGTGGCTCGGCTAAGACAAATAAGACCTGCTATAATGTTTTGTTATGTTTGACATGAACTATTGTAATTATGTTACATTCCAGTATAACTCTATGATATTTCCGCTGCTTTATGTTATAAGAAAGAAATTTTGAATATGTATGTATCCTGGAATAGTTAAGTAAGTCAGTAGCCCCGTACCTTTGAGTAGCAGTTAGGGCGGGCGTTACAAATGCTAGAGAGATATCCGAACACATAGTGTAGACAAATATACAATTCTCAGCAAGTAAGAAGGGATATGCTTATCGGGTGTCGAAGAGCGGCCTTCGGATCTAACTCTCAGCTTCTGGAGTCGATGTGGTGGTGGAAGTTCGCTAAATTGCAATCCCAAGTAGCGTAGAATTGCTCCAAGACCTGTTTCTCCCTGACGGCTCGCCTCCTCCCTTGCAAAAAGGGTTAATACCCCTTTTATAGCCTAGGTTTTGGCCGCGGCGGCACGGCCGTGTAAGGGCGGCACGGATCGTGCCCTTCTTTGGTTCGGTGCGTGGCTGCACGACCATGCAGGGTTGCACGGCCGTGTAGCCCTTGGGCTCTGTCTCTTGGGGCACGGCCGTGCAGGGGTGCACGGCCGTACTAGTCTCCTTCTCTGCTCTGGGGTGGCACGGTCGTGCAAGGTTGCACGGCCGTGTGCTGACTCGCCGCTGTTGTGGTCGCACGACCGTGCAGGGTTGCACGGCCGTGTGCTCTTCCTCTCCTATTTGGCCACACGGCCGTGCAGGGTTGCACTATCGTGTCGTCTGGTTGGTTCCGATGCATCAATGTCCTCTGTTTAAGCTCTGAAAATCTTTCCTGTCAATATAAAACCAAACAAAGAGCAGATATCCGAACAAAACAATAGATATGATGAATACAAGATAAAAGATGTGATCATGTGAAGAATATATGTGCATCAGTCACGTGAATGTGCGCTAAAACATACGTAGAAGATCATAATATTTGCGCACACCACACCCCCAGACTTGAACCTTTGCTTGTCCTCAAGCAAAATGCTACAAACTATGTTCATGAAATCCTTTAGTGTTTCATAATCCTTAGTGCATTTGCCTAACTCTATCATCTAGCTTCACTGATAAGCATGATTGTGGAGTAACCTAAGTATGGCCTTAACATAAGTCCTCTGTGCTCGGTGCAGTAAGTAGCTCAAGCTCTTCAAGTTTCCATTCTCTGTCCTAGTTAAGTCGTCATACAATTGAATTCCTAATGTTCCCGGTGATAGGCACTTACCTGCCACACACTTGGTTCGTTTCCCTTAAATTACACAAGGTCTCAAACTTCTCAGAATCAAGAGAAATGTAACATTCGTTTCCCCAGTAACCTAACTCGGTCTTAAAGGGGTGAATTGTTAGTTTCCACTCACGATAACTATTTTTTTTATCCTTTTTTTTCGCATAGTGATATAGAGTAGCCCTTATTACACATGCAATGCATATGTCGGGATTTAGATTTTTCCGAGTGAGCTTCCATGATCCGAGGTTATCCAGTAACCAAAATATAAATAAGGAATCACCATGGGAACACAAGTACTAAACAATTTGGATGAATCATAACTATTGCAAAAGTATGTCTACCATTTAAGCTTAAGTACTTAAGTGTAGTGAAAGAAAGTCCTTAAGGTTAGGCCAAAAACTTATACCGAACTCCGTACAATACTTAGCTTACTTCATGCTACTAAAGATAGAGAAAGGGGATACACCAAACATACTAACACAAGCTGGATCACTCGTGAACTAAGAAAAAGTTAGACATTTCGCTATTGGACAAGTGACTGAAAAAGTGGACGGTTGATGTTCTCAAATATGTCACATATAAGAAAATGCAAATAATGTGGAAGCAGAAACAAATAAAATGCAAATAGATAAAACTAAACTAAACAGATAAAAGAAAGTAAATAACATATGCAAAAACAAAAGAAAGACTCTCAACCAGACTCAGGTTGTGCAACAACATCACCCCCCCCCCCCCCAGACTTAGAATTTTCATCGCCTCGATGAAATCAATATAGTGGTGGGGGGCGGGGGATAAGGGGGTCCTTGATGTGGCCCCGGGGGAAATCTAGGAAAACCAGGGAGATGACATATGTGCTGATGATATTGATACAAAGCGTCTACTTGCTGTCAAGTGATATCCATATCATCCATAAAGTTCCTCATTCTCTCCTAGTCCACCTCATAATCTTGTACGAACCCCGTCACCTGACTATGGAAGTTTCTAGTGAACTGAAAATGATCTCGCACCTCCTTAAATTGGTCGTCAGAAAGCTTGAAGCGACCCTCCAGCAGCAGTTGTTGGGCATTGTGCTTCTCATGAAGGGATTCTAATGAGGTATGGAAGTCAGAAAAATCAAAACTAGAGGGTCCCGTGCCATAGGAAAATGAGTGCCTAGGAGGTTCCGGATGTCTGGAAGGCTGTGGGAAACCTGATGGCGAGGGTTCCTGGTGGTACTCGGGTTCTTCTACCATGGGAGGCATATTCTCGGGGGGTGGATCAGTGATCACCCAATTTGTAGGATTGTGAATTGAAGTGCGCTCGGGATAAGGAAGGGGTAGAGGGAAACCTAAGGCCCTAGGAAAGGCAAACTCATTCTCATCCCGACAAATCATCTTCATTGCAAGACAAGAATCGATGTCGATCTTGTCATTGCCATGAATAACCTCTAGTCCATCAAGCTCACAACCTAAGCTATATGCTATTGGAGTAATCAATCCATCAAATACAATTGTCCCCGAAGACGCCCTAGCTGCTCTTACTAAGGTTTGCAGAAAATGGAACCCAGAGTCAAAATCAATTTTCTTTAACATTGCCCAAAGACAATAGAGTTTAGTATTTTTAATTACCTCGTCATTATCTCCTCGAACAAAGATTGTTCTGCTCATCACTCGGTGCATGTATCTAAAGGTCGGGTTTTGCATGCGGGATGCCTTGGCTCTAGACGGTTCATAAGGGTCGTTCGATCCAGTTATCGACCTCCAAAATTTGTTACATCTAATCCCACTATCAAATCCTCGGGCACGTCCACTAGGTAAACCAAAACAATTATTAAAATCATTAAAAGTCCACCAAACCTCTTTGTTCATCATCCTAAAGGTTATGGTCCCTATGTAGTGTTGGTTGCTACTCGGAAAACCTATAGGTTCCACTGTACAAAAATTTTGTACAAAGGTCTGAACCTTTTCCTAGCTACCATGTGTTCTTTTAAATTAAATTTTGGATCGCCTACGGAACTTAACACGTTTGATCCAAAACTTAATCTATTTGTTCTTTTAGGTTTTGACTTGGATCTCCTGCGGAACTTGACACATTCGACCCAAGTCTCCTTAAGTTATTAATTCCATTAAATATTAATTTCCATAATTGGTTCCCAGTACTGACGTGGCGAGGCACATGGCCTTCTTGGATATGGGAGCAACCACCACCGACTAGACAAAACCTTTTATAGAAAGCTAATATTTAATTTCCTAAAATAACTTTAGGTTAACCAAAGAGAACAATCAAATCACAAGGAAAAGAAAAACAAAAGAACACAACATCGAAAAACATATTCGAAATTCTAGAACGTAAGCCTCTTGTATTTGGTATTATTTCCATAAATAACTAGCATGATGCGGAAATAAAAGTTACTAGTTATACCTTGTAGAAAAACCCCTTGATCTTCTACCGTATTCCTCTTCTAACCTCGAACGTTGTGTGGGCAACGATCTTCCGAGATGAGAAACCACCAACCACCTTCTTCTCCTCCAAGCAAGGTTCGGCCACAAAGGAAAAACTTCACCAAGGAGGAAAACCAAAATACTAACCAAGCTCCAAGAGATGCTAGCTTTCTCTCCTTCTTCTTCTTCTTCTCCGAGTAGTATCCGGCCACCACAAGAGCTCCAATGGAAGAGAAGGGTTCGGCCACCACAAGAGGAAGAGAGGGAGAGGATGGCCGGCCACACCAAGGAACAAAAGAGGGAGAGAAAATAATAGAGGTTGTGTCTCATGAAGGCACCCCTACCCCTTCTTTTATATTTCTTGGCCTAGGCAAATTAGGAAATTTAATTACAATAAAATTTCCTTAATTTTCCTTGACATGAATTAATTGAGAAAAATAAAATAAAATTTCCCAATCAACTTGTGATGGCCGGCCACAATCAAAAGAGCAAATTAGGAGAGTTTTAATCAACAAATTAAAACTTCCTAATTTGTTTCCGGAAATTTTAAAAAATAAAATTTCTCTTTAAAAATCTCTTCATGGTTAATAAAAGGAAATTTCTATAATTTTAATTTTATTAACATGTGAATAATTTTAAAGAGAAAATAAAACATCTCTCCAATCTACAAATAAGGAAAGAGATCTAATCTCTTTCTTTAATCTTTTGTAGATCTTTTACAAGAGAGATATTTTAATTTTAATTCTCTTTAAATTATATCTTTCACATAATAATAAAAATTAAAATTAAATTTCTTTTTTAATTTAATTTGGCCGGCCCTACTAGCTTGGGTTCAAGCTAGGGCCGGCCACCCAATTTTATACCTAGGCCGGCCCTAGCTTGTTCCCAAGCTAGCTTGGCCGGCCCCTATTGGGTGGGTATAGAAGGTGGGTATCGGTGGGTATAGAACTCTATAAATAAGAGGCTACGATAGGGATCGAGAGGAGGAATTGATTTTGGTCTCCCGATAAAATTAAGCATCCTGTGTTCGCCCCGAACACACAACTTAATTTTATCAATGATAATTCATTCCACTAGAGAACTATCATTGAACTACCGCACCAATCCCAAATTATATTTTTGGGCTCCTTCTTATTATGAGTGTGTTAGTCTCCCTGTGTTTAAGATATCGAATGCCCACTAATTAAGTGAGTTACTGACAACTCATTTAATTAATATCTAAGTCCAAGAGTAGTACCACTCAACCTTATTATCATGTCGGACTAAGTCCACCTGCAGGGTTTAACATGACAATCTTTATGAGCTCCTCTTGAGGACATTATCAACCTAGTATCTCTAGGACACAGTTTCCTTCTATAATCAACAACACACTATAAGTGATACCATTTCCCAACTTATCGGGTTTATTGATTCATCGAACTAAATCTCACCCATTGATAAATTAAAGAAATAAATATCAAACATATGTGCTTGTTATTATATTAGGATTAAGAGCACACACTTCCATAATAACTGAGGTCTTTGTTCCTTTATAAAGTCAGTATAAAAGAAACGACCTCTAATGGTCCTACTCAATACACTCTGAGTGTACTAGTGTAATTATATAGTCAAGATAAACTAATACCTAATTACACTACGAACTTCTAATGGTTTGTTCCTTTCCATTTTGGTCGTGAGCTTCTGTTTATAATTTATAAGGTACTGATAACATTATCTTCTGCATATGACACCACATGCTATGTTATCTACAATATAAATTAATTGAACAACTACAAACAAATGTAAATAAATTGACCAAATGTGATTCTTTATTTAACATGAATGTTTACAAAGCTTAGGCTTTCAATATACACTCCAACAATCTCCCACTTAAACTAATGACTAAGCTGCCATATCTTCTACCATACATCTGATTCCCATTCCCTCCACATGCCGATCGAAAGCTTTCGCCGGAAGGGCCTTAGTGAAAGGATCTGCCAGGTTATCTGCTGATGCAATCTTGGCGATGACAACTTCTCCTCGCTTCACGATATCTCGTATCAGGTGGTACTTGCGCTCTATATGTTTTCTTGCTTTATGAGCTCGTGGTTCCTTCGAGTTTGCAACTGCACTGCTATTATCACAATAAATTGTGATGATTTTGGGCAAACCAGGAATCACATCTAAGTCCATTAGAAAGTTCCTGAGCCATACTGCTTCTTTAGCTGCCTCAGAGGCTGCTACATACTCAGCTTCCATGGTTGAGTCCGAACCGCATTCTTGCGTATCTCTCCTCCATGAGATGGCTCCACCTCCTAAAGTAAACACATAGCCCGATGTAGACTTCTTGTTATCCCTATCGATTGGAAATCAATCAGTGTAACCCACGGGAGCGGATCGTCGCTTGTAAACTAGCATATAATCTCTAGTCCTTCTCGGTACTTTAATATATGCTTTACCGCGATCCAATGTCCTTGTCGAGGTTACTCTAATATCTCTTGACCATGCCACAAGCAGATATCGGTCTCATACATAGCATTGCATACATTAGGCTTTCTACACTGAAGCATAAGGAACTGCTTTCATGTCTTCTATCTCTTTCGACGTCTTTGGAGACATCTCTTTAGACAGAGCTACTCCATGTCTAAAAGGTAAGAAACCTTTCTTGGAATCCTGCATGCTAAAACGAGCAAGGATTGTATCTATATATGAAGCTTGGGACAGACACAACATTCTTTTCTTGCGATCCCTTATCACTTTGATCCCAAGAATGTGTGCACACTCTCCTAAGTCCTTCATATCAAATTGTTTGGACAACCATACCCTTACGTCTGATAATACCTTGACATTGTTGTCAATTAACAAAATATCATCTACGTATAGTACAAGAAATACCACCACGTTTTCGTTACACTTTTTGTATACACAAGACTCATCCGGACACTGAATAAATCCATACGACTGGATTACTTCATTAAACCGGATGTTCCAAGACCTTGAAGCTTGCTTCAGTCCATAAATGGACCGATTGAGTTTGCACACTAGATGCTCTTTGCCTTTTTCAATGAACCCTTCTGGTTGCTTCATATGAATGTTCTCTTCAAGACTTCCATTAAGAAATGCCGTCTTGACATCCATTTGCCAAATCTCAAAATCCATAAGAGCAGCAATGGATAAGAGTATCCGGATAGACTTAAGCATGGCTACCGGTGAAAAGGTCTCCTCATAATCGATTCCCTCTTTCTGAGTGTACCATTTCGCAACAAGCCTAGCTTTGAAGGTCTCTACCTTCCCGTCTGTCCCTCTTTTCCTTTTGTAGATCCACTTGCATCCAACGGCTTTTACACCATCAGGTGGTTCTACAAGCTCCCAGACTTTATTAGAGTACATAGACTCTATTTCAGAATTCATTGCCTTTTGCCAAGATGCTGCATCTATATCTTGGAGTGCTTCGTCGTATGTTCGTGGATCAGGTTCATGTTTACCCGGGACCAAGTCCGAAGACTCTCCCAAAAACATGAATCTTTCAGGCTGCCTTACAACCCTCCCACTACGACGAGGCACTGTCTGTGGTTGTGTATCATGTGTGACACGTGTTGCAGTCTCTTGTGGTACTTCATCTTGTACTGTTGGTACTGAAGTAGACATGTCCTCTCTAAGTTCTTCTAAAACAACTTTGCTACTGGGCTTGTGATCCATTATATAGTCTTCTTCTAAAAACTGGGCATTGGTGCTAACAATGACCTTCTGGTCTTTAGGACTATAAAATAAACCACCTTTCGTTCCTTTGGGATATCCTACAAACACGCGAACTTCTGTACGGGATTCTAACTTATCAGCATCTGGTTTGACATGTGCTGGACTACCCCAAATCCGAATATGTCTTAGATGGGCTTCCCATTCCACAATTCTATGGGAGTAGAAGAAGCGATTTAGAAGGTACTAAGTTCGGAACGTACACTGCTGTTGGAGCATATATCCAAAGCAATTTGGTAATTCTGAATAACTCATCATTGATCTAACCATCTCCATAAGAGTCCTATTCCTTCGCTCTACCACATCTTCCAGGTGCAGACAATTGGGATTGAATCCCGGCCTCTGATAAGTAATTCCTAAATTCTCCTAAGAGGTATTCGCCACCACGATCTGACCGTAGTGTCTTGATACTTCTACCTAGTCATTTTTCTACATCAGCCTTGTATTCTTTGAACTTATCAAAGCACTCGGACTTGCGGCCCATTAGGTAAATGTATCCATATCTTGAATAATCGTCTATGAAAGAGACAAAATATTCAAAACCTCCTCTTACCTGGACAGACATAGGACCACACAAATCAGAGTGAACCAACTCTAACACTTCTTTGGCTCTATACCCCTTGGCCTTGAACGGCCTCTTGGTCATTTTACCTTCCAAGCAGGATTCACAAGTTGGAAAATTTTCCAACTCTAATGAACCCAAAAGTCCATCGGCTATAAGCCTCTGAATCTTACTTAAGTTAATATGACCAAGCCTTAGATGCCAAAGATATGCTTGGTTCATTTCCGAAGGTTCTTTTCTCTTATTAGAATTAGAAGATGAGTTATAAATTTTCATGTTTTGCTTTGTGGAAGAAATTGGATTTAAAGTATACAAATTGCCAACTAATGCACCAGAACAGATAATCACTTTATTTCTTTTAATAACTACATCGTTACTAAAGGAAACTGAATATCCATCTAAAAATAGTTTAGAAACTGAAATTAAATTCTTTCTAAAGCGGGTACATAAAGATAATTTCTTAAAACCAAATTCCTATTTCTACTAAAAGATAAGTAGACGCCTCCCCAACAGTTGCCACCTTAGTAGCATTGCCCATGTGACGGTAATTTCTCCTTCAGATAGTCGTCGGGTTTCTGGAACCCGCAAGGAATTGCAGACATGATCGATGGCTCCCGTATCTACACACGGTTCTGGTAGATAACACCGCTAAACATGTTTCAACAACTAGAGTATGAGATATACCTTTGTTTTGGTTCCTACGAGGACGATCCGCCTTCCAATGTCCAGACTCAGATGAAGCACTTGCCCTTGGCTTCTTCATTCCAGCTTTAAACCGTACTCGAGATTTATTCACTTTCTTTGAACCACCTTGTTTCTTCTTCTTCTCCTTTCGGTTTAGAAGTAGAACCATTTTCGATAGTGAATTTGAGCATTGTGACGAAATAATCCTTCTGCTGCTTCATTAGTTCCGCTAATGAATAAACCCTCTTATTCATATTATAGTTCAAACCGCTCAAAACTTCTAGGTAGCGTTGGAGGATCATATCGATCCGGGTTTCCCATCAATTTCTCCTCCAAGGATCGTATCTCGTTCGGATAAGCCATCATCTTTAGGATATGATCCCTCACAGGAGTACCCTCTTGCATGGTGGTGTCATTATCTTTCTCATGGCTTCTTGCCTAGAAGCCCTATCCGATGACCAAAGAGTTCCTTGAGATTATTCATAATATCATAGTCGTTGGTAAAATCTTGATGTTGCAATACATTTGACATTGAAGCCAAAATGTAACACCGCGCCATCTCATCGCTTTTACCCATTTCCTATGATATTCAATCTCCTCTTGGGTAGATTCACCATGGGTGCATCAGGAAAGGCTCAATCAGACATATTTATAGCTTTCAGCAGTAAGAACAATGTCCAGGTTTCTTTTCCAATCTATGTAGTTTGGTCCAGTAAGTCTATTCTGTTGAAGTATGATGGACAGTGGGTTGAAAGACATCCTAAGAATCACAAATAACTTTTGGTCAGAACTCTAAATTTAGAATAATATTGATTCCTCAAACAATACTATTTTAAATTAACCAACACCTCATAACACCGTGAATTTTGTATGCCACGTTAGTGTGGACGTATACAAATTCAACATTTGTAAAAGAAGGGTTTTAACCCATTAATTTTATTATCTTGTCAACCTAACTTTTTGACAAATAAAATTAATAGTTGGTATTATTTGGTCACACAAATAATAGCAGTGACTCCGTTGGGGAGGATACTATTAGATGTGTCTAAGTGTATACCATTACTTGACACTAAGTCCATTAATAAGATTATGCCCCTTCCGTTGGGGAAGATCACACGTTCTTAATTAACTTCCTATAGTCATCCAAAAATGGAAGTCTGTTCTAGTGATCCGCAAACAAGCTCATCCGTTATAGAGGAAGGCCAACACGCAAGCTTGTTTGCATCACTTACAAACCAGTAATGGAGACCATGGGATTTATTTAAAAATCCCTCTCCCACTTAGTTATTTATAAATGAGGAACTTTAACTATGCTAGCCTACTTTACTTGTAAACTAACATGCACACACAGCATAATATAAAAGCAATAGAGAAACTAATTTTCAACTATTATGACTTTTATCTCTAGTTGTCCTCCGTGTGTAGTCATCCCAAGCTGCTGCCATATTTGGCCACCGCCACCGGGTCTAGCTGTCGCATCCATCTTGCTCCTTGTTCCGCTGCGCCTCTGGTCCTTAGAAAGTTCCACGCTTTGCAAGATTCGATCCGCGACATAAATAGAATTTTACATTCTGATCCTATATTCCATAAAAGGAATGTACATGTATCTAGATCAAAAATAAAATCCTAATAAAACTAAATACAGCTCCTGCTGTATTTGAATACAATCATGCACACACATTTAAATGCCCTTGACATGTCCAAGGGTCCAATCACACACATAATAACTAAAAGCCATAATAGTTGGATCCTGCATCCACAAAGTTAGCACATCCTACTATTAACCTGCCTAAATTATGTATGACATGTGCATAATTAAACTAAATACCAAATACACAGAGGCAAAACCCTAGCTCTGATACCAATTGTTGGTTGCAACTCGGAAAACCTATAGGTTCCACTGTACAAAAATTTTGTACAAAGGTCTGAACCTTCTCCTAGCTACCATGTGTTCTTTTAAATTAAATTTTGGATCGCCTGCGGAACTTAACACGTTTGATCCAAAACTTAATCTATTTGTTCTTTTAGGTTTTGACTTGGATCTCCTGCGGAACTTGACACGTTCGACCCAAGTCTCCTTAAGTTATTAATTCCATTAAATATTAATTTCCATAATTGGTTCCCAGTACTGACGTGGCGAGGCACATGACCTTCTTGGATATGGGAGCAACCACCACCGACTAGACAAAACCTTTTATAGAAAGCTAATATTTAATTTCCTAAAATAACTTTAGGTTAACCAAAGAGAACAATCAAATCACAAGGAAAAGAAAAATAAAAGAACACAACATCGAAAAACATATTCGAAATTCTAGAACGTAAGCCTCTTGTATTTGGTATTATTTCCATAAATAACTAGCATGATGCGGAAATAAAAATTACTAGTTATACCTTGTAGAAAAACCCCTTGATCTTCTACCGTATTCCTCTTCTAACCTCGAACGTTGTGTGGGCAACGATCTTCCGAGATGAGAAACCACCAACCACCTTCTTCTCCTCCAAGCAAGGTTCGGCCACAAAGGAAAAACTTCACCAAGGAGGAAAACCAAAATACTAACCAAGCTCCAAGAGATGCTAGCTTTCTCTCCTTCTTCTTCTTCTTCTCCGAGTAGTATCCGGTCACCACAAGAGCTCCAATGGAAGAGAAGGGTTCGGCCACCACAAGAGAAAGAGAGGGAGAGGATGACCGGCCACACCAAGGAACAAAAGAGGGAGAGAAAATAATAGAGGTTGTGTCTCATGAAGGCACCCCTACCCCTTCTTTTATATTCCTTGGCCTAGGCAAATTAGGAAATTTAATTACAATAAAATTTCTTTAATTTTCCTTGACATGAATTAATTGAGAAAAATAAAATAAAATTTCCCAATCAACTTGTGATGGCCGGCCACAATCAAAAGAGCAAATTAGGAGAGTTTTAATCAACAAATTAAAACTTCCTAATTTGTTTCCGGAAATTTTAAAAAATAAAATTTCTCTTTAAAAATCTCTTCATGGTTAATAAAAGGAAATTTCTATAATTTTAATTTTATTAACATGTGAATAATTTTAAAGAGAAAATAAAACATCTCTCCAATCTACAAATAAGGAAAGAGATCTAATCTCTTTCTTTAATCTTTTGTAGATCTTTTACAAGAGAGATATTTTAATTTTAATTCTCTTTAAATTATATCTTTCACATAATAATAAAAATTAAAATTAAATTTCTTTTTTAATTTAATTTGGCCGGCCCTACTAGCTTGGGTTCAAGCTAGGGCCGGCCACCCAATTTTATACCTAGGCCGGCCCTAGCTTGTTCCCAAGCTAGCTTGGCCGGCCCCTATTGGGTGGGTATAGAAGGTGGGTATCGGTGGGTATAGAACTCTATAAATAAGAGGCTACGATAGGGACCGCGAGGAGGAATTGGTTTTGGTCTCCTGATAAAATTAAGCATCCTGTGTTCGCCCCGAACACACAACTTAATTTTATCAATGATAATTCATTCCACTAGAGAACTATCATTGAACTACCGCACCAATCCCAAATTATATTTTTGGGCTCCTTCTTATTATGAGTGTGTTAGTCTCCCTGTGTTTAAGATATCGAATGCCCACTAATTAAGTGAGTTACTGACAACTCATTTAATTAATATCTAAGTCCAAGAGTAGTACCACTCAACCTTATTATCATGTCGGACTAAGTCCACCTGCAGGGTTTAACATGACAATCTTTATGAGCTCCTCTTGAGGACATTATCAACCTAGTATCTCTAGGACACAGTTTCCTTCTATAATCAACAACACACACTATAAGTGATACCATTTCCCAACTTATCGGGTTTATTGATTCATCGAACTAAATCTCACCCATTGATAAATTAAAGAAATAAATATCAAACATATGTGCTTGTTATTATATTAGGATTAAGAGCACACACTTCCATAATAACTGAGGTCTTTGTTCCTTTATAAAGTCAGTATAAAAGAAACGACCTCTAATGGTCCTACTCAATACACTCTGAGTGTACTAGTGTAATTATATAGTCAAGATAAACTAATACCTAATTACACTACGACCTTCTAATGGTTTGTTCCTTTCCATTTTGGTCGTGAGCTTCTGTTTATAATTTATAAGGTACTGATAACATTATCTTCTGCATATGACACCACATGCTATGTTATCTACAATATAAATTAATTGAACAACTACAAACAAACGTAAATAAATTGACCAAATGTGATTCTTTATTTAACATGAATGTTTACAAAGCTTAGGCTTTCAATATACACTCCAACATGTAGTCCTCTTCAGATGAATATTTAACATCAAGCAAACCCAAAAATTCAAGGACTAGACGAGGGTAAGTCGGTGCATAACAGTACATTATATCATTCCAGTCTAAATAGCTAATCATCCAATCAATATCATCCCTAATTCCTAGCATATCCATAGTGGCGGGATCCATATATTTCATGCATACAATTTTCCTAGCAACAAGGTTATCATATCTAGCTTTTTGATCTTGATTTCTAAAAACAATATTAAATGTATTCTCGTTACCTTCGTCGTGTGCTGCCCTCTTCCCTTTGCCTCTCGATGATGAAGCTTTCTCTTTTCTTTTGTCACCTCCTAGTGCATCTCCTTCTCCAGATCCACCACTTTCTCGACAAAGTCTCTTCAAGATTTGCGACATGGTGAGAGGATAGGAGCAGGGGAGAGGAGGAGTAGGGGGTTAGCTTCCTTTTCCAAAATCTTGGCTTGGGAATCTGTTGGATCTAGATGTAGATCTAAGAAAAAGTGGACTCTAGAGGGAGAAATTAGGGTTAGATGGGGTGTGTTGGGGAGGGGGAGGTTTTTGGAAGAGAGGAAGGTAGAGGTTAGGGTTTTTTCGAGGAGGTAGGCAGCGCCACACGGGGTGGGGCATGACCGTGTCTTATAGACACGACCGGGTTAGACCGGGTTCTGCACGACCGTGCTGAATGGCACGGCCTACTCCTTTCTCCTCTCGGTTGTGGGTACACGGCCATGTCGAGTGGCACGGCCCAGATCTCCTTCGCCTCTGGTTTCTCTGCACGGTCGTGCCTGATAGCACGACCAGCCCCCTTTTCTTCTTGGCTCAGGCCATACGGTCGTGCCGAGTGGCACGGCTTGTGGCTTTTGCTCTCTGTCGGCTACGCACAACCATGCAAGGTTGCACGACCACCTCCTTTTAGCTCGGGGTGACTCCTCTTTCTTCATTTCGACCCCTCCAACGCCTCCACGCCCATGAACTACTTACGGATAGCTCATAGAGGCCATGCACATCCTGAAAAGGAACAGTCAAAAATAAAACACTTGACTAAACTTATGAAAGAGACAAAACACATAACATAATGATCAACTGAAATGAAAAGGGAAAACCCTTGGGTTGCCTCCCAAGAAGCGCTTGTTTTAGGTCTTTAGCTCGACCCCATTCCGGTCAGTGCGGGCTAAACCCATGGAAGCATGGATCTCCTCCTAGGGTTAGTGTTCCAGTCTGCGCCTTTAGCTTCGCTCACGCAGGACATATATACTTCTTCAAATCTGGATTACAAGCATGGCCATGCCATTTGGCACGGCCGGAACATGCTATGGCCACATGACCGTGTTGGCTACACGACCCAAGCGCTTTTGCTCCATTTTCACTCCAAATAACGTCTTGTCAATAAGAAAACACACAAAAAATAGATCTCTGAATAAAAGAGTATTTATGTTGAATATATGCTAAGAGAGGTGAATATGCATATAATATACGTGAATAAAGTAAGTGAATGTGCATCAAAATATGTATAAATAATCATAAGATCTACGCACATCAACGCACAAAGAACAAGTAGATTTGGAGATTGGTTCATATGATGAATCATTGGATTAAGTCTAATCCGAATTGGACTTATTGAGTTAGACTCAATTGGATATAATTATTGGATTGAGTCTAATTCAAACTAAACTCAAGGGGTCAATTCGAATTAATGAAATAGTGATTCATTGAATTCAAAATTGTATGAGATTACTTGAGTTAGACTCAAGTGAATCCAACCCAATGGATACAATAAAATCCGAATTAGACTTGAGTTAGACTCAAGTGAATTCATTCACTAAAGAGGATTAATGGAGATTAATTCATTCACTTGAATTAGAAGAATTTCAAAATTAATTATTCATTCATTTTCGAAATTGAATTCAAAATAAAGAGTTCAAAGGTGGTCCTTAATAGAGTGTTAATGCTCATTAATTGAATTAATGCTCATTATTCATTGGATGAAGTACAAAAGCATTTTTCTCTCATTTTGAAAGTGGGATTTTTCTTCTCCTTCTTCATCCTCTTTTTCTCTTGCATTGGCCGAAACTCACCTTCTTGGTTGCTAGCACAACCTTAGGTGGTTTTCCTTCTCCACTTTATGAGTTTGTGAGGCAAACGGAGACACTTGTTCGTGTGGATACCGAAAGAGACATGGACGCTTGATCGTGCTGAGATCTGAGCTGTCGGGAGATCGTGTGCATACATCAAAGGTATAACCTTCTTATGATGTAAAACTTAGTATATGTTGTTATTTTCTTTCCCTTCGTATGGATCTTCTGGAGGAACTTGATGTTTTTCACTGTGCTTAAGCATGTTTAGCACCTTAGTTCCTTACTGGAATGGGGGAAATAGGAGCTGGTCGGTTCTTGTTGTGCGGCAAAGGATCCGGAGGAGCCTTCCGCTCGGCCTAGAAAGGAGGGACTTGTTGGTTGCTACTCGGAATATCGTACTAGTTCCCCTGTACAAAAATTTTTGTACAAATCCCGAACCTTTCCTAACAACCTATTGTGTTCTTTAGAAATTAAATTTGGAATCGCAACTAGAACTTAATATTATTGATTCCAAATTCAACTTATTTATTCCTAGAGGTTTAGACTTGGATCGCAAACGATGTTTAACATTATTAATCCAAATCCACTTATGTAACAAATTTGATTAAATATTTATTTCAGAGATCGGCTTCCAAGTTAAACATGGCAAGACACTAGGCCTTCTTGGGTATGAGATCATCCACCACTTCCTAGACAAAGCCTTTCAATGAAATTCAATATTTAATTTTCTTATATTAACTCTAGGTTTAACCACTAAGAACAATTAAATCACAAGATCGAAAAACAAAAGAAACACAAAATTGAAACATAAATTTGATTGCCAAGAATCGTTAGCCTCTTATGTTTGGTGTTTCAAAATCCATACAAAGAAAACTAGTATGATATGGAATAAGACAACTAGTTATACCTTTCTTTGTACCTAAAGACCTTTTGATCTTCTGTTGTATTCCTCACCTCCTCTTGGATGTCGTGTGGGCGACGATCTACCAAGATGAATTCCACCGGGACCACTTCTTCTTCTCCAAGACTTTTGATCCATCAAGGGATGCCAAAATAGGAAATTTCCGTCTTCTTCTTCTCCTTCAAGCAACTGGCCACCAAGTGCTTCCCCTCTTCTTCTTCTTCCTCTCCAAACAACTGGCCACAAGGATATAGCAACCCATGATGCCGCCAATCCTAAGGAAACAAAAGAGGAGACAAGATGAAGGTGGTGCCACTGACCACAAGAAAGAAGAAAGAAAGGGAGCATGGCCGACCACCAAGGAAATAGAGAGGGAATAAGAATAGGTTGTCTAGATCATGAGGCACCCTCTCCCCCTCTTTTATAATCATTGGTCTCAGTAAAAAGAAAATTTTAATTAAAACTTTCTTTTAATCTTCTTATGGCTAGCCACATCATGGTATACTAAAAAGGAAAAATTTTTACAGCAAAAATTAAAGCTTTTCTTTTAAACATGATGTTTACAAAAAGGAAAGTTTTAAACATAAATAAAACTTCCTTATTTGTGGCCTCCCTTTAAAAGAGAAAATTTTAATAACAATTAAAATCTCTATTTTTAAATTTCCTATTGTACATGACAATAAAGGAAAGTTTTAAAATTAATCTCTCTCTTATAAAACTTGTAGACAACTACAAAAAAGGAAAAATTAATTAAAACTTCTCTTTTAAATCATGGTTACATAAAAGGAAAGTTTTATCAAAAATTAAAATTTTTCTTTTAAACATTATAGACAGCTACAAATAAGGAAAGATTTTAACAAAATTAAAATCTCTCTTTAATCCTTCGTAGATAGCTATAAAAGGAAAGATTTTAAAATCTAAAACTCTCTTTTTAAAACCATGAGGAGGACATTTTAAAAATAAAATTTCTCTTTTAAATCCCTTTCATGAATGGCTATAAATGGAAAAATTTTAACAAAAATTAAAATCTCCTTTAATCCTATGTGGTCAGCCCCATGCTTAGACACCAAGCATGGTTTGGCCAGCCACTACTTGGGCTCCAAGCCTCACTACAAGAAAATCCTCATTCAACAACACTCAAACGACAACGGTTTTATACCAAACTGTTGTTTTTTTACCTTTTAACAACGGTTTTAACAAAAATCGTTGTCTTTTAGCAATTTTTTTGACCTACAACAATGATTTTTAAAAACTGTTGTCTATTTGTGTTTTTTTTGGCCTACGACAACGGTTTTTAAAGGCTACGACAACGGTTTTTGAAAATCGTTGTCTATGTGCGCTTTTTTTGGGGGTTACGACAACAGTTTTTAAAAACCGTTGTGTATTAAGTGTTGTTGAATACCAAATTTTTTCCCTCACCATTTTTTTCCCTTCGTCATTTTTTACCGCCGAGTTTTTCTTTCCCTCTCCCTGAAATTTTTTACCGCCGATTCCGCCCCTTTACCTTCTCGATCCCTAAGCATTTCCGTCCAAGCTACGATCTCTTCATCTACTTCACGTTTTTCTTTCTTGATCTCTTCTCGATCCCACCTCGCTGCCACCAAAATCCACCCAACTTCCCCAATGAGCTCTTTTTCATCCTGTAAGAGGAAGGCAGAATGAATCTGCGCTTCTTTTGTTTTCTCCTCTTCTTCATCCTGGAAGAGGATGTGAAGGGCTTAGGGTGTCTCAGATCTCAGCGGTGACTCGTCTCCTTGCTTGTGCTTGGTCCCTCTTCGCCAAAACCTCTTCCCTCCTCGTTGGTCTTCTTCCTCGTCCGAAGGGTGTCGTGATCGGTGTGTGATGACGACAAGTGAGGCGGCGGCATCTCCGAAGGTGGGCATCGCGTTCTCCAACCACCTCCAGCACGTGGAATCCTTGTCCCTGCACCCTTCGGACGTTGGTCAGATCTCACACCTTAACGCCGTCATCCTCGGTGAGTCCCTAGAATGAGGAGAACGACCTCATCTTCCCCTCACAAGAATTTTCCAGCCAGGCCCTTGTCTCCTCTCCCGAACAGGTGCGTGCTGCTTGTACTTGAACTCTTCGGTTTGAGCTTTCTTGGGCTAATTCCGTTTTATGGGCTTGAAGGTTCCTCCTTTGTTGGGCATTCCGTTGTTTTTGTAAGTAAGTTTTGGCTTTGTTTAGGTTTATGTAAGTTTTATTCTTTTGTGGAAACTTGTAGATTGTGATATTTGCTATTGTACAGAACTAGTTGTGTGCTTTTTTTCCCGATTCGGAAGAATGCGAAAACTTTAAAATGGAGCGTTGTTTAGTTTCTTGGATAAACTTGTTTTGCCTTTTTTTTTCTCAACATTAATATCATGTATCTTCAGTATCGGAACATGTACAGAAATTGATAGAGGATCCAGCTGGTTTTGGTGAGAGATCGCTTCCCAGTTCTATTGGAGGGAGAAGTGAAATATGGAGGTTTAGACCAAAAACATTGTTGTGAGGAAGGGAACTGTCAAATTCGAGGTGAGTTGTCTTACACTTAATCTTGTTTGGTGGACAATGATGAATATTTTTTGTTCTTTGTTTTCTTCTTTTGGAGTTCAGTTGTTGCCGTAAATGTGATATTTATTAGAGAATGTCAGCATCCTTGTGAAGAGTTTGAGTGTTTTGCTTACTGAAGGAGTGAAACTGTTACAAATGGATAAGAGAACCTGCCAATGTTTTTAAAATCTCATTGTTCAAATACTTTGAGACTTTCATATGCTATATTTTGTTGCTGATTGATGTCTTAATTTTTAATAACTTTTATTCTTGTAGTTGTTGCCTTCTGATTGGGTTACTTATATTCAATTAGAGGCAAACTTTTCTTCATGCTTTCTTTTGTTTTGGATACTCAGATATTGTAGTTTTTGTTCTTGTTTTGTTCATCATCTAGGTATTCCAGTTTGATTTTTGGTTGCACACATTTTCAGATCATTTGGAGGTTCAATGATAGACTTGTTAAGCTGCATATTTCCTTACATGTTTTTATGTACTTACTGTAGCTGCACGAACTAAAAATTACAGTGGCGCTAAACTAGAAGGTGTTGTTAGAAGTGCTGTCTCATATGCCTTGAATCGATAGATAAGCTTCGATGATTTGACCAAGCCCGTGGATGAGGAGAGCATAAAAGTCACTATGGATGATTTTTTGAATGCTCTTCATGAGGTTGGACCAGCTTTTGGTGCATCAATGGATGATCTTGAACGACGCAGGTATGTTCAAGTTTGACATTGTCTCGGTTGAAGCTGATTCCACATCCTTGAAAGCAATTCTACTTGGGGGTGTTCAGGAGGGCCTACAGATTTTTGTGCTCTGAATTTTCTTAATGTTATAATGTGGCATTAACTTTAATGTGCAAATGGCTTTCAAGCTTAATGGGATTATCAATTGTGGTGAGAGGCACAAACACATCCATGAGAGAGCCCTGCTTCTTGTGGAGCAAATCAAAGACAATCAGAGCCCACTTGTTATATACCTTCTGGAAGGTCCAACTGGCAGGTAAATTTACAACCAGCTTTCTAATTGATTAATCTGACTTTTCTACCGATTCAATCTGCTATTTATTCTTTTATGTCAGTGGCAAAACTTCAATGGCAGCTACAATTGGTATAGAGAATGATTTCCCATATGTCAAGATGGTAAGTTGTGATATTATTGATGAAAGAAAAATACTTACGTCAGTACCATCATGTTAAATGATTAAATCCTCTCATTATTAGATATTTGCAGAAAGCATGATTGGTCTCGGTGAAGCAACTAAATGTGCAGAAATTGTCAAGGTGAGTTGAATGCTAGAACAATTTTAGTAAAAGTTCTTAATTTATTAAATTGTAAATGAAAAAACATTTTAAGTATTTATCCTACTAATTTTGTCCATGCATTAGTAATATCCTACTAATTTTGTCCATGCATTGTTTCTATCTGGGTTGCAAGATGAGTTACTTCCCCCTTTGCAAATGCAGATGCTGCACTCTAAATCTATTATTGAAAATGAAATCCAAGAAACAACTTAGAATATTGCCCTGTAATAAATTCCATGAGATATCCAAGAATCGCAATTGAGATAATTGCCCAAGACTGAAAGGGATTGACCCACTTAACTTATTGCCATGAATGTTAAAGTTCAATAACTGAGATCCTTGTGGACATTTAGACAAACCATCAAGTATATTTGCTAGTTCTCCACCAATATTATTCAAAGACAAATCAAGAGTTTCCAAGTTGCATAGATCACCCAAACTCAATGGTATTTGCCCCATCAAGTTATTCATTGATGCATCAAAATACCTTAAGTTGTGAAGATTACCCATGTTTTCTGGTATTTGATCAGAAATATTATTTTCAGATAGTAATAACTCCTCCAAATAGATGAGATTGTACTCCCAAGTCTAACTCTCCTTAGTAGTTCTATCTGTTTCTTGCATAATTCTTAATCCAACTTTGCATTCATTATCAAATGCTACAAGACATTGCTTCCTGATGCATAATTTAATAGTTAACTTAGATTTGCATGCAGATTTGAGAACAATTTTTTGAAAGAAATAAAGACAAGCTATTGTTTCATGTCATCTTTCTTTGTTTCCGGGTATATCTTCTGACTATGCTACAACAATTAGTTGCTGATTTGTATTCTGAATCAGTCTGAGTCTCTAGGCTAATAACAACTGGCATTCTGGGGCCATCTCAACTCTCTGTGGTAGTTGTGCTATTGAGACGAAAGAAAACAATTTAAAAGTAATGCTAATAAAGTTCGTTTGAAATTATATCATATTCATATATATTATTTGTGATATGTTCAACGCATCTACCAAAATTCTTTAAGAAATAGCTTACGTTTGCCTTATTGTAATTTGCAGGCATGCAGTAGTGATGAAGATGGTTTGCTTGGTTTTGACGTACATAGTGATGGCCATGGCCAAAGGTGCTGCCTAAACTCATGATTTTTGTTTTGACGCCATTAATTCCACCCAATTCAACGGATATGGTGTTTTATTGCAGGCAACTAACTGTTCTAGCAAGAGATGAGCGAATGGAGATCACCTCAAGCATGAATGGTGCTCCTCTGTTCCCTCCAAAGAAGAAATATTTTTCTTGTATCGAAATGAATGGTTTTCTGCCATTAATAGTAATTTTGTCAATCTTCATTTCTTGCTCTATGTATAGTTGCCTTGATGTATCCTTACTATCTTGATTATATTTGGTTTGTCAGGTTATTACGTCTCAAGACTAGCTCGAGGTGACAAAATATGTTGGATTAGTCTGTGCTCAGGCCCATCAAGAAATCCTACAAGTTGAAGATTGTGATGGGACTTGGGTTGACAATAATTAAGTGCAATCCTACATGGCATGAATCACCATCACAAGTTTCTAGTATTTTAGCTATTGTTCATTAGTTGTAAATGGAGTTTATTTGTATTGGGATAAATTTTATTTAAACATGAGATATGTTTCTTCTTTTGTGATTGTAATTCTTGTATAACTAACATTTTGAATGATATTAATGTGGGGAATATTCTTTCTTGATTATGATTATTTATTATATATTTAAATTGAAATTTGATATATTGGTATTAAAAGATAATAATTTAAAAGACAACGGTTTAAAACTGTTATTTTTATCTATCACCCTCAAAGACAACGGTTAAAAATCGTTGTCGTAGCCCCAAAAATGGTTGTAACTGCAGTAAAAATGCTCTAAATAACAACAGTTTTAAACCGTTGTCTTTTCATTCAAAGACAACGGTTTAAAACCGTTGTCGTAGCCCCCCACTTTTAACAACACTGCCAATTACAACGGTTTTAAATGGCCTACGACAACGGTTGTTAACCGTTGTCTTTTAATGTTTTTGTTGTAGTGCCTATACTTGGTCGGCCCCCTTGTTCCAAGCCCATTACTTGGATAAGAAGTGAACTTAGTGGATACAAGGTTTTATAGAGGCTACAACAGGGACCAAGAGGACAAATTGGTTTTGGTCTCCCGATGAGCTTAAGCTTCCTGTGTTCGCCCCGAATACTTAACTCAAGTTCATCAATAATAACTCATACCACTAAAGAATTATTATTGAACTACCGCATCAATACTAAATTACATTATGAGCTCCTTCTTATTATGAGTGCATTAATCTCCCTGTGTTTAAGATATCGAATATCTATTAATTAAATGAGTTACTGACAACTCACTTAATTAATGTCTAGCTCCAAGAGTAGTACCACTCAACTTTATTATCATGTCAGACTAAGTCCACCTGCAGGGTTTACATGGCAATCCTTATGAGCTCCTCAAGGGGACATCATCAACCTAGATTACTAGGATACAGTTTCCTTCTATAACCAATAACACACCATATAAATAATATTATTTCCCAACCTATCAGGCCTTTTGATTTAACGAGCTAAATCTCACTCATTGATAAGTCAAAGAAATAAATACTAAGTATACGTACTTGTTGTTATATCGAGATTAAGAGTACACACTTCTATAATAACTGAGGTTCTGTTCTTTTATGCAGTCAGTATAAAAAGAACAACCTCAAATGGTCCTGCTCAATACACTCATAGTGTACTAGTGTAATTTTATAGTCTAGATAAACTAATACCTAATTACACTACAACCACTCCAATGGTTTATCCATTTCATCTTGGTTGTGAGCTACTATTTATAATTTATAAGGATCTGACAACATGATCTTCTGTGTGTCTCCTCACACCATGTTATCTATAATATAAATTAAATAGATAATCTACACTTAGCATAAATGTAGATATTTGACCAATGTGATTCTTATTTCTAAATAAATATTTATATAAAAAGCTAGGCTTTTAGTATACATTCCAACAATCTCCCACTTATACTAAAAGACTATGCTGCCATATACATTGTCATACATTTGATTCCCAACCCATCAACATGCCCATCAAAAGCTCTTGCCTTAAGGGTCTTAGTGAGAGGATCTTCCAGGTTATCATCTGATGCAATCTAGGCAACAACAAATTTTTCTCGTTTATACGATGTCTCATATTAGGTGGTACTTGCACTCAATGTGTTTACTTACCTTATGGACTCATGGTTTCTTCGAGTTTGCTACTGCACCACTATTATCACAATAAATTGTAATAATATTTGGGCGAACCAGGAATCATATTTAAGTCCATCATGAAGTTTCCGAGCCATATAGCTTATATGGCTGCCTCAGAGACTGTCATATACTCAGCTTCCATAGTGGAGTCTGAAAAAGCACCAATGCTTAACACTCCTCCATAATTATGGCTTCACCTCCTAAAGTAAACACAGAACTGTTGGAACCCCAAGGTTGTTTTGGTGTGATCAACAAGTTAAGTTAGGTCCTGTGTGTTTCTAACCTTGTGTCTGTTAGCTAGAGCCCTAGAGCCAATTATTTGATGATTATATTTTGGACTTGTTGTATTATATTCTATATAAATAAAGGCATTTGGTTTTTGGTTATTATACTTACTTGTATTGGTGCCAAATAAACTAAGTATAATAACGTCCTTGAGTAGACGGTTCTCACCTATATCAATCGGTTAGTTGAACCGATAGTGAGATGATATAGGGAACACTACTCTTCATCATTCCTAGTCGAGTATTAACATTCAGGGACAATGTTAATGCAATAAGACTAGCATGTAGGTCAACTCGATGACTTGATCTCACAAGTCATGGATATAAAGATATCAAGTTGACACATGGGTATGCATTGGAGAATGTATACTGAATGACCCGCCATGAGAAAGTATCATGGATCGTTATATGAGTGTCATATACTTTCTCATGTGGCTATTAGTATGACTACTGGTCCTTAGACCTGAAGTCACCATGGATCCCTACATAAGGAGTTATGTACTTTGGTTTCGTCAAACGTCACCCGTAACTGGGTGGACAATAAAGGCGATTACTGGGTATGTAACGAATTATGCAGAGGGATGTGAGTGATGTAGATGGGATCTATCCCTCCTATATGAAGGGAGCGACATCGATATTCTTGATAGAGTGAGACCACGAAGTGCATGGCCATGCCCAAATAAGTCAATATAGGATATTGAGCTCATTTGATTGAGTGAGTCTACTTGGAGTTCAAGATTTAGATTGATTAGAGGATGACACGGTCTATGCCTCACATTGATCAATCTAGATGTCTAGGATAGAAGGACACTTGTCATATTTCGTGAGGAGTCAAAATTAGTAGTCACAAGGTGATGTTGGATCTCAACATTCTTGTAACTTGGGTAGTAATGATGTGTTGCTAGATATCGCTCATTACTTATGCTCCTAAATGGGTTTAGGGGCATTGCCAACGTTACAAGAACCTATAGGGTCACACACTAAGGGCAATTAGATGGAGATTAAGTTCATTAGATGAACCTAAATGATTACGTTCATATGATGAACCAAATTGGATTAAGAGTAATCCAAAGTAGGCTAATTGAGTTGGACTCAATTTGGTTCATGTGTTAAGTGAGTCTAATTTGGACTTAGACTCATTTAATTAATTTAATTCAATGAATAGAGATTCATTAAATTAAAATTGACTTGAACCAATGGTTAGATTAGATCAACCAAGGGAGAGAAGTGGTCAAGTTTGACTTGACTTAAGTAGGAAGATGAAGAGTCAAGTTTTGACTTGACTTTGACTTGACCAATGCCACATCATCAAGGCTTCTTCATTTGGTCAAGTTTGACTTGACCAAATGCCACCTCATGGAGGAGATCAAGAGACTTGACTCTTGATATTCCATGGGGGTTACATACCTTGAAGTGGCCGGCCACTTTTAGGTGGAATGAAAATTTGATTTTTTTCATTCAAGTGGTTGTAACTCCATCTTCTTCCTCCTCCTAAGCTCTCTTCTTGCTCCTTCTCTTCTCTTGGTCGTGGGTTTCAAGCAAGGGAGAAGAAAGGAGAGTGAATCTAATCCAAGAAGAAAGGTTAGTGAAAGTCACATAGAGATTTTAGAGGAGTGTGTTCTCTTCTTTTCTTTTCTTCTTCTTCCAATCCCATCCGAGAGCATCAAGAAGTGCTAGCACACTTGTGGTGTTCTCTTCTCCATCCTTGTGTGTTAGAGAACACATCTTTCTCATGTGGATACTTCTAGAGAGTTGTCTACTTTAACAACTAGAGATCCGGCATCTCCTTGGACAAGCGGGACTCGTGAAGGGCACACATCGAAGGTATAAGATTTTCTCCATGTAGATCTAAGTGTAGATCTAGGTAAATTCGTACTCATAGTTTTTCGAAAATTTTTCTTTGCACGGATCCGTTGGCTAGGGAGTTTCAGGGTTTCCGCGACACTAAAAAGCGGTTTTCGCGGCCTGAAAAACCCAACAGTGGTATCAGAGCCACGTGCGAAGACGAATATGAGTTTATTTTGGTTTTTATGAAAAATAAACATTCTGTAATATTCTGTAAATTTATGATTTTTATAGTTTTTATGGGTATTTTTCTCGTAGAAGTGAAGCACAAGTGTTTCAACACTTGTAGGCTTCGACTACCGAGAAGTTTTTCCCAAAACGGCCAAGTTTCGCCCCAAAACTTTTTTGGACAGCGGGCTAAGGCGCTGTTAGATCGCAAAGGAACCCTCGCGATGGTTAGATCGCGGGTAGGGGCGCTGCCCCTGGCCCCGCAAGGGGATTCGTTCCGCGATTGCGCCCGAAAACTACTAAACGGGACCGCCGGAAAATTTTACTCATAAAATTATAAAAATTATGAAAAATTACAGAAAATTCTGAAAATGTATAATTTTGAATTATATATTATTTTTGTGATATCATGACCTAAAAAGACCCAATATGATTGGATTTGTGTTGTAATTTATAATACGGCCTGCGTGCCGTCATATGTTTGTGTGTGCTGTATTTGATACGCGACCTGTGCGTCGTGCCTCCCTATTTATATTCTGGTTGTAAATTAGATTTAGACTCGAATGTAACTCGAGTTTCAAAATTGTAATGTAAGTTTTGAAGCGGTGGAAGGTCCACTCGAGACGGAGTTACGAGGAGGGCGCAAGCAACACGAGGTGGTCAAAGGAAGGAGCTTGAGAAGCTGTTGACCTTAGGTTGACCATCCGATCTTCTCATTGGCTTGAGAAGATCGTAGTAGGGCCATGACATAATCACAAAATTTAATTAATTGCTTTTGTGTGTATGTGATGCATGCTAGTTAATTAAGTAATTAATTAGTGTCTAACGATTAGATTAGATCTAAGTCATGCACATGATGCACCCTTCGATTAGATTAGATCTATCGAGTATATGATACGCATCATCATTTAGATTAGATCTAAATCGTGACAACTCGTAATGCCTACCATGCCGTGATACCTACCACTACCTCGATCGCATGTTGTTGTTGAATCTGCCAAAGCAAAGCAACACATACTATCTTGGTAGGGTACGGAGGGACAATCTTGGTCCCGCCTATCAACGCATGGGTGAGTATAACTCAATTAGATTGAGTATTCCTAGTTAACTTGGTTGGATCGAGTATAACTATAGGCATTCTTCCAATGGTTGGAAAGTTAGGTCAAAATCACATATATATTAACTCTCGGGCATATTAGCCAAAGCTAACTCAAGTTTTAATATAAATGCGGATTTTGATTCTATAAACAAGAGTTGCATAGAGATGTAATTGGTAATCGTTACCTACCGATCATACTAAGTCTTGGGCGTACTAGCCAAAGCTAACTCAAGGGTTAGTATGATGTGGATCTTGTCCCACATGAATTATAGAATTCAGTGGGAGCATCATTTAGTTAAAGGCCTAATTAAATGATTAAGAATATGATATTTATTTCTGCTTTTATTTCTGTTGTAGATTACCATGACGTCAAATACGAACACCTTCTCCCTGCGATCTATCCTTGAGAAGGACAAGCTCAACGGAGCAAACTTCCTGGACTGGTACAGGAACCTGAGAATAGTTCTCACCCAAGAACGTAAACTGTACATTCTGGAGCAACCCATTCCGGAGGCTCCTCCTGCCACTGCCACGCGAGCAGACCGAGATGCTTACAAGAAGCATCAAGATGATGCATTAGATGTGTCATGTCTTATGCTCGCGACCATGAACTCTGAGCTTCAGAAGCAACATGAGTTGATGGGCGCTTACGATATGGTTGAACATCTTTGTCACCTATATCAAGGACAAGCAAGGCACTAGAAGAGGAACTCCAAAGAATACCTGGAAGATCTTACGAAGAAGAGAAATAAGATTTCTACTTCAGGTATACATGTTATAGAAGTCAACCTCTATATTTCTTCATCGTGGGTACTAGATACCGGATGTGCTTCGCACATTTGTACTAATGTACAAGCGCTGAGAAATAGCAGGGCATTGACGAAGGGTGAGATAGACCTACGAGTAGGCAATGGAGCACGGGTTGCTGCTATTGCTGTAGGAACTTACCATCTATCTTTGCCCTCTGGGCTTGTACTAGAATTAGATGATTATTGTTATGTGCCTGTATTAACTAAGAACATTATATCAGTTTCTTGTTTGGACAAGAAAGGTTTCTCGTTTACAATAAAGAACAAATGTTGTTCCGTATATTTAAACGATATGTTCTATTGTAGTGCACCTCTGATAAACGGACTCTATATTCTCGACCTTGAGAGCCTATCTATAACATAAATACCAAGAGGTTCAAGTCAAATGACATGAACCAAACCTACCTCTAGCACTGTCGCTTAGGTCATATAAATGACAAGCGCTTATCCCAGCTCCATAAGGATGGTTTGTTGGACTCATTTGATTTTGAATCATATGAGATATGCGAGTCATGCCTACGAGGTAAGATGACCAAGACTCCCTTTAGTGGGCACAGCGAGAGAGCAACTGATTTGTTAAGACTCATACATAGTGATGTATGTGGCCCTTTCAATGTTGCTGCTAGAGGCGGTTATAGATACTTCATCACATTTACTGATGACTTCAGTAGATATGGTTATGTGTACTTGATGACACATAAGTCAGAATCCTTTGAAAAGTTCAAAGAATTCAAGAATGAAGTACAGAACCAGCTTGGCAAGAGTATTAAGATACTTCGATCCGATCGAGGTGGAGAATACCTTAGCCATGAGTTCCGTGACTATCTAGCTGAGTGTGGGATTCTATCTCAACTCACTCCTCCTGGAACACCACAGTGTAATGGTGTATCCGAAAGGAGGAATCGTACCCTATTAGATATGGTACGATCTATGATGAGTCACACAGATCTTCCGACATACCTTTGGGGCTATGCTTTAGACACGGCAGCTTTTATACTCAACCGAGTTCCATCCAAGGCCGTGATAAAGACACCATATAGGATATGGACTGGGAGAGATGCCCAGGTGTCTTTCATGAGGATTTGGGGTTGTGAGGCTTACGTTTGACGTCAAGTCTCAGACAAATTAGGACCCAAATCTGACAAGTACTTTTTCATTGGATATCCCAAGGAAACTAAGGGATATTACTTCTACATTCCCAGTCAGCACAAGGTAGTTGTGGCAAAGACTGGGGTCTTTCAAGAAAGGGACTTTGTTTCTAGAAAGACTAGTGGGAGCGCGTTCGATCTTGAAGAAGTTCAAGATGCGAACAATAGCACTGATGCCTCGATGGAAATTGAACTGGAACCACAAAGTGTTGTGGATGATGTTGTTCCACAAGGAGTTGAGGAATAACAACCAGTTCAAGCAGACATACCTCTTCGCAGGTTTGATAGGGTACATCGTCAGCCTGAGAGATACTCATTTCTCTTGTCTGACCATGATGACGTTATGCTCATAGAGGATGAGCCTACCACCTATCAGGAAGCTGTGATGAGACCAGATTCCGAGAAATGGCTAGAAGCCATGAGATCTGAAATGGAATCCATGTACACCAACCAAGTATGGACTTTGGTTGATCCACCTGAAGGGGTAAAACCCATTGGGTGTAAGTGGGTCTTTAAGAGAAAGACTGACATGGATGGACTTATCTATAAGGGTCGCTTGGTAGCTAAAGGTTTCAAGCAGATTCATGGTATTGACTATGATGAAACCTTTTCTCCAGTAGCGATGTTTAAGTCCATTCGGATCATGCTTGCTATTACAGCCTACCATGACTATGAGATATGGCAGATGGATGTCAAAACCACATTTCTGAATGGAAACCTGCTCGAGGATGTGTACATGACACAACCTAAGGGTTTTGTAGATCCACAGCATACTAGCAGAGTATGCAAGCTGCATAGGTCCATTTATGGACTAAAGCAAGCTTCTCGGAGCTGGAATCTTCGATTCGATGATGCAATCAAACAGTTTGGTTTCATCAAGAACGAAGATGAGCCTTGTGTCTACAAGAAGGTTGTAGGAGATATAGTTGTCTTCCTCATATTGTATGTGGATGACATACTACTCATTGGGAAGAACATCCCTATGCTTCAGTCTATCAAGACCTGGCTAGGGAGTTGCTTCTCAATGAAGGACTTAGGTGAGGCATCCCACATTCTAGGGATACAGATCTATAGAGATAGATCTAAGAGATTGCTTGGCCTAAGTCAGAGTACATACATTGACAAGGTACTCCTACGGTTTGTCATGCAGAACTCCAAGAAGGGATTTCTACCGATGTCACATGGCGTGAGTCTTTCGAAGACTCAAGGTCCCTCTTCTAGAGAGGAGAGAGACCGCATGGATCAGATCCCTTATGCCTCAGCCATAGGATCGATCATGTACGCCATGCTATGTACTCGACCTGATGTCTCGTATGCTTTGAGCATGACGAGCAGATACCAGTCAGATCCAGGTGAAAGTCACTGGATAGCGGTCAAGAATATTCTAAGTACTTAAGAAGGACTAAAGAATATTTCTTGATATATGGAGGCGATGATGAGCTAGCTGTAAAGGGTTACAGTGATGCTAGCTTCCAGACCGATCAGGATGACTATAGATCGCAGTCGGGTTTCGTATTTTGCATTAATGGTGGTGCTGTCAGCTGGAAGAGTTCGAAGCAGGATACAGTAGCTGATTCTACAACAGGAGCCGAGTACATTACTGCATCAGAGGCAGCAAAGGAGGCAGTTTGGATCCGCAAGTTCATCACTGAACTTGGGGTGGTTCCTAGCATTGCTGACCCCATTGAGCTCTATTGTGACAACAATGGAGCTATAGCACAAGCGAAGGAACCTCGCTCACACCAGCGGACCAAACACATATTACGGCGCTTTCATCTCATTCGAGAGATCATCGAGAGAGGAGATATGAAGATTTGCAGAGTACCTACAGAGGCTAACATTGCAGATCCCTTGACCAAGGCTTTGGCATAGAGGAAGCATGATGGTCACACTAGGTCATTGGGGCTTAGAGCCTACACTGATTGGCACTAGTGCTAGTGGAAGATTGTTAGCTAGAGCCCTAGAGCCAATCATTTGATAATTGTATTTTGGACTTGTTGTATCATATTCTATATAAATAAAGGCATTTGGTTTTTGGTTATTATACTTACTTGTATTGGTGCCAAATAAACTAAGTATAATAACGTCCTTGAGTAGACGGTTCTCACCTATATCAATTGGTTAGTTGAACCGATAGTGAGATGATATAGGGAACACTACTCTTCATCATTCCTAGTCGAGTATTAACATTCAGGGACAATGTTAATGCAACAAGACTAGCATGTAGGTCAACTCGATGACTTGATCACACAAGTTATGGATATAGAGATATCAAGTTGACACATGGGTATGCATTGGAGAATGTATACTGAATGACCCGCCATGAGAAAGTATCATGGATTGTTATATGAGTGTCATATACTTTCTCATGTGGCTATTAGTATGACTACTAGTCCTTAGACCTGAAGTCACCATGGATCCCTACATAAGGAGTTATGTACTTTGGTTTCGTCAAACGTCACCCGTAACTGGGTGGACTATAAAGGCGATTACTGGGTATGTAACGAATTATGCAGAGAGATGTGAGTAATGTAGATGGGATCTATCCCTCCTATATGATGGGAGTGACATCGATATTCTTGATAGAGTGAGACCACGAAGTGCATGGCCATGCCCAAATGAGTCAATATAGGATATTGAGCTCATTTGATTGAGTGAGTCTACTTGGAGTTCAAGATTTAGATTGATTAGAGGATGACACGGTCTATGCCTCACATTGATCAATCTAGATGTCTAGGATAGAAGGACACTTGTCATATTTTGTGAGGAGTCACAATTAGTAGTCACAAGGTGATGTTGGATCTCAACATTCTTGTAACTTGGGTAGTAATGATGTGTTGCTAGATACCGCTCATTACTTATGCTCCTAAATGGGTTTAGGGGCATTTGCCAACGTTACAAGAACCTATAGGGTCACACACTAAGGGAAATTAAATGGAGATTAGGTTCATTAGATGAACCTAAATGATTATGTTCATATGATGAACCAAATTAGATTAAGAGTAATCCAAAGTAGGCTAATTGAGTTGGACTCAATTTGGTTCATGTGTTAAGTGAGTCTAATTTGGACTTAGACTCATTTAATTAATTTAATTCAATGAATAGAGATTCATTAAATTAAAATTGACTTGAACCAATGGTTAGATTAGATCAACCAAGGGACAGAAGTGGTCAAGTTTGACTTGACTTAAGTAGGAAGATGAAGAGTCAAGTTTTGACTTGACTTTGACTTGACCAATGCCACATCATCAAGGCTTCTTCATTTGGTCAAGTTTGAATTGACCAAATGCCACCTCATGGAGGAGATCAAGAGACTTGACTCTTGATATTCCATGGGGGTTACATGCCTTGAAGTGGCCGGCCACTTTTAGGTGGAATGAAAAATTGATTTTTTTCATTCAAGTGGTTGTAACTCCATCTTCTTCCTCCTCCTAAGCTCTCTTCTTGCTCCTTCTCTTCTCTTGGTCGTGGGTTTCAAGCAAGGGAGAAGAAAGGAGAGTGAATCTAATCCAAGAAGAAAGGTTAGTGAAAGTCACATAGAGATTTTAGAGGAGTGTGTTCTCTTCTTTTCTTTTCTTCTTCTTCCAATCCCATCCGAGAGCATCAAGAAGTGCTAGCACACTTGTGGTGTTCTCTTCTCCATCCTTGTGTGTTAGAGAACACATCTTATTTGTGTGGATACTTCTAGAGAGTTGTCTACTTTGACAACTAGAGATCCGACATCTCCTTGGAGAAGCGGGACTCGCGAAGGACACGCATCGAACTCCATGTAGATCTAAGTGTAGATCTAGGTAAACTCGTACTCGTAGTTTTTGGAAAATTTTTCTTTGCACGGATCCGTTGGCTAGGGAGTTTCGGGGTTTCCGCGACGCGAAAAAGCGATTTTCACGGCCAGAAAAACCCAACAGTGTCTAAGTGTGCAAGAGCTTAGGAGCACAGGTAGTTTAGTGGAAGATGCAGCTAGTGAGAAGGACGGCACGTGGTGCATCCAAGGGACGAGGTGCTGCGGAAGAATACACCGGCGGATGAGAAGGAAGCGTGCGGTGGTTCCGAGGGACGAAAGCCAGAGCGGAAGACTACTCGAGGAGCAAGAGACGCAGCTAGCGAGAATGATATGGCACGCGGTGCGTGTGAGGGACGAAGACTGCGGATGAGTACGCCGGCGGATGAGAAGGAAACACGCGGCGATTCCGAGGGACGAGAATCCGGAGCGGAAGCCCACTCGAGAAGACCGGAAGTTGGGTTCGGGTGAGCCCTTTTCCGGATGGCCGAGATCACCCAAGCGAGTGGATCCGAAGTTGAAGACCCAAACCAAGGCGACCAGAGCTGGAGCAGAGGACCCGGACTAAAAAAGTCAACTAGAGTTGACTTTTGGGTCCGGGGCGCCCGGAGCTGACCAGGGCGCTCAGACCCCTCCGGGGCGCCCGGAACGTACCGGGGCGCCCGGAGTTGACTTTTTCACAGGATCGAGTTTTGACTCGATCTGAACGTTGGGGGATAAATTTTATCCCCCCAGGGCGCCCGGAACTCTTCGGAGCGCCCCGACCAAGACTATAAATATAGCCTTGGTTCAGAAGCTTTTTAACAACTCAGAGCAATTCATTTCCAACGCTTGTATGCTTCAGTTTTAGATTAGCTTCTTTGTTTTGTGCTTTCACTTGTGTAAGAAACTTCTCCGCCCGAAGGAGATACTAGTGCGACATTCCTTGGATTAACAACCTCCTTGGTTGTAACCAAGTAAATCCTTTTGCCTCTTCCTTTCTTTAGTTTCTGTTCAATTTATTTTATGCAAGTGCTTTGTTGAAAGTTCGAGAAGGGTGTTTTTGTTTTATAGGGCTATTCAACCCCCCCTTCTAGCCGACCGCAACGGTCCAACAAGTGGTATCAGAGCCGAGGCGCTTCAAGAGGACTAACCGCCGAACGAAGCATCGAGATGGTCGGACCAAGCATCCACCCGCCAAAATTCGAAGGGGATTTCGCTACTTGGAAAAAGTTGATGCAGGTATTCTTTACCACCGATTTTGAATTAATGCTTACAATAGAATTTGGTTTTACAGCACCGGAAGGTAAGGAGAAATACAATTGGACGAAAAAGGAGCAAGCCGACTTCGTGGCGAACGGCAAAGCAGAATACCATCTGCTAAGCGTTCTTCCACCTCAAGAAGTCAACAGGATCGGGAACTACCACTCGGTAAAGAAACTTTAGGAGAAGTTCCTTGAGCTGCACGAAGGGACGTCCGAAGCTAAGCTCACCAGAAGAGATCTACTTCACAATCAGCTCACCAGCCTGCGACTTAGGGAAGATGAGACAGTTGCGCACCTGCACTCAAGAATCAAAGAGATCATCACCGGACTGTCGAATCTTGGAGAAAAGGTAAGTAACCGAGATTCGCTAAGGTACGCGTTAAATTCGTTTCCGAGAAATTCAAAATGGGCATCACTAGTAGATGCCTTTTACATTTCAAAAGATTTAGAAAAAAATTCATTAGAATAATTTTTCTTGACTTTTGAAGTACACGAATCAAGATGTGCAAGTTCGAAGGAGCCCAAGAATAACGTCGCCCTCAAAGCTTCTAGAGACGAACCTGAGTCAGAATCTTGTCTCGATGATGAGGAAATGGTAATGATAGTAAGAAGATTCAAGAAACTTTGTAAATCTAGATCTACTAACCATCCGCAGGGGAAAAAGAAAAGGATGATCCGATGCTACCACTGTGACGAAGAAGGGCACGTCAAGGACAACTGCCCCAAGCTGAAGAACAAGGAGAAGGGTAAGAAGCCTATCCAAAAGCGAAAGGCCCTAAAGGCGACGTGGGACGATACGTCATTAGAATCGAAAGTCGAGGCATTCTCCGGACTTGCTCTAATGGCAAGTCATCAAGACGACGACTGCGAGTCAAGCTCTTCTGAAATGAGCATCGAGAGCATCGATGAAGGGGGAGCCACGTCGGAAGAAAGCAGCAGTTCAGGGGAGAAACGGATAACGAGATCGACAAGGTAAGTGAGGTACGATCACTTCCTCCCAATAAACTCTTTAAGTTTGTTAAACTATTAACAAAAGACTATTGCAAATTAGCAAAGGAGATTAAAAACTTAAAAATAATTTTGGCTAAATCTTGTCCCTTAGAAGAATTAGACAAATCAAAATTAGAAAATGAGAAATTGAAATCAGAAAATTCAAGTAGTCAATTTGAAAAACCATGTATGCTCATCTAATTTTAGAAAATTTAAAAATTTAAATTGGTATTATAGATATCACCAAGGACAAATTAGGAATATTTCAAGAAAATATGTACCTAAGAAATATTTAGTTAATCCAGTAGGCTGGAACCTATATTGGGTTCCTAAATCTTGCTTAGTCTAAATTTTAAATGAAATTAGCGCTTTCAGTGAGAAAATTAGACATTGAATTTCTTTATAAGGCTTTGTCTAAGGAAGTGATTGTTGCTCCAATAACCAACAAGGCCTAGTGCCTAACCATGACCTGGAAGCCAAAATATTAAAATAAATGTTTAATTAACTTTCTGTCAAAGCATTAAAATTAGAATTAATTAATGCTTGTAAAGTTTTTCAAACATTTTTTTCAAAATATTTTTTTCCTTAGAAAAATTCTCTTTTACACTTAGGAAAAATTTTCAGAAGATATTTTTTTTGCCTAAGTTAAAAGTTGTTTTGAAATTAAAAATTTCTTCTTAAGTCTTTTTCAAAAAATTTTCAAAAAATGTTTTTGCAAAGCTGTCTAAGTTAGAATTTTTTTTCTTATAATTTCACTTAGAAAATTTTCTTAAAATTTTACTTAAAAATTTTTTTATAGAGACTGTTTATTATTGCAAAATTTTTTAAGGATCTCAAAATTTCTAAGTTTTTACCCTTAGATTTTTTCTTAGAACCCCATTTTTTATGTGATCAAAGGGGGAGAAGAAAAAGTATAAGTCTAGGGGGAGGTAGACCAAAATTTAACTTGTTTTATTTTTGCACTTAATTGTAAATTTAGTTAAGTTTATTTTATGTCTATTTTTACCCTAGCTTAACTTGGGTTTCTCACACCAAAAAATGGGAGATTGTTGGAATCCCAAGGTTGTTTTGGTGTGATCAACAAGTTAAGTTAGATCCTGTGTGTTTCTAACCTTATGTCTAAGTGTGTAGGAGCTTAGGAGTACAGGTAGTCGAGTGGAAAACGCAGCTAGCGAGAAGGATGACACGCGGTGTGTCCAAGAGATGAGGCACTGCGGAAGAGTACACCGGCGGACGAGAAGGAAGCGTGCGGTGGTTCCGAGGGACGAAAGCCGAAGCGGAAGACTGCTCGAGGAGCAAGAGACGCAGCTAGCGAGAAGGACGGCACGTAGTGCGTCCAAGGGACAAGGACTATGGATGAGTACGCCAGCGAATGAGAAGGAAACACACGGGGATTTCGAGGGACGAGAAGCTGGAGCGAAAGCCCACTCGAGAAGACCGGAAGTTGGGTTCGGGTGAGCCCTTTTTCGGATGGTCGAGATCACCCAAGTGAGCGGATCCGGAGTTAAAGATCCAGACAAAGGCGACCAGAGCCGAAGCAGAGGACCCGAACCGAAAAAGTCAACTAGAGTTGACTTTTGGGTTCAGGGTGCCCGGAGCTGACCGTAGCGCCCGGAACGTACCAGGGCGCCTGGACCCCTCCGGGGTGCCCGGAACGTACCAGGGCGCCCGGAGTTGACTTTTTCACAGAATCGAGCTTTGACTCCATCTGAATATTGGGGGATAAAGTTTATCCCCCCAGGGCGCCCGGAACCCTTCGGGGCGCCCCGACCAAGGCTATAAATATAGCCTTGGTCCAGAAGCTTTTTAACAACTCAGAGCAATTCATTTCCAACGCTTGTACGCTTCAGTTTTAGATTAGCTTCTTTGTTTTGCGCTTTCACTTGTGTAAGAGGCTTCTCCGTCCGAAGGAGATACTAGTGCGACATTCCTTGGATTAACAACCTCCCTGGTTGTAACCAAGTAAATCCTTTTGCCTCTTCCTTTCTTTAGTTTCTGTTCAATTTATTTTATGCAAGTGTTTTGTTGAAAGTTCGAGAAGGGTGTTTTTGTTTTTGTTTTACAAGGCTATTCAACCCCACCTTCTAGCTAGTCGCAACGGTCCAACAAATACCCTGAGGTTTTACTTACTATTGTCCCTATCAGATTGGAAGTCCGAATCTGTGTAACCCACAGGGAGCAAATCATCTGACTGGTATACTAGCATATAATTTGTAGTCCTCCTCAGGTACTTCAATATATGCTTTACAGTAGTCCAATGTCCTTATCCAGGATTACTTTGATATGTGCTAATCATGCCCACAATAAAATAAATATCCGGTCTCGTACACAGAATTGCATACATTCGGCTTCCGACTGCCGAAGCATAAGGAACTACCTTCATGTCCTCTATCTTCTTTGATGTCTTTGGAGACATCTCTTTAGAAAAAGCTACTCCATGCCCAAAAGGTAGAAAAAAAAACCTTTCATGGAGTTTTACATGTTAAAATGAGCTAGGATCGTATCGATATATGAAGCCTGGGATAAGCACAATGTTCTTTTCTTGCGATCCCTTATTACTTTGATCCCTAGAATATGCGTGCATTCTCCCAAGTCCTTCATATCGAATTATTTGGACAATCATACCTTTACTTCCGACAACACTTTAATATTATTTTCAACTAACAAAATGTCATCTATGTATAATATAAGAAATACCACTACATTTTCGTTACACTTCTTGTATACACAAGACTCATCCGGACACTGAATAAATTCATAAAACTGGATTACTTTATTAAACCGGATGTTCCAAGATCTTGAAGCTTGCTTCAGTCTATAGACCGATTTAGCTTACAAACTAGATGCTCTTTGCCCTTTGCTATGAACCCCTCTGGTTGCTTCATATGGATGTTTTCTTCAAGACTTCCATTAAGGAAAGCTGTCTTGACATCCATTTGTCAAACCTCATAATCCATATGAGCGGCAATTAATAAAAGAATCCGAATAGACTTAAGCATGACTACCGGCGAAAAGTGTACCCCTTCGCAACAAGCCTTTCTTTGAAGGTTTCCACCTTCCCATCTGTCCCTCTTTTCCTTTTGTAGATCCACTTACATTCAACGACTTTTACACCATTTGGTGGTTCTACAAGCTCCCGGACCTTATTAGAATACATAGATTCTATTTCAGAATTCATCATTCTTTTCCAAGATACTACATCTTTATCTTGGAGTGTTTCGTCATATGTCAGGGGATCAGGTTCATGTTCGCCAGGGATCAAGTCTGAAGACTCTCCCAAAAACATGAATCTTTCAGGTTGTCTCACAACCCTCCCACTACGACTAGGCATTGTCTATAATTGTGCATTATTTGTGACACGTGTTGCAGTTTCTTATGGTATCTCATCTTGTACTGTCTGTACTAGATTAGACGTGTCCTTTATTATTTCCTTAAGAATAATTTTAATCATGGGCTTGTAGTTTATTACCTAGTCCCCTTCTAAAAATCGGGCATTGATGCTAACAATGACCTTCTAATTTTTAGGACTATAAAATAAACCACCTTTTGTTCCTCAAGGATTACCCACAAATAAGCGAACTTCTATACATGATTCCATCTTATCAGTGTCTCCCTTTGTAACGACCCAATTTTCCCTATTTCAAGTTTTAAAAGTCCATAAAAATATTTGGAAATATTTTTAAAATATTCTAGAGATTTTTAGGAATTTTTAGAGTATTTTTACGTAATTTTTGGAGGTCGTTTAGTAGGGTTACAAAAAGAAAGAAGTTTTAAAAAAAAAATGTTGAAGGTGAGATTCGAACCCACGACCTCGGGTCGGATTGACCCAAGCAAAACTGGCCCAACCAGCTGAGCTACACGGTTTTGTTAACCTTATATGGAGAGAATTGAGTTTATAGCATAGTTTTGATTAAACCCGAATATAAGAAAGGGAATTAGGTTTTGGATTTTCGAAAAAATCAAAACATTTTCTCTCAAAATTCTTCTCCTCCTTCACGCGACGACGCTCCTCTCGGGCGGAAACACAGCAGCGGCTAGGGTTGGTTTTCCGGCGGCCGGCGAGCTCCCTTCTCCGCGGATTCTTCACAAGTTCGAGTTTCTCTCGGCAACGAGAGCGCGCGGGCACAAAGAAGAGCCGAAACCTTCATCTCTCCGCAAACCCTAGAAGCTGCCGTCGGTTGTAAGTCAAGGAAAGCCTAAGGTGAGTTGCTTCTCATCTGCAGTAGGAGTAGTTCCGAGCTTCGATTTGTTTTCCTTGCTTTCGGATTGTGTTTGTACAGAATTTAGTTGTTAGGGATTTAGCCCTCTTTTCTTGCTTGTTTCGGAACATGTAGATGATCTGATCAGTTTCAAGCTTTGATTTAGTTCTTCCTTGCCTACGAATCATGTTGTACAGAATTGAAGTTGATTAGGGATTTAGTTTCTTTTCTTGCTTCTGGAATATACCGTGCAGAATTTAGTTGATAAGGATTTAGTAATCTTCCTTTAGTTTTCGAAGCTGCTCTTGTTCCTCCTATTTCCTGGATTCTGTACAGATAGGTGTGGCTTGATTTGGTTGTTGCCTTTTTGGTTCATGAAATTTCGGATACATTATAGTAGTGTTCAAGCCTTGACCGAAGATGCTTAGTTGGTTCTATTGTTATATAACTGTTGATCGGATTATATATAGCCTTGAAAATTTTAGTTTTGTTGTTTAGGCAGTGAGCATGAAAGGAAATAGATTCGTTTATCTCAGTTTTGGATTTTGTTCTTTCTTTCTCCTTGCTGCAATGAAAGAGAACAGCCAAGTGTCAAGCAAATTCAGATTTTTGTATCAAACTTCTAGTTTTCTTTGTGTAGCAGTAGGCATGAACAGTCTTACTTTCTGTGGTATTTGCAGTAGATATAGACAACTCCAATTGGAGTATAGAATAGCCTTTCCTTGGTGTATTTCTGCAGATACGGGCAGTTTCATTTGGAGCTTAGAACAACCCTCCTCCTTGTATAGTTTTCCATGTTTCATTTAGTTCCTTAACAATAGCCTATGTTTGTTATCATGTGTACGTGTACAGAAGTTTTCATTGCTATCAGTTGAGAATGTGCAGCATCTTAGTTTTGATTCCTCCTTGCTAATTACCATACATGAACAACCCCTTATTTTGAGTAGATAGTTTAAGAAGTTTGTTAGTATTAACAAGCATGCATAGATTCTTATTATGTTAGTATGAATAGCATTTTAGTTAGATGTTCCTTTGTAATTAACTAGCACGAACAGCAATATTGTACATTACAAGTTTGGTTTTCTTGCTGGTTTACTAAGCATGAACTAGACAATTTGTATGAAAGTAAGCAGTTTAGGCTTCTTTAAGTTCCAGCAAGTTAAATCTTTTGTTACCATGCTAGTATTCAGTTTTAAGATCTTATTTTTAGCCATTTAATTTTAAGCAGGTAGAATTAGATTTTTTTTTTTTTATTGCTACTACACAAGCATGTTAAACTCTTCTAGAAGATTATCAGAAGTAATAAGTAAGAAAAGACCAAGGTCTTAAACCTGATCCTAAATTCCAGCATTTGAGGATTAGCAGCACGCAAGGTGTTTGAAGAAGTGCCAAGGCATTTTATATTAGAAGAGCTAAAAGAATAACAAGTATAAGGAAGTAATAGTTAAAAAGTAAATAAGTATTTTACTTTTTAATGGCATGTACCGGACACAAGGTCCAGGACACAAGGTCCATTGGGTGGGCTCCTAGATCGCCCCTAGGCACAAGATCACCTAGAAGTACCTTAGTAGTTTCGGGATTAGCTACCTCGACTCTTATTAAGGATGCGCGCAAATTGGTACAATGCCGTGCCCAAAAGAAGCTTATTATTATTTTGAAGTATTAAAGTATAAGTTTTGAAACAAATGAAACAAGCTTCAAATATGTTTAGAATTAGAAAGTTTAGTTTCTTGTTATTTGAAGCATGCAGTAGTAGTTTTATTTGTTGCTATTAGATTATTCAGCATGTCTAGCTTTATTTGTTTTCAGCATGCAGTTATAGTTTTATTCTTGTGAGCGTGAGTAGCTTTACATGTTTAGTAGCTTTACATGTTTAGTATTTCAGTTAGTATGATTCCTTTATTGGTTTATGAGCATGATTAGCTATACATGTTTAGTATTTCAGTTAGTATGATTCCTTTACTATTTATGAGCATGAGTAGTTTTATATGTTAGCATTCAGTTTTAGCATGTTTTTATTTATATACATGCATATCGAGTTTTTGTGAGTAGATAGCGCTCACTAAGCTTTATGCTTATAGACTGCATTTCCTCCTACTGCAGATAAAGGAAAGGAAAAGATTTAACAAGGAAGGCGACAAGGTGGTGGTGATGAAGGTGTGTGATGGCTGGACTATGGGGAGATCAAGAGTTTGCTAAGGAATTGTCAAGACTTTTCTGTTTTGAGTTCTTTTAGTTTTCTTTAAATGTTATTATGAGTTGAGATTGTAATTAAGTTTATTCCGCACTTGTAGTTGAGTTCTATTGATGGAATGATATAGTTGTTTGTTATTGCTAGAGTAGTTTCCTTCTTTTATTTGTGATATTATACTGCGTGGTTGTGAAATAGATGTTTCAGCCGCCTGTGGCTGAGTATAGTTTGTTTGTATTGTTGATTTGGTCACCGGTACAGGGGAGACTCTGCCGAAATTTTTCGGTAGGGATTCCTCGTGGTTTTTAATTATACCGGTTAAGTAGAGTTAGTAGTTAAGTAACGGTCACTCTTAGAGAGTAGTAGTAGTAGTAAGAAGGGTGGTCGTTACACCCTTTAGCACATGTGCTGGACTACCCCAAATCCAAATATACTTCAAACTAGGCTTACGCTCATTCCACAATTCTATTGGAGTAGAGGGTACTGACATAGAAGGTACCATATTCAGAATGTACACTGTTGTTTCTAAAGCATATTCCCAAAACGAATTTGGTAATTCTTAATAACTCATCATTAATCTAATCATTTTCATAAAAGTCATATACCTTCGTTCTGCCATACTATTCTGTTGGGGTGTACCAGGTGCAGTCAGTTAGGATTGAATCCCAGCTTCTGATAAGTGACTCCTAAACTCTCCTAAGAGGTACTTGCCACCACGATCTCACCGTAGTGTCTTGATACTTTTACCATGATGTTTATCCACATCAGTCTTGTAGTCTTTGAACTTATCAAAGTACTCAAACTTGCAGCGCATCATGTAAATGTATCCATATCTTAAATAGTTGTCTATAAAAGAGATGAAATATTCGAAACCTCCTCTTGTCTAAATAGTCATAGGTCTACACAAATCAGAATGAACCAGTTCTAACATATCTTTGGCTATATACCCTTAGTCTTAAAAGGCTTCTCAGTCATTTTTCCTTCCAAGTAAGACTCGCGGGTTGGAAAGTTTTCCACCACTAATGAACCCAAAAGTCCATCGGCTATTAACCTTTGAATCATACTCAAGTTAATATGACCTAGCCTTAGATGTCAAAGATATGTTTAGTTCATTTTCAAAGGTTGCTTTCTCTTATTAAAATTAGAAGATGTGTTATTAATTTTCATTTGTTGCATTGTGGTAGTATTGTGTACCTGAACAGATAACTGTTGGTGCGGGAAGCATCAGATGATCGAACTCAAGTTTTGATAATGGCAAAGGGTTCAAAGTTAAGTCATCTTGTGATCTAACAAGTTCATGGAGCTTGCAGGAAAGTTCTAAGTGGTACTTAGGCAAAAGTCTTAGCTGCGGTTAGGTAGGTGGAAAATCTTAGGGGGTGGTAACCCTAGGTCATAGGGGGTGGTAACTCTATGTGGAAAGTCTTGGCGAGTTGAGGGCTTCAGGCAAAAGTCCTAGGGGGTAACCCTAGGTGGAAAGTCCTGGTGTCACGAACCAGGTGGAAGACTAGACGAGCCGGGAAGCGGGAGTCCAGCAGAAAGTCCGAAAGCTTCGAACACTGAGAAAAAGTCCAATCGATCTCGAGGACGCACTGGCAACAGGTAAATCTCCTAAGTGGAGTAGGTGAGGATGTGTTCCCCATAGAGGGAACAGTAGGCGTCGGGTCGACCTAGGATTTCCAGTTAGAAATCCGAAGTCAGACTCGGACAGTCCGGAGACTATCAAAATATCATATTATATTTCTGTGCTAACTTTGTTTTGCAGGGTTTGTGTTTGGGACTAACACATTTTGTAAGAACAAAGAAGCACATTTGACCTCGGATGAACAGTGTCCGATGCGCCTCCATGGGGCTTGGAGGCGCCTCGGGTGCAAGTCGAAGCCAGCTGTCCAGAGAAGCTGGAGGCACCTTGGACGTCACTGGAGGTGCCTTGGACCAGGCGTTGGAGGCTCCTTGGAGCAGCTTGGAGGCGCCTTCAATGGGATAGGGCGCGACCGGATCAGCTCTTATCACCGTGGCGGACTCGGGGCTTGGAGGCGCCTCGGACAGGCTTGGAGGCGCCTCCAGCACTGTATAAAAGAGGGGTCGAGGCAGCAGCTCAATACAACAACTTTCGAGCAATCCTAATGCTACAAGCTGCTAACGAGACGATCCCGAAGTACTGGACCATCATCTCGATGACCCGGAGCTTCAGCTTTCATTTCCTTGTTGTCGGTATTACTTAATTCTATTGTACTTAATTCATATATGTACTATTTGCGATCTAATAGTGAATTTCCCAAAGTAATCTCTCAACGAGCGAGGGCCTTGGAGTAGGAGTCGCCCAAGGCTCCGAACCAAGTAAAAACACTTGGGTCTTTTCTGTGTTTGGTTTTTCATTTATTTCCGCTGCATTATTCTCAAACGATTTTCGAATATGAAACGAACGAAATATCCACGAGCGCTATTCACCCCCCCTCTAGCGCTTTCGATCCAACAATTGGTATCAGAGCGGGGTCGCATTGATCTGGTGCAACCACCAATCACGCAAACTTTTTCATGGTGTTTTCGATTTTACGGAGTCAATTAGAATCTAGCTTAATAGTTACATTCAAATTATTTTTTTTCGAATCAATTTTAGCTCGAAGATTGGTGCAACACCACTCAAGCTCGTAATCTTAACTTTATTTCCCGCACTGCTAATCCAAGACCTAGTCTTGGGATATTTCTGTTTTTCTTTTATTTTGCATACTATCAATGGCCCAACAAGAGGGATTCAGCACCATTCATCCCCCGCTCTTCACCGGAGAAGATTTCAGGTACTGGAAGGGACGAATGGAGACGTTCCTCAAAATCTAATTCGAGACATGGATGATCGTCAAGACTGGATTGCAACTACCAACCGACGAAGACGACAAGCCTACGCCCTGCGAAAAATGGGAACCGACCCTAATCAAGAAAGTGGAAGCCGATGCCAGAGCTACGTGCACCCTCCAGTGCGGACTGACCAAGGAAGAGCTCAACAGAGTTGGACTGTTCTCCAGCGCAAAAGAGCTATGGGAGAAGCTGATCGAACTCCACGAGGGCACCTCCAACACCAAGGTTAGTAAGAGGGATTTGTTATTTAATAAATTGTATAATCTAAAGATGCAGGACGGAAAGACAGTAAGTCAACTCCATGCTCGCATACAAGACATTCTCAACTCCCTTCATGTGATCGGGCAAAGAGTCGAGAATCGGGATATTATAAGGTACGCTCTAAATGCTTTTCCAAGGAGTACATTGTGGGCATCAATGGTAGATGTCTACAAAGTCTCCAAGGACTTATCTTCCATTAGATTAGATGAATTATTTTCTGAATTTGAATTGCATGAACAGACTAATACACAGCCAACTGAGAAGGGTATTGCTTTGGTTGCATGTACCAGTCGAACACGTGAACCAAGATCACAGCGAAGAACTGAACCGGAGGCGGAAGACGAACCCGACTCAGATGATGAAGACGATGAATTGACCTCCGAACTCATGAATCTCATGAAGAAGCTCTACAAGAAAAAGAATGGCTTCAACAAGAGAGATCTAAAGAAGACAGTACAGTCCAAGGAGGTTCAATCCAGTTCAAAAGTCAAGCTTGAAGTGATCTGCTACGGATGCAACCAGAAAGGGCACATCAAGGCCAACTGCCCTAATCAGAAGGATGCAAAGAAGCAGAGGAAAAAGAAGGTGCTAAAGGCGACATGGGAAGAGTCTTCCTCAGAAGACGACGACGACGAACTCGATCAGACGAGTCTCCTCACACTGATGGCCCTGGACCAGATCATTGTGTCTGAGAGCAAGAGCGAATCGGAAGCTGAGTCCGAATGAAGCCACGGATCCGTATCCGTTTCCGAAGGGCCTAACACCGCTGTAAGTATTCCTTGGTTAAATAATTTAATTAATTACTTACTACGCAAATTAGCAAAATCAAACCTTAAGATCAAGTCACTTCTAAAGGAAATAGCAGTCCTTAAGGAAGTGACTAACTCCAAAACCTTGCCTGACCCAGTTCAGACCAGAAATTCAACTCAAGTTCAAAAACTTGAGGATGAAAATTCTAGTCTGAAAACTCAGGTCAAGGATTTGAAGAAAACTTTAGAATGGTTCTCTTTGAGTTCCAAGAATCTTAACCTAATTCTTGGGACACAAAGAGTCATTTACAACAAAACTGGGCTAGGATATAAAACCAAAAAGAAATATAGATCTTACCTATCCTTAGTAAACAGACTAAATAGTAAATCAGTCCAAGCATGGGTACCCAAGTCCCACCTGATCAATCAGGTTGGACTTGGTTAATATTGGGTTCCCAAGGATCAAATACATTACCTCGATAGACCATATCGAGGTTATGATCCAGGGGGAGCTAGAAGAAAAACTGTATTAAATTAAAATTCAAATTAAATTGAAATTCAAATTAAATTCAAATTCAAATTAAATCAAAATTTAAATTAAATTAAAATTAAAATTAAATAAAATTAAAAATTAAAAAATCGAAATTCAAATTAAATTAAAACTCAAATTAAATTAAAATCAAAATTAAATTAAAATTCAAGATTAAAAAAAAACAAAATTCAAACCAAATTAAAATTCAAATTAAATTAAAAATTCAAAATTAAAATAAAATTAAAAATTAAAAATTCATAATTAAAATAAAAATTAAAATTAAAAATTAAAATTAAAAAAATCATAATTAAAATAAAAATTAAAATTTCCAAGGGAAGGCTCTATAATAGCTAGCACCTCCAAACTCAATTCACCCGACAAGGGTAACCAAGAGTAAACTACCCGACAGGGTAATTAAGGTTAAAATAAAAAATGGGTTAGGGTTAACTTGATTCACGGTACTGGTGAAGTATTGGATGATAGTACATTGGGGAAGCTTAGTCATCGCATGTCTAGGAAGATATGGCTTCGACCTGGTACATTTGGCTAAATGGAACTGACCGAAGCTACCCTTTATGGATCCTAACCAGTTAGACCAAGGTTTTGTACTAAGTTCAATGGGTATGACTATTTGAAAAACCTCGAAAGAATGGTTACTTTAATGATGTCCTTGTGACTCACCATAGCCCAGAAGTTTATCCGAAGAATGCCTATTTGCCGAACCCAAAGCTAAACCTGAATCTAACACAAAGTTAAACCAAACCCAATAATTAAACCATAAATCATTTCACAAAAATTATAGGATTCCCTGCTTGAAAATTTAGATCGGGTGAGATGACTAAGGAACAGAAATTAAAATCAATTTGAAATTCAAGATATAGAATTCAAAATTCAAATTAAAATTAAATTCAAAATTAATTTTCAAAATTAAACTAAAATTCTTAATTAAATATTTAAGTTAATAATTTAACTTAAAATATTTTTCAAAATCTAATTAACTTAAAATATTTTTCAAAATTAAACTAAAATTCTTAATTAAATATTTAAGTTAATAATTTAACTTAAAATATTTTTCAAAATCTAATTAACTTAAAATATTTTTCAAAATCTAATTAAATTAAAATATTTTTCAAAAAATTTAATTAACTTAAAATATTTTTCTAAAACTTAATTAATGTAAAATATTTTTCAAAATCTAATTAAATTAAAATATTTTCAAAAAATTTAATTAACATAAAAAATTTAATTAACTTAAAATATTTTCCAAAATTTAATTAACTTAAAACATTTTTCAAAAATTTAATTAACTTAAAACATTTTTCAAAATTTAATTAACTTAAAATAATTTTCAAAAAAATTAATTAACTTAAAATATTTTTCAAAAATTTAATTAACTTAAAATATTTTTCAAAAATTTAATTAACTTAAAACATTTTTCAAAAAATTAATTAACTTAAAATATTTTTCAAAAATTTAATTAACTTAAAACATTTTTCAAAAATTTAATTAACTTAAAATATTTTTAAAAATTTAATTAACTTAAAATATTTTTCAAAAATTTAATTAACCCAAAATATGTTTCAAAAAATTTAATTAACTTAAAATATTTTTCAAAAATTTAATTTACCTAAAATATGTTTCAAAAAATTTAATTAACTTAAAATATTCTTCAAAATTTAATTAACTTAAAACATTTTTTCAAAAAATTAATTAACTTAAAATATATTTCAAAAAATTTAATTTAAAACTTTTTTCAAAAATTTAATCAACTTAAAATAATTTTTCAAAATTAAAATGAATTAAATCAACCTAATATTTTTCAAAACTTAATTAACTTAAAAACAAATTAACTTTAAAAACAAATTAATATTTTTCAACTAAGTTTCAAAATTGGCTAAAGCTATTTTTCAAAAGTAAACTTTTTACTAGCCTTTTAAACTTAGTTGAAAGAAAATTATCTCTTTAGACATTTACCTAAGAGTTTTTCAATGCAAATTAATGCTAAGTGTTTGAAAAGTTCTTTAAAATAGCCAAATATCTTTTCTTTAAAGCTAAGTGTTTTCTTTAAAAGTTTTTTCCGAAACCTAATTCAATTTTGGTACTTAAGACCTTTTGTAAAGACTGGTGAGTTTTATCAAAAATTTTAATAATGTCTTTAAAAGCTTAAGTTTTCAAAATTTTGGATAAACATAATTGTTTTGCACTTAAACTATTTTCACTTAGCAAAATTTTACTAAGTATTTGTTACAAAGGTTTCCCTACAAGTATTTTTAGGCTTCAACATGTCTACTCAGTTTTTCCTACAAAGTTTTTGATTTATGGCAAAGGGGGAGAGTAGGACAAAAATTCAAAAAATTCAAGAGTAGGACAAAAAATTCAAGAGTAGGACAAAAAATTCAAAAATAGGATAAAAAATTCAACGTAAGGACAAGAGTTCTAGTATTAAGGGGGAGCCTTGTACAAAGGGGGAGCCTTAACTTTGAAAATTTTAAATTTACCTTAACTTCTATAAAGGTTAAAATTTCTTTAGCTTGTAATTAACTTGTTACTCAAGTATGCTTACGTTTGTGCTTAAACTTCTTATTTAAAAAGAATGCTTAGGTTTATTTATGCATTTTTATTACTTAACTTTGAATTTGAGTTGTGCAACGACCCACCTTCTACTAACTAAGCTGTAAGGCCGATCGTCACATTATGTTGTGCTAAACTATTCCCTGACCATCACTAAAACTAGATGCGGAAGCTATACTAATTAAAATTTTACTAAACTATTATCATTTCTTGGTTCTATGCATGCTAAGGTAGGTAAACTAACTATTCATGATATGCTTTACCTTCCCCATGGTCAAGGAACTGAACTTAGACATTTTCCCGCTGATATCAGACCTCCTAATCGATCCATTGATCGATTGGAACGTTGGATCGATCCAGTGATCGATCCAGCACGCTACTGTGCTCGGGGCAATAATTTGGATCGATCGGCTGATCGATCCAGGCTGGTCAATCGATTCATTGATCGATCCCAGAGCTCTCTGTTCGTGACAGAAATGGCTGGATCGATCGGCTGATCGATCTAGAAGCCTACTGTTCGCGGAACAGATTGCCCAATCGATCAGCTGATCGATTGGGAACTCCCAATCGATCAGCTGATCGATTGGGAACCCCCAATCGATCCACCGATCGATCGAGGTTTCTGATTTTGCAGCTAAACTCTGATTTCAGCACTGTTTCGTGCCTCAATCACATTACAAGTTCTAAAATAATTAAGAAACACTCTAACAATAACAACTAACATTCTAACATCATAAAAATAGTGTTCTAAGCATCATAAAGTGCATGGTTAACTAATTCGTAGCAATTAACATACTAAAGTGCGAATGATAAAATACTGAAAAGTTCCAATGCTTAAACAAAGCTTGCTAAAATTCCTTAGATCTTTATCCCAAATTCCTGCCCACACACATCTTCGTAGCATTGTCCTCCAGCCTCCGCTAGTCCATCTTTCCTTTACCTTTATCTGCAGTATAAGGAAAAGAAAGTATCTATAAGCTTTCGCTTAGTAAGAAATCATCTACCTCACTAAAACATGCATACGATGCATTTATGATTTTTTAAAACATGCTATTAAACATATGTCAAACTTGCTAAACATGGCATACTGAAATCACTGAACATGAACACTAAAGCATGACATATAAAGCTAATCATAAACTATCATGAGACCAATAAAGGAAACTGAACTGAACATGAACTGAGCTAAGCTGGAACTAAATTCAAACTCAACTGTCATAACTAATCCTTGTGAGTTTTGAAAAGCTATAATATAATAGATTAAAATACATAATCATACCACTAATGGGCCCGACAACTGTACATGCTATGCGCGCATCCTTAACTAAACTCGGGGTTGCAAATCCCAAATTTAGTAAGGTTTACTAGGTTATCTAAACCTAGGGACCGACTATGGGAGCTCAGCCCAATGGATATCTAATCCTGCACAATGCCCCTACTGAAAATAAAATACTGAATCATAGCTAACTAATTTATCTTGCTTTTACTAGGTTATCTGAACCTAGAGGCGACTGTGGGTGCCCACCCATTGGACCGTAGTCCCATATAAGCTGTAGCAAGACTAACTAAACTATTTAAATGCTTTTATTGCATTTACTGAGTTACTAAAAATGTCTACTGTAGCATTTTACTGAGCTAAGCATTTTATCGAACACTTAATGTGCTCCAACTCTCCTCTCTATTAGAGAGACCACCTCTAGGCACCCGACAACGTCTAGAATCTCCAACTGAAAGGAGGAAACGTGTCTGGCCCATCTAGAGGTGCTCAACTAGATCCCTAAACCTGCGAGGAGGGTTAAGTACACCCTATGCGTCAAAAAGTATGCATATAACTAATTTTAAAAAAAAACATAGAATCGTACGAAAAGCTACTTATACTGTAGGTGAGGGGTTTCTTACCTCCTATTCGAAGTTTCTTACGATTCTAATCGCTATATTTCCGGAGGAGATGATCCTTTCGACGATCTTCTTGCGTCTTCGCGTTCCTCTCGCGGAGGGGAGCGTCCTCGTGTCGAAGTCGTCGCCGGAAAGTGCTCTTGGGCGGAGCCCTAGCCTTCCTTGTGGTTGGCGCCGAAAGAAGGAGAAGGAGGAGAGGGAGTCAGCGTGGCTAGGGTGAGGGTGAGGAAAAATCACGTTAAGGGAAAATAACTCTTCACCTATTAATTCCCTATTTATATTAAGTGATAATTCCGGCCCAACTCCCACTTAAATAAAATTGTTTCCCCTTCCTTTCAGCACGACCCTGCTGGGTTCACTTGGTTACCATGGTTCACCATAAGGCATAGGATCCAATAGGTCTCGGGTTCAATTATCGCTTAAGATATTTTCGTTTTCTATTTATTTTTGCTACTTCCGCTACTCTAAAAATTCCATAAAAAAAATATTCTAAAATTCCAGAAAAATCATAGAATATTTCTAAAAATAGTTTTGAGAATTTTCGGGCGTTACAATCCCCCATACCTTATAAAAAGTTCATCCTCGAACTTAGAATAACTCTGGGTACTTCTGTCTCATGCTGGCTTCTGTCTCCCAAGTCGCCTCTTCTGCTGTGTGACTGTGCCAAATAACCTTGACTAATGGTACTTCCTTGTTCCGTAATTTCTTAACTGCTCGGTCTATTATCTGAATAGGCCGACTGTCATAGCTGAGGTCCTCGCGGATATGTACCGACTGGGGCTCAATCACCTGGATGGCGTCTGGGGTATGCTTCATCAGCATAGAGACATGAAATACATTGTGGACAACTGACATTTCCTGGGGTAGCTCTAGCTCATATGCTACCTTGCCAACTCTTCTGCTGATAAGGTATAGTCCCACATATCTGGGACTTAGCTTGCCCTTCTTCCCATAACGCATTACTCCCTTCATGGGAGCTACTCTGAGGAACACTGAATCCCCAACTGAAAACTCTAAAGGTCTCGGCTGTATCAAGATAGCTTTTCAAGGCTCTAAGCTGTCTCTATCCTCTAGCGGATCTGCTGTATAGCTGCTGTGGTATCTGCCACTAGATCTGTCTAAAGTTCTAGTTCTTTCTGTTCACCACTCTCATACCAGCAGATTGGAGATCTACACCTCCACCCATAGAGAGCCTCATAAGGTGTCATACCGATAGTGGTCTGATAGCTGTTGTTGTATGCAAATTCTGCTAGACTCAGATATTTGCACCAACTTCCCTTGACATCTAGGGCACATGCTCGGAGCATATCTTCGAGTACTTGATTTACTCGCTCTGTCTGTCCATCTGTTTGAGGATGGAAAGCTGTGCTGAACTTTAACTTTGTACCCAAAGCTGACTGTACACACTCCAAGAAGTGTGATGTGAATCTACTGTCTCTGTCTGAAATAATGGTTCGTGGGACTCCATGTAATCTAACGATCTCCTTGAGATACAACTGTGCTAGCTGTTCCATGGAGTAGGATATCCTGATAGCTAAGAAGTGGGCTGATTTAGTCAACCTGTCGACTATTACCCAGATGGTATCAAAACCATTCGTGGTTCTGGGTAATCCCACTATGAAATCCATAGAAATGTCTTCCCACTTCCATTCTGGGATCTGGATAGGCTGCAAAACTCCTCCTGGTCTCTGATGTTCCGCCTTGACCCTCTGACAGGTCAGACAGGTGCTAACTTATCTAGCGATGTCTCTTTTCATCCCAGACCACCAAAAACGTTTCTTCAAGTCCTGATACATTTTAGTGGAGCCCGGATGCATTGCATAAGGAGTCTTGTGAGCCTCATCTAAAATCTTTCTTCGTAGTTCCTCCTGATCTGGAACACATAATCTGTCGCCAAAGTACAACACCCCGCGAACTCTCCACTTTCTGTTTCTGCTAATCCTTGCTTGATTTTCTGAATTTCAGGATCCTCTCCTGAGCTGTCTGGAGATCACCAAGCAAGGTAGACTCTAATGTCATAGTAGAGAGCTGTCCAACTATGAGTTCAAGACCGAAATCTGTGATCTCTTTCTGTAGGGGTGGTGACATGGCTGCTAGAGATAATAGGGCAGCACTGGACTTTCTGCTAAGGGCGTCTGCTACCCTATTTGCTTTTCCTGGGTGGTAGAGGATGTCTATATCGTAGTCTTTGACCAGCTCTAGCCATCTGCGCTGTCACATATTCAGATCCTTCTGAGTGAAGAAGTATTTCAGACTCTGATGATCTGTATACACTCTGCACTGAGCTCCATACAAGTAATGTCTCCAAATCTTGAGAGCGAACACCACTGCTGCAAGCTCAAGGTCATGAGTAGGATAGTTCTTCTCATAATCCTTGAGTTGTCTGGAGGCGTAGGCGATTACCTTGCCATCTTACATCAGCACTGCTCCTAGTCCCAACTTAGAGGCATCACTATAAATATCAAAGCTGTCTGCGTTCTCTGGTAGAGTCAGAATATATGCACTGGTCAATCTCCTTTTCAGCTCGCTGAAACTGTTCTCACAGTCCTCTGTCCACTGATACTTTCTGTTCTTCCTGGTGAGAGCTATCAGTGGGGAGGCTATCCTGGAGAAGTCCTCTACGAATTTCCGGTAATAACCTGCTAATCCCAGAAAACTTCTGATCTCTCTGGCGTTCTTGGGTCTTTTTCAGTTGCTCACCGCTTCTATCTTACTGGGGTCTACCATGATACCATCCTTTGAGATGATGTGACCCAGGAAGGACACCTGATCTAACCAAAATTCAAATTTCGTGAACTTGACGTACAGCTGGTTCTGCTGAAGGGTCTGCAATACTATTTTCAGGTGCTCTGCGTGTTCTTCCTGAGTTCTTGAATAGATAAGAATGTCATCGATGAATACGATAATGAACTTATCTAAGTATTCTCTGAATACTCTGTTCATGAGGTCCATGAAAGTGATGGATCGAAAGCGCTAGAGGGGGGGTGAATAGCGCTCGTGGCTATTTCGTTTTTCAAAATCGTAAATCGTACGTGAAACTAATAGAGTAATAAGCAGCGGAATAAAGACAGTCAAACACAGAGACATAGGGAATTACTTCGTTCGGAGCCTAAGGTGACTCCTACTCGAAGGCCCGCGATCCTTGATCGCTTCCGGTGGACAACAACTATAATATCGTGAATAAGTACAAGGAAATAAGTACAACTGGAATTGAAATAATACCGACAACAAAATAATAACTGAAGCTTTAGGTCGTCGACGACTGTAACCGCACTTTAGAGTCGTTTCTTGAGCAGCACACAGCAGAAGGAAAGCTTGTCGAATCGTTGTGCTTTGGTTGCACCCTCAACCCTCTTTTTATATGAGGTTCCGGGCGCCTGGAGTGTGACGTGGTCAGCCAACTAGGTTGTTCCACGTGGTGAAGTCGCGCAGGGGATAAAGTTTGGTCCCGGGTGCCCGGACCACCTTTTTCCAGCAGGTTCCTCACCTGCAAACAAAGGTTAGTCCGAGCAAAATACCCTGCAAGATAGTGTTAGAATCTCATAAAACACAGTAAGGAATAAACGACAGTCTTCGGACTGTCCGAGTCTGACTTCGGATTCCCAACCGGAAACCCTAGGTCGACCCGACGCCTACTGTTCCCTCTACGGGGAACGCGTCCTCACCTACTCCCCTCGGGAGAGATGACAGACCGACTGGACTTTTCGCCTAGGGTTACCACCCCCTAGGACCTAGGGTTACCGCCCCTAGGGTTTTTCTCCACCTAGGGTTACCACCCCCTAGGACCTAAGGTTACCGCCCCTTAGGGTTTTTCTCCACCTAGGGTTACCACCCCCTAGGACCTAAGGTTACCGCCCCTTAGGGTTTTCCTCCACCTAGGGTTACCACCCCCTAGGACCTAAGGTTACCGCCCCTTAGGGTTTTCCTCCACCTAGGGCTACCGCCCCCTAGGACCTAAGGTTACCACCCCTTAGGGTTTTTCACCTGCCTAACCGCAGCTAGGACTTTCCTGAGACACTCATTCAAACATATTAGATCACACACTAACTTAACTTTGAATCCTTTGTCATTATCAAAACTAAGGTTCGATCGTCGGATGCTTCCCGCACCAACAGAAAGTAGCTGGAGCATTTGTCACGCCAAAGGGCATGACTACGAACTCATAATGTCCGTATCTAGTCCTGAATGCTGTCTTGGGTATATCCCCTTCTTTAACTTTCACCTGATGATAACATGATCTGAGGTCTATCTTAGAGAACACTGCTGCTCCCTTTAGCTGATCGAACAGGTCATCTATTCTGGGAAGAGGATACCTGTTCTTGATCGTGACTTGGTTTAGTGCCCGATAATCTATACACAGGCGCATGCTCCCGTCCTTCTTCTTCACGAACAATACAGGTGCTCCCCATGGTGAGTGACTAGGGCGTATGAAGCCTTTGTCAAGCAGCTCCTGTAGTTGCTCATGAAGTTCTTTTAGTTCTGCTGGAGCCATGCGGTACGGCGCTTTGGAAATAGGATTTGTACCGGAAATGAGTTCTATCTCAAATTCAATCTCCCTGTCTGGTGCTAGACCTGGTAACTCCTCAGGGAAGACTGCTGGGTAGTCACGTACGACTCGAACCTCTGCTAGCTGTTGGTCCTTGCCCTGACTGGTACTGACTACATGTGCTAAAAATCCCGTACATCCTGATTCCATTAACCTCTGTGCCTTCATAGCTGAGAGAAACTTCTTGGCCTTTCTCCTGGGTTCTCCAATGTACTCAAACTGCACTTCTGCTTCAGGTTGGAATATGACTTTCTGTTTACGGCACTCTATGGAAGCACCGTATCTGATCAGGAAGTCCATCCCAAAGATGACGTCATAGTCAGTCATGCTTAGCACTATCAGATCACAAAAGAGTTCTCTGCCTGCTATAATGACTGGCACTGCTCTGAGCCAGTGCGTGGATGCCATAATTTCTCCTGAAGGTAACGTCGTCAGAAACTGACTACTGAGTACCTCTGGAGGTCTGGCTAACTTCTCAGCAAATGCCCTGGATATATATGAATGGGTTGCCCCAGTATCGAATAAGACAGTTGTACTTTGCTGTAAAATACTAATCTGACCTGTAACAACTGTCGAGGCATTAGCTACGTCCTCTCTGGTCAGTGAGTAGATCCTCGCATTGGTCGTAGCTGGAGGGGCTTCTAGTCTGCCTTGGCTGATGTGTGGGTCATCTAAAGCGGCCTGCATCTGATGCAACTGTGCTGGCTTGGCTTCATACTGAATCGGCTGTGGTGGAGGAAAGCTGGCCTTATTCGGACACTACTTGGCCATATGCCCTTCCTGTCCGCATTCAAAGCATCCTCGTGTGCCCTTACGACAAACTCCAGGATGGAATTTCCCACAAGTAGCACACTTTGGATAACTAGGCTGCTTGCTGGTTGGCCCTCCTTTTGGGTAACTCCCTGGTTTGCGCTTGTTGCCGGAGTTCCCTTTCCAGTTAGAGCCATGGGAGCTGTGGCCCTGCTGTTTCTGAGTGTCTGAGCCTCCTTGACCTTTAGCTTCTGAGAGTACCTGCTTCTGCTGCTTGATGCTATTCTGGTAATGCTCAGTGATTAGAGCGCTGCTCACTAGCTCCTCGGTGGTTTGTGGCCTATGAACGCCACCAGCCACGTTCATTGCTATTTCCGGCCTCAGCATCTTGAGCATCAACCGGACTCGTTCCCTTTCTGTGCTGACTAATTCAGGGCATAGACGAGTCAATCTGTTGAATTTCTTCACAGCTTCCTCAACTGATAGGTTGCCCTGACGAAACTCAGTGAACTCGTCGTAGTGGCTGTCATTGGTAACTGTAAGAACCTCCTCGAAGAATTTCAAGTCCGCATGCATGTCTCTGGTTAATCAATTAATTCTCAGTGCATCTTAGTGTGAATAAGGCGGTTCACCCTTGGGCGGGCATCCTAATGGGGGTGCTCTTCAGTAGCATCCCATGGTTCACCGTGCTGATTCTCCAAGCGCACTCCCTTCCTCTGAACGATCGACGGCACTCTCGCCGTCTTCCACACCCACGGAGTCGCTGGAAGCCTCGGTGGCATCCTCACCGGGGTGCTGTGGGAGCCGCGCCTTAAGGTGACTATTTCCTGTTGCTGTTCAGCTAGCTGCTGCTATAACTGAGCCACTAGTGCTGTAAGGTCTGGGGTAGGCACTGAATTGCCTGCCTCATGCTGGGGCTCAGTAGCTGGTGCCCTTCTAGCTGGGCGTCCTCGTGCCATTTCTAAAGGAACAAAGGACATTCATAACTGCTAATATCATGTTTACATAATAACTACTACAATCATGTCAGATGCTATCTTATATAAACGTGTTCTAGTTATCTATAAACATGAGCTATAAGTAGAAAACAAGAAACGTAAATAGAGTGAGAGGTATTCTTACTTGGAAGCTGCAGGTTCAATGCTGATGTGTATGTAGGAAGTATGGGAACTGCTCTGATACCACTCTGTAACGACCCACCTTCTACTAACTAAGCTGTAAGGTCGATCGTCACATTATGCTGTGCTAAACTATTCCCTGACCATCACTAAAACTAGATGCGGAAGCTATACTAATTAAAATTTTGCTAAACTGTTATCATTTCTTGGTTCTATGCATGCTAAGGTAGGTAAACTAACTATTCATGACATGTTTTACCTTCCCCATGGTCAAGGAACTGAACTTAGACATTTTCCCGCTGATATCAGACCTCCCAATCGATCCATTGATCGATTGGAACGTTGGATCGATCCAGTGATCGATCCAGCACGCTACTGTGCTCGGGGTAATAATTTGGATCGATCGGCTGATCGATCCAGGCTGGTCAATCGATTCATTGATCGATCCCAGAGCTCTCTGTTCGCGACAGAAATGGCTGGATCGATCGGCTGATCGATCCAGAAGCCTACTGTTCGCGGAACAGATTGCCCAATCGATCAGCTGATCGATTGGGAACCCCCAATCGATCCACCGATCGATCGAGGTTTCTAATTTTGCAGCTAAACTCTGATTTCAGCACTGTTTCATGCCTCAATCACATTACAAGTTCTAAAATGATTAAGAAACACTCTAACAATAACAACTAACATTCTAACATCATAAAAATAGTGTTCTAAGCATCATAAAGTGCATGGTTAACTAATTCGTAGCAATTAACATACTAAAGTGCGAATGATAAAATACTGAAAAGTTCCAATGCTTAAACAAAGCTTGCTAAAATTCCTTAGATCTTTATCCCAAGTTCCTACCCACACACATCTTCGTAGCATTGTCCTCCAGCCTCCGCTAGTCCATCTTTCGTTTACCTTTATCTGCAGTATAAGGAAAAGAAAGTATCTATAAGCTTTCGCTTAGTAAGAAACCATCTACCTCACTAAAACATGCATACGATGCATTTATGATTTTTTAAAACATGCTATTAAACATATGTCAAACTTGCTAAACATGGCATACTGAAATCACTGAACATGAACACTAAAGCATGGCATACAAAGCTAATCATAAATTATCATGAGTACCAATAAAGGAAACTGAACTGAACATGAACTGAGCTAAGCTGGAACTGAATTCAAACTCAACTATCATAACTAATCTTTGTGAGTTTTGAAAAGCTATAATATAATAGATTAAAATACATAATCATACCACTAATGGGCCCGGCAACTGTACATGCTATGCGCGCATCCTTAACTAAACTCGGGGTTGCAAATCCTAAATTTAGTAAGGTTTACTAGGTTATCTAAACCTAGGGACCGACTATGGGAGCCCAGCCCAATGGATATCTAATCCTGTACAGTGCCCCTACTGAAAATAAAATACTGAATCATAGCTAACTAATTTATCTTGCTTTTACTAGGTTATCTGAACCTAGAGGCGACTGTGGGTGCCCACCCATTGGATCGTAGTCCCATATAAGCTGTAGCAAGACTAACTAAATTATTTAAATGCTTCTATTGCATTTACTGAGTTACTAAAAATGTCTACTGTAGCATTTTACTGAGCTAAGCATTTTATCGAACACACTACAAGAAAAAAGCTAATAGACAACACTTTTAAAGCGTTGTCTTTTTGCCTGAAAAAGCGTTGTTAAAGACACTGTTGTAAAAAGTCTGCTCAACGACAACGCTTTTAAAACGTTGTCGTTTGTACCAAAGACAACGCTTTTGCAACGCTTTAAAAGCGTTGTCGTTTTATGCAAAGGCAACGTTTTACAACGCTTTTAAAGCGTTGTTTTTGGTAGAAAAGACAACGCTTTTGCAACGCTTTAAAAGCATAGTTATATTTTGCAAAGACAACACTATTACAACGCTTTAAAAGCGTTGTTGTTTTTTACAAAGACAACACTTTTTTGCAACGCTTTAAAAGCATTGTCGTTTTAAAGAAAAAAATATAAAAAATTATTTAAAAATCATTATTTTTATATTTACGAAACTATTATTTTTCTTTTACCATGTCTAGATTCGAATTTTACATATAATCAACTCAGTTAATGATTTCAAACTCATAAAAATAATAGAAATCTGACGTTGAAGTAATATTAATAATTAATTACATGAAAAGCTAGTAAATATCAAAATTTACACTAATTTTGTTTCAAAGTATATAGTGATATTCACATATAAAACAAAAGAGCACAAAAAAAAATCTGTTTTGAACAGCTATAATCTGTTTAGCCAACAATCTGTTTACTGAATACTGAATACTGAATACTGAAGTAGCCAACAATCTGTTTACTCAAAATAGTACAGTAGTTACTGAATCCATACGCTAGTGTACTGATCAATTACTGAATCCAGACGCTCCTTAGTGTACTGATCTCGACTGTCCTGTATCCACCTACAAAAGTAGCAATAATATGTTTCAAGTTCATATATGAGCATTACTGATGGCTCTCAAAAGAAACAAAACAATCATCATGACTTTCTACCAAAAGAAACAAAATTTACACTAATCTTAATGAAGATTTTCAGATCCTTGATGTAAAATAGTTTTCAAATTGTATGCAGCTATCTGACTGCTTTATTAAACTGATCTCATGCAGCTTGTTCTTTGATCTACTAAGAGGCAAGCACATGATCTCCCAAGTTTACTTCCTCCCCTATAGTGAGATACACTTTGCATTTTGCATAGGAGACCACTACTAAAGGGCTTTCATTACTCAAATCACAATTGCAGCGGTGGTATTCATCCAGATTTTGCAGCTCTTAGCAGGTACACATTGATGTTCTTCTTGTTAATCCTCCCTCCAATCCAATCCGATCCTTGCATTTAAAAGTTACACTTGTTATTTTTTATTTATGCAGTTTTCTTGATACTGGGCCGATTAATCATAGCGCCTATGATAGTTTGGTTCTTGCTTAGTTACAAACTATGGAACAGGGGAGTCGCAGTTGACCTTATAGAGAAGTTTCTTCAGCGCCAGCAAACACTGATGCCAACAAGATACGCCTACTCTGAACTCATAGCAATCACAAGGCATTTTAGAGAGAAGCTCGGCCAAGGTGGCTTCGGCTCAGTCTTCAAAGGCTAGGGGATGGTTTTGTTGCAGTTAAGATGTTAAGTAATCTTCAAAGAGAGCTTTGATTTATGAGTATATGCCTAATGGCTCACTTGACAAGTACATTTTTGCTCCCAATGGAACTAATGGTCACTTTTTCACCTCAGAAAAACTCATTCAAACAGCAGTTAGTGCAGTTAGTGCTAAAATGAAGATTACTGATGGCTCTTCCTAATGTTTCTATTAGTCTAAATGCCCATTCAAATAGCAGTACTAATAGCAGTACTAATAGCAGAGTGCTAATAGTCTAAACTCATTCAAATAGCAGTACTAATAGATAACAAATATATTTTGTGATCAGACAAGTTGAAATATCAGAGTTGAAGGGGTGAGGGATAGCACGAGATAAAAGAAACTCCAGTTAACATAGTAAAAAATGAATTACGATACATTGACATGACGAAGAGTCATGAAAACACATTAACAATCAGACAATTCCTTCCAAAATAACTAGTTAGGAATCAAACAAACAAGACGGTGAAAACAAGGTAATTTCAGCCTTTATGTTCTTGACATACTTTAAATCACCAAATAATATTACTCAGTACTCACGCAATCCTCAATTAATTTGAAGCTAAAATAAGAGAGATTTTGAGAAACATAAAGAAAATAATAATGTGGAACCGAGAGCCATCTAGTTACCAGTCACCAATAATGAAGGTTCAGACTATCAGGGAGACTTCTGTGACCAACCTAAAAGCGTTCGCAATGATACATTTACTCAGAAACAAAATGGACCACTAAGGTTGCATTTCTAAAAATTTTTAGATGTCAGTTGAAGTACCTGCAAGTATTTACCAATGGGTCATATGGCTATTACTTTTTAGTGATAATGAGCATTGGACAACACAAGTCAGTACTGTCAGACATGCTAGTATGAGACCATATTTCAAAATATGCCACCAAAGCATCAGAGGTAAGGCAAATTTTCATACTTTATGTTCAACACATCATTCAACCATTACTAAAGTAATTATTTTCGCATCCATTTGCAGGTAACAAGAGAGTAACTAAGGTCTCACCAAACCAATTGCAGATCAAGATGTCCAAAATAATACTATCCCACCAGCACTCATTGAAATTTGGCAACATGTGGCGAAAAGTAAACTGCAATTGTTAGCAAATGAACTTAAAAAAAAACATTATTTAAGTAATTTTTGCAAAAAAAAAAGAAAAAAAGAAAAAAGAGGTAAAACAATGAAAATGAACCTCCATCAATTCGAAGCCAATTGACAACACCCACAGAAGGGGCTGGTTTCGTATCATTATTGCCTTACCCTACCATCCAAAAATATGAGCAAGAACAAACTCATCAAATAATGTATTCTGCAATAAACTAACACAAATTAGTGATGACAAGATCTAAAAAAGTATAGGTTCCTTGAAAGATCCAAGCAATATAAACTGAATGACAAAAGGTTGATGAATGAAGGAATCATACATAAACATTGATAAACCTGTTTTTTGGATTCTCTGGGACATAAATACGGCAATCAGCTCCATATGATCTTTCAGGTAATTCTGGAATGCACAAACAAAGATTCTGTTAATTTCTTTATCTATGAATATGCTATTTTCTAGAGGAAACCATAAAGCACCTAAATCAAGTGTTTACCAACTCCCAAATCAAGTGTTTACCAACTCCCAGAGTAGGATGGAGATATTTCATAAACTGCCTAGCATCATCACGATTCTGGAAATGAGAAAAAGAAACCAGAGGAACATTTGTCAAATTCACAGCAGAATTATTAGATGACTTTATTGATTATTTGAGGTCTAGATTCTACCAAAATCACAATAACAGATGAAGCAACAAAAACCTCAGTAGCAAAAAGTTTGAAGAACGAATCTTCTATATGTGAATTTTCATGAGAAATTAAAGCTGATGAAGTATCCAGCATCACATACTATTAGAATTATTACTCTTGGCTCAAATTTTATCCTATTTGAATCAATGGCAACAATTACTAAAGCACAATAAATAGGAAAATGGTTTCCAAAAACAACAAATGGAAAAGAATGAAACTGGATCAGATGCACTTGATAATCATCCTAATTAAAAGATAGAAACACACAAACCTGGAAAAGCAAAAATGTTAGGGCAACAAGGTACACAACAGCCATTCCATGAACTAAGCGCCAAATTGCAGGATGTGGCCTTATAAAAACCCTGAATAAAATAAAGTGTACAAACAAGTGACAATGCCCATAATTTATAGAAAAACTGCATTATTGCAATTCTTGATGGGGAAATTATTCCAGATACAAAGCAACAAATGCTCTTGAATGACCTTGTATAATGCTGAGATACATGCATCTACATCATAAAGTTATAAGTTCTGAGCTCTCAAAAATGGAAGCCATAGCTTACGTTGAAGGTGCTTGCAGCAAGGAATAGGCTAAAAAGACAGCAATCATCGCCCAGACACCTCTGCAAGAGAAAGGAATTCAAAGAATAAATCCCTCGGACACAAGAAACCCAAAATCCAGACAAAAAAGCTCGAAAAAGTGTTCCCTTTGACGAGGAACAGCGCGAAGGGGAGTGGAGAAAAGTGAAGACGCGAGAAATTGGGCATAAAGCAAACTATATCGTTGCACAAGCCTATGCTGGATTCCTCGGTGTTGATGCTGTAGAGGATGCCCTCGTATCTGATCTCGCTCTTGGAGGTCAAGCTTATGAGGCTCCCGATGTAGGAGTCCGCCGACGCCCCGGATCTGGAGGCCGGAGAGGAGTTTGCTGGAGAGGAGTTTGCCGGAGAGGAGTACGTGGGAGAAGGCCGCGCGAGATGAGGAGTACTTGGGAGAAGGATTCGGGACTTGAAAATGATCGGAAGATAGAAGTTGGGAGAAGGGTTTGGGTTTTCCACTCCTTACCTAGATTCAACGGTTTGTATTAATCAAGATTTAGATCCAATGGTTTGTATTAATCAAGGTTTAGATGAGATTTTAAACATAGACAACACTTTTTAAAAAGCATTGTCGTAGACACTAAAAATCAGTCTAATAGACAACGCTTTTTAGAAAGCATTGTCTTTGACCCGTAAAAATTACTAATAGACAACGGTTTTTAGAAAAGCATTGTCGATTAATAAGAAAATAATGAAATAGACAACGCTTTTCACTAAAAGCGTTGTTAAAAAAAAATAGACAACGTTTTTTATAAAAAGCGTTGTCGTTTAAGTGTTGTAGAATCCCAATTTTCTTGTAGTGACACTTAATGTGCTCCAACTCTCCTCTCTATTAGGGAGACCACCTCTAGGCACCCGACAACGTCTAAAATCTCCAACTGAAAGGAGGAAACGTGTCTGGCCCATCTAGAGGTGCTCAACTAGATCTCTAAACCTGCGAGGAGGGTTAAGTACACCCTATGCGTCGAAAAGTCTGCATATAACTAATTTTAAAAAAAAACATAGAATCGTACGAAAAGCTACTTATACTGCAGGTGAGGGGTTTCTTACCTCCTATTCGAAGTTTCTTACGATTCTAATCACTATATTTCCGGAGGAGATGATCCTTTCGACGATCTTCTCGCGTCTTCGCGTTCCTCTCGCGGAGGAGAGCGTCCTCGTGTCGAAGTCGTCGCCGGAAAGTGCTCTTGGGCGGAGCCCTAGCCTTCCTTGTGGTTGGCACCGAAAGAAGGAGAAGGAGGAGTGGGAGTCGGCGTGGCTAGGGTGAGGGTGAGGAAAAATCACGTTAAGGGAAAATAACTCTTCACCTATTAATTCCCTATTTATATTAAGTGATAATTCCGGCCCAACTCCCACTTAAATAAAATTATTTCCCCTTCCTTTCAGCACGACCCTGCTGGGTTCACTTGGTTACCATGGTTCACCATAAGGCATAGGATCCAATAGGTCTCAGGTTCAATTCTCGCTTAAGCTATTTTCGTTTTCTATTTATTTTTGCTACTTCCGCTACTCTAAAAATTCCATAAAAAAAATATTCTAAAATTCCAGAAAAATCATAGAATATTTCTAAAAATAGTTTTGAGAATTTTCGGGCGTTACAAGTTGCCATAATCAAAAAGGGGGAGATTGTTGGTGCGGGAAGCATCAGACGATCGAACCCAAGTTTTGATAATGGTAAAGGGTTCAAAGTTAAGTCGTCTTATGATCTAACAAGTTCATGAAGCTTGCAGGAAAGTCCTAGCTGCGGTTAGGCAGGTGGAAAACCCTGGGGGTGGTAACCCTAGGTTATAGGGGGCGGTAACCCTATGTGGAAAGTCTTGGCGGGTCGAGGGCTTCAGGCAAAAGTCCTAGGGGGTAACCCTAGGTGAAAAGTCCTGACGTCGTGAACCAGGTGGAAGACTAGATGAGTCGGGAAGCGGGAGTCCAACAGAAAGTTTGAAAGCTTCGAATGCTGAGCAAAAGTCCAGTCGATCTGGAGGATCGCACTGGCAATAGGCAAACCTCCTGAGTGGAGTAGGTGAGGACGTGTTCCCCGTAGAGGGAACAGTAGGCGTCGGGTCGACCTAAGGTTTCTGGTTGGAAATCTGAAGTCAGACTCGGACAGTCCGGAGACTGTCAAAATATCATATTATATTTCTGTGCTAACTTTGTTTTGCAGGGTTTGTCTTTGGGACTAACACATTTTACAGGAACAAAGAAGCGCATTTGGGACTAACTTTTATATGATGCTCGGATCCCTAGGGGGAGTCTCTAGTTGAAGATCCCTGGGACTGCTTGACTCTGAAGCAACCTTCCGAGTGGCATTCGGATAAATGCCCAGGGAAACTCCATTGGTTGTTTAGACTTGGATTCTCGCTCAACAATAGGTGGTGTTGGTGCAGTTAGCACTAACGGTCTAACTTAGGTTTTGATGAATGACAAATCAGGTTAAGTTAGGTTTGTCATTATCTAACACTATGATCGAGTGTGCAGGCTAAGTCTAGACAGGTCGACGGGCTGACCGGATCTCTGGCACGAAGCCCAAGCGGGTCAACAGGCTGACCGGACGCTTGGCGAGAAGTCCAAGCGGGTCGACGGGCTGACAGGACGCTTAGCAAGAAGTCCAAGCGGGTCGATGGGCTGACCGGACGCTTGGCACAAAGTCCAAATGGGCTGACCGGACATTTGGCACGAAGTCCAGCTAGGTCGACAGGCTGACCTGATAGCTGGCGAGAAGTCCAGACGGGTCGAAGGGCTGACCGGACGTCTGGTAGGTGAGTAAAGGTAAGTCACTGGAAGGGAGTGACTGTGAGGACGCGTTCCCAGGAAGGGAACTTAGGCGCCAATCTGACTTAGAACCATTTCGGAACTCTAAGTCAAGATCTTGACTAGATTCCGGTCTCGAAAAGACGGAATCTAAGTCATACTCTTTTTGTCAAACTATAAACTGTACTAACACTTTTTTTTGCAAGTTATAAATTATATATTTTCCTCGGACTAACCTTGTCTTGCAGGAGAAAGAGTTTTCTGGAGAAAGGTGGTCCGGGCGCCCGGAGGGGATTCGGGCGCCGGGAAGGGATCCGGGCGCCTGGAGGCAAATTTCATCCTGATCGTGGCGTCGACACGTGGAGTTCGCTGGTTGGACCTGCTACATCACACCAGGGTGCCCGAAAGGGATCCGAGCATCATATAAAAGAAGGGTCAGGGCTGGAGCTTCAAACACAACTCAGAACTGAAGAACTGCTCTCTTGCGCTCCTGCAACGCTGCGATCTCCGACAAAGTTTTCTTTCTCTGCTCTATTTCTTTTCATTGTCTGTATTTATTTTTCTAGCATTCCTGTACTTAATTATTTGTAATCGAATATTCAAATTGCTAGTGGATTGTCCAATGAAAGTACTCAATGAGTATGGGCCTTGGAGTAGGAGTCGACACAGGCTCCGAATCAAGTAAATCGACCGTGTTAGCTGTGTTCTCTTTTCTTACTCTTTTTCCGCTGCGTTTACTCATTTCGAACGTTTTTCAATATTCACCCCCCCCCCCTCTATCTATTCTTCACGATCCAACAAGTGGTATCAGAGCAGGTACCGCTCTGATTTGGTGCAACCACCAATTAGACAAGAGGGTAATCTGTTTTAAATTTTTTTTTTCTTTTTTTTCCTTCGGATTTCAGTTTTTCGTATAATTCCAAACTAGTATTATTACCTTTTTGGAAATCTTTTTCCGTTGCAATTAAATTGGTGCAATACCAATTTAATTCCTTTTATTTTTAATTCTTCCCGCACTACTAATCCAAGACCTAGTCTTGGAATATTTTGTCTGGTTGTTTACTTGTGTGCAGGATGTCTCAGATCGAAGGTTTCAGTACGGTGCACCCTCCTCTATTCAACGGAGACGATTTTCCGTACTGGAAGAAGCGGATGGAGGTGTATCTCAAGACGGACTTCGACCAATGGCTAAGCATCACAAAAACCTACAGAACACCAGTCGACAACTCCGAAAATCCACTAGATCCAGAATAGTGGACTCCAGACATGAAGAAAAAGGCATCGACGGAGAACAAAGCAATCAACACTTTGCAATGCGGACTAACAAGGGAAGAACTGAACCGGGTAGGACCGCACCAGAATGCTAAAGAGCTGTGGAACAAGCTGATCGAACTGCACGAAGGAACCAGCGACGCTAAGGTAACGAAACGCGACCTGCTATTAAATAAAATATTTAATATAAAAATGCAGGAAGGAGAAACAGCGAGTCAGCTGTATGCGAGGATCAAGGACATCCTCAACGGGCTCCATGCGGTAGGCCACCAGATGGAGAACCGAGATCTGATAAGGTACGCATTAAACGCCTTTCCACGTAACTCTCTGTGGGCATCCATCGTGGATGCCTACAAAATTTCAAAAAACCTATCTAAATTAAAACTTGACGAGCTATTTTGTGAATTAGAGTTACATGAACAGACTAACACTAGATCCGAGAAAGGTATTGCTTTATATGCAAGTTCCTCCAAGAAGAACAAGCATGAACCTGAAGAAGACTCTGACCAGAGCTCTGAAGATGAAGAACACCTGGTGAACCTGGTAAGGAAGATGTTCACCAGGAGGAAGAGAAGCTTCAGTTCTCCAGCCGATTCGAGGAACGTAACGTGCTTCGGATGCAATAAAAAGGGGCACTACAAGAACGAGTGTCCAAGACTGAAGAGTGACAAAACGAAGTCTACCAAAAAGAAGGCCCTCAAAGCGACATGGGACAACTCCTCAGATGAATCGAAGGCCGAAGATCAGAAGCACCAGAGCCACCTCGCGCTGATGGACCACGAAGCAGAGTCGGAAGACGAATCGGAAGACGGGTCCAAATCTGAATCGAGCCATAAGTCTGTACTCGTATTCGAAGGTTCTGAAGAGGTATTCCTAACCTTAAATCGAAAATTTTTTAAAATTATTTCTTGCTTGAATAGGAAATTAATTAAATTAGAAAGTGAAAACAAAATACTCCTTGAGGAAAATCAAATCCTCAAGGAATAAACTGTAAATAATAATCCAAATCAAGATCTAACACTTGAGGAGAAAAACTTATCACTAAAATCAGAAATTAATAACTTAAAAGATATGTTAGAAAAATTTACTACAAGATCAAAACATTTAGATTTAATCCTAAATAATCAAAAAGAATGTTATAATAAAACCGGACTCGGATATGAGTCAAACTCAAATAAAAATTTTAAATCATTAATAACCCAACACAAACCAACGAGTAAAGCCTGGGGTCCGAAAGCGTGTTTGACCACGCAAGAAGAACTTAACCAATATTACATATCTAAAGATAAAATATATTATGTAAATTCAAATAAACCAAATCAAAAACCAGAATACAAACCTAAACCAAAAAATTTAAAATCTAAATATTTTAAAACTCACAAAAAGTTAGACTATCACCAAGTAAATTATAACTATAAAAGAAATAGACATAAACCTAGAACTAAAAATTAAATTAACGACCAATAATTCAGGGGGGGATCCAAAATAGCTGGCACCTCCAAAACTAACCTACCTGACAGAGTAACCCTAACCAACCTACCCGACAGGGTAATTAGGACTAGTTAAAAAGGGTTCAAGTTTAACTTGAAAAATGGTACTGGTGAAGTTTTCGATGATAGTACGTTAAGGAAGCTTAGTCTATGCATGTCTAGGAAGATATGGCTTCGACCTGGTGCATTTGGCTGAGTGGAACTGACCGAAGCTACCATCTACGGATCCTAACCAGTTAGACCAAGGTTTTGTACTAAGTCCAGTGGATAGGACTATTCGTAAAGCCTCGAAGGCATGGTTACTCTAATGATGTCCAAGTGACTCACCATAGCCCAGCAGTTTATCCAGAGAACGCCTATTTGTTGAACCCAAAACTAAACCTGAATCTAACACAAGTTAAAAACAAACCCTAAAATTGAATCTAATTCATCTCACAAAATTTTAAGAATTCTTCATTGAAAACATAGATCGGGTGAGATGACTAAGGAATTAAAATTAAGTTAAATTAAAAATTAAATTTAAATTAAATTAAATTAAATTAAAATTAAATTAAATTAAAATTAAAATTAAAATTAAAATTAAATTAAAATTAAATTAAAATTAAATTAAAATTAAATTAAATTAAATTAAATTAAACTTTAATTTTAAAAATAAATTTTTAAGTTAAAAAAATAAGTTTAATTTTAAAAATAATTTTTTAAAAAAAATAAGTTTAATTTTAAAAATAAATTTTTAAGATTAAAAAAAATTTAAGTTTAATTTTTAAAATAAGTTTTTAAGTTAAAAAAATTTAAGTTAAAAATTTAAGTTTAATTTTAAAAATAAATTTTTAAGTTAAAAAAATAAGTTTAATTTTTAAAATAATTTTTTTAAAAAAATAAGTTTAATTTTAAAAATAAATTTTTAAGATTAAAAAAATTTAAGTTTAATTTTTAAAATAAGTTTTTAAGTTAAAAAAAATTTAAATTTAATTTTTAAAATAAATTTTTAAGTTTTAAAAAAATTTAAGTTTAATTTTAAAAATAAATTTTTAAGTTAAAAATATAAGTTTAATTTTTAAAATAAGTTTTTAAGTTAAAAAAATTTAAGTTTAAATTTTAAAATAAATTTTTAAGTTTTTTTTAAAAATTTAACTTAATTTTTTTTTAAAACTTAAAAATTTATTAAACTTAAATTTTTTTTCTTAAAAATTTATTTTTTTTACTTAAAAATTTATTTTTTTTTTACTTAAAAATTTATTTTAAAAGTTAAACTTAATTTTTTAACAAAAAAATTAAACTTAATCCTCTTTTAACTTAAGAATGTACTCTAATGAATCTCATTCAACTTACTTTTATCAAAAGTAAAGAATGACTATAAGACTAACCCCAATTCCTACCTATTGTAGGAAATCAAGTGGATTTTGGACAATGGTTGCTCCAAACATATGACTGGAAATCACATCAAATTCACTCAACTTACCTACAAAAGTCTAGGAACAGTTGCCTTTAGAAACAACAGCAAACTCAAGGAAATTGGTATAGGTATATCGAACAAAAAATGAATTTTATTATTACAAATGTTTTACTTGTTGAAAATTTCAAGTATAATCTCTTAAGTATCAGTCAATTGTGTGATACTAGGTATAAGGTTAGGTTTTTATCTACAGAATGCTTAATCAAACACCTAGACAACCCTAACATAAGCCTAAAAGGATTTAGAAAAGATAACATCTATGCAATCAACTTAGCCACTTCTTCAATTAAGTGTTACTTAACACAAAAAGAAGAAACCTGGTTATGGCATAGAAGAATGTCACACATAAATTTCAGAAACATAAGCAGACTAAATGGATTAGTTAGAGGACTACCAAAGTTACCTAACTTAGATTCAACCATATGTAATGCTTGTCAACAAGGTAAACAAACAAAATCTACCGACAAACCAACTAATCAATCACAAACCAATTCAATTTTAGAACTTTTACACTTAGACCTATTTGACTCCTACGGAGTGAAATCAATAAATGGAAACTTATATTGTCTAGTAATAATAGATGACCATTCTAGGTTCACTTGGGTCAAATTCTTAAAAAATAAAGATGAAACCTTTGAAATATTTACAAATTTCTGTAAATAAATTGAGAATGAAAAAGATATTAAAATTAAAAGAATTAGAAGCGACAATGGGGGAGAATTTAAAAACCATAATTTCAATAAATTTTGTCTTGAAAATGGATATCATCACGAATTCTCGTGTCCAAAAACCCCCCAACAAAATGGAATTGTAGAAAGAAAAAATAGAACCCTACTTGAAGCTTCCAGAACGATGCTAAATGAATATAATCTACCTAAGTATTTTTGGGGAGAAGCTGTTAGTACAGCCTGCTATGTGCAAAATAGAACAACACTAAATAAAACACACAATAAAACCCCTTTTGAAATCTAATATAACAAACAACCCAATATAAAATATTTTAGAGTATTTGGATGCCCGGTCTTTATCCTAAATACAAGAGAGCATTTAGGAAAATTCACCTCTAAAGTAGAAAATGGAATTTTTGTAGGCTACTCCCTAAATAGTAGGGGCTACAGAGTCTACAATAAGGTTACCTTAAGAATTGAAGAAACTACCAATGTGAAATTCGAAGAATCCAACTAAAACCTAGAACAACCTCAATTACAACCAATTGAATTTATTCAAGAGAACAATTCTGAAGGCACCAGCCAACCCCTAAATCATGAAGAAGAAGATCAACCTCAAGAGAATCAACATCCTATAACTATAAGAATCAACCCTAATCACCTAACTGATCAAATAATTGGTGATCCAGACCTAAGGGTTCAAACTAGGTCATCCTTTAGAAATCTAAGCCAAATATCTTTAATCTCAAAGATTGAACCCAAAACCATAGCTGAATCCCTACTTGACCCAGACTGGGTCATAGCTATGCAAGAAGAACTAGCTCAATTTGAGCATAATGAAGTCTGGGACTTAGTACCATCACCTAAAAATAAAAAGGTAATAGAAATAAAATGGGTGTTCAGAAACAAATTGAGTGAAACTAGAGAAATCACTAGAAATAAAGTCTGGCTAGTCGTTAAAGGGTTTAGTCAAGTAGAAGGACTTGACTATGATGAGACTTATGCCCCGGTAGCCAGATTAGAGTCCATTAGAATGTTACTTAGCTATGTAGCCCACAAAGGGTTCAGATTATATCAGATGGACGTTAAATCTGCATTCCTAAATGGACTAATAAAAGAAGAAGTCTACGTAGGACAACCACCTAGGTTTGAAAATCTAGAACACCCTGACTATGTCTACAAATTAAAAAAGGATTTATATATATGGACTTAAGCAAGCACCTAGGGCATGGTATGAAAGACTAACTTCTTACCTAATCTCTAAAGGATTCAACCAAGGTCAAATTGACCCAACCTTATTCGTTAAGTTAATAAAAGAAGATATTTTTATAGCCCAAATCTACGTAGATGACATAATTTTTATAACGACCCCACCCTCCTCTCTACTAGTCTGTGAGGGTGGGACGTTACTAGACTATTAACTTTACTTAACTAATCTTGCTCGCATGTTGATAGTAATACTTAGAACTCTTTGAAAACTCGAAGCATGCAATTTAGTAACAGCTGAAAACATAAATAACTCATCTCAACATTCTACTCTAGCATTTGTTCACAACTAAAAACATATCAATCTGCACATGCATGCGACAGTGATATAATTCAAATAATGGAACTAATGTGCATAGCAATTTAAATGGAAGAATTCTAAATATATAAAAATATTCTATGAATAAAACATTAACATAAAAGAATAATTCCAACAATGCAAAAAGGACTCATTCCACCTACATTTCACAAAATGTCTAATTACAAAATCTTAATAAATTCTTTAAGAAAACCCCAAGGCTTCCATAGTCCAGACATCACACATCCATCCACACCTCCTTATCGCCTTCCTTCACTATAGCTTTCCTTTTCCTTTATCTGCAGTAAGAGGAAATGCCACTATAAGCGGATGCTTAGTAAGCGCTGGCTAACTAACAAAAACACAATATGCATATACATTTAACAAAACTAAAACTGGATACTCAAAAAAAAACTAAATTGAAAGTTTAAGGAAATCCATGCATGCTCAATGAAAATGGCAATTAAACTAAATCTGCATTGCTACTTGCTGAATTTGCAATGAAAGAAACTAAACTTGCTGAATTGAACTTCTAAAACACTTGCTTCATTAACTTAAATACGTATAGTTTAATATTTCAAAATAATAATAATAATCTCTTGGGCCCAGGCTTAGTATCATTGCATGCTCCCTGATAGAAACTGAGGTAGCGAGCCACCAGTCCTACGAGGGTAAAGACCTTGGTCTTACCAGGGTCGAGACCTTGGAATTGGTCACTTGGATTTGTTTAACGACAACCTCGGAAGTTGGGTACTATGCTCTTCAAATAAAATACTTGTTACTTGTTAATACTTCTAATAAAACACTGCCTCAGAAATTAAACAGTAAGTTGAAAGGACTGTTCGTGCCCCTTTCTATAGCACAAACTAAAATCTACACAACAAGCTTAAGAAGGCTATTCGTGCCCCTTTCTTGGCACAAATCGAAACTGCACAGTAGCTCCAAAAGGGGTTGTTCATGCTCAATAATTCAACACAAAACTAAAACTGTAGAATGTTAAGTCTCATACTATAAAAACCTAAAACTAAGGCTATCTGTTCATGATACGTGCACCCAAAACCAAGGGAAAACCCACGGCATGCTCACCAAACATATAGCAGTTTATACATAATGCAACAAGTAAAGAATTCGCTACTGGAAACCAAAAAGACATAGCCATTCTTCATGTTCAGTGCCACGACAAAGGAACAAATAGACCAAAATGCCACACCTAGCCGGTCATTGCAGTAATCCACAAAACCAAACCTACATGCTCAAATAAACTAAACCCTTTCATGTTCATTGCCTAGCAGCAGAAATTCAAAACCTGTAAATCTCCATAAGAACCGATCAAGCCCATTAAAATCACAAACAGAAAGATTTAAATCAAAAAAAAATCTGAATTTCTAATTACAAGGCCTGAAGAAAAACAACCCACATGCTTAACCTATACCAATCATCCTCTTTCCTTCTTTGAGGTTCACGGCAGCAAGCACAAAAGCACCGCTTCTTATGGTATGCTTCGAACAGAAACAAGAAGAAACAAGGCTCCAATAGCTACTCCTACTGCAGGTGAGAAGCACTTACCCTTGATCTTGAACTTACAACCGAAATCAGCTTCTAGGGCTTCGAAGGAACTCAAAATCTTGGCAACTTCTTCACGTTTACGTGCTCTCCTTAACGGGGTGATCGTAAAGAAGTGGAAAGCCTTCGGATTTGACCCTTGGCCGGCCGCTAGAGACGAAGCCCTAGCTTCCCTCTTCGGTTTCGCCCGAGCAACGTCGTCGCACGCGAGAAGAGAAGAGGAAGGTTTAGGTCACGGGAAATAATCCCTAAGTTCTCTCTTAACCCATCTCCCTTTATAACTAGGGTATTCCGCGATTTACTACTGCTTAAATGGCTTCCGCCCCTTCCTTGATCAACACGGCTCTGCTGGGTTCTTGGTCATCTGAAACAACTTAAGGCTTTGCTTAACTAGGGGTCTCCGGTTCGAACCTTGGCCTAACCTCTTTTTGCCTCAAATTCGTTTCTTTTGGTAAAAATACCAAACGAACTCTAAAAATTACATAAAAATCCTCTAAAAATTTATAAAAATTTCTAGAATATTTCTAAAGCATTTCTAAATATTTTTAAGTACTATTAGGACTCGCAATGAGGAAATTTGGGTTGTTACAATTTTTGGTTCAATAAATTCAGAATTTTTAGATGAATTTACAAGCCTAATGGAACACGAGTTTGAAATGAGTCTAGTAGGTAAATTAACCTATTTTCTAGGATTACAAATCAAACAGATGAATGAAGGAAATTACATTTATCAATAAAAATATACTAAGGAATTACTTAAGAGATTTGGAATGGAAAATACTAAAGAAATAAAAATACCCATGGCAGTAAATACAATCTTAGATGATGATCCCAATGGAAAACTAATTGATTTAAAATATTATAGGAGTGTCATAGGTAGCCTACTATACTTAACTGTAAGTTGACCAGATATTTTATTTGCAGTCAGTATGTGTGCTAGATACCAAACCTGTACTAAAGAATCTCATTTGACTCAAGTTAAAAGAATCTTTAGATACCTTAAAGGAATGACAAATGTAGGAATTTGGTATCCCAGAACCAATAACTTTGAGTTGATAGAATATTCTGACTCTGATTATGCCGGATGCAAACTAGTCCGCAAAAGCACAAGTGGTGGATGTCAATTACTGGGTTCATCACTTGTCAGCTGGTTTAGTAGAAAGCAACACTGTGTTGCCCTATCCACAACTGAGTCAGAATATATAGCTATAGAAGAGTGTGTTGCACAATTATTATGGATGATGCACACCCTAAAAGATTTTAACTTGAACCTTACAAATGTAAAAGACTTAATTGATAAAATTAGCTCAATTAACCTAACAAAAAATCCAGTGCATCATTCCAGAACTAAACACATTGAAATTAGACATCACTTTATCAGGGATCATGTTACTAAAGGTGACATTGAACTCAAATACATTGAGTCCAAGTCTAATTTAGCTGACATATTCACAAAACCACTCTCTGAAAGTGAATTTAGCAATCTGCGTAGAAAACTAGGAATGTGTTTAATAGACTAGGATTTTCAAAATTCAAAACTGTTTTCAAAAATGATTATTTTAAATTCTAGGTTAAAATTGTTTTATTTTTTTTAAAACTTTCCTACTTTTAGAATTTCAAAACAATTTTAGCCTTAGACTAGAAAAATTCCCTTAGAATTCATGTTCCCCTAGGACTAGTATTTGAGCATCTCACCAACACCCTAGGTTTACCTTGCATGTGATTGACAAACATAGAAAGGGGTGAGATGTATAGGCCAGTTGCCTAGACTTAAGATGCTTGTGTTAGTGCATCGATATAAGTCTGGGCGTTAAATACCAAACATACAGTGATCAAGTTAAGTTACTCAGTTTAGTCAAACACTAACTTATTACAATGAATTTTCCTTGACTAACCAAGTGAAAGCTACTATCTTCTGATAGTTAGTAAGTACCTAATTGGTTAGACATCTATTTTGAATGTCAGGTTTAGGGAGAGGATTAATCATTTTCATACTCATTTTTTTCTGTTTTTGAAAATTTCTTTATTAAAAAGTTTTTAAAAATTGATAAACCTATTTTTGAAAACTAGCTTTTATAAAACTAAGTTATTCAATTGGATTTTATAAACTAAGGTTTTGAAAATTGAATCTTGTGCAAACTTAGTTTTAATCAATTTTAAAAAGTAAATATTTTTTTTCAAACTCAGCTTTTAAATTTTTGATTTTGAAAACTCATGTTTGAAAAGTGTTTCAAAATTGAAACATAGTTTGAAGATTTAAACCTTGATCTTAAACTTTGGTGTTGAAAACTCATGTTTGTAAAATGCTTCAAGGTTGAAACTCATTTTGAAAATTTAAAAACTTTAATCTTGAAACTTGGAACTTAAACATTTCTGTTTGAAAATTAGACTATCTAAACTTAGCTTTCCTAAACTTATACTTGAAAATTAGCTTTTAAATTTTTTTAATTCTCTTTGAGTTTGCAAATTCATTTAATTTTGCAAAAAAAATTATCTTTAAAAATTATTCAAAATGTACTAAATACTAAGTTATCTTGCTACAATTAGCTACTTTTCAAAACTTAGCTATTTTCTAAAAGCTAAAAGCTAATGCTTTAAACAAGTTTTCAAAAGTTTAAACTCCCCCTGTAACAACCCAAATTTCCTCATTATGAGTCCTAATAGTGGTTAAAAATATTTAGAAATATTATAGAGATTTTAGGAATTTTTAGAATATTTTTATGTAATTTTTGGAGTTCGTTTGGTATTTTTACCAAAAGGAAGAAGCTTCAAAAAATAAATAGGTTCAGCCGAGGTTCGAACCCGCAACCTCCGACCCGACCCAAACCTTAAGCGGATGCAGCTGACCAAGTGCCCAAGCGGGCGTTGCTGATTAAGGAAGGAGCGACTTTTATTTAAGAAGTAGTTGGTAACAGGATACTCGAGTTATAAAGGGAGAACTTAGGGATTATTTTCCAAAACTTAAACTTCTCCTCTCCTCTTCTCCCGACGGCACGCGCGGCGGATCTGTTGGGCGAAAATGAAGAAGACTTAGGGCTTCACTCCGGCGACCGGTTGAAGGGGTTTTTCGAGAGCCATCCACACCATCGCGATCACCTCGTCGAGGAGAGCGCATAGAGGTGAGGAAGTTGCCGAGATTGCAAGTCTCCGAGAACCTAGAAACCCTTCTTCCTGGCTGTGAGTTCAAGAACACAGGTAAGTGCTACTCACCTGCGGTAAGAATAGTTTCGAGCTTCGATTCTCTTTTTCTTTTGGTTTCGGAATATGCTGTTTGTTTGGAGTGCTGCCGTGAATCTCAAAGCAAGGGAATAAACCTACTACCTAGTTTAGGAGGTTTAAGATTTTCTGATCCCAGATTCTTGTCTATCAAGAAAACCTACTTCGTTTTTAGTTGGCAATTGAAGTGGTACAACTTGCTTTCTAGGTACAGACATGCTTTGCTTAGTTGGGAATAATTTAGAATGTGTAAGTGCATTAAGTGTATGTTCTAGTATATCATCATATTCACGTATCAACTTTTGATAGCAGCAGCATTATTTTAGTAGATGGCATTTCTTTTGCTTAAGCTAATTGACTTGTCTTTACTAAGAGGATTTGATTGTTCCTTTTAATTCTGTTGTAGCAAGAAGAATAATTATGTGTGAAGTTTAAGAGTAGCAAGTGTTCTTTGCTTTCCTTGCTTTCGGATTTTCTGTACAGCATTGGGATGGCTAGAAGTTTAAGAGTAACAAGTGTCCTTTGTTTTCTTTGCTTTTGGATTATACTGTATAGTATTGGGATAGCTAGAGGTTTTAAGAGTAGCAATCGTTCTTGGCTTTCTTTCCTTTTTAGTTCTGTTGTAACAAGATTTAAGATCCTGTTGCTCAATAAAAGTATAAGTATTGCAGTTTATTTTAGCATTGCAGATTTAGATTCTTTTGCAGTTAATCAGATTTCATTTAGCCTTGTAGTGCAGAAATGTAGTGCAGTATAGATCTCCTTGTAGTGCAGAATTTTAGTGCAGTTTCTTTAAGTAACTCGTGCTTTAGCAAGTGAAGATCATATTCGAGTTTTCTTTTGTTTTCTTTGCTGCTGTACAGAACCTAAACTGCCCTCTTATTCCGAGTGTATAGATAGATTTCTTGCTGATTAAACTAAATTGTTGTATGAATAGTTTCTTACCATGTTTTCGGACTTTTGTACATATGCATTTATGGGTAATTATAAGCAAGAAAAGACCAAGGTCTTGATTTGATCCCAAGTTCTAGAAGTTGAGGATCAAAGGCACGCTTAGTGCTTGAAGAAATGTCGAGGCATTATATATTAGAAGTAATAAAAGATAAAAAATATTTTATTTTAAGAGGCTAGTACCCGACTTCCAAAGTTATCGTAAAAGAAAATCCAAGTGACCAATTCCAAGGTCTTGGCCCTGGTAAGACCAAGGTCTGTACCCTCGTAGGACTGGTGACTAGCTACCACAGTCTCTATTAGGAAGCGCGCATTGGTACTAAGCCTGGGCCCAAGAGAAGCTTTATTATTAATTTCAAGTATAAGATTATAAGTTTTTGGAACAAATGAAACGAGCTTCACTTATGTTTAGAGTCAGCAAGTTTAGTTCTTTTAATTCGAAGCATGCAGTATTAGTTTTATTTGTTTTCTGATTAATTTATTGAGCATGATTAGCCTTGTCTTCTAGCATGCAGTTTTATTCTTGTATATCATGAGTATGCAAATTTTAGTGCTTTGCTATTAGATGAGCATGAGTAGTTTTCTTCTTACAGATTCAGTTTTTAGCATTGCTGTATTTATATGAACATTCGAGTTTTTGTGAGTTAGACAACGCTTACTAAGCATTCGCTTATAGTTTGCATTTCCTCTTACTGCAGATAAAGGAAAGGAAAAGCTATAGCAAAGGAAGGCGACAAGGAGGTGTTCGATGATATGTGTGATGCCAGGACTATGCGAGAGACTTGGGGCATTATTAAGTTTCCGTGTTTTAGTGGTTAAGAAACATTTGAGATTGTACCTTATATTCCATGTCATTTGAGATTATTCTTGTTTTAGATCGCATGCTAAGATGAGTTCAGTTTAGTAAGTAGGTACTTTTGTGTTTGCACTGAGATATAGTTTCATATGTTTCTGCTATTACGAGTTATATGTGCATGTCAGAATTTGGAGTATTGTATTGTATTCTAGTCCTGCTGAACTGCATATACTCTGTCGAAATTTTAAGTTTTCTGGAAAAAATTTAATGTACAGTTTGCTGTACTAGTTAAGTAAGAATCTATAGTAGTTATGTAATGGTCACCTTTAGAGAGTAGTAGTAAGAAGGGCGGTCATTACACCCCCAACTCAACTTGACATCATTTCTTGCAATTTTTTTCTGTATTCCATATTTACTTGACTTATGCCCTTATTTGATAAATGTCAAAGGGGGAGGGATAGGTGGTTAAGTTAGAGCAACTAAATGTCAAATTTAAAAACTAACTTAAAACTTTAAAAACTATACTTTTTTTTTACTTGCATATTTTTTCACTAACTTAATCAGGTTGTCATTCCATCAAAAAGGGGGAGATTGTTGGTGCGGTTAGCACTAATGGTCTAACTCAGGTTTTGATGAATGACAAATCAGGTTAAGTTAGGTTTGTCGTTATCTAACACTCTGATCGAGTGTGCAGGCTAAGTCCAAATAGGTCGACGGGCTGACAGGATGTATGGCACGAAGTCCAAGCGGGTCAACGGGCTGACCGGACGCTTGGCGAGAAGTCCAAGCGGGTCGACGGGTTGACCGAACGCTTGGCGAGAATTACAAGCGGGTCGACGGGCTAACCGAACGCTTGGCACGAAGTCCAAATGGGCTGACCGGACATTTGGCACGAAGTCCAGCTAGGTCGACGGGCTGACCGGATAGCTGGCGAGAAGTCCAGACGGGTCGAAGGGTTGACCGGACGTCTGGCATGTGAGTAAAGGTAAGTCACTGGAAGGGAGTGACTGTGAGGACGCGTTCCCAGGAAGGGAACTTAGGCGCCAATCCGACTTAGAACCATTTCGGAACTCTAAGTCAAGATCTTGACTAGATTTCGGTCTCGAAAAGACGGAATCTAAGTCATACTCTTTTTGTCAAACTATAAACTGTACTAACACTTTGTTTTGCATGTTATAAATTATATATTTGCCTCGGACTAACCTTGTCTTGCAGGAGAAGGAGTTTTCTGGAGAAAGGTGGTCCGGGCACTCGGAGGGGATCTGAGCGCCCGGAGGTCCAAGCGCCCGAAGGTCCGAGCGCCTAGAGGTCCGAGCGCCCGGAAGGGATCCGAGCACCCAGAGGTAAATTTCATCCTGATCGCGGCGTCAACACGTGGAGCTCGCTAGTTGGACCTGCTACGTCACACTAGGGCGCCCGGAAGGGATCCAGGCGCTCCGAGCATCATATAAAAGAAGGGTCAGGGCTGGAGCTTCAAACACAACTCAAAACTGAAAAACTGCTCTCTTGCGCTCTTGCAACGCCGCGATCTCCGACAAACTTTTCTTTCTCTGCTCTATTTCTTTTCATTGTCGGTATTTATTTTTCTAGCATTCCTGTACTTAATTATTTGTAATCGAATATTCGAATTGCTAGTGGATTGTTCAACGAAAGTACTCAACGAGTACGAGCCTTGGAGTAGGAGTCGACACAGGCTCCGAACCAAGTAAATCGACTGTGTTAGCTGTGTTCTCTTTTCTTACTCTTTTTTCGCTGTGTTTACTCGTTTCGAACGTTTTTCGATATTCATCCCCCCTCTATCGATTCTTCACGATCCAACAAGACTGGTGATTCTTCAGATGACATGGCAGGTGCGGTAGGTTTTTTGAAGGGGAGGGAACTGTTGCCTACTGCTTTTGCCCAAGCACATGCACTTTGGCTAGCACAAGCATCAAAATCTTCTTGCGACAAAATGACAATCACTCTTCCGGTGTCGTCCATCTTCACGTTCCAACTGAGGCGGAGAGGTTCCCATAGATGGCGGTAAATTTAATCCCGTTTGGAAGCGATGAGGATGGATCACTGGTGACATGGTGCGCAGATAGGCTGACTCCAAGAACCCTTGAGAAAAGGTGGAAACCATTAGTCAGCACGCTAAGTAGTCCCTAGCACAGCTACTCCGACAATCAAATCACAACCGGTGGCGACACAGAGTAAACAACAACAAGTAGAAGAAGACGATGCGTAAATGTGCATATGCACGTACCCGGGCCAACGGAGAAGGACCCTTTTATAATTCCCCTTATGATCTCCTCATTTTGATCTCCACGTTAATGAGGTATTATCCTGCAATCAATCAATCTATCACATCATTATGCTTATACGGCATCCATCAATCACATTAGTATGTAAGTAGTGTAAGTATCTGTATATGGATATGATCCTCTAACAACCCATGTGTTGTATTAATGACAATAATGTGGGCTTTTGGGCCGGGAGGCCTTTTGGGCTTCTAGCTAGAAGATGGGTTTCTCGAGAATCTCATTGATGTGTATGACCTAATTGGGTCGTAACGATACCCTTAAAGGGACCAGAGTTTTATGGTCGGTCTAGCAAGTTAACGTTGACTCTTTTATGGTCTATCTGATCGACCTTTCCGATTGGGAGAATACGAGTAGAGGAATAGAGCCTCGAGAAATCTGGTTAAAGACGGGAATGGGCCCCGCGAGAGAAAATGTTCAATCGGCAGGGTCAATTACAAGTGAGGGAGCTGAGTCCCTAGTAAATCCGGTTAGAGCCGGCAGTGGGTTCATAGAGGAATAAACCGGTCGACAAGACTGATCGAGTTTGGAGGAGTTGGGTTTCTAGTAAGACCGGAGCTGGGTTTCTAGTAAGACTGGCCCATGCCGAGAATAAGGTCCACATGGAACCTCTTCTATCAAAAATATAAATCCTGTAGGCCAATTGTTCAGTACTCTAATTTACCATGACTTTCACTATCACCTATACAAACTAATTTATCCCTGTTTTTTTTTAAGTCGGCCTTTTTCTATTTATTGTATGATGTAACAATGTCTGTATTCGACAACGTTAATTGAGCGGTAAATTTTTTAAATAAGTAAAACAAAAAAAAAACTTTTGAGAGCGAGGATATAATGGGAACGCGATTGGCATATTATAAAAAATATGTATGTAAATGAGAAATTTCAAATTCTAATGTGATTTTGATATTATTGCTATGATTTGATTATAAGAAGGCATATCCGTTCTCAGACAAGAAATGAGTCCTTCACTTTATTACCGCCCTTTACAGTATGTTTGGATAGGATAAAAGAAAGTTAATTATCATAGAAGAGAGATAAATGGGGAAGTTGAAGAAAAAAAAAAAAAAAAGAAGGGAGTAGAAATAAAGTATTTAATTTTTCTTGGTAGGAAAGGAGGAAAGGTTTATTAATATAATATATGTTATTTTATTTAGAGGAAACAAAAGGGAATATCATTACTTTTACATTAGATTTTTTATAATATTAATATTTATTTTATAAATATAAATTAGATATTTTTAACAATAAAATAATTTTTAATATTATCATTTAAATTAATTATTTTTAATAAAAATAATAATTCTTATATACTGTCCATAACAGAATTATAAATATAATAAAAAAAATTATTTTCCCTTCCCTTCATTTACACGCCAATTTGGATTGGAAGGGTATAAAAAACTCGCTCTCTCCATTGGTAAGTAGATGATTAAAACTTACCCTTATTTTTTTTTCTTTCCTTTCCTCACTCCTCCCCAGATAAAATTTAAAGTTCTCCTCTCCTTATTTCCCCTTCATTCCCCCTCCTTCACCTCCTCCCAAACCGTTAGCAACAACATGGCTTTCTTCTCTCTCTTCTTCCTTCTTCCCCTCTCTTCTCTCCTCCTCTTTCTCCTGCTGCGATCTGGGAAACAACTGATCTCCGGACGTACCAACCTTCCTCCCTCACCTCCAAGGCTTCCTCTCATCGGCAACCTCCACCAGCTCGGTCCCCTCCTCCACCAGTCCCTCGCCGCCCTCTCCCGCCTCCACGGCCCCGTCATGCTCCTGCACCGTGGACACATTCCCACCCTCGTCGTATCCTCCCCCGACGCCGCTTGCGACGTCCTCCGCCACCAGGACCTCGTATGCGCCGGACGTCCCACCTTCACGCCGGCCAACATCCTCCTCGAAGGAGACATATCCTTCGCCCCCTATGGCGATTACTGGCGGCAGCTCCGCAGGATCTGCAGCGTCCACTTGCTGAGCTCCAAGCGGGTGCAGTCCTACCGCCGCACAAGGGAGGAGGAGGTGGCAGCCATGGCGGCGGCCATAGCGGCGAAGGCCTCGACCACTATAAATCTATCCGAAATCATATATTCCTCCACCAACGACGTGATCTGCCGAGTGGTGTCGGGAAAATTCAAGCGAGCGGAAGGGCGGAGCCGAGTTTTCACAGAGTTGATTCGCGGGAACTCGGAGCTGCTGTCGGCGGTGTACCTCGGGGACTACTTCCGGTGGCTGGGGTGGGTGGATGAGTTGCTGGGTAACGTGACGAGGGTGAGGAAGCTCAGGAAGAGGTGGGAGGAGCTGCTGGATCAGGTGATCAAGGAGCATGCTGATCGATCGTCGTCAAATATAGACGGCCACGATGAGGAGGAGGAGAAGGATTTCGTGGATGTTTTGATGTCGCTGCAAGAAAAGAACGAGTTTGTCCTCGAGCCAGCAAACTTCAAGTCGCTTCTCATAGTAAATATCGATCTAGTCATTTTCTGATGATTCAAACCAGAACTGATCTGTTTTTTTTTTTTTTTGGATGTTTCTTTCTTCAACATTTGCAGGATGTTTTCGGAGGTGGAACAGACACATCTTACATTACTTTAGAATGGGCCATGGTCGAGCTCGTTCGCAATCCTCTCGTCATGCAGAAATTGCAAGAGGAAGTGAGAAGGATAGCGAACAGAAAGAGCCTTGTCAAAGAGGAAGACCTCCACCAAATGACCTACTTGCTGGCCGTCATCAAAGAGGTCCTTCGGCTGCACCCCCCAGCTCCATTAATGGTGCCGCGAGAAACGTTGAATGACTGCATCATTCAAGGCTACAGCATACCCAAGAAGATGAGAATCTTAGTGAATGCCTGGGCGATTGGTAGAGATCCAAAGCACTGGGATGAGCCTGAGGAGTTCAGGCCGGAGAGGTTCTTGGACGGCTCGGTGGACTTCAACGGAACTGATTTCCGGTACATGCCCTTCGGATCGGGACGAAGAATTTGCCCGGGACTGCAATTCGCCATTTCTTGGTTGGAGCTTGCACTGGCGAACCTGGTGCATCAATTTGATTGGGAGCTGCCTTATGGGATGGAGAAGGAGGAGTTTCACAGGAGGGAAGTTCCTGGACTACTAGTGCAACGAGAAGGGCAACTTCATCTTGTTGCCAAACCATGGAATGATTGCTCATAAGAGTAGCTATGCACCAGTTAGATAAATAAAGATGTCTCTGAATATGGTGATTCTTTTGATATTTTCAGACTCCTGAGCAAATAACAACAATCTATGTATGTAACCTAGTTTGTTGGCTATTATATCTAATTGGTGAATTTAATTATAAATTGTGTATATGAGTATAAATCGAACCTATTAAAGTAACCTAGTTTGTTGGCTATTATATCTAATTGGTGAATTTAATTATAAATCGTGTATATGAGTATAAACCGAACCTATTAAACTAATCTAACTTAGGCTTATTGGATTTCGGTTGTTGGATATAAACCTTGTATGTGTAGAACCTATAGTCTCATATATATTATTATCTAATAGATGTTCAGTATATATATGGACTTATAGTCCCCCATCTATTATTATCTATGGGCGGATAATAGATATCCACTATATATAGGATTTATCCCCTAAAGGTTTAGAATGAAATCTTGACAGAGTTTTTAGTTCTCTATTGACCTAAAACTTTTCAACGTCGTTACCCCTAAGTCCCTTAGAAGACATAGAGATTATTTCTGGAGACGCTAAAGACAAGAATGACTCTTCAATCTGGTTCCTTGTCATATTTGCGTATCTATTTATTTTTCTTATGCCATGTTTTCGATAAAACGAAGATCCATGCTCATATGTTCTTGTATTTCTTATATACGAATTCTTATACGGTTTTTAGAATTCATGCGGCTTAGGTTTTACAAGATCTATAAATTGGTATCAGAGCCAAGTTTTTGTTTCATCGTTTTCATTGACTATAAAGTTTAAAGTTTTCGTCAATTTATTGTCTATATGTTAGATCATGTTTTTCTAGTTAATACAAATTTTTTATCATCATAAAAGAGAAAACTATGATAGACTTTTTTAACCTAATTTTAGGTAAAATTATGATTCAATCAATTACTTTGGTTGAGAAATTGATTACCGAGTCTAAAATTTTGAACAGAAATAATTAAAATCCAATCGATCAACAGTGTTAAAGTAGCGACTCATTCAATCGATTATTCTTTAATCGATCAAATTGCCTTGTCTACGTGAAACACATAGAATCAATTCATGGATTTACTGAATCAATTAAACGTCATTGTTTTTTTTATGCTACAGTTCATGGCAATGGCATTCATATTGATCCGGTGATAAAGGGGGTCCCACATCAAGGGTTCTGTGGAGGACATCTGGGCGGCCGTTCCTTAGCAAGGAAGATTATATTGGCGAGATACTTCTGGCCGGTCCTCCAAAAGAACGCCGCTCAGACAGTGGCTACTTGTTTGTCCTGCCAGAGGTATCATAGCCTCTTGCACCGACCAACCGAGGGGATGAAGGCGTCCACAGTTTTCTGCCCGTTCGACCAATGGGGTATGGACATCATTGGGTCGTTCCCTATGGTGACAGGTCAGTGGAAATTCTTGCTCGTCGCAGTGGATTACTTCTCCAAATGGGTCGAAGCTGAGCCACTGGCGAGAATAACCAAGCAAATAGTCACAAAGTTCATCTGGCAGCACATCATCTACCGGTTAGTCATCCCGCGCCGGCTCATCTCAGATAATGGAAGGCAATTCACCGGTCAGAAGCTCAGAGAATAGTGTGGAGTGTACGGTATTCAACAAGCATTCACCTCAGTGGCCTATCCTCATAGCAACGGGCAAGCGGAGGTCGCTAACCACGAAATTCTTCGAATCCTCCCCGCTCGGCTTGACTACGTCGGAGGAAGTTGGGTAGATGCACTACCCAAAGTGCTGTGGGCGATCCGCACAACTCCCAAAGAAGGGACCGGGGCCACTCCTTTCCTCCTCGTTTATGGAGGTGAAGCAGTCGTCCCCGTCGAAGTCGGAGTTGAATCCGATCGGATACAACACTACAATGAAGATAACGTCGAGCGGAGGCTACTGGAGCTAGACTTTGTTGACGAAGCTCGTGGCAAAGCTGTCGTCCGACTGATGGCGTACCGCCAAAGGATGAGGCAGAACTACAATCGGAGGGTGATCCCATGGTTGTTTCAGGTCGATGACTTAGTATGGAAAAAGGTGAAGTCGGTCGGTGACGTCACCAAGTTGGAAGCCCCATGGCCGGGGCCCTTCAAGGTCGTGGAGAAGATCCGCTCGGGTGCTTACTACTTAGAAGATAAAGGGGGGCGACGACTAGAGCGACCGTGGAGTGCAAATCATCTCTAGCCTTACCGAGTCGGGTGAAAGGTTCGCTAATGTAATAAGCAATGTATCTGTCATTATGCTCCTTGAATACAGGATAGGAATAAAAATGAATTCCCCAATTCTGTGTCGATCGGCATATATCAACCGTCGAGCGGCGACGTTAAACGCGGGCATATATCAACCGTCAAGCGGCGACGTTAAACCCTTGAGAAGATCGTCGAGTGGCGACGTTAAACCCTTAAGAAGATCGTCGAGCAACGACGTTAAACCCTTGAGAAGACCATCTAGTGGTGACGTTAAACCCACGTGAAGACCGTCGAGCGGTGACGTTAAACCCTTGAGAAGACCGTCGAGCGACGACGTTAAACCCTTGAGAAGATCGTCGAGTGGTGACGTTAAACCCATGTGAAGACCGTCGGGCGGCGACGTTAAACCCTTGAGAAGACCGTTGAGCGACGACGTTAAACCCACGTGAAGACCATCGAGCGGCGACGTTAAACCCACGTGAAGACCGTCGAGCGATGACGTTAAACTGTTGAGAAGACCGTCGAGCGGTGACGTTAAACCCACATGAAGACCGTCGAGCGGTGACATTAAATCCTTGAGAAGATCATCGAGCGACGATGTTAAACCCACGAGAAGACCGTCGAGCGGCGATGTTAAACCCACGTAAAGACCGTCGAGTGGCGACGTTAAACCCACGTGAAGACCGTCGAGCGGCGACGTTAAACCCTTGAGAAGATCCGTCGAGAGGCGACGCAAAACCCTTGAGAAGACCGTCGAGCGGCGACGTTAAACACAAGGTATACGGTGATAAACACCTGTTGGTGCAAATTGCACCAGAATCAAACTTAAGTTTTGATGTTGTCAAAGGTTCAAGTTAAGTCTTGTTGTGATCTAACAAGTTGACTGAGTGTGTAGGCTGTTTACTCAACTGGGAAAGACTTAGTTGGAGGCTAGGCAGGAGAAATCTTAGTAGATCGTGGAACCCAGGTGCAAGTCCAAGTGGGTCGAGGGGACTCGATGCTTGGCGGTGCGATCGAGAGGTCTGGAGGACTGAAGATCAAGGAAAAAGTCCTGGCGAACCGATCAAAGCTAAGTGAAAAGTCCAAATTAGATATGGAGGATCTAAGTTTGGCAGGTAGGTTGAGGTAAACAACTGGAGGAGCGATAGTGAGGTCGGGTTCCCGAAGGGAATAACCTTAGGTCGCTGATCCAACTGAAGAAACCAGGAAGGTTTCAAAGTTGAGATCAAGACAGTTCTACTGTCTTTTATATTATTCATGCATTATAATATTATTACTGTGCTAATATCTATTTTTCAGGTTTATTGTCTAATACTGTTTTATAGGTTTGGCTAGATCGATCGACTGAACCGGATAATCGGTCGGCCGAACAAGAAGAGATCAAAGCAGTGTTCAGATCAGACCAGAACAGACCGAGTCCGATCAAGCCATGATCAGTCAACCGAACAGTAAGATCGGTCGACCGAACCCTGATGACTCAGCACAGAATCAGCACCGATCAGAAGCAGAAGGAAATTGAGTTGATCGATCGACCGAACCAATGAACCATTAATGCACAGTAAATGCGGATCTCAGTAAATCTTGACGAACAGGGAAGGAACCTGTTCTGTCAATTGAAAAATGGGATCGGTCGACCAAACCCTTAATGAGAAAATTGATGCCAGAGATCGAGCCAACGTCAGACTCCAGCCAGAAAGGAAGGGAGCTAGTTCGTCCGACCGAACAGAGGGATCGATCGACCGAACGTCCATTACACCTATAAAAAGAGGCTCGAGGTTTGAGGTTGAGTAATACTTTCTGATCGACTGAAGTTCTCTTCTGCAAGCTGCTCGTGCTCCAAGTCTTCATCAGCTCTGCAAGTCATTCCGTCCGATAGTGCCGACCAAAGCTTCAATTCCATTACTTGTCGGTATATTTTATTAGCTTGCATTGTAATTAACTTAAGCAAGATAGTAGGTTGTTACTATCTTGCTCATTTTGTACATTCTGCTTCTTTCCAAGGATTATGGAAAGAAAGTTTATAGTGGATTACCCATCGGTGCGATCAATGATCGCGGGCCTTCGAGTAGGAGTCAACCTAGACTCTGAACTAAGTAAACAAGCTTGTCTTTCTTTTTACTTTCCGCTGTGCACGACTCTGCTTTCAAAGAAAAAGAGAAGTTTTAAAAAGGCGTGATTTTCACCCCCCCCCCTATCATACCCATTCGATCTAACAATTGGTATCAAAGCCTCGTAAGCTTTGAAATAAATTAACAGTTTTTCAAAGCATTTTTTTTAACTTTTTCTTTTCTTTTAGAATAATTTTTTGTTATCTCTATTTTTCAAGCTCTACTAACCCCAAGACGAAAGTCTTGGAAACATATATTTTTTTAATTTCTTTCTTGCAAGGATGTCGAACTCGTATCAAGAAGGTTACAGTACTGTCCGGTCTCCACTATTCAAAGGAGAAAATTTAAGTTATTGGAAGAATAGGATGGAGTGTTACTTGAAGTCCGATATTAAGCTTTGGTTCACGATCTTGAAAGGCTACACCCCTCCGACGAAAGACGGAACATTATTAGAACCAGATGAATGGACTCCCCCAATGATCAAGAAGGCACAACTGAACTACAAGACGATTAACACCATCCAGTGTGGGCTCACAATGGAGGAGTTGAACCGAGTCATCCCCTATGACAACGCTAAAGAACTGTGGGATTCTCTAGTCAAACTACATGAAGGAACCAATGAATCTAAGGTAAATAAATGAGATTTACTTTTAAATAACTTGTTTAATATTAAAATATTTCCCGGAGAGACGGCCTCGCAACTACACGCTCGACTGAAGGACATCCTCAATGGCCTCCATCTGATCGGACACAACTTGGAAAATTGCGACATAATAAGGTACGCGCTAAATGTTTTTCCGAGGAATGCTTTGTCGGCATCAATTGTAGATGCGTACAAAGTTTCTAAGGATCTTTCAATTCTTAAGTTAGATAAGTTATTATGTGAATTGGAATTACATGAGCAATCTAACGTAAGCCATGTCGAGAAAGGAGTTGCTTTGTATGCAGGTCTGAGCAAGGAAATAAAATCAAAAATAAAGATCGAGTCAGAAAGTGAGTCAGACTCTGACTTGACAAATGAAGAAGAACTTGTCAACATGGTTCGGAGACTTCTGATGAAAAAGAAATTCAGAAGAAATGCCAAAAAAGACACCTATCAACCAGACCCAAAACAAATCAGAAGTGATTTGTTACGGATGCAACAAAAAGGGGCATTTAAAAAATGAATGCCCAAATCGAAAGGAAGAAAATCCTAAACAACAAGACGAAAGAAATCCCTCCAAGCGACATGGGACGAGACCTCTTCCAACGAATCTGACACTGAGCAAACAAAGCATTCGAGCCATCTTGCATGTATGGCAAGAAACGAAGATTCCGACTCCAAGTCTGATGAAGAGTACGAGTCTGAGATCGACATCGAGTTCGATAGAAGCCACGGATCGGAAGATCAAAATATAGTAACGATTTATTCTAAGTCTAATTTGCTTAAAGTAGTTAAATGCTTGTTTAAAAAATTGTCAAAATATGAAAAACAAAATAACTTGTTACTTGAGGAAATAGACCACCTCAAGCAGCAAGTTAACTTGAGTAACTTGACTAACCAAGTTCAAATCGAAACTTCAACTCAAGTTGAAAAACCTGAGGAAGAAAATTTCGACTTGCAAAGTCAAGTCGAGCGACTCAAGAAAATGTTGGAAAGGTTCGAATTGGGGTCCAAGTGTCTAAACATGGTACTTGGATCACAACAAACCGTGTACAACAAATCTGGACTCGGTTACAATCCTAAACAAACAAACAAATCATACTTGGCATTAATTAGTCAAAATGTTAGAAGTCAAGTCCAAGCATGGGTCCAAACAAAGCATTTAACCAAACCAATTAAACTGAACTTATACTTAATCCCTAAGAGTGAAATTCATTACTTAGATAGACCTTATCTAAGCTATGACTCAGGGGGAGTAACTAGAAAGACAATTCAACCAAGATGATTAGCCAAACTCATACACTTAGGATTAGGTTTACTTTATGCTTAGAACGGTTAGATAAAAAAGGTTTACCAAACCCTACAACATAGCATCGGAATGGATTGGGATGATAGTACGTCAAAGAAACTTTGTCGAAGGCATGTCTAGGCTGGATCTTGTGTATTCTACCTAGTGCACTAGACTTAGTAGATCTAACCGAAGCTACTCCAGTCAAACATGGACTAGTTAAACCAAAATTTAATATTAAGTTTTTTGAGCGGAAATAGTTTGGAAAGTCTTCAGCAAGTAGTCCACCGTTGATACACAAGAAGGTCATATGCCTTGCCACTGAACTGAAAACTTATCCTTAGGAAGCCAGCTTGATTAACCCAAAGCTAAGTTTGAATCTAACATGGGTTCAATAATCTTTTTCAATAAATAAATAAATTAAAATTAATTAAAAATTAATTAAAAATTAATCAAAATTATTTTTTAAAAAAACTTAATTAGAATTATTTTTAAAATTAAATAAAATTATTTTAAAAACTTAATTAATATTATTTTTAAAACTTAATTAAAATTATTTTTAAAAACTTAATTAAAATTATTTTAAAAAATTTAATTAAAATTATTTTAAAAACTTAATTAAAATTATTTTAAAAAACTTAATTAAAATTATATTAAAACTTAATTTAAATTATTCTAAAACTTAATTAAAATTATTTTTAAAAACTTAATTAAATTATTTTTAAAAATTAATTAAAATTATTTTTAAAACTTAATTAAAATTATTTTAAAAACATAATTAAAATTATTTTAAAACTTAATTAAAATTATTTTAAAAACTTAATTAAAATTATTTTAAAACTTAATTAAAATTATTTTAAAACTTAATTAAATTATTTTAAAACTTAATTAAAATTATTTAAAAACTTAATAAAAAATTATTTTAAAACTTAATAAAAACTATTTTAAAACTTAATAAAAAATTATTTTAAAACTTAATAAAAACTATTTTAAAACTTAATTAAAATTATTTTAAAAACTTAATTAAAATTATTTTAAAAACTTAATTAATATTATTTTAAAAAGTTAATTAAAATTATTTTAAAATCTTAATTAAAATTATTTTAAAACTTAATTAAAATTAATTTTTAAACTTAATTAAATTATTTTAAAACCTAATTAAAATTATTTAATACTTAATTAAAATTATTTAAACACTTAATTAAAATTATTTAAAAATTTAATAAAAAATTATTTTAAAAACTTAATTAAAATTATTTTAAAACTTAATTAAAATTATTTTAAAACTTAAAAAATTATTTTAAACTCAACTTAAAAATTATTTTAAACTTAAACTTAAACATTATTATAAACTTTAATTTTTTTTTTAAACTTAAAAATTACTTTAAACTTAAACTTGAAAATTATAAAAATAATATTTAATTAAAAAATTATTTTAAACCTAATTAAAAATTAATCATTTTAAAATTATTTAAAAGTCATTTTAAACTTAACTAAAAATTATTTAAAACTTAATTTAAAAATTATTAAAAAATCATTAAAAATTATTTAAAACTTAATCATTAAGAAAATAATTTTAAACTTAATTTAAAAAAATGATCGGTCGACCGATCATATTTACCGGTCGACCGAACAGATGTTGTTTTTGAACCAGTCAATTATTTTTTTAAAATCGGATGTACAATAAATTCATTGGTCGACCGATCACCTTTTTCGGTCGACCGAAGACTTTATGATCCATCATCCACTTTGTGTTGGTGCACAAGAAACCGTGCATCTTGAAGTTATCGGTCGATCGAACCCTTAGATCGGTCGACCGAACATCCAACATTCGGCTTTGGATGACAGCAAATTTATTGGATCGGTCGACCGAACCGCTTATCGATCGACTAATCGAGGTCTATATAACACCCACAGAACCAAAATCTTTCATACAACTCTCCTTTCCTATTTCTCCACATCTATCCAACGATTTTCGAATTTCTGCATTCACAAGCCATACCTCGGTATGAATTGAAGTTTAGTTCTTTCTTTTCGCACATTTACTTATTTTTTATTGTCTTTTTTAGTGAAAAACTACGTAAACTTGCCCAAAAGGAGGCTAGCTCCTCCAATCCCAGCCAAGACCCTAGGTTCTCCACAGAGGACTTGCATCAATCTTTTTCCAACAAGACTTTTTTAATTGTGGGTACTAGATGCCTTGATCTACCATTTTATCAAACCTATTGTCTTGAAATAGTCGATATTATACACCATTACTCGTTAGATAGTCTGGTTCTCTGTAGACATGCATATAATCCCACACTTTGCACTGAATTTTATCATAATTTATGTGAGATTAATGCATATTATTTTAAAACTAGAGTTGTTTCGAGGGATATGTTGTTTGATTTTAATATATTTTCTCGCTTCTTACGCATGCGTCCCTCAACTACCTGGATCTTTCCATATCCATCGTATCCTGACATTTTGCCCGATCCGTTTTCTCATCACTAGACCTCATGTATGCCGATTTCTTCTAAGGTCCTCGACCAAGGAAGATGTCTTCCGTCCCACTGAGCCCAAATGACAATGCATTATACAAAATGGTCGTCTCATGCATTCATCCTCTTTCATCCAGAGATCAGGCAGTTCTCCGTCCTGTTCATCTTTTTCTGATGTATGTCCTTAAGCATAAACTAGATATAGATTTTGCTTATTGGGTTTTTAAGTCCATAGTCTACTACTCTGGTTATAGTACCTCGTTTAAGGTACACATGATTCATTGTCATATCCTTACAGCTTTCATAGCTTCCTTAGGAGTAGGTATTGGGTGTGGTGAGTTGATTGAGTTATCTTATTTTGACCTAATTGATATTCGTCAAATGTCCTTGGCTGGGATTAAGACTAATCCTCAGGGTCTGGTTTACAAGTGTACTCATCCATACTATGTTGCAGTGGATGCTGAGGACATTCCCATTGCTGTAGAGGAGCCCTATATACCGCCGTTAGCTATTGAGTATTCCCAGACTCCATTCTTTGATGTTGCTCAGGCAACTTCATCTACAGCCCTTCCTCCTCAGTTTAATGATCCATTCAGTCAGCTCCGAGACGATATTTTTGGTCATTTTGACTCTCTTTAGACGATGTTTCAGGACCAGCTGGCAGATTTTCGTCAGGATATTACTAGACGAGTAGAGACGTTGGAGGCACAGCAGACTAGGATGTTTGGCTATTTTCGTATTGCCCATGATCCTCCATCTCCTAATACCTGACTCTTTATATTTACTTCTGGACTAGTGTGGGCTATCAGACTTATGTATATTTGGACCTCGTACTAATAATTTGTATTTCTGGTCACTTATTTTTGCATAACTGTTGGTTGTGTTTTCTAGAATAGGTTTCTTAAAATGCTTTCAAAATATTACTTAGTAGTTTTCAAAATTATTTTTTGTAAAAAATTACCTTTTCAAATTTTGGTTTTCAAAACTCTTTCAAAATATTTTTATTTTTCCGGAGTAGCCTTAGGACCTACCGTAGAATTGCATGATCCTATAGTTCTAGGAGCCAACATCTCACAAGCACAGTAGGATCCCTTGTTTGATAACTTAGAATGGGTGAGATGCTTAACACGTAGCCTAAAATTTCAGATGCTTATGTCAGTGTATCGCTATAAATCTGGGCTTTAAACAACATACATGGATCAATTTGAGCCAACTAGCTAGTAACAACCTAGTTAGTACTAAATACTCAAATTGACCAACCTGAGTCAATAGCTACTAACTTAGTCAAAATTTTCACAATTTTACACTTCTCAAAACTATATATCTTACTATGTTTTTCAAAATTCGTCTTTAAATTCATTTTTGAAAACTTTTTTCAAAATATTTAAAAAAAGTTTTACCTTGGTGAAAATTCCTCTTTATATTCATTTTTCAAAATTCATCTTTTAGTAACTTTTCAATTTTTACCTTGGTGAAACTTTTTCAACTTCCTTAATTTTTCAAAGATTCTTCTTGAGTTCAAAATTTCTATTCTTCTTTCAAAATTACAACTTTGAAACGGTTTTATACATGTTTTTAATTTTTTTTTATAATTTTTATTTTTGCTATGTTTCTCAAACTTGTTACAATTTTTTATTCAAAACTGCTACATTTCTAAAACTTGTGGATTGTCACCTTTACTCAAAGGTTTCCACCTTATTTGTTGAGTTTGAAGTCTTCCTCTATTTTTGATGTGTGTCAAAGGGGGAGAGATAGTGAATTCAGGGGGAGTTGTTTAACTCAGGGGGAGAATTAAAAGATAAGTTGTTTGTTTATTTAATTTTTGCATATTTTAACTTAACTTTGAACCTTGGTTGCCAAACATCAAAAAGGGGAAGATTGTTGGTGCAAGTTGCACCAGAATCAAACTAAAGTTTTGATGTTGTCAAAGATTCAAGTTAAGTCTTGTTGTGATCTAATAAGTTGACTGAGTGTGCAGGCTGTTTACTCACCCGGGAAAGACCTAGTTAGAGGCTAGGCAGGAGAAATCTTAGTAGATCATGGAACCCAGGTACAAGTCCAAGTGGGTCGAGGGGACCCGACGCTTGGCGGTGTGATCAAGAGGTCTGGAGGACTGAAGATCAAGGAAAAAGTCATGTCGAGCCGATTGAAGCTAAGTGAAAAGTCCAAACTAGATCTGGAGGATCTAAGTTTGGCAGGTAGGTTGAGGTAAACAACTAGAGGAGCGACAGTGAGGTCGGGTTCCCGAAGGGAACAACCTTAGGTCACTGATCCAACTGAAGAAACCGAAAAAGTTTCAAAGTTGAGATCAAGACAGTTCTACTATCTTTTATATTACTCATGCATTATAATATTATTACTGTGCTAATATCTGTTTTGCAGGTTTATTGTCTAACACTGTTTTGCAGGTTTGGCTGGATCGGTCGACCGAACCGGAGAATCGGTTAACTGAACAAGAAGAGATTAAAGCAGTGTTCAGATCAGACCAGAACAAACCGAGTCCGATCAAGCCATGATCGATCGACCGAACAGTAAGATCGGTCGACCGAACCCTGATGACTCAGCACAAAATCAGCACCGATCAGAAGCAGAAGGAAATTGAGTTGATCGATCGACCGAACCAATCAACCATTAATACACAATAAATGCGGATCTTAGCAAATCTTGACGAACAGGGAAGGAGCCTGTTCTGTGAACTGAAAAATGGGATCGGTCGACCGAACCCTTAATGAGCAAATTGATGTCAGAGATCGACCCAACGTCAGACTCCAGCCTGGAAGGAAGGGAGCTGGTTCGGTCGACCGAACAGAGGGATCGATCGACCGAACATCCATTACACCTATAAAAAGAGGCTCGAGGTTTGAGGCTGAGTAATACTTTCTGATCGACTAAAGTTCTCTTCTGCAAGCTGCTCATGCTCCAAGTCTTCATCAGCTCTGTAAGTCACTCTGTCTGATAGTACCGACCAAAGCTTCAATTCCATTACTTGTCGATATATTTTATTAGCTTGCATTGTAATTAACTTAAGCAAGATTGTAGGTTGTTACTATCTTGCTCATTTTGTACGTTCTGCTTCTTTCCGAGGATTTCAGAAAGAAGGGTTATAGTGGATTGCCATCATTGCGATCAAGGATCACGGGCCTTCGAGTAGGAGTCGACCTAAACTCTGAACGAAGTAAACAAGCTTGTTTTTCTTTTTACTTTTCGCTGTGCACGACTCTGCTTTCAAAGAAAAAGAGAAGTTTTAAAAAGACGTGATATTCACCCCCCCCTCCTCTATCGCACCCATTCGATCTAATAGCACCGAATGGAAAGATCATGGCTGAGCAGGGCAAACAAGTAAAAAATATGGGAAACCATGCCAAACAGGCTGTATTACTCAAATATGACCTCAGAACGACGGACGTACAAAGAAGACTTACAAGCTGAATGCTCGGCCTCACTCAATATAATCAAAGACATCATCGGGCATTGAGTCGTTCAGCTTGCTTCGGTTAATGACGTCGTCAGTTGCCTCGGGAGGAAGATGGCCATCCTCCTTAAGCTATTGAAGTGTTCCATTAATAGCCGGCTCAAAGACGCGGACGATCCGCTAGACGACCTTATCAGTGAACTAGTTCGAGAGAAGGTAGGCTTGTTTCATCACTTCAAAACGGCTTGGCTCATCCTTTTGATAGGTCACCAGGGCAGATCGGGAGGCCTCCAAGGCATCCTCAGTGGCTTTAAGCTTCCCCTGGAGAGAAGCCTCCACGACTGAACGATTGCTCCGCTCGGTGACCAGGAAGTCCTCGGCTTCCTTAAGCTTCTGGGCAAGGTCCCGAGCATGTTGGTTCTTCGGTTCCAAATCATTGATGGCCCGGTTCCTCCTCGCCACTGTCGACTCAATTTTCTTGTTAAAGGTGCTGACCTTTGTGTTGAGTCGGCCCAACATTACTTCCTGGTTAGCTGTCTTCTTCCGCTTGGCTTCGAGGAGTTGATTGGCCTTCTCCAGATTAACCTTCAGCTCGGCGATTGATGACCCTTGGGAGGAACAGGCGCCATAAATTTTGACCTTCTTCAGCTCGTCCTCCACAAAGGTGAGCCATTGACACATAACCACGCTCTCTACCTAGTACTATAGGAAAACTGAACGAGTTAGGGTTGATCAGAGGTAAGGAGTAAATAAGAATAACGATATGTACCCCGGTGGACATCTGCAGGTGGCTGTTGGCTAGCGCCCCAGGTGACATTGTCATCGCTCGGGCCCTCGCTTCCTCCCAAACACCGGCGAGTGGCCCGCGAATCAAAATCCGGTGCTAAGGGGTTTGTGAATGGGCGCTCTGCTCAAGATAATCCTCCGTCGGGAGGTTGAGGACTGCCGTCAGAAACCTACGGCCGCTCGGGTCAGAGTAGGAGGAGGTCGTCGGCCTGGAGGGAGTCGCCATGGACGCAGGATCGAACCTGGAATGCTTAACACTCCATCGAGGCGGCGGTAAAAAGGAAATCAGGGGAGCAGTGAGGGTCTCTGGTGGCAGCTCAGTGAGCGACGGCGTCCGCTCGGAAGAAGTGGCCTCATCGCAGGAAGGGCACCAGGCGAGGAAGTGTCGATCCGCTCGGTGACTACCACAACTGAGGTGGTATATCGGGGGGTATCGCCTTTGTGGCACCTCTTGCGCCTGGAGAGTGGCACTCCTCCCGAGGAATCAGAGTCTTCAGTCCAAGTGGCGGTAGTAGGGAGTGGATCAGCAGCAACCACGAAGCTAGCCGTCCGATCGGCCGTGCCTCCAATCGCGGTAGGCGTTGCTTACTCTCGTGCATACCCTCATGGGAGCTGACCGACGCTAAGCCACGGCTCGTTAGCTCCTTGGCCGCGGTCGGTTCAACTTCGGCATCCTTCAACTTGTTGAAGTTGGCCACCCGTGCGTGCATCATGACTTCGGCTGTAGGAGAAGGAAAAAGAAATCAGTTAGATTCAAGGGAAGGGAGCCGAGAAGTTCCTTACCTAAGCTGCTTGGGAGTCGGGTACGGATCAGACTCAGATTCAATATGTACATCACGCCCGCCAGCAGCAGCTTGTGTATATCATATTTTTGGCCAGCCATCATGGAGGCTACGTGAAGGTAGTCTGGTCGGCTCCTGTATTTTTGCAGATCATGTTGAGGGGATATGCCGACCTGCCAATTCGTTCGGAAGCTGGGCCGCTCGGGCAGATGTAGAAAAAAGAAGTATTCTTTCCAATGCTTATTGGAGGTCGACATCTTATCAAAAAAATACTAGGTCGACCCGCGATTGGAAAAGATATGTCCCCAGCTCGGATTGCTTGGGGTAGTAGAAGTAGTGGAAGACACGAGGAGTCAAGGGAATGTCGTGCAGGCGGAATAACACTACAATGCAGCACAACAAGCGAAAAGAGTTGGGTATAAGTTGCGGAAGAGGAATGCGGAAATAATTATAGACTTCAATGATGAAAGGATGGATCAGGAATCACAGACTGGCAATAAACTGGTCGCCGAAAAAACATGTGGTGCCGATCGGCAGGTCATTGGTCCGATCGGACGAAGAAGTCAAGATAATCTCATGATCATAAGGAATATCAAAAAAGTTCCTGAGGCTCTTGGCATCGCCCGCATCGAACCTGGTCTCCATGGTATTGTACCAGAGGCCAGGTGCGGGGTCTGACGGTTGTGAAGAGCTGGTCATTGCCGGAAAGATGGCCGGAACACAAAAACAAGAATACAACGGGAAGGGAGAAGGGGCGAAAAACACAAAGGACGCTAGAAAGGTGCAAGGAGCGAAAAAGACAAGCAGAAGATTGAAGAAAGCTTACAGGAGGAAAAAGGATCACCGCAAGAGAAAGCAGAGGGTCGCCGGAGCACTGGTTGGGTAGCAAGTTACTGTCGGCTCTTACAGAAGATGCAAAGTGGAGAGGAAGCCGACACTGCAACCTTATAAACGCTGGGCTCATCCGACCGAAGTCATCGGATCTAGGGCATAAAACCCGAGATGCATATCCCGTCATAGAATTTAAACCACCGGATGACACATGAAAAGCTTTCGCTTCAGTCATACAGCGACTGCAACGGCGACGCGTGGCACTTCCCCACTGGGTCGCATTTAATGGGCATCATTACTTTGCATGGTCGCGCACTCATCCTTAATGAGGGAGATTTGCACGAATTCTATGGAGATTTTGGTGACATCATCGATGATCATACTCCTTGAAGGATGCTGAAGGAGAAAAGACCCAAGTGTAAACACTCTGTCCGCCAATCGGCCACAAGGGTCAGTATCAGGGCCGATCGGCATACCAATTGCCATACTCTATTCAGTCAATCAAACTTGCAACCTCCTTCGACTAGACTTGAGGGGCAGGCATGTGATCCGGTGGTAAAGGGGATCCCACCCCACGCGGGATCATGAGTGAGGTGGAGGTCAAAGTCAAGATGGTCAACGCCCCTTATCACCGTCCGAACGGGCAACCCACTTGCCCGATCGGGGGTGAAGAATAGCCGGGCCAATACTGACCCAATGTTAGCATGTAACACCCTAAATTTCATTGTTTGGAGTTCTAAAAGTACTTATAAATATTTAGAAATGTTTTAGGAATATTCTAGAGATTTTTAGGAATTTTAGAGTATATTTATGAAATTTTCGGAGTTCGTTTGGTATTTTTACCAAAAGAAAGAAGTTGCAAAAAATAAAGAGATTCGGCCAAGGTTTGAACCCGCGACCTCCGACCCGATCCAAGACTTAAACGAAGCGCGATAGCCAAGCGCTCAAGCATGTGTTTCATGATCAAAGTGATGGCAAAATAAATTTAAGTAATAACCAAAATCAAGGATACCCATTGGTATAAAAAGGAATCGAGTTATTTCCTCATGACCAAAACCCTCTCATCCTCTCCTCTCTCGTGTACGACGACACTGCTCTGGCGAAAACGAAGCCAAAGCTAGGGCTTCGTCTCCGTCGGCCGGCCAAGGGGTAATTCCGTGAGCTCTTCACAGATTCGAGACCCTCTTGTCCAGGAGAACCCATCGGCACGAAGAAGAGGCCGAGATTTCAAGCCTCTGAAACCCTAGAAGCTTCTCTTCTCGGTTGTAAGTTCAAGAACACATAGGTAAGTGCTCTCGCCTGCAGTAGGAGTAGTTTTCAGATCTTTGTTTCCTTCTTTAGTTTGAGTTTTTCAACAGACAATTAATAGAAGTCTAATTCCAGTAAGTTTAGATTTTCTTTTGCTATATATGGGGTACGAACAACCCCTTACCCTTAGCACGTTAGTTGAGTTTTCTTGCTTCTTGATTGTGCATGTTAGTATTTTAGTTTTTAGTTTTGTTACTGATTTAAGGAGCATGAATATCCTATGTTTTAAGTATACCATGTTGGTTTGCTTTGTTACTGCAATGAATAAGAACAACTTTATTTGAACCATGTCGTTTAGACCTTTTCTGCTTTCCAATTAGTCCGGACAACCTTACCTACGCTCCAGCATGCAGTTTTAGATGTTCCTTTAGCATCCCAGTTTGCTTGTTTTTAGCTCGTGTTGAGTGATTGAGCATGAACAGATCACATATTTGAGTAGTTATAAGTAAGAAAAGACCAAGGATTTAATTTGATCCCAAATTCCAGAATTTGAGATCAAACATACACCAAGTGTTTGAAGAAATGCCGAGGCACTTCATTTTAGGAGTATTTAAAGATAATATGTATTTTATTTGAAAAGGCTAGTACCCGACTTCCGAGGTTGTCGTTAAATAAATCCAGGTGACCAATTCTAAGGTCTTGGCCCTGGTAAGAACAAGGTCTTTACCCTCGTAGGACTGGTGGCTCGCTACCTCAATTTCTATTAGGGAGCGTGCAATGGTACTAAGCCTGGGCCCAAGAGATTATTATTTTGAAGCATAAGAGTATAAGTTTGGGAATAATTGAAATAAGCTTCAGATAGGTTTAAAAACCAACAAGTTTAGCTCTTTTATTCTAGCATGCTGTTTAGACTTTCTTACTGCTATTTGCAAGCATGAGCAGCCTTACATGTTTAGCATTTCAGTCTGTTTTGATTCCTCTGTTAGCTTGACAGGTATGACCAGCCGGTCCTTTAGCTTTGCAGTATTGATTTCTTTGATTTCGGTTCCTTTGCTATTAGATGAGCATGAGCAGCTTTTCTTTTAAAGCATTCAGTTTCTAGATTCCTTTTTGTACACATGCATATCCGAGTTTTGCGAGTTAGATAGCGCTTACTAAGCAACCGCTTATAGTTGCATTTCCTCTTACTGCAGATAAAGGAAAAGGAAAGCTACAGTGAAGGAAGGCGACAAGGAGGTGTGGGATGGATGCGTGATGTCTGGACTATGGAAGCCTTGGGACCTTGCTAAAGAATTTATTAAGATTAATTCCTTATTTAAGTTGATAAGGAAATTTTGGAATCGGATTTTCTATTTCATGCTGCTAGGGGATTCATTGATGGGTTAACTATTTTCCTTATTGTTAGCTAAGGTTGCCTGGAAATTTTGATATGATACAGTTATTACACTTGAATTGCATGCATTAGTTGCTGTAAGTTACATGTTCTGTTCTTATTTTCCGCAGCAGTTAAAGGGGGTTAAGTGTTACTATCTTTAGAGTAAGCAATATCAGTTAAGTAGAATGAGTAGTTAAGTAGCGTCCACCCTTAGAGAGTAGTAGTAAGGAGGGTGGTCGTTACATAGCATAGCTCGGTCACACGCCAAATTTCTGACGCTCAGAGAACCAGGTGCAGATGAAGCACCAGCCGAGCGGCGAACTCGCTCGGTCTCACATAGAACCTAAACCGGCAAAATAGAATCACAACCGAGCATACTCCATTTAGACACCGTACCTCTGCTCAGTACAACAGTGGAGCTTGGACAGTGGAAGGCTAGCCGAGCGGCTCCCCCGCTTGGCCCTGCATACAAGATGGCCCGGATGGCTAAGGGTCGGCCGAGTGGCTCCCCTGCTCGGCCATGGAATAGAAGGGATAGCCGAGCGGCTCTCCCGCTCGGCCATGGACCAGAAGGGCTGGCCGAGCGACTCTCCCGCTTGACCCAGTAGCAGATAAAAGGAGGATCAGGTGATATCTTCCTAGGGACCTGTGCCACTGACAGACGGCATATTTGGCAGCTGGGTCAGACAGAGGATCGTGTTAGGGATCAGTGGCCGACTTGTAGGGGAGGGGGGGTTGGATAGCTAGGTCACCCCCAATTTCCTTTCTTCTCTACAAGGTGTTAGTGCGTAGCGGAATATACTAAACAAAAATAATAAAAACAAGCAAGAAGGAACAAATGCTAACACAAATCCTTTACGTGGTTCGGAGATTGCTTGCTCCTACTCCACAACGTGTCCTTGAGGTGGACGAACCCTTGATCCTTCGGTGGATCAATCCCCGGCAATCTCTGGCTAGCTCTTACTCTTTCTCAGTGGAGTACAACCTCTCACAAGGTTCTCTTCCTCTTACAAGATGAACTTAGGGGAGGAAGAGAGTAGGTTTGGAAGCTTTGGACAATGACAAGGAATGATCCAACAATAATCAGTAACCTCCTTCAAGCCCAAAAGCTTCCTATAAATAAGAGGAGAGAGTTGATCATCATATCAACTCATCTCGACACTAGTCGACTGCAAAACCATCAGTCGACTGGTGCTACCGTTGGAGGTAGCCAACGGCTACTTTGCATCACCAACGGTCTGCCAACGGTCATTTACCAATCGAATACATGTTTTAGCAGTCGACTGGTAGCTGTTTGCTGAGTGAACAGAATGCTTCTGTTCGCCTCCAGTCGACTGCGCAGTCGACTGCTAAGACTGCACATACACTGCTAAGACTGCACATACACCCTTATCCTCTCCGGAGTCGCCCTTGAAGTCCTCTTCCTCGGCCTTCGTCCCTTAGATGCACTCGAGCCCATGGCTCCTCTCCGTGCCATCCTTCACGTTGCCTTGAAGTCCACTTCCCTCGACTCCACTCCATTGCTCCTCGTCCGGCGGTCCCTCGGAATCCTTCCACACCATCCTTCACCGACTCAAGGATCCGAGCCCTAGGATGAACTTCCCAAGCTTAGTTGCACCAAGCTCCTCATGTTTGTTTCACTAAGTCCTGCAAGACTCAAACACACATATCAAACACATATTAAAGCCTAACTTAAACTCTTTGACACATACATCAAAACCATGATCGTACCGATCAAACTTGGGTCGATTGCACCAATAATCTCTCCCTTTTTGATGTGTGGCAATATGTTTAAGTTAGGCATAAATAATAACATTGAAAATTAAAAGCAATATGTAAACATGAAGGATAATACCCAAGCTCCCCCTTAACACCTTAACATTTTCTCTTCAACCTTAATTTTCAAGTTTTGCACACAATTAGTTTTCTAACTTAAACCTTCCCATTTCTCCCCCTTTGACACCATCAAAAAATGTATCAAACATGTATACATACTAAGGAATTAATGTGGACTTAAAATGACCCAAAACTAGCTCTTGACAGTGTTGGAAAACATGTACCAGTCGACTGATAACTGTCGCAGTCGACTGGCACATTACTGATATGAATTTCAGCCTTCCGAAGCCAACTTTAGAAATGCATAAAAAATTCTAGAAAAATTTAAAAAATCATGAAATTTTGAGGAAATATTTCTTTTAAGGTGATCTATCTAGGAAAAATATGTTTTCATAAAAATTCATCATATTTTTGAAGTTTTGATAAAAACTCAAATACCTTAAAAATCACTCAAGTTTGTATCAAATGAAACCCTAGTTTTGAATTCATATGTTTCAAAATGACTATACTACAGTAAATAAAACATAGAATTATTTTCAAAACATTTGAAATGTCCAACTATGATCTATGGGCAAGATGTCCATTAATTAAACATTTGCTTTCCCCATAGTTAGCCTATGATCACTAAAAATTTGATACATTTCATAACTCATCAAAATGCCATAAGCATAAGTGAATTATTTGTATCATCCTATCATCTCACATCTATGGTTAGAAAATAGTGCAAGTCATTGTGAGATAAAGGTAACCTCTACTTAGCCCTCTTGATCATGAGTTTCTATCAAGGCTAACCAAATATTCTCCCCCTTAAGGTCTCAAGTCAACCATTTTTCAAGGATTTGAATTATGATTATCATGGTTGACTTGACCCAAAATCCTCTAACCCTTGAGGATTGATTTTGGTACCTAATAGAGGTTCTTCCTAATTGGGTTAATCAAATATTCCTTAGGGATCCATTTTCTATCTATAGTTTTGGTTTTTGATTGCCCCTAGCAAGTAGACAATGGTAGGTCTTTTCATTGATGGGTTCATTGTATCCTAACTAATTTTTCTTAAAACTTGCCCTTTGGCTCCCAATAATCATATTTAGGATTTTAGAGCCAATTTCAAATTTTCTAAGGGCATTGGTAAGATATTCTACCTTTTCCCTTAATTTCCTATTTTCCTCTTCTAAACATGAATCATATGAACTTGTAGAAGAAGCATGCATATCATTGTCCTTAATAGACATGGATTCTAATTTTTCCTTAAGCATGCAAATATCATTTTTCAAAGATTTGTTTTTCCTTTTGACCTTAAACAAATCATCATTTGTGCTTTTAATAACTTTAATTAAAACATGGGGCGGAAGATTATATACCTCACTTACCGAGAAGTCCGAATCCGATGTTTGACCTCCCCCTTCACTTGAGCTCCCTTCTTCATCTTCACTTGAGCTCTTTCCCTTTTCATTTTCGGATGAGGTGGAGGCTACATCATCAATTCCCATTAGAGCAAAATTGACTACATGGTGCTCTTCTTCCTCCGATGATGATGATGGATCATCCCATGTTGCTTTTAGGTTTTGAGCCTTCTTCCCTTTTTCTTTTGTCTTCTTCTCCTCCTCCTTCTTCCCTTCCTTCTTCTTTAAGAGAGAACAATCATCTCTTATGTGTCATTCTCCTTGACAATTATAGCAAATGATCTTCCTTGTCCTACTTTTGCTTCTAGAACTTTTCCTAGCACGAGATTTGTTAGAAGAAAAAGATTTAAATGTCTTTCTCATCTTCCTTACCATATATGCCTCTTGATCGCTATCCATTGAGGCACTTGATTCTTCAGAGTCGGAAGATGGTGGTGATGAAGATTTCTTCTTCTTTCTCTTTCCCTTGTTTGCTACAAGGGCTACTCCTCTTGATCTATGAGCTTCTCCATCTAATCTTTCAACTCTTGTTTCGTGAAGCTCCATTGTTGAGAAGAGTTCATCTAGAGAGGATTTCTCTAGGTCCTTTGATATGCAGTATGAATCTACAATGGAGCTCCAAGTTGTGGTTCTTGGAAAAGCATTTAGGGCTTTCATCATCATGTCTTGATTTGAAAGTGTCTCACCTACACTTGTTAGTCCATTAATAATTTCTTTAATTCTAGAATGTAAAATTAATATCTTTTCTCCTTTCTCAAGCTTGATATTGTTGAGTTGAGTTCGAAGGAGGTCTCTTTTTGCCAATTTGCTTCTGATGTCCCTTCATGAAGCTCCACTAGCTTTTTTCACAAGTCCTTGACACTTGTATAGTTTCCAATTCTTGTTACTTCTTCTTGTGGAAGAACATGTAGTAGGTGATGGATTGCCTTGGAGTTTGCTAGATGCTCTTCTTTTTGCCTTTTGGTCCATCTTGTTATGTCGATTGTCTCATTGCGTTCATCCTTGGGCTCTTCAAAACCACTTCTCATGATTAGCATAATGTCAAAATTGATATTGAAAAATACTTCCATTTTCTTCTTCCACCAAGAGAAGTCCCCTTCGAATTTGGGTGGATGAATGTTTTAGCCGACCATTTTGATGAAGTGCTCTTCTCGGCGATTAGTCCGTTGAAGGGCATCCTCGCTCTGATACCACTTGTTAGGGATCGGTGGCCGGCTTGAAGGGGGGTTGGATAGCTAGGTCACCCCCAATTTCCTTTCTTCTCTACAAGGTGTTAGTGCGTAGCGTAATATACTAAATAAAAACAATAAGAACAAGCAAGAAGGAACAAACACTAACACAAATCCTTTACGTGGTTCGGAGATTGCTTGCTCCTACTCCACGGCATGTCCTTGAGGTGGACGAACCCTTGATCCTTCAGTGGATCAATCCCCGGCAATCTCCGACTAGCTCTTACTCCTTGGTGGAGTACAACCTCTCACAAGGTTCTCTTCCTCTTACAAGATGAACTTAGGTTTAGGAAGAAGAGAGTATGCTTGGAAGCTTTGGGCAATGACAAGGAATGATCCAACAATAATCAGTAACCTCCTTCAAGCCCTAAAGCTTCCTATAAATAAGAGGAGAGAGTTGATCATCATATCAACTCATCTCGGCACCAGTCGACTAGGCACCAGTCGACTGGCAAAACCATCAGTCGACTGGTGCTACCGTTGGAGGTAGCCAACGGCTACTTTACAGCACTAACGGTCTGCCAACGGTCATTTACCTGTCGACTGCATATTTTAGCAGTCGACTGGTTGCTGTTTGCTGAGAGAACAGAATGCTTCTGTTCGCTGCCAGTCGACTGCGTAGTCGACTGCTAAGACTGCACATACACCCTTATCCTCTTCGGAGTCGCCCTTGAAGTCCTCTTCCTCGGCGTTCGTCCCTCAGATGCACCCGAGCCCGCGGCTCCTCTCCGTGCCATCCTTCACGTTGTCTTGAAGTCCACTTCCCTCGGCTCCACTCCATTGCTCCTCGTCCGTCGGTCCCTCGGATGCCTTCCACACCATCTTTCACCGACTCAAGGATCCGAGCCCTATGATGAGATTCTCAAGCTTAGTTGCAACAAGCTCCTCATGTGTATTTCACCAAGTCCTGCAACACTCAAACACACATATCAAACACATATTAAAGTCTAACTTAAACTCTTTGACACACACATCAAAACCATGATCGTACCGATCAAACTTGGGTCGATTGCACCAACAGATCGTAGGGTGGAAGCTTCCACTATCTTGTCAGAGATATGCTCGGGTCGTTAAGGTATGGTGTTAGGAACGCTTTCCTGACACATCTTTTCAGGGAAAGCTTTGAGAAGTGTGCACGCCTCGAGAAGTGTGCACATGCGCCCCCGGAGCCCTATATAAGGGACCCCAAGCTTAACGGAGGTATGCAAAAATCACTAGAGCCACGCCTTACTCTGTTGCTCCGTTTACTTTCCTGCTTCCACTTTACCGGTGATTGACTTAAACGTCGGAGGACCAATGCCGGGAAACATTCTCGGCCCGACACTAACGTTTTGTGGTTATAGGATCATCGTCATCAGAGTCTACGCTCGATCAACAGAAGCGCCACATCCTCCCAACATCTATCGTCTCGATCTTCGGACATGATCACATATGAATCGATTAAATAATATGCATGCATGTGAATCGATTAATTGCATTACATGAATCGATTAATTATAGCATTTAATCGATTTCGAATAAACTTAAATCGATTACATGCAGCTTATAGAAGCTTACAGAAAGCTTCAACTCCATCTTTACACTAATTGATTTACAGTAGACTTTAATCGATTCAATTATAGAATTTAAAAGGAATTTATCTTCTTAAAGGAAGGTTCTATATATGATCGTATAGTCGTATATAGTAGATTTTTAAATCAATTATGATAATTGATTGGATAAAATCAATCGACTGTCATATGATATCAATCGATTGATAAGTTTAATTTAGACTTGTTAAGGCTGATTAAATAATTTCTGTTTGAATTAAGTTCCTAGAATTTTCTTGAGTTTATCTACACAACATGCTAAACGTGCTAGTAAGTTGAACTAATGTGTCGACCCAAAGGAAAACACCTTAGGTAGATTTAGTGCATTTTGTGTTGGCAGACGTATATCTATGCTAAAAGTAATCGGTCCAAAGAAAGATTACTTTTATGCTAAATATATGCATAAGATAGCTTACAACTATGAAACAAAATATTATTTTGTTCAGATCATGTACAAAATATATTGGCACAAAGGAAGGCATATTGTGTGGCCAAATAAGGTTGTTGTGAGCTATGAACCAAAATATAACTCATATAAAGTATCATATTATGCGTACAATGGGTCAGCTCAAAGGAAGACACATTGTGTGGCCAATTAAAGTTTGAGTTATATTAGAGAGTATCGCTAACAAATAATGTGTCAGCCCAAAGGAAGGCACATTATGTTGTACTTGATATCTCATAAAGTGTCCATTTATATGCATTTAAAAATTTTATTTTATTTGCATAATTTTATATTATTTATATGTTCTTGGCTTTAGTTAAATCGTGAGTTTAAATAAATTTTTCTCTTTAATTTCAGTGCAATTTGTAACTGTCAGCATTAATAAGATTCCAACACTAACTGGTTCGAATTTTGCTGAATGGAAAGAATACGTGACTGTAGTCGTAGGCCGCATGGACTTAGACTATACATTAAGCAATGATCGTCCCGTACCTCTGACCAGTGCTAGCACTATAGAGCAGAGGACTGAATTTTAGCTGTGGGAGAAATCAAATCGCATGTGTCTGAGTATCATGAAGCTTTCCATACCGGCACTAATAAAGGGCTCAATAACAGAGGGAGGAGATGGTAGGAGTTTCCTGGACCAATTAGTAGACCGATTCACCTCAAATGAAAAGGTTGAGACTACCACACTTCTTACGAAGTTGGTAACCATGTGGTTTAATGGTAAAAGAAACATAAGGGAGTACATTATGGCGATGTCCAATATAGCAACAAGTCTGAAAGCACTAAAACTCGATATGTCTGAGGGTATGTTAGTGCATTTCGTCTTGATGTCTCTGCCTGCACGATTCACTCTTTTTAAGATATCGTATAATACTCAAAAGGAAAAGTGGATATTGAATGAGCTCATTGCTCAATGCGTGCAAGAGGAAGGGAGACTAAAGATTAAGACATTTAAGAGTGCTCACTTAGCATCTAGTTATCAAAGTGCGAGCAAGAAATGAAAGAGGATCAATAAAGGAAAAGGAAAGCAGACTGCTTTGTTAGTTCGGAAGTTAATTTGGCTATAGTACCCACTAACACTTGGTGGATAGATACCTGTGCTAATACTCACATAAGTGTCACTATGCAAGGTTGTCTTAGGAGTCATCATCCGCTTGATGGTAAAATATACATCTATAGGGGGAATGACAAGAAGACTAAAGTAGAGTTTATAGGTGTTTTTAGGCTTAATTTAGGAACTGATGTCTTTTTGAATTTAGAAAATATATTTATTATATCGTTTTTCAGATGGAACTTAATTTCAATTCCTTATTTGGACAAATCAGGTTATTCTTGTTCATTTGGAAATGGAATGTTTAGTATTTTCTTTAATTTAGTTTTAATTGGCAATGATTCCTTAGTTGATAAACTTTATAAATTAAACACCTTTACTCCTATAGTTGACAATGTAATAATGCATAGTATAGGTACGAAATGCAAATTGACTAACTAGAATTCTTCCGTGTTGTGGCATAGGCGTTTAGGACATATATCCAAACAACGCCTAGAAAGGTTAATGTCACATGAAATTCTCGATTCCCTTGACATATCAGACTTTGATACTGCATATAGTGTGTTAAGGGGATGACCACTAATAAAAGGAATAAGGGGGCTAGCCGTTGTAGTGACGTTTTGGAGCTAATATATACAAACATTTGTGGATCATTCCCTAAAGCATCTTAGAATGGACACACATATTTTATTAGCTTCATAGATGACTATTCTAGATTTGACTATTTATACTTTATTCATGAGAAGTCGCAATCTTTAGACATGCTTAAAATTTTCAAAACCGAAGTTGAACTTCAACTAAGTAAGAAAATTAAAGTCGTCTGATCCAACCATGGAGGTGAATATTATGGTCAATATAATGATAAGATGAACAATGTCCAAGACCTTTTACGAACTACCTTGCTGAGTGTGGGATTGTGCCTCAATATACCATGTCTAGTACACCCAGTTAGAATGGTGTGGCTGAGCGTCGCAATCGAACCGTAAAAGGTATGGTAAGAATTATGACGACTTTCACTTCTCTACCAGACTCTTTGTGGGGTGAAGCACTCAAGACTGTAGTTTACCTACTCAATAGAGTATCTAGTAAGGCAGTAACTAAAGCCCCATTTGAGATATGGACAAGTAGAAAGCCTGGCATTAAGCATTTACATATTTGGGGTTGTTCAGCTGAAGCTAGGCATTATAGCCCTAATGAAAGGAAACTGAATTCAAGAATAGTTAGTTGTAATTTTATAGGTTATTCTGAGAAGTAAGAGGGTATAAATTTTATAATTCCTTTAATAGATCATTCTTTGAAATGAGAAATGTCAAGTTCACTGAGGATAGTGGGAATGATAAGGTAAGGGAAATATCTTTTGAGGAATGCATTGGCAATCCTCCTGTGGTCACTATTAGTGCGATCAGTAGCGACGTGGCTACTATACCGCATATTATGAGTATTACACATCCAGTGAACATAGTGAACCAAGATATTTTCATGACATCCCCAATGCAATTGGAGGAGCCTGCCACTAAAATTGAAGTATTGCCTCATATTAATGAGCAAGTACCTCAACCACCTCAAACACAAGTGCCTTTAAGGAGATCCACAAGGGAACGGAGAACTACGAATTCTCATGATTACGTTTATCTCCAAGAGCATGACTTTGACATAGGGTTGGAAGTTGATCCTACATCTTTCCAAGAAGTCAAACAATGCTCTAACCCTGAAAGTTGGATTAATGCCATGCAAAAAAAAGTTGAAGTCTATGACAGATAATGACGTTTGAAAACTTGTCGAATTGTCTGAAGGAAAGAAGCCCGTTGGTTGTGAATGGATATTTAAACTAAGCGGGATTCAAGGGGTAATGCCAAAAGTATAAGGCTTGTCTTGTTGCCAAGAGATTCATTCAGAAAGAAGACATTAATGTTGGAGCAATCCCAATGGTCCGTGGGACCATGTGTTTTGGTGTTTGGGCAAAGAGTTTAAGTTAGGTTTACCCTCGTTATTTGATATGTGTACTTGAGTTGTGCAGGACTGCAGGTGACACATGTGACTCAGGTTGACAGCTTCGGGTTCGGTGAAGGATGGAGCATCCGAGGGACCGTGGACAAGGCAGCAAGGACAAGGGCTGAGGGAAGCAACTTCGAGGCATACGCGAAGGATGGCATTGGGGACGAGCCGCGGGCTTGAATGCATCCGAGGGACGAGAGCCAAAGGAAGTAAGCTTGAAGGCAAGAGGTCAAGGCTGCAAAGAAGAGTCAAATGAGTCGTGAGGGTACGAGTGCATGAGAGATTGTACTCGGAGTAAAATTCTAGTTTTAGGGTTTTACTGTAGCGACACTGTAGCAGGTACTGTAGCGTCATTGTAGCAGTCGACTAGTGCATGGACCAGTCGACTGATGCACTGTAGCAGAGAGCCGTTGGGCTGGCACCAGTCGACTAGTGCATGGACCAATCGACTGGTAACGGGCAAATCAGGTTCTGATTTGTTCCAAGCTCTATAAGAAGGAACTTGGTATGGCCGGCCAAGGTGACAAAATTAGACTTGGTTAAAGCCTAATTAGTAGTCACCAAAGTGCTCTAGGTTCCCTTGTGTCCAAGTGTTGTTGGTGAGTGTTGTGGTGAGGTTTCTCCACCCACAAGGAGGTTTGAGCTAGCCGGAGGTCTTCCGAGGAGTAATCCACTGACGGATAGGGATCGTCCACCTTACGGACACGCTGTGGAGTAGGAGCTTTATCTCCGAACCACATAAATCAGCGCGTGTTGGTTTGCTTGCTCTTTCTTGTTCTTTGTATTTGTATTTAGCTTTCGTATTTGTGTTTGTATTATTTGTATTCCGCTGCGCAACTAACAAATACGTAGAAAGCGAGCGATTTGGGGGCGCCGTCTATCCAACCCCCCTTCAAGCCGGCCGCAAGATCCTCCAACAATTAATTATAAGGAGACTTTTTCATCTGTGTCGACGAAAGATCCCTTAGGGTATTTATGACACTTGTAGCTCATTATGATTTAAATCTATATCAAATAGACCTAAAGACTGCATTCCTCAATGGAGACATAGAAGAATCTATATATATAGTGCAACCAGAGAACTTTGAGTCTAAGGACTCAAAGCACCTAGTATGTAGTTTAAAGAAGTCCATTTATGATTTAAAGCTGACATCCCATCAGTGGTACCAGAAATTTAATCAAGTGGTTACCTTATTTGGATTTAAAGAGAACCTCATCGATCAATGCATATATGTCAAGTTTAGTGGGAGCAAATTTGTTATACTTGTTTTGTATGTGGATGATATTGTAGGATCGAAAAGAAGTTAGATATCTCCACAATGGCATGATATTGTCCACTTTGGGTCTAGACCCTCATGGCTTTGCTCTTGGGCTCTCCCCAAAAGGCCTCAAGACAATGGAAATATCTTTCTCTTTATAAACCCATGATCTTTCCCATGTGTTTTCAATGTGGGACTATGTTTGCAACCTTGCAACACCAACAATCCCCCACTCAAACAAAGGACCACAAGCTTCACATGTCCGATCCTCGACCCACCAGGTCTTCCTGCCCCTCTGTCCACCCGACCTACTAGGATTTCCTTACCTAGCCACAACTAGGACTTCTTGCCTGGTGTCTAGTCCTCTTGATCCGAACATAGGAGTCCCCACTTTCTTTGTTTGAGGTCAATTTTGTACCCACATGGCTCAATCAGACCATAGCTCTTGTGCACAGTCGGCGGTTAAATCTTCTGGTAGTTCAAGCTCTGATACCACTTGTTGGATCGTTACGTTCGAGAGCAGGAGGGGGTGAATATCGATTAAAAAAAATTGTAGAGTAAGCACAGCGGAAAAGTAAACAAGCCAAAGAGAACACAAGGATTTACTTGGTTCGGAGCCTTTGGCGACTCCCACTCTAAGGCCCGCACACAAGGGTGCTTTCGATGGGCATCACTAATAATTCGAAAACTTATTACAAACTAAGTATAAGAATTATGTAGTAAAAAAAAATAGAAAAGAGAAAAACTTTGTCGGAGATCTTTTCGCAGCGTCGCAAGAGCACAAAAGAGTAGACTCTGAGTTGTTGTTGGAGCTTCAGCCTTGACCCTCCTTATAAAGGAGGTTCGGGGTGCCTGAAACATTCAGGGCACCCTGATTATGACGTAGCCGAGCCAACTAGGGAGCTCCATGTGGTGAAATGATGTTGAGGATAATTTTTCACCTCTGGGCGCCCGGGTCCCTCCCGGGCGCCCGGACCCTAATTTTCTAGCAGCTTCCTTTCTGCAAGAAAATATTAGTCTGGAGGCAAATATATCCTGCAAAATAAAGTGTTAGCACAGTTTAAATTTAACAAATGGAGTATTAGCTAGATTCCGTCTCTCCGAGATCGGAATCTAGTCAAGATTTCGACTTAGAGTTCCGAAATGGTTCTAAGTCGGATCGGCGCCTAAGTTCCCTTCCCGGGAACGCATCCTCATAGTCACTCCCCTCTAGTGACTTACCTTCACTTACCTGCCAGATGTCCGGTCAGCCCTTCGATCCGTTTGGGATTCGTGCCAGCTATCCGGTCAGCCCGTCTACCTAGTTGAGCTTCGTGTCAGACATCGAGTCAGCCTGTCAACCTATATGGGCTTCTCCTGTACACTCGATCAGAGTGTTAGATAACAACGAAACTAACTTAACCTATTTTGTCATTCATCAGAACTCGAGTTAGATTGTTAGTGCTAACCGCACCAACAATCTCCCCCTTTTTGATGTAATGACAACCTGGTTAAGTTAGTGAAAAATATGCAAGTAAAATCAAACATAAAATTGTTAAGTTGGCTTTTAAATTTTGTTCTATTTTTGTTTGTTTAACTAACTTAACCCCCTAACCCTCCCCCTTTGGCATTCATCAAAAGTATAGAACAATAACGAAAAAAATGCAAGGAAATTTAGAAATGTAAGTCAGATTATCTTGGGGGAGTATAATATAGAAAAATGACTTAAGTTAAAATAGCTATGTTTAATTTTTTAAACAAATAATTGTAATTTTAACTTAATCTTTTTAAAAAAAATTTATAATTTGGAAACATAATTTGCAAAGATAATAAGATATTAAGATTAAGTTCAATTTACAAGTCAAGTTTTTTTTTTTAAACTAAGTAAAATCAAGTTTGAGTTTGTAAAAACTTAACTAAGTAAAATTTAAAATATGATTTTGTAACCTTTTAGATAAATTTTCAAAAATATGTTTTGGAACTCAAATAATATTTTCAAAACTGCAGAATCCAATTTTCAAAAACAATTTTTTAAAACTAAGTTTGGAAGATTTAAATCAGAAATTTGAAAAGTTTAAAATTTGAAAAGCAAGTTTTCATAAATAATTTTAACTTTCAAAACTAATTTTGAAAACTAATTTTAAAACTTTTGAACACTTAGTTTTGAGGTATTTTGTAAAAAAAAAATAAGTAAAAAATAATTAACCTCCCCCTTAACCTGACATTACAAAATCTGTCTAATCGGTTAGCTACTCACTGACTATTCAGAGGATTGCAGCTTTCACTTGGTTAGTCAAGTTAAGTCTAAGCATCAGTTAGTGTTTGACTAAACTGAATGACTTAACTTGATTAATATCTGTTTGGTATTTAACGCCCAGACTTATAGCGATGCAATGACATAAGCATCTTAAGTCCAGGCAATTTACCTATGCATCTCACCCCTTTTTATATTTGGCAATCACAAACAAGGAAATCCTAAGGTGTTGGTGAGATGCTCAAGTACTAGCCCTAGGGGAATATGATTTCTAAAGGATTATTCTAGTCTAAGGCTAAAACTGTTTTGAAATTCTAAAAGTAGAAAATTTTGAACATAAAAGCATTTTATCTTAGAATTTGAAAAATAACTATTTTTGAAAATAATTTAAAATTCCTAATCTATTAGACAAATCAGAATTAATCATTTTCAAAGTTGAGATATACATAAGTAGGTGTAGTTCAGAGTAATGTGTGAGTAGGGATCACCAAATGGTAGATCCCTAGGAGGGTAACACTGAAAAGGACACGTAGATGGTCATAACTTTAAGAAATCCTGAATACTGGTAGGAGATAATATAATATCCGTACCAGCTACCCTAGTAATATAAGTGAGATCATCTACCATAACCAAGTTATTATAAAATTCAGCACATAAATCTATGTTTACTGAACTAGTACAGTAAACAAGGTTCCGCAAGTTATAGTGACTAATAACCTCTACAACTGGAACACATGACCATAAGAAAAACTCTCTATCTAGGCACTTAGTCCTAATAGGCATATCAATGATCGACTCAAACTTAATCCTAAGTTCGTCAGTAGGGAACCTAGGGTCAATACTAGCAGTCGAGGGCCCAGCACCAGATCTAGAGTGTTTTCTACATTATTTAAAAACAACTATACTTAAGCAAGTAATCAGTGAAATATTTAAAGAAACTTAGGAGGAAAAAGAAATTTACTGAGGCATCGTGAATAAAATTTTAGAGATGACAACCTCGGTTGATTTGCAACAGTGTAATAACAGCAGAATGGAATAAAATTTTAATTTAGATCACTCTTGTGGTAAAGCTCGGAAAGAGCCTTGACAAGAGTGAAGAAGAGGTGGTGCAAAAGGAGAGGGTGCCCCTGCCCCCTATATATAGGGGGCTCCCCCTGATTATGATGTAGTCGAGCCAACCAGGGAGCTCCACGCGGCGAAATGACATTGAGGATAATTTTTCACCTCCGGGCGCCCGGACCCTAATTTTTCAGTAGCTTCGTGCAAGAAAATGTTAGTCCGGAGGTAAATATATCCTGTAAAACAAAGTGTTAGCACAGTTCAAATTTAACAAATGGAGTATTTTCTAGATTCCGTCTCTCCGAGACCAAAATCTAGTCAAGATCTCGACTTAGAGTTCCGAATAACCCAAGTGAGAGATTTTTGGTTATTATCTCTAATTGGTGAGCTTAATTGTAAGTTGTGCATATGACTACAAATCGAACCTATTAAAGTGATCTAACTTAGGCTTATTGGATTTCGGTTGTTGGATGTAGACCTTGTATGTGTAGAACATATAGTCACGCATCTATTATTATCTATATATTTATAATAGATGTTTAGTATATATATGGATTTACAGTCCCGCATCTATTATATATATATATATATATATATATATATATATATATATATATATATATAGTTGGTTCCCAAGAGTTTAGGGTGAAATCTTGACAGAACTTTTGGTTCCCCATTAACCTAAAGCTTTTCGGCGTCATCACCCCTAAGTCCCTTGGAAGACCTTCTTTTCTTTCCGTTGCATCTTCTTGCATAGGGATTATTTTTGGACGACGCTAAAGACAAGGATGATTCCTCAATCAAGTTTCTTGTCATATTTGTTTATGTATTTATTTTTCTTATGCCATGTTTTCGATGAAACGAAGATTCATGTTCATATATTCTTGTATTTCCTATATACAAATTCTTATACAATTCTTAAAATTTATGCGGCTAAGGTTTTACCAGATCTATTATAGTTCACCAACACAATTAATAGTAATGGATTTCATGTATGTATAGCTAAAGGCTAAAGGAAAAAAAATGATGTTCGAGGATTTTCTTTTTCTTTCTCTGGGTTCTTTCTAAGGTTGATTTGAGTTCAATCTCAAATATGGTGCATAGCCTGTCTTTTCCTTTGTCCATTTTAATATATTTTAATATGATAAAATTAATGCTTGTTTTTAATGTATTTTAATATTATATATGGTATGCAGTTTGATAGAAAAATATTTCTTTAGGGTGCTTTCTTAATTCATTTATAATTTATGGGAATTGTGCTGGAACCTCTATTTTAGAAGATATTGGTAGGTATGAAAAAATTAAATGATAATTTCATTAACTAAAGGAAACCTTGAAAAAACAAAAAATGTTGTTCCGTTCTATCTCAAATATGGTGCATAGCCTTGTCTTTTCCTTTGTCCATTTTAATATATTTTAATATGATAAAATTAATGCTCGTTTTTAATGTATTTTAACATTATCCTATTATATATGTGTGCTATACAGCTTTATATAAAAATCTTTTTTGGGCTGTCTTCATTCATCTACGTGTCTTAATACTTTATCAATTTCTTTAAATTAATAATATAGAGAAGATAAATTATAGATAATTATTAGTTATTAATATATAAGATCAAGTATAAAAAAATATATTTAAATACATTAAAATAAGATATAAAAAAATATGTTTAAATATATTAAATTTTAATCTTCAGACCTTATATAATAATACTATCTCAATCATGGTACCACTACAACAAGAATATCTTAATTTATTTATGGGACTTATGAGAATTGTGCTCGAACGTTATCTGGTAAGACTATTTTAGAAGATATTGATAGTTATATAAAATTTAAATGATAATTGGATTAACAAAAGGAGACCTTCTAGATATATATATATACATCATTAGTAAAATATTATTAGTTTATTATTATAAAAAATCTTTCATAATTTCCTATATAGATATTTTCTTTAATGATTTTTCTAATTCATTCTAAAATCATTACCAATGCTTTCATTGTCAATTGTATCATCGTCGGTCGTCAAAATTCAAAATTGATTATATATTTAGAAAATCTACGATCTAAACTTTCTATTGATAGTTTGGTACCAAAATCTTAAAATAATATCACAACCTTGAGACAGGTTGTCGGCCCGTGTTTCTCATCAGAGCTTTATACGAACTTGTTCACTATCGTTGTCTCGTCGACCATCATGTAACCTAGGGCGGTGATTTCTAGAAAATTTTAAGTTCAATTTTGATCCTAAATGAGAATTTAGAGGTTATTTAAGGATGAATAAATTTTTGATGATAATTATTTTTTTATTTAATATGCCTCTCAATTTAAAATCCAGAATCTACCAATACATGAACAGGATATTGCTTATATGAAATCATGACATAACAAATTAATGCATAACTATAAAGACAAGGAACCTAAATATAACACCATAGTCCTTGTCATGTAGCGTTGTCTCAGTATCCAAGTTCTTGAGGAAGAAGAAGAAGTAAAAACAATTCCAAGGGAATTAAGGATGACGGCGCCGCACAAATGCACGTCAATGGGGAACGAGGGTCCTATCAAGATACCTAATCCATCAGGGACCTCTCCCTTATATAGTAAACTGATATGTTATCAGCTCATAAATAATAGCAGATCAGACTAAAGGGTTCTACATATTGATCGAATCCACATCCAATAACCTGAAACTCAATGAACTCAAGTCCGATCACTTAAATGGGTTCGGTTCGTATCCATATGTACAGCTTACAAATAAGTCCACCTAAAGGAAATATCTAACAATTTCCCACTTGGGCTATGTATGACTTATAATGAAATACAAATATAACTTTAGTTGATATCAAACTTTATGGGTATAAAATACCTCTTTAAATAATCTGATTCATTAACTTTATTGGTATAGAACTAAAGAGGTCATAGCTACTATATATGCATGTAACAAGTTTCAATAGTAATCACAATACCAATGTCATTAATGATATAGATCAAAATGTGAATGTATATAGTGGAAATTACATAAAATATGATCTATATATATCAATTTTCAACTGATCCAAAGTGACCCAAAAGAGTCTGATCATATTTGCAAATACCTTAAGCTAAACTGCAATAGCAAATCATAATTCAAACCTTATGATTCTAAAAGGAATTTGCATAATATTTACAAACATCAAATACGAAACAACAACAGTAAATCATGATACAATATTCAAAGTGTCAAATAAATACATAAATTTCCATTAATATTTTAAATTTTAAGTATGTACAATAATCAAAATAAAATATTTATCTTTATTAACATAGATAATATGCGTAGATTATATATATTTTTAGGCATATTTTAACGCACATCTACTTGTATTTCATAAGCAATATATTTATTGTACCATATTTCATTATTATATCATACTTCCATTTATTTTGTTCGGAAAATCTACTCTTTGCATGTTTTTATTGACAGAACGTAATTTGGAGCGAAAACGGAGCAAAAAATGGACATTGAAGCAACTTGTGAAAATCCAATAACCTGGTCGTGCCAAAAGGCATGACCGTGTGTTCTTACCAGTGGTAAAGCAAGGGTAGGCCATGACTAAAGGCACACCAATGCCTCCCACCAAAGGCTAATCAAGGGACGTTCATATGAAATCACATGGTCATGCTCCCCTTCCAAAGCTTATTCAGAGGCTGACCATGCCAAATGGCACTGTCGTGCCCCCTCACCCATAGCCATTCATGCCACAGCCGTGCCAATTGGTACAACCATACCTCCAATCATGGCCATGTGACGGAGAACACAAGGGGGATGTGTGGCGGGCCATGTCGTGCAAGAATAGGGTTGTGTTGAATCTGGGCAGACTGCAGACTTATTTTGAAACAATTATAACTTTGTGCTCGGTTAGAGTTACGGGCTGATCTTTATATCAAATGTAGCTAACTTCAAGCTCTACAACTTTTCTTCAGGTTAAACAGAGATAAATCGTGTACTAGCCATGCTAAAAGGCATGGTCGTGACTCCCATCTTTGGCCGCATCACACCCTCCGCCTAGACTACAAACCAAACTTTGAACCACTATAACTTTCGGCTCGGTTGGAGCCATGGCTAGATCAAAATATCAAAATGTAGATAATTTCAAGGGATACAACTTTGGTTCAGGGTGAATCACAAGAAAATCAGGTTTAAGGGGTGAAAAATCTATTTTACTGGACCCCTATAATCCTGGCTAATCTAGGCAGTTTGGAGAAGGTACAAAAGGGTCAAGATCTTCATTCTTTAACTCTTCTTAGATTTGAGACTTTGTCCCTCTCCTTGGGGAGGGGTTCTGTTGGTGAAGGAAGCATCCGACGATCGAACCCAAGTTTTGATAATGACAAAGGGATTCAAAGTTAAGTTATTTTGTTATCTAAACATGTGTGAATGAGATTTTTCAGGAAAGTCCTAACTACGGTTAGGCAGGTGAAAACCCCTAGGGGTGGTAACCCTAGGTGGAGGAAAACCCTAAGGGGTGGTAACCTTAGGTCCTAGGAGGTGGTAACCCTAGGTGATGGAAATCCTAAGGGGGGGAGTAACCTTAGGTCCTAGGGGGAGGTAACCCTAGGTGGCGAAAACCCTAGGGGGTGGTAACCCTAGGCGAAAAGTCCAATCGATCTGGAGGACCGGACTTGCATCAGGTATGCTCTCTTGAGTGGAGTAGGTGAGGACGCGTTCCCAGAAGAGGGAATAGTAGGTGTCAATTCGACCTAGGGTTTTCGATCGGAAATCCGAAGTCAGAACAGGACAGCCCGTGACTGTCAAAACTTTTTTATTATTATTATTGTGTGTGCTAACTTTGTTTTACATGATATGTGGTTGGTTTATGGACTGAAATGTTTTGCAGGGAAAAAGGAGCAAGATCAGCCTTGGATGAACAGTACCCGAGGCACCCTTATGGAGCTTGAGGTGCCTCGGGTGTAAGGCAGAAGCTACGCTAGAAGCCACATTGGAGGCGCCCTCATGGTGGCTTGAGGCGCCTCAGATAGCATTGGAGGCGCCTTTAAGGTTTATGGAGGCGCCTTTAAGAGGATAGACGAAGACTTCTTCTTAGCTCATCCACGCAGCTGACTCGGCACTGTGGAGGCGCCCTCAAGGGGCTTTGAGGCGCCTCCAACAGCCTATTTAAAAAGATCTCGAACAGCAGCTTGGGTAATCAATTAACAAGCAATTCTTCTGCAACAAGTTGCTAAAGAGACGTTCCGACTAAGCTACGACAAGTCCCCGACAACTTGGAGCTGTGATTTTACGTTTTATTGTTGTCGGTATAAGTTTCCTCTACATTTAATTATAAACACTTATTGTACTGAATTTGAGATATTATAATTGTTGCCCACCGAAAGCGATCAACGATCGCAGACCTTGGAGTAGGAGTCGTCCAAGGCTCCGAACCAAGTAAATCTCGGTGTCTTTGTGTGTTTTTTTTTATTTCTTATTCCACTGCTTTACTCGTCGAGTTTTTCGAATATGAAAGTGAAAGCCACGAGTACTATTCAACCCCCCCCCCCTCCTCCTCTAGCGCTTCTCGATCCAACAGGTTCTACCCTTATGGGGGAATCTTAGGGCTTCATCCACCTCCATTCCTTGATGATCTGTCCATCTCTAGAGCAAGGAGGAATTCCCAAGACATCAGAAACCTCAGCAAGCATCTCTTCTTCCCTTCTTCCCACATCTAGGGTTGTAAGTATGCTTTATTTTATATTTTGGGGTTGTTCTTCCCTTGCAATGGAGTAGATCTCCCTTTCTAGGATTAGGGAGTATTTGTAATATGATTGAGATGTAAAACTATGTAGATTTGTCATGTTTCTATTCAATGACATGTTTAATGTTTTATTCATGTTTGACGAAATGTGTGTGTGACACATTTATATATCTTTTGCATGTTTTATTGAATGATGTGGAGGATTGAAATCCATGTAAGGGGGGTGCTCTAGATCGTATGACCGGGGGGCCTGAGTGACAAGGGTATCCCTTTAATCGGACATCTGGAGCATCGCTTTGAATTGGAGATCAATACTCTACAAGAGAATAGTTAATTAGAACATAATGGGTTTATCTCAATTCCGTGCTATGAAGTGGATGGTGTAATATAGATCGTATTACTGGGGATCCCTTAGTGACAAAGGGTAATCCTTTAACCGGACTTTCCGTCTTACTTATCCTACTTAGTAGCATTGATTGCCAATGGGATAGACACTCTGATGCGGCTATCACGAGGTTGTATCGGTATTTAGTTAGGTTCTCTACAAGAGCATGAACATAGAGGATAGAAACTAGATAATAAATGTAACATCATCTAGCATTATAATGAAACTGAAATCCTAGAATCACTTCCCAAACCATTTCTCACATCCTTTTAGCTCTCTTTCTCAAGATCAATTCTCTCCTCTCTCTTGCTCACAAGTTTTCAATCTTCTCCTACGACCATCTAGATAACTTACTTTGTGACATCTCTAGTGCTTAATCAATAGTCTCTATGAATTCATAAATTTTTTATATTACTGACGACGTTTTCATGCACTTGCAGATTCGTAACAATAGAGCAATAGAATAAATACAGGCTCCAATTAGATGAATTCTTTTTCCATAAGAAGAACTCTCATATCCATAACATACATATGAAGCACCTTAGGTACCAAGCCTTTGGTGAGTGGATTTACCAACATAAAATTTGTACCAATGTGTTTTATCATAATCTGACGACTCTGAACTCTTTCTTTAACCTTTAGAAATTTTATGTCGATGTGCTTGGACTTCGACGAACTGCGGTTGTTCTTGCCATACAATTATGTAATTTTATTATTCACAGTTGATCCTCAATGACCTATCAATGTCATTAACGATATGTAATACTATGATGAAGTTCTATAGTCAAATTCCATAATTGGATATTTCATAGCATGCTATCAACTCTGTCTCTATAGAAGTAGCTATTAGTGTCTGCTTAATACTCTTCCAAGATACATTTTCTCCAGCCAATATGAAAATATAACCTGAAATGAACCTTCTGCTATCCAAGAATCTAACTAAATCAGAGTTTGAATATCTAATCACCTCCAGGTGATCTGACCTCCACTATACCAAATTTGACTTTTCGTAAAGCACAATTATTCTATCCATGATGTACATCACATGCTGCACAATTGCAAGATGTTAAAAGTCATAAGACATTTGTGGCACGTAGCGCACACTGCGGTTAAGAGCATTCATGGCACGCAACGCTGCTATTAAGAGTATTAGCAACGCGCAGTGTGTGCTATGGTTAAGAGCATTCGCAGTGCGTGACACGCGCTACAGTTAAAAGCATTTGCAGCATGTGACGCGTGCTACAGTTAAGAGAATTTGCGGTGCACGCCGCCCGCTACAATTAAGGGTGTAATATAACCACATTCAATTATCAACCTCATACAATTATCATTAATATTATTTAAAATATATAATCTAAATTTAAAATTTAGACATTATCACAATTCATTCATCACTTAAAATAGAAATAAAAAAATTTCAAAATACAATCAACATGCAAATACATAATTTTTGTTCATCTAACAAACATTTGAGTCAATTTTACAAATGTAACACTAATGATAAGTCTTTTACATCCAAAGGCAATGCACCATTAGAAATAACTAAAAAGGAACCTAATTTCACAGTTAACTAAAAAGGTTTGCTGGTGCACATGATTTTCTACCCTCCCTCTGCTTTGATCCATCACATGCCAAGAAAAGTCTACGTCGTCTCTATTTATCCTAATAGCTTTTGATATTATGCCCAATGAATACATGAATAGCGCACTTCTTCTATGTTGGAATTGCACCAAGAGGAACCTATAACAAGCAACACAACATAACTATTAATAGAAACAATTGTAGGGTTATACAATTCAAAAGTAATAAAATCCACAACGTAACTATTGTTAGCTGCAATATGTACCGACTTTAGCACCTTCTTGACTCTAGATCCATCAATTCCCTACAAGTTGGTTAAATCCATGAACAAATGATTCTCCTAAAAATAAATTTGCATCCAAATAATAGAAAAACCACTGAAATAATAGATAGATAAAAGGTTCAATGCCCCTTAGTTGGGAACAACATATTTTGATTCAAGAGAGTTACTTTTGAACATGATTTAGGAAAGCAATAATCCAGCTAGTATATGTTACGTTCTAGCATAATCAATTAACAAATTGGAGTCTTGATAGGTGTTGAACCCTCTTATCTTGTTCTTAAGGTTCAAGAGTACTAAATGATTATATGTTCCTCCAGATACAAGATCATAGCTGTTCTCAACCAAACACTGCCAATATGATATCATAAGTTATTTGAGTCTAATGTGTTGGTCCAGATGGCATGAAAATCGAAACTAAGCAAAGATAAAACAATGCGAAAACCATAAATACTCACAGTGATCCCTCGAAGAACCGCAACCGAAGACGCCGATCGATGAAGAGATTGCCGCTGTCGGAAGCACGATCACGGAACTGTCGGAAAGCGCTTCAAGATTCACGATCCAAATCCCAACCTACGGATGTTCTCCCTTTGCTCGCACACGATCACCTCCGCTGCTCCTCTGATCACTTCGATCGCTTGCTCGCTGTTCACCCTAATCACGATTGCTCTTGGACGCCATCTTATATAGCTAGCAAAACATCGGTTACCAACCGATGCTTTGATGGCTAGCTTTCAATGTAGGAAGATGAAGGATCGGCACCCCTTCATCTTCCCGACGTTGCAACTGATGCAACGTCTAACATCTCTCACTCATCCAAGTCAACCCATATGGTCACATAGACCATGTCAGTCACATAGACTATAAGGTGATCATGTTACGAAGACCAGAGTGAAATTAGTCACAAAGACTAAATAAGTCACGTAGACTTTATGAGGATCAAGTCACAAAGACTAGAGCAAAATTTAGTCACAAAGACCAAATAAATCACTAAGACTTTATGAGGATCAAGTCACGAAGAGCAGAGTAAAATTTAGTCACAAAGACCAAATAAGTCACGTAGACTTTATGAGGATCTAGTCACGAAGACCAGAGCAGAATTTAGTCACAAAGACCAAATAAGAACATCCATTCCATACATTACGGAAAATGATTCGTTCGACAGCAAGCACAGTGAGCATTCAATTGCTAAGAAGATTGTCACACCTTACTCGGCTGCTCCATAGAACAAATCAGAGACACAAATGTCCATAGAACGAATCAAAGACATAAATGGCTTGCTTTTACCCCAGATTAAATTGTTTACATCATCATGAACACCTCTAATCCCTCATATTGACCATATGTCAAGAGCATGTTCAATATCTCCAATCAAACAAATTATTCACAATTACATTTTATATACTGAACTAAAAATGTAACAGGTACTAGTGAATAAATGTCACAGATGTAAATCAATCTTAATCTTCCTTTTTAGCTAGAATCTATTCATTCTAATCAGTCGCTTTCCTAGTTATGCTCCATAGACCGAATCATCCATAGCCAATAGAAAACATGCTAAAGTAGCAGACACTGATCAGAACTTCAAGTAGATAGCTAAATAGTCACTTAGGGTAAGATTGAGATTAACTTATAATCTCAAGGGTCTCACATAGTAGAGAAGCAGGGATCCATTCTCCTACTACCCTTCTTGTCGCCATAGCACATATGGTATGAATCACATGCTACGATGTTATTCTCTTTTCCATAAAGAGCGTATGTTTTTCTCAAAATTTAACATCGTACAGATTTCGATCTAGACATTCCCAATGTCTAATCCTGAATTCAACATATGAATTCTAATTTGGCCTCAAGCAGATTCAGTAAATGATGGGTGCATTTACTCCAATCATTACACAAATGATCTCATCTTGACACAAATATCAAGGCGACCTTAACTTATGAGTATGTCTCTATTCACAGCTACATAAGCTGTCCCATAAGCAATGGTCTTACCTCTATTCGTATTTAACAAATAGAGATGATTGTCCATGTGAGTGGACCAATCCCAATCTGCCAACATGCTTATCGAGACTTTTATTCGAATGTAACTAAGACATATACACTGAATATTTAACAAATAGAGATGATTGTCCATGTGAGTGGACCAATCCCAATCTGCCAACATGCTTATCGAGACTTTTATTCGAATGTAACCAAGACATATACACTGAATAGATCATGGCATTTTTCATTTATCAAAATGTCTTTACAATTGTTACATTCTTCGAAGTCTCAAAGACTTCATATGGCCATGAAATGACTCTTTAGTCAATAGCTTAGTAAAAGGATCAGCAAGCATATTCCGTGTAGGGATTTACTCAAGAATAACCTTTTTCTTATCAACAATATCTCTTACAAAATTATACTTAATTTCTATATGCTTGCATTTGCTATGATATCTGAGATCCTTGGAAAAAGCTATTGCAGCTTAACTGTCACAGTACACTGTAACAGGACTCCCACTATCCTCAGTAATCTTCAGATGCTTCAGGAACCTTCTTAGCCAGACAGCCCCTTGCACAATCGTTGCACAAGCCACATACTCAGCTTCCATTGTCGACAAGGCTACACAAGCCTGCTTCTTGCTGTTTCATGAGATGACGCCATCATTCAACAAGAAGACATAGCCAGATGTGGATTTTCTGTCATCAAGGTCCCCTGCCCAATCTGCATCTGAGTAGCCACTTAGGCTCATATTTGATCCTTGGAAACAGAGGCAATAATCAGCTGTTCCTTTAAGATATCTGAATATCCTCTTCACCGCTTTCCAGTGTCTCGATCCTGGGTTTGACTGGAAACAACTAACTAAGCCAACAGTATATCTTATATTGGGACGAGTACATAACATAGTGTACATCAAATTACCAATAGCACTAGCATATGGTTTCTTCTTCATTTCGGCTATTTCCTCAGGAGTCTTGGGATACATACTTTTGCTCAAGACGGTACCTTTCGCAATAGGCGTCTGTTCAATGTCGCAATCTAACATATTGAAATATTGCAGCATCTTAGTGATATAAGCTTCTTGAGACAAACCCAAAAGCCTCTTTGATCGAACTCTAACGATCTTTACTCCTAAGATGTACTCTGCTTCTCCCATATCTATTATGTCAAATTGTGATGAAAGCCAACTTTGGACTTCTATCACACACTTTATGTCACTTCCAGCTATTAGCATATCATCAACATATAATGATAAAATGACAAGCTTTCCTTTTTCCTTTCTTAGGTAAATACAATGATCCTCATTAATCATTTCGAAACCATAAGATAATATTACTTCATTAAATGTTATGTTCCATTGTCTTGACGTTTGCTATAGCCCATATAGACTTTCGAAGTCTACATACTTTTTTCTCTTGGCCTTCAACAACATAACCTTCTGGTTGTACCATATAGATTTCTTCGTCAAGATTAATATTAAGGAAAGCTGTTTTTACATCCGTCTGATGTAATTCCATGTCATATTGTGCTACTATAGCCAGGATGACACGTATTGACACAAACTTCACAACTAGGGAGAATGTTTCTTCAAAGTCAATACCCTCCATTTGGGTATATCCTTTTTTAACTAATCGAGATTTGTATCGATTAATCGATCCATCTGCTTTCCTCTTTACTTTGAGAATCCACTTATTCCCAATAGCCCTTCGGCCCGGAGGAAGATCGACTAAATCCCAAACTTGATTCTTTCTCATTGACTCCATTTCTTCATTCATTGCAACTTTCCATTCTTTTCTAACTGAGCTGCTCAAAGTATCCTCAACTGTTCGAGGTTCCTCATCGTCAACTGGGAGAACCATCAATGCCTCATTCTCAATATCAAACCTTCTCCGAGGAATAATCTGATGACTACTTCTTCGAAGGTTAGACTGTTGAGAAACTGACTCATTCAGTGGCAAATTACTCCCACTCGGTTGACTAGATTCAAGCATCTCCTGATTCGTTGATAAAGGAACATTATCCTCCTCCTCTATCTCATATAGAGGAATTGTCTTATCAACTTCACATCGTGTTGTGAACTCAGTTTCTAGAAAAGTAGCATCTCTTGACTCTATCTCAGAGATGGTTCCATCTTGTCGCTCACCAATAAAAACATAACCCTTAGAAGTCTCAGAGTACCTACACTTCTTATCTTTGGGTCATAATTTTCCATGTTCGTGAGTCTTATCATGAACGTAGGCAACTGACCCCCAAGGTCTCAGATTACTCAAATCCGGCTTTTTGCCTGTCCACCGTTCATGTGGGTGTTACGTTCCGCAAGTGTACGGAAATGTCGCAAGTAATATAAAAGATTATCGAATCCACAGGGACTGGAATAAGTACTAGAAATATCTTGACTCTAGAAAAGTAGCATCTCTTGACTCTATCTCAGAGATGGTTCCATCTTGTCGCTCACCAATAAAAACATAACCCTTAGAAGTCTCAGAGTACCTACACTTCTTATCTTTGGGTCATAATTTTCTATGTTCGTGAGTCTTATCATGAACGTAGGCAACTGACCCCCAAGGTCTCAGATTACTCAAATCCGGCTTTTTGCCTGTCCACCGTTCATGTGGGTGTTACGTTCCGCAAGTGTACGGAAATGTCGCAAGTAATATAAAAGATTATCGAATCCACAGGGACTGGAATAAGTACTAGAAATATCTCAAAGCGAATTAGCTAAACAACTAATCAATTGGTTTCAAATGCTAAGGATGAAAAACAAATCTAAAATGAAATATTAGCAAACAAGAGTTTGGGGGTTTGAGTTATGATAAAGGGAGGTTCTAAGAGTTTTGGTTTCTTTGTACGATCTCTTGAATGCATATGGTTTACCAATTCTTATTCCTCAATTGTCTAATATTTGTAGAAGGTTGTCGGTTCTCTCTTGCAATAAATAACCGGTTTAGGACTGAAAATGTACCTAAATGTGATCAATTAGATATGAACCTATGTTGTCCTTACACAGGATTGCACCTATTACTATGCTTCAATCGGATACCAACATAGAAGTTCATAGCTTCTTAACCCATAAAGGTACAAGGATTGAATCATAAAATCTATCCTACCCTCCTGAATATTCTCATTTCCCCTTCAAAGTTATCTCTCAAACGTCCTTACACGGGCTTGCACCTGTCACGTGGATCCCTCGGAAAATCGAGTGAGCGTTAATCTCTACAATGTCTATAAGATATCCAAACAATCAATCAAGAATGAGAATTAAGCCCTAATCACAATTAATCATTCAAGATCCAATCGATACAAACTAGGCAACATCATAGAAACAAAGAAATGACAAATCCACAAGAGTTTACATCAATTTATCTCACAAATACTCCCTCCATCCTAGAACAACAAGATCTACTCCATAAAACGAAGGAAGAGAACCAAAGATAAGAAGATTACAAGCATTCTTCAATCCCAATCCAAGAAGAGGAAAGAAAGAAAACTTATCTACAATATAGCTCCATCTTCGGATCCAATTCTCGCTTCCAGAGTCGAATTCGCCAAGATCTCCCTTTAGATTGTCCAAAAATCCTCCCAAGAATGGGAGAAATCCACCAAATCTTGCTTTCTCCCAAAGGGGAGAAGATCCCCTTTCAAATCTCCAAGGAGGCTTTAAATAGAGGGAGGCTTTTGGGAGCCACACGGCCCCAAGGCATGGTCGTGTGAGGTTCACACGGCCAGAGCCTTTCCCCTCTCTGCCATCTATACACAGTCGTGTGTGGTACACGGCCGTGGACAGCTCCCATCAAAACCTCCAAGCACGACCGTGTAGATCCACACGGCCTGGACCGCCCCAGCTTCTGGAAACCTGGCACGGTCGTGTGGTGCACACGGCCAGAACACTTTTAAGCACTGGGAACCCTGCACGGCCGTGTGATGCACACGGCCAAGGCCTTCTTGGTCTTTGGAAACCTTACACGGCCATGTAGATCCATACGGCCATGTAAGGATTGAACTCTGATTTGCTTCAAAACTTGGCACGGCCGTGTGAGGTTCACACGACCAGGCCTTCTTCCTTTGTTGTTGCTGCCACACGGCCTCTGAACTCCACACGGCCAGAGCCCCCTACCAATGCAGGGTCGTGTCTGGTATACGGCCAGGTGTCTTCTCGCTTGCTTAGCTCATAAGTTTTGTCCAAGAATGCAGAATCTTCACCGAATTCGACTCCTATGTACAGAAAATGCACAAAAGCAGATCTCCGAACAAAAAAGAGTAAATATGCTAAAAGGAAAACTGGAAGTACAAAAATGCATAGATCAAGCATGCTCAAAATATGTAAATGTGTGTCAAAACATACATAAAAGTATATAAAATCAACGCACATCACACCCCCAGACTTGAACCTTTGCTTGTCCTCAAGCAAAATGCTGCAATCTAAATTCATATGTTCTACAACGCATTCATAAACCCTAATGCACTTTCCTAACTCTATCAAAGGGTTCCACTAACAAACATAATCATGGAAACAAATCAAGTATGACTCAAGCTTAAGTTTCCTGTGCACAGTGTAAAAGTAACTCAAAAACCCTTCAAGTTTCAATCTATGTCCTAGTCAAGTCTTCATCAAATTTGAATTCCTAATGTTTCCGGTGAAAGACAAGTAACTAGTGATAGGCACTTACTTGCCACTCACTTGGTTCATATTTCTCAATCAACCCAAGGTCTCAAAGGTGTGCTCAATCTCAAGAGAAGCTAAACAGTCATTTCTCCAGTAACCTAACTCGGTCTCAAAGGGGTGACTTGCTAGATTCCACTCACGACAACTGTTTTTTATATCCCATATTCACTTTTTTTTCTCATTGCTTTTTTTTTTCAATTTTTTTTCATAAGCATTTGCATTGTGCAAATCTTATTTCACAAGTGTACTTTTAGCACAAATGTTGGGATATTTTGATTTTTTCCAAATGAGCTTTCATGAGTTGAGCCTCATCCAGTAACCAAAATGAAGTTTAAAAAATCACCATGGAAACCAAGTACTAAGCAAACAAGATGAATCATGACTATTTCAATGATATTAACCATTCAAGCATCAAGTCAAAGTGTAGTGAAAGTAAGATTCTTAAGGTTAAGCCAAGACTAAAGCTCATCTCCATATGATTCTTAGCTTATTTCATGCTTCCCAAGATAGAGAAAAGAAGTACATAAAGCTTACTACTAGCGTCATTTACAACATCATGAATCTAGATAATGAACGTGCTAACATTTAATCTTGAAAACAAGAAAGAATAAAAGTGAAGATTGATGTTCTCAAGATGTTTGCCAAAATATTTCAAAAGATAATCAAATGACTATCAAAACATTCACTCAAGCAAGACAATCAAAACAGAATGCAAATCAAAAACTACACATGCAGAGGACAAGAAAACAATCAAAAACTGAAACAAAAAGAAATCAAGTTTGACACCCCCCCCCCCCAGGCTTAAACTTTTCATCGTCCCGATGAAATCAATATGGTGGAGGTGGAGGTGGAGGGGGATGAGGAAAAGGGTGCCTACGACGTGGCTGACCAACGGGGAAACTAGGGAAACCTGGAGTTTCACTCAGGACTATATGATACTCAAAAAAAGCATCAACTTGTTGACTAGTGACACTCATACTTTGCATAAAGTCTCTCATTCTAGCTTGATCAGTATCATAATCCTAGACAAATTCGGCCACTTGACCCTGAAAATTCCTTGTGAACTGAAAGTGCTCTTGTACTTCTCTAAACTGATTATCTGATAAAGAGAAGCGGTCTTCCAACATTCTTCGTTGGGCATCATGCTTCTCATGGAGCGATTCTAAAGAAGTACGGAAATCAGAAAAATCAAATCTGGAGGAACCCGTACCTTAAGCAAAAGAATGCCTAACAGGATCCGAATGTCTGGAAGGTTGCGGGTATCCAGATATTGAGGGTTCAATGTGTGGCTCTGTGTCTCCGGATATAGAGGGAACATATTCGGGATCGATATCGGTAATTACCCAATTAGCAGGGTTACGAATAGACGTTCGTCCGGGACAAGGGAGAGGTAGAGGAAAATCATTCCTCCTAGGAAATGCAAACTCATTCTCATCCTGAACAATTATTTTCATGGCAAGACATGCATCAATGTCTATCATATCATTGCCATGAATTATTTCCAACTCATCTAAATCAAGATCTAAATTATAAACTATTCGGGTAATCAATCCACCAAAGACAATTGATCCCGACGATGCCCTTGCGACTCTTAACAAGGTTTGTACAAAATGAAAACCAGAATCGAAATCGACCTTATGAAGCATGGCCCATAAAGCATAAAGCTCTATCTTTTTAACTACCCCATCACTCTCTCCCCTACCAAAATTCTATGTAGGTAGCTAAAAATGGGATTTTGCATATGAGAAGCCTTAGCTCTTGAAGGTTCATAAGGTTGATCTAATCCAGTTAATGCATTCCAAAAATGATTCCAATTAAACCTTGAATCAAACCTACGAGGGCTACCAGTACAAAATCCAAAACAAGAATTAAAATCACTAAATGTCCATTGAAATTCTTGATTCATCAATCTAAATGAAAATTTTCCAATATAATCATCCTCGTTAGTAAAATGGACATCTAATGAACTTAAAAACTCCAAAACAAGACGAGGATATGTAGACAAATGTGTATACATAATATCACCCCACTCTAAAAATCCAATCAACAAATCTACATCTTCCCTAATTCCAAGCATATCAAGAACAGTTGGGTCCATATACCGAGTGCACACAATCTTTCTATTGACAAGAATTGCAAATCTAGTAATTTGATCATCATTTCTAAATACAATATTGAATTCATTATCATTACCTTCGTTGTGTGATGTCCTCTTTCCTTTGCCCTTCATCGGTTGTTTTCCTTTATCCCTAGATGGTTCCTTCTCTTTATCTCCACTGGATCCACCACCTCCTTTACGAAGTTTCTTCAAAAGATTGGACATCTTGTTGAGTTTAGATGAGGGAAGGGACTATTTAGGGTTAGAGAAGTAAGATCTCAAAGAAACAAATTTTTGAAGAACAAGATCTGAGGTTAGGAGAACAAAGATCTTGAGTGTTGGAGAGGAAAAGAATCTGGATCTAAGAGAGTTTGAAGAAAAAGGTTGAAGAAAAGAGGGATTTTAAAGAGATTGAGAGAAAAGAAGATGTTTTAAGAGAGGTGGGTGTATGCGGGACACGGCCAAAACTTGGTCGTGTAAGGAGAACACGACCTCTTAAGGGCTTCTCCACACGGGTCGTGTAGATCTACACGGCCTCTCCCTTTTCCTCCTTGGCTTTACTCACACGGTCGTGTCTGGGACACGGCCACATCCTTCTTCTTCTCGGGTTTCTCCACACGGCCGTGTCTGGAACACGGCCTTCTGAGTTCTCTTCTCTGGATTTGGCACATGGTTGTGTTTGGTACACGGTCGATGTAAGCTTTTGCTCTGATTTCTCTACACGGCCGTGTCTGGAACACGACCAAAGAACTCTCCTTCTCTGGATTCTTTGCACGGTCGTGTCTGGTACACGGCCATGTTCCCTTCCTTCTCTGCAAACTTCACATGGTCGTGTCTGGTAAACACGGCTAGATCCTTTTCCTTCTCTGCATCCTTTGCTTGGTCGTGTACAGTACACGGCCATGCCCTGTTTTACTCCATTTGATGTTTATTCTCCTAATCCACTTCTCCAATACTTCCATGCCCATAAAGAAGTCATGGCCAGCTCATGGAAGTAGATTTCAACTTGAAAACAAAACTAAAACATAGTGAAAACAAACTAAAACACAACGAATTTATACTAACTAAAAGAATCAATCTGGAGGACGAGGTTCAGAAAAATATAACCTTTGTACCTCTTCTAATTCCATACCATGAATATATTTTTTCAAGCGTTGACCATTTACCTTAATTATCCCAAGCTCTTTTTTCCAAATATTTACAGCCCCAAAAGGATAAACCTTCTTTACCTCAAATGGACCCATCCATCTTGACTTAAGCTTCCTTGGAAAAAGCTTTAATTTTGAGTTGAACAATAAAACTAAATCTCCTACATTAAATTCTTTACGAAGAATGTGCTGATCATGCCATTTCTTCGTCCTTTCCTTGTAAGATTTAGCATGCTCATATGCATCCATCCTTAATTCATCAAGCTCATTTAACTGAAGCTTCCTTTTCTCCCCTGCTTCCTTTAAATCCATGTTCAAATTCACAATTGCCCAATAAGCCTTATGTTCTAGCTCAACTGGAAGATGGCAAGGCTTTCCATAAACTAATCGGAATGGAGTCATTCCAATGGGAGTTTTATAAGCAGTACGATATGTCCATAAAGCGTCATCTAATTTTAGTGCACAATCCTTTCTTGAGGTGGATACGGTCTTCTCTAATATGGATTTAATCTCCCGGTTAGATATCTCTGCTTGACCATTAGTTTGAGGATGATAAGGTATTGCTACTTTATGCTTCACTCCATATTTTCTGAGTAAATTTTCAAACTATTTTTCTATGAAGTGCGATCCTCCATCACTAATGACCGCCTTAGGCACCCCAAATCTTGGAAAGATTATACTCCTAAATAATCTGATAACTGTTTTCGCATCGCTCGTAGGAGATACCACAGCTTCTACCCATTTGGACACATAATCCACCGCCACAAGAATAAACCTATTCCCATATGAAAGAGGGAAAAGTCCTATGAAATCTATTCCCCATACATCAAATAGCTCAACCTCAAGAATGTAATTCAACATCGTTTCATTCCTCTTAGTTATATTCCAGTTCTCTGACACTTATCACAAGACTGAACAAACATCTTAGCATCTTTGAATAAAGTTGGCCAATAAAATCCTGCTTGAAGAATTTTTGTAATCGTTTTTGAACTACCCAAATGTCCTCCATAAGATGAAGAATGACAATGAAACAAGATATCCCTAACTTCTTCTTCAGGCATACATCTTCGATAAATCACATCATTACACTTCTTGTATAGGAGAGGTTCATCCCAAACATAATTCTTAACTTCTGAAAAAAAAAAATTCCTTTGTTGATAAGAGAAATTCAGGGGTAATACTCCACTAGCAAAGAAATTCACAAAATCTACATACCAAGGTGTTTTAACACTTGATAAAGCTAATAAGTGTTCATCCGGAAAAATGTCGTCAATAGGTAAATCAAAATCTACTTCTTTTTCTGAATTTTGAGATATTCTGGATAAATGATCAGCTACTACATTTTCAGCTCCTTTCTTATCCCTAATATCAAAGTTGAATTCTTGTAGTAATAAAATTCATCTGATGAGCCTAGGTTTAGCATCTTTCTTTCCCAGTAAATACCGGATAGCCGCATGATCAGTATATACAATTACTCTTGAACCCACTAGATAAGATCTAAATTTATCAATAGCGAATACCACCGCTAGGAGTTCCTTCTCTATAGTAGAATAGTTTACTTGGGTTGCGTCAAGTGTTTTACTTGCATAATGGATTGCATATAAAACCTTATTTCTTCTTTGTCCTAAAACTACTCCTACAGCAAAGTCACTAGCATCACACATTATTTCAAAAGGAAGATCCCAATCTGGGGCTTGAATAACTGGAGTTGTTGTAAGAGCACTCTTTATTTTGTTGAAAGCTTCAGTGCATTCACTATCAAAACAAAACTCAACATCTTTAATCAATAGATTAGTTAATGGCTTGGAAATCCTTGAGAAGTCATTAATAAAACGTCTATAAAAACCAACATGCCCTAAAAAACTCCTAACTCCTTTTACATTGATGGGTGGGGGTAACTTCTCTATCACTTCCACTTTTGCATGATCTACTTCAATACCACGCTCTGAAATTTTATGCCCCAAAATTATTCCTTCTTTAACCATGAAATAATATTTTTCCCAGTTTAATACTAGATTTGTATCTTCGCATCTTTGAAGAACAGTAGAAAGGTTTGACAAACAAGAATCAAAATCATTTCCGTAAACTGAGAAATCATCCATGAATACTTCCATAATTTTTTCTATTAAATCTGAAAAAATTATCATCATACATCTCTGAAAAGTGGTTGGAGCATTACAAAGCCCAAACGACATCCGACGATAAGCAAAAGTGTCATATGGACAAGTAAAAGTAGTCTTCTCCTGGTCTTGAGGATGAATTGGAATTTGGAAAAATCTTGAATATCCATCCAAGTAACAAAAGTATGAGTGTTTAGCAAATCTTTCAAGCATTTCATCAATAAATGGTAGAGGGAAATGATCCTTCCTAGTTTCTTTATTCAACTTCCGATAATCAATACACATTCGCCACCCTGTCACTGTACGTGTTGAAATTAGCTTATCATCTTCATTTTTTATAACAGTTATTCCTCCTTTCTTTGGAACCACATGAACTGGACTTACTCATTCACTATCCGAAATTGGGTAAATGATCCCTGCATCAAGAAGTTTAAGTACTTCCTTCTTTACCACCTCTTTTAAGTTTGGATTTAATCTCCTTTGATGCTCAATTGAATTCTTGTACCCCTCTTCAAGTAAGATTCTGTGCATACAGAGAGAAGGACTAATCCCTTTTATATCATCAATCGTATATCCAATTGTCTTTCTATGCAGCTTTAATTCCTCTATCAATCTCTTTGTTTCAAATTCATTTAGATGAGCATTAATTATAACTGGATAAGTAGAATTTGACCCAAGAAATTCATATTTAAGATTTGGTGGCAATGGTTTAAGTTCAAGTTGAGGTGGTACTATTCCTGGTAAAGCTGGCTCTTGTTCTATCAACTTAATCTCCTCTTCAACCAATCTCTCTTCTAAATACTCTTCATTTTCTGAAAACAGATCTTCTTCTCTATAATCACAAAGACATTCCTCTTTTTCTGTTGAAAATATTTTTTCATCAAATATTTTTGATAATGATTCACAGCATCAAGGGAATAATATTTGAAAATCATTTTGATTCAAAATAAGCCCTTTTTCACCATTCTCCTTTTCTCCAATAATATCAACTGTTAGGAATGAGTTATCTTGCTCTGACCAATCATTGGAATTTTGTGTAATTCTGCAAACTATCTCATAGGCCTCTTCTAAATTCTTTTTCATAAATGATCCTCCAGATACTATATCCAATTGATTTTTACTTGAGAAAGAAAGCCCAACATAAAACAAATGCATTATTAACCATTTCTCAATTCCATGATATGGACATAATTGCAAAAAGGAAGAATATCTTTCCCAAGCTTGATATAATTCTTCTCCATCTAATTGCTTGAAATTCAAAATTTGACTTCTCAAATAAGTAGTCTTCTTTGGAGGGAAATATCTGTCCAGGAATTTTTGCTCTAACTCATCCCATGTTTTAATACTTTGAGATTTTAGAGAATTATACCATCTTTTTGCAGCATCCTTCAAACTAAAAGGAAAAACAAGCAGTTGTATAACATCAAATGGAACCTCTTCGTATTTCAGAGTTTAACAATATCTATAAAACTCCATCAAGTGTGAATAAGGGTTCTCAATCTCCAATCCTCCAAACTGAGTTTTCTGAACCATTGAAACAAAAGATGATTTGAGTATAAAATTTCTTGCTTGTATATTAGGGTAGACAATTGGTCCCAATTCTTTTGTGGACCTTGGAGCTCCATAATCCCCTAATAACCTGCACACCATGTTTAAGTCGCATAAGAAAAAAAAATTACGAAGACAAAATTCTAAAGATTATTTTTCAACTATACAAATGAAAAGAAATAAAAATGTTATGTTTAGTCTAACTCAATTGATAATCTCCAATGTTATAGTGCAGTCCCCGGCAACGGCGCCAAAAACTTATTACGTTCCGCAAGTGTACAAAAATGTCGCAAGTAATATAAAAGATTATCGTATCCACAGGGACTGGAATAAGTACTAGAAATATCTCAAAGCGAATTAGCTAAACAACTAAACAATTGGTTTCAAATGCTAAGGATGAAAAACAAATCTAAAATGAAATATTAGCAAACAAGAGTTTGGGGGTTTGAGTTATGATAAAGGGAGGTTCTAGGAGTTTTGGTTTCTTTGTAAGATCTCTTGAATGTATATGGTTTACTAATTCTTATTCCTCAATTGTCTAATATTTGTAGAAGGATGTCGGTTCTCTCTTGCAATAGATAACCGGCTTAGGACTAAAAATGTACCTAAATGTGATCAATTAGATATGAACCTACGTTGTCCTTACACAGGATTGCACCTATTACTATGCTTCCCTCGGATACCAACATAGAAGTTCATAGCTTCTTAACCCATAGAGATAAAAGGATTGAATCATAAAATCTATCCTACCCTCCTGAATATTCTCATTTCCCCTTCAAGGTTATCTCTCAAACGTCCTTACACGGACTTACACCTATCACGTGGATCCCTCAGAAAATCGAGTGAGAGTTAATCTCTACAAAGTCTATAAGATATCCAAACAATCGATCAAGAATGAGAATTAAGCCCTAATCACAATTAATCATTCAAGATCCAATCGATACAAACTAGGCAACATCATAGAAACAAAGAAATGGCAAATCCACAAGAGTTTACATCAATTTATCTCACAAATACTCCCTCCATCCTAGAACAACAAGAACTACTCCATAAAATGAAGGAAGAGAACCAAAGATAAGAAGATTACAAGCATTCTTCAATCCCAATCCAAGAAGAGGAAAGAAAGAAAACTTATCTACAATATAGCTCCATCTTCGGATCCAATCCGCGCTTCCAGAGTCGAATTCGCCAAGATCTCCCTTTAGATTGCCTAAAAGTCCTCCCAAGAATGGGAGGAATCCACCAAATCTTGCTTTCTCCGAAAGGGGAGAAGATCCCCTTTCAAATCTCCAAGGAGGGTTTAAATAGAGGGAGGCTTTTGGGCACCACATGGCCCCGAGGCATGGCAGTGTGAGGTTCACACGGCCAGAGCCTTTCCCCTCTCTGCCATCTATACACGGTCGTGTGTGGTACACGGTTGTGGACAACTCCCATCAAAACCTCCAAGTACGGTCGTGTAGATCCACACGACTTGGACCGCCCCAGCTTCTGGAAACCTGGCACGGCCATGGGATGTACACGGCTAGAACACTTTTAAGCACTGGGAACCCTGCACGACCATGTGATGCACACTGCCAGGACCTTCTTGGTCTCTGGAAACCTTACACGGCCATGTAGATCCACACGGCCATATAAGGATTGAACTCTGATTTGCTTCAAAACTTGGCACGGCCGTGTGAGGTTCACACGGCCAGGCCTTCTTCCTTTGATTTTACTGCCACACGGCCTCTGAACTCCACACGGCCAGAGCTCCCAACTAATGCAGGGCCGTGTCTGGTACACGGCCAGGTGCCTTCTCGCTTGCTTAGCTCATAAGTTTTGTCCAAGAATGCAGAATCTTCACCGAATTCGACTCTTGTGTACAGAAAATGTCAAAAGCAGATCTCCGAACAAAAAAGAGTAAATATGCTAAAAGGAAAACTGGAAGTACAAAAATGCATAGATCAAGCATGCTCAAATATGTAAATGTGCGTCAAAACATACATAAAAGTATATAAAATCTACGCGCATTAGTGGGGTAGATGGAACTGACTTTGAAGACACTTTGTTAAGTATATAGGTCGCTACTAATTATGCATCTCCCCAATAGGAGATTGGCAAATTCGTCTGCGCCATCATAGACCTAACCATTTCAAGAAGAGTCTTATTTCTTCTTTCAGCAATCCCATTTTATTGTGGAGTTCCAGGGATAGTCAGCTGTCTAATAATCCCTTTCTCATTACACATTGTCTTGAACTGATCAGACAAATATTCTCCTCCACGGTCAGTGCGCAAGGTTTTAACCTTATATTCCAATTGATTCTCAACTTCGTTCAAGTAACGAATAAAGTAATCCAATGTTTCAGATTTGTGAGAAATCAAATACACATGACCAAAACGTGTGAAGTCATCGATAAATATAATGAAATAAGAACTCTCATTTCTAGCCTTCACATTCATTGGACCACAAATATCCGAATGAATTAATTGCAATGGTGATTCAGCCCTAATAGTCTTACCAAATGATTTTCTAGTCGTCTTTCCCGCAAGACAATGCTCATATATAGACAAGTTAATCTTAGCATGAGTGCCTAATAGGCCCTCCTTAGCTAATCTATTCATTCGTTCTTGTCCTATATGTCCCAATCCAGCATGCCAAATTTCATCATTAACATCAGCATTACTGGCAAGAGCAATGTTTGAAAAACAATCATCATTATTATTTGGTTCCACATCAAGAACCATAAAATCACTTGTTACAAAACCATACCCAATTAACACAGAGTTAATTCGAAGTTTCACACAACGACTATAAAAATTTACATTATAACTTAAATCAAGAAGACAAATGACAGAAACCAGATTCCGTCAAATCTCAAGAGCGTACAGAACATCATGTAGGTTGAGCTTGCCAGTGCCAATCCCTTTGACTTCAATTCTTACATTGTTTCCTACATATATCCATTTGTTGCCAACTGGTACTCGACGGTACTCCACATATGTAGCTTGATCACGAGCTACGTGGTTCGTTGCTCCTGAATCTATAATCCACAAAGGATACGAATCAATTAACAACACTGTATTTGCAACATATTGCTCGTGGAAAGAAGACAAAAATGGATCTACCTTTTTAGGCTCAGTACAATCCCAAGCAAAATGGCTCTTCTTGCCACAGTTGAAGCAAGTCAACCTACTCTTGGGTTTTTTGTCCATATTTCTTTCCTTTCTTCTTGATTTGGTTTTTCGCAGTAACAGCATTAGCCTCCTTTCCTTTCCCCTTTCCTTTCTTAAACCACTTGTTCTTATTCTTGGAACCAGAACCTTCAGCTACAAAAGCTTGACCCGAAATCCTTGCGGATTCAATCCTCTCCGCCTCAAGTTCCACATGGCATGAGACATCAGTGAAAGTCTTGATACTCTCACTATGGGTCAGGTTCTGTTTCATCGTTTCCCAAGAATCAGGAAGGGAATGGATAACTGCCTGAATCTGTTGTTCATCGGTCAACGTATAACTAGCAGTCTTAAGCTCTCGAATCATGTTACCCATCTCCCTGAGATGTTGGGCCATGGTAACACTCGAGCGCTTTTTACAACTATCAGACTTGATAGTTAGCTGACGGAGCTTACTCTGACTGACTCCACTGTACTTCTCTCTAAGAGCTACCCAGATAGCATGAGCCGATGGCAATGGCTCATACTCAAATACCAGATCATCCACCATTGAACTAATCAATATACCCTTAGCAATGGAGTCCTTCCTTTTCTATGCCTTATAGGCATCAAGGTCACGTCTGTGCTGTGTTGTAGAACCATCAATCTGTTCCTCCATGATTTGGTTTACAGCCTCTAAAACTTCTTGTTTCTCAAGAACATATTGTATCTTGAGGTGCCAGATTTTATAGTTATCCCTATATAATTTATCACCCTTATTGAGTTCAGCTATGATGTTTTTAGTTGCCATGATCTACATAAATAAAAAAATTATTTATTATTTCAGTGTAATTCATATATGTGCAATTAATCATTGACTCAATGTAAATTAGAATTAGTTTACAAAATCAAGTGATAACATTGTTTCCACTCATCATTTGTATGTTCTAATCTAATCAACACTGATCAATCATATTGCACACATCTCATCTAATGAACGAATCATTATTAAAATGAACTAATCATTTTTCATATGAACTAATCATATGGATATATGAACAAATCATATCATGAAATGAACTACTCATTTCCAAGTTAGTTAACATATAACTTTTATTATATAATTCTGTTCGTACAAAACAACAGAAATTATTACATGACTCAAAACTAAATGAGCTAACACTGTTCGTACATAACGATAGTAAACAAAACACTAAAAGACTAGATAAGCTAGCATTACTCCCACTAGGATAAATACTAGAGCAGTGGGTAATTGCATCTCGTTCATCCCGGATTCTATGATTGGTGGATTAGCCTCAGATGTATCCATCAGATCCATTTCTGAATCTTCTACACATTCTTGAGGATCCTCCTCTGATTCTTCTGGATCCATCTCTAGATCCTCCTCGGGATCCATCTCTGGATCCTCCTCTGAATCTTCAGGATCCATTTCTGGATCCTCTTCAAATTCTTCAAGGTTCATTTCCGGATCATCTTCAGATTCTTCGGGATTTGGATCCTCCTCTAAATCTTCAGAATCCATTTCTGGATCCTCCTCAGATTCTTCGAGGTCCATATTTTCAGGAGCTAGATTATCTTCAGATTCATCAGGACCCCATTCCAAATGAAGTAACTGTCTGCACATCTCTGAGTATGAGATGTGCCCTTCAGACTCATCCCAAAGTTGGAATGCTATCTGCCTTAGATGTTCCGATAATGAATAAACTAAATACCATCTTCTTTCTGTTTCCTAAACTAGATACCCTTCTTGCTCGAGATTCCAGAACAACCAATCGAGCCGACCAATAAGCCTACCGACTCCGTGATCCGGGTCATATTCCATCTTCTTGATCTCCTCCCACAGCTCATGTTGTCGTTCATAGCGACCAATCATCGTGTATATCGTTCTTTGTTTCTGGAATTAAAAATCATGATGTCAGTATAAAACCGACTGACGAGTAACAAAACCGGTCAAATTCAATTCCCACATATAGAACAAAATATACAGTATACACAAGCAATTAAGAAAAACAAATTTCCTTATTTTGGAGAGTCTCATGTGACTGACACATTGGATTGGTCGATCAGGAATCCGAATCTTAAGCTTAATCTATTGTCCTCATTAGAACTAATCTAATTGAACCTATGTTCTGTTATTGTTTAAGCTCAATTGAGTCAATCTCAGACTTATTGATCAAACTTAGTTTCGTTTGATTCATCCAATTCCCATTGGATTAAGTCTGACCCATTAGAACAAATCTAATTTTTTATGATCAAATCTGACACATCAGAACTAATCCGCTCATATTTGATCAACCCAACTTTTGTAATCAAACTTACCCCAATTAATTCAGTAATTAACCGAACTGGTTAAACCAACAAATAATTTGAACCAGCTTCAAGTATTATTAAATCAAATTGATCTGTTTAAATCAATTAATAATTTAAACCAGACCTAAGTTTGATCGGACAAGTTGGTCTGGTTCAATATTCAGTAAATTGAACTATAAATTAATTAAATATTTATTTATTAATTAATAACACATTTCTATATATATTTAATTAATTAATAAAAATATTTAATTAAATTTTAACACTGTTCGTGAAAAAAAACATTAAAGATGTACATGCTTTTTTTTTCTTACACGATTCCTTTTTTTTTTTTTTTTAATCTTCAATCGATTGAAACTTGGCAATGAATCGATTCAAAATAAAAAAAAAAACTGTGCTTCGATAAAAATTACTGTGCACACATTTAATCGATTCATGAATCGATTCAGTGAGTTTTTCTCACTGTGCTTCGAAAAAATTGTTCGCGTTTTTTTTTATTTCCAATCGATCCGTGAATCAATCCAACAACTATGCACGATTTTGAATCGATTGAATTACATTTCAATCGATTCAATTGATGAATAGTATTCATTGTTCATCGTCTTCTTCGCGACAGAAGAAGAAAAATGCGAGTTTTTTCGCGTCGATTTTCATGCTTTCAAATCTAGCACGCTCTGATACCATTGTTGGTCCAGATGGCATGAAAATCGAAACTAAGCAAAGATAAAAAAATGCGGAAACCATAAACACTCAAAGTGATTTCCCGAAGAACCGCAACCGAAGACGCCGATCGATGAAGAGATTGCCGCGGTCGGAAACACGATCACGGAACTGCCGGAAAGCGCTTCAAGGTTCACGAGTCAAATCCCAACCTACGGATGTTCTCCCTTTGCTCGCACACGATCACCTCCGATGCTCCTCTGATCACTTCGATCGCTTGCTCGCTGTTCACCCCGATCACAATTGCTCTTGGACGCCATCTTATATAGCTAGCAAAACATCGGTTACCAACCGATGCTTTGATGGCTAGCTTTCAATGGAGGAAGATGAAGGATCGGCACCCCTTCATCTTCCCGACGTTGCAACTGATGCAACGTCTAACATAATGAATTTTGACAACTAGAGTAAGAGAGCAAACAAAACAACAGATGCTATTACAGTAGAACTTGGATAAGTTGCTTCTTCATTATATTCTGCAAATAAAAAGCAAAGACAAAAAAAAAATGGTACCTTAACGAATGTAGCACAATTCTTCAACACTTGCTCTTGATATGCTCTAAATTCTGGAGTGGTGGCCTGTAGTTACTCACACAAAATATCATTTTAATTGACATACAGAGTTAAACCTTAAAAATCTGCAACAATTCCATGAAAATTGTAGACAAACGTTTCTTGACCCCCAAAACCAAAACCTGTCAAATAATTATAATTTGTCTAACTGAATCATTTAAAATTAGCCTTTGAATGGTTGATTACTAATTATTGCTTTAAGAGCTTAACACTAGTTTAAAGCTTTATCCTTCTATCATGTGTGGCATACACGTGCAAGAGCTTAAAATAGCGCAATATTGTAGATAATACACTACTACACTAAATATGAAGGGAAGTAGTTGCTATATTTTATTTGTTTTAATTGTTTAATTAAACAATTTAGGTCAGATTACATAGAAAAAAGTGTGGAACTATTTGTAAGGTTTGGAAGCAACTATTATATCTAATAGCACTATAGCAGAAGCTATACAGTATGGTGATATGGTTAGTGATTACACTTAACATGTCATGATTTATTGGTTAGAATTAACAACCGTCAATAATGATATAAAGAATGGCTAGGTGAATTATTCAGTGGAATCAACTTACTTGTGGGAGAAACAGATCCGTTCTTACAATAATATCTAGAAAAGAGAATGGATAAGTTGCAAGGTTGAAACAAGAATTGTTTCTACATAGTATGAATGACAAAGAACAGAATAGTTTTTCTTTCCGTAAGTTGATTCCACAAAGAAACTACACAAGAAGGATTAAGAAACAATACCCAATGTTACAAGAAACTCTCCGTATAGTACTTGGGCAAAAGGATCCTGCAGGACAAAACATTTCACCACTAGATTCAATATCTGCCCATAGCACTTCCACATGTATGCTGTCCAGGAGGAAGTTGGTAATTGTAGGTCAATAGATCTCAAACTTCAGTATGTAATCCACAAGATTACAAAGAATAATCAATATGATTTAGATGGAACTTCTGGAGGATCAAGATCTACTTACGGATCACAGATATTACTAGTTTTGCTCAATGTTATAAGTGGACAGTATGCTCCCAGTGGATAGGCTTCAGATCATTAAAGACACAATCATTCCAAAATAAATACTAAAAAACTCAAACTTTGAAGCAAAACAGTAGGTAAACAAACGCAAGTTAAATATAAAAAAAATCAAACCTTTCTTTATACGTGTAGGGCTTCATAAGGTTCTAGAAATTTCCGTCGACCGACGGTAGACTCGACAATGATGAGAATTGAGCGGAAGAGAGAGGGGAGATCACGTGACGATGAAGGGACGAATGGAGACTAAGATGCGGCGGGGCTCGGCAGGGCCAACGACGGAGGTGGTCATGATGGGACGCTTGTGGGCAACGAAGAGCCCATGGGGCGAGTCAAGACTAGGATTACTGGTTGGAGTCGGGGATATGAAGTGTGAGAACGCCGAAAAGAGGGAAGAGAGGGCTCAAGCAGGGTGGTGAAGGTTTCGGCGGTGGGCAATTTCATTAGGGTGGTTGATGCAAGATATAATTCATCGTGGGCAGATTTTTTAAAAAAAAAAAACTGATTTTTAACAGCACGCAACAAGCGCGCTGTTAAAATTTTAATGGGTAATTTTTTTAACAACACACAAAGTGTGTTGTTAAAATTTAAAATTTATAATATTTTTTACAGCATACAAAAAAAAAAGTATGTTGTTAATATTTTATTTTAAAGGGTTGCAATTTTTTATACATTGTTATTTGTATAAATATAATATTATTCATAGTGTACTTGATTTGGCGTCGTAAAAATTATTATTGACGACGTGCCCTAATTGTGTGTCGTTACTAACGTGCTACGAAAAATTATATTTGTTGTAGTACTCCAATATTTAAACATATCTCCTTTAGTTTTCTACAAATATCGCCGTATCACTCTCTTTATAGTTTTTCAGTGTGATGATCTTGGGTTATTAATATATCTGCCCAGCATCCTCACTATAAATGTTTTATCTAGCCGAGTACAAACTTATACACACATGAGACTTCCCACTGTTGATGCATATGGAAATTATTCCATCTCAGCAAACTAAATCTGTCACCTCTAGACATTGGTGTGTTACCAAGTGCACAATTCTAGATATTCCTCATAAGTGTTAGATTTTGAAGAATATCCTAAAGCAATCGTCTTACGATTTTTACTAAATATAGATTCACTATTTGAGTGAATATTATATGTTTAATTGTCTTAAACTCATTTACTAAATGTTTGCAATCACTACAACAAAATCGCTCATAGACATCAGTGGAACAACAACGGTTTTAGGCTAAAACCGATGTCTTTGAGTATTTTACACCGGTTTTTTTAAAAATCGGTGTCTATGAGCGCAGATTTTAGCTCGTAGACATCGGTTTTTTAGGCGATGTCTATGAGCGTCCTTTTTTTGGTTAATAGACACCGATTTTAACATCGGTTTTTAAAATCCGATGTTAATGAACCCAAATAAAATATTTTAATTTTCTCCACAAGCCAAAATCTGCACACTGTGAATTCCCTCCAAATCTAAATCTTTATCCCGCCCTTCCTCCGCGCGACCATCTCTCTCGCGATAACCTAAACCTAAACCTCCGACCATCCGACCATCTCTCTCAGCCTAAACCTAAACCTCCGACCATCTCTCTCAACCTCATCTCCCTCTTCCCCCCTTCCTAGATCCTCTCCCGATCAGGATCAAGACACGACGAACTTGCTTCTCCGTCCAACCACACCGCATCTCCTCGAACTCCTCCATTTGGTTGAGAAGAGGAGGCCTTCTTCGCATTCCAGTAGTTTTTGCTTCATCCATCTCCGGTCCAGCATTCACTGCCACCGCTCGAGCCCTTCTTCACATTCCGGTAATTTTTCTTTTATACATCATCGCTACTGAATTTCTTCCTCATCTTCGACAGTTTCATCTTCTTGATCTCTTGTTTGCAAGTATTAATTGATTGATGCATGCAATGTGTTTGATGAATTTCCTCAAACACTACCTTGAGTTGATTTGATCATTTTTGTTTGATAGATTGAGGAGTTGTTAGTTCATGTTGCTAAGTTGGTTTTATGTAATCCTTGAACTATCAAGTTTCTTTTATGTCTAGGCTAATTGTTTTCACTGAAATGTCATGGTTTCTGGTTTAGAAATTTATTGGTATAATGATGAAGTAGTTGGTTTCTGGTATAAAATTTATTGGTATAATGATGAAGTAGTTGGTTTCTGGTTTATGAAATTTATTCGTATCCTTTCCTTGGTAAGCGTAGTTGGTTTCTTGGAGGACCCGCATAGTTAATTTATTTGTATAATGATGGATTAAGAATTTTGGCTCATTGTTGTAATTGTCTTGATATTTTTGATTGATTCTAGATTCATTAGTACAACAAAATAGACAAGGCATGGATGGCAAAGGATAGATTATCACATAAGTTTGAACTTGGACTAGAATCTTTCTTGCAATTTGCGCTGCAACATGCTACTAATCCTACTAGTATACCTTGTCCTTGTACGAAATGTGGCAATCTATGGAACACTAATATTAACAGCATAAGGGCACATGTGTATTGTAATGGTATAGACTTAACATACAAAAATGGATATGGCATGGGAAAGAATCAGTATTAGGAGATTTAAAGAAAGAGAATGATGCAGCTGGAGAAAGTGAAAACTATTTTGCTGATAAACCTATAGATATGGTACACGCTGCATATGAAAGTTCAGAGAATCCAGATCAATTTATAAAATTACTTGAGGATGCTGAGAAACCCCTGTATGTTGGGTGTACTAAATTTACAAAGTTATCTGCAATTGTGCAATTATATAACTTGAAAGCGAAATACAGCTGGAGTGATAATAGTTTTACTGAACTACTTGTATTGTTTGGAGAAATGCTTCCGTTGACAATGAATTGCCTTTATCTTTATATGATGCAAAGAAAAGCTTATGTGCAATGGGGATGACTTATAAGAAAATACATGCTTGCCCTAATGATTGTGTCTTATACTGGAAGGAGTATGAGGATTTTACCGATTGTCCTACTTGTGGGGTGTCAAGGTGGAAGTTGGCCAAGAATTCTAGGATAATTGAAGGAGTCCCTGCAAAAATTTTATGGTACTTTCCTCCTATTCCTAGATTTCAAAGAATGTTTCGGAGCAAGGAAATATCTAAGGAGTTAATTTGGCATGCTAATAAAAGAGTATGTGATGCCTATATGCGACATCCAGCCGATGCACCTTGTTGGAGACTTGTGGATCATAATTGGCCAAATTTTGCTTCTGAGACAAGAAATCTAAGGTTGACCATAGCAGCTGATGGGATCAATCCTCATAGTTTGATGAGTTCTACATATAGTTGTTGGCCAGTTATAATGATCACCTATAACCTTCCTCCATGGTTGTGTATGAAGAGAAAATATATGATGCTCACGTTGTTGATTTCTGGTCCCAAACAGCTGAGAAATGACATTGATGTGTACTTGGCGCCTTTGATTGACGATTTAAAAGAATTGTGGGAAGTTGGTGTTGAAGCATATGATGCACACCGAGAAGAAAGATTCTTGCTTAGAGCTGTCCTATTGTGGACAATTAATGATTTTCCGGCATATGGAAACCTGGCAGGATGCACTGTAAAAGGATATCAAGCATGCCCTATCTGTGGTGAGGAAACTTGTGCAAAAAGGTTGAAGCATAGTAAAAAAATGTCATTTACAGGTCATAGACGGTTTCTTCGTAGAGATCATCCTTATCGAAGGCAGAAGAAGGCATTTGATGGGACGCAAGACTTTACTATGGCCCCAAAACCACTAAGCGGTGATGAAGTTTTAAAAAAAGTAGAAGGAATTACATGCCAATGGGGAAAAATTAGAGGAAATTTTCAATCAAAGGAAAATGATGGTAAGTCCTGCTGGAAAAAAAAATCAATATTCTTTGAACTTGAGTATTGGAAAGATCTGCATGTTCGACATGTTCTTGATGTGATGCACATAGAGAAAAACGTTTGCGAAAGTTTGATTGGTACATTACTTGATATGCCAGGAAAGACAAAAGATGGAATTGCAGCAAGAAACGACCTAGTGGATATGAAAATTAGGGGAGAATTAGCACCACAAAAAGGGGAGAAAAGGACATTTTTGCCCCCAGCATGTTATACATTAAGCAAGGATGAGAAAAGAAGACTTTGTAATTCATTGTTCGGAATTAAGGTTCCCACGGGTTACTCCTCCAACATCAAAAACTTTGTCTCAATGAAGGACCTAAAACTGGTTGGTCTTAAATCACATGACTGCCACACCTTAATGCAACATTTGCTTCCAATTGCCATCCGTGGTATTCTACCCAAGCATGTCAGAAATGCTATCACAAGGTTTTGTTTCTTATTCAATGTGTTATGTAACAAAGTAATAGATGCCTCAAAGTTGGATAAAGTACAAATAGAAATTGTGACGACGTTGTGTCTGTTTGAAAAGTATTTTCCACCTTCATTTTTTGATATAATGGTTCACTTAACAGTTCATCTCGTGCGTGAGGTCAAGTTGTGTGGACCAGTTTGGTATAGATGGATGTTTCCATTTGAAAGATATATGAAAGGTTATGTGCGGAATAGAAATCGACCAGAAGGATGCATGGCTGAATGTTATATTGCTGAAGAAGCTGTAGAGTTTTGCTCAGAATTTCTATCTAATATGAACACGATAGGGATTCCATCAAAGCATCGTGAAACAATACTCACTAAGTCCTTGTCAGGTGCCAAGGTGCACTTATGTTGTCACGATGAGTGGGAACAAGCACATCGGTATGTATTGGAAAATGAAGCTGAGGTTGATCCTTACATTGTGTAAGCCCTCTAATTCAGTAATAATCTCCTGAAATTGTTTAAAAAAATATATGATTAATCTCTTCAAAATTTTTTGATTAGGGAACATATGACACACTTGAAGCAAAAATTTCCTATTAAAGGTGCAAAGTGGTTACAAGATAAACACCACAGAAGTTTTATTTCTTGGTTCCATGAACATGTAAGTACCATAAATATTAGCATGTTTATTATTGAACACAAGAACTTTAAGACTTTTAATAATTAAACCCCCTTATGATGAATTGTAGGTTACAAATGCAACATCATCTTCCTCCAATCAATTATCAAAAAGAGTGAAGCTGTTGGCAAATGGACCTAGCAAGCAAGTGTTAAAATACTCTAGTTATATGATCGATGGGGTCACTTATTACACGAAAGAACGTGATAATGTTACAGTTGTTCAAAACTCGAGTGTAAGCTTGCTGGCACAAACAATGCAAGTTGCAAGTTCAAAGGATAAGAATCCAATTATAACAAACATGATGTATTATGGTGTGATACAAGAAATATGGGAGCTAAATTACCATGATTTTCGAGTTCCAATGTTTAAGTGTGATTGGGTAGAGAATAACACTGGTATTAATAGAGTAGATGATAATGGTTTCACCTTGGTAAATCTTAAGAGAATGGGATTCAAATCCGACCCATTTATCTTGGGCACTCAAGCAAAGCAAGTATTTTATGTAGAAGACCCTCAAGATCCCACATGGTCTATTGTACTTTCAACTACAAATAGAGAGTATTTTGAATACATCACTGATGATAAGTTGGGAGATCCTTCAATCCACTACCAATGCTTCACAAAAGGGATGCCATCAATGGATATTGACGAAACTGATGACAATGAACCATCCTGTATTCGTGGAGATTGTGATGGGATTTGGGTTGACAATGAGAATTTTTAGTTTGGTAACTTTATGTATGGTTTATATATGTGACTATTTACTTTATTTTGGTAACTTTGGTTCATTGTTTGGTAGTAGTTTTTTTTTTAAAATATACGAATGTTTACTTTGTTGTGATTTTGAATGATATGCTCTGCTCTATTTCAAATTCTCACTGTTATGATTAGGTTTTCGACACAATGAACACTAGAAAAAAGGCCCATTTAGCACGTGAAGATGATAAGTATTCACACACAAATGCAAAAGACAAAGAACAAGATCAAAAAGAGGGTGCTGAGGATAGTCAGGACATAGGATCAGACGGGACGCCCCAAACAACAAGATCAAAAAGAGGTCGTACACAAATGAATAAGCTTGTTGTTCAAAGGATTCAGGGAGTCAAACAAAGTGTCAAATTTAATGAGTATGGACAGCCAGTTGGCGAAAAGGCTTCTGAATTGCAAAGTTTTATTGGTGTGCTTGCTCGAGAAAAAGTTAATATTAATTACAACTCTTGGAAGCAAGTGCCGAATGAAGTTAAGAACATGATATGGGAATCCGTCAATGTAAGTAACATGAAACTTTCTTATGTGATGCATTTTTTTCTGTTCTGTTATTTATATACTTAAGATATTTGTTTGTGTAGTTGACATACCAACTGGACCCAAAATGGAGGAATGGGTGTTTGATCTCTGCAAACACCAAGTGGCGTCAGTATAAAACTCACCTCACCAGGAAATTCATCCAGCCAAATAGAAATAATCCGAAGCTTCTCAATAAGGTACCTCAAGGGCATTGCATTTCACGTGAAGATTGGAGTAGTTTTGTGATTAATCGGATGTCTGAAGACTGTATAGTAAGTTGTTTAAGGTGGTCTTTTTAAATTCTAGTTGATATATGTGGTTATAATTCATCTATCACTATGTAGAGGAAAAGTGAACTACAAAGTCAGAGAAGCAAGGCAAACTTATACCCTCATCGTCTTTCTCGAAAAGGATATGCGGGTTTGTCTGAAGAAATAGTAAGTATTTAGTTAACATTAATAAATTCCTACTTATGGTTGTCAAAGTTGGTGTTGAGTACGTTGACTTCATGTGCTTTTTGGTATCAGTCCAGTGTTTTATGTGATGACGAAGAGATAAACAGAGCCATCCTCTGGAAGAAAGGGCGGCTCAACAAAGCTGGGGAATATGTTGGCGATGAGTTGAAGCAAACAGTGAATAAGATTGTAAGCAAAAGTATACATAAATTGCTTATTTTGTACATATATGATATATGCATATATTTAAAGTTATTGTATTTGGATGCATGACAGGATGATTATATTGTCCAAAAGAAGGATGGTAAGATGCCCTTTACCAAACCATTTGAGGATATTCTCACGAAGACCTTGAATTCTAACGAACATGGTGGACGTGTGAGAGGCATAGGAGCAAATGTCACTCCATCATCCTTCTTCAAGCTTGCTAGAGGGAAGGTGCAAATTGATAAGGCTGCCTATGAAAGGCAACAGAAAGAGTTTAAGGAGGCAAAAGCTATGCTTTCTGATCAAGGTGACAGAATAGAAAAATTGGAAGCAATGGTGTTGAAACTTTCTGGTCGAGAAATTGAGAGTGAGGAGAAGGGTAGCTGCTCAGTTAAACCACAATGCCTCCTCGATATAAAACCTGAAGTTGAACGTCATAGGCGCCTCTCAAATGAAGGCCTAGAAGAACATGATGATGATGATGTGAAAGTTATTGAGAAGGATTCGTCTTTACAGGTTAAATATATATTTCACGTTGATATTATTATCCCATCGTTAGTATCTAATGAATCTTGTAAAGCACTATCTGTTGAAGATTCATGAATTGTTTGTCTTATAGGGAAAAGTAGTGATGTTGTTATTGCAGCTTAACGACAAGACTGTTGCATATGGGACAATTGTCTCTGTTAATGGACCTGGCAACTTTATTGATGATGTTCCATTACCCATGAATTGCATGAGGATTGCCATTGATAAAGCAATTGATCAATCAGCACCACTGCCTGTTGCAATCCCGTCTGCATGTCAGAGTATTGGGGATGCTGTAGGTGGCCATGTGGCTTGGCCTGTGCACTTAATCAGCATGCAGGATCAGGTAAATGTGATAAAGTGTTGTCTAAATTTTGTGTACATTTAAAGTATGTCACATATCTAATATATATATGGTTGCATCTACATATGTAGAAGACCAGGAAGAAACAAGTTGACAACAGACAAGAGAAGTCTAAGTTACAATCGTCCAATGTGCCAAGACTCTTACACATCTTATATAGTTATTTTCAGCGTCTTGATGAAACAGAGAATGTGATTTTGGAATTAGTTCTTGATGTATTTGGCATGGAGCGCACAGTCCATGTTAATTGCGATGACATATTTCCCTTTTGTGAATTGAAGCCAATCATAGACACTTGCATAGTTGTGTATATGTGGTAAGCTTTCAATTGAATTGGACTTTATTTATGTGTTTCATTAATTTAGATTTCATCATTTTTTTGGGATATTTTCTGTCTCACTAGTCTCCTCTCTTGTAATCCTTGTCGTCTTTATGTTTGACATTTTGATGAATCATGGCTTGTCTACTATATCTCATTACACATATTCACCAAATGCTGCCTCCCTCTGAATGCATGCTGCCTCAAGTTTTTGTACAACTTCCCAGTCACCTAGAATTTCAATCTTTCATACAGATGAAACACTTTGTACTCTTTGTACACCATATTGAGTGATCAGGAATCAGTTTGGATCATTCACTCAAACTAGGAAATTATATCTCTAATTTACAGATTTGTGAACTCAATAGTTTCAGAAAGCATATGGTGAATTATGATAGAGAGAACATGTTGTTGTGGCACTGTACTAGGTATTAAAGTCTAGCGATAGAATGATTTAAGCTGCTTACCACCTCATGGATGCAGACACACTTGCCACGGGTTCCCGAAAGGCATGAAGCATTTTAAAGCATAAATATGAATTATTATCATGTCTACTGGATAGCAAGATTATCTAATCACATGGATGTTAGTACCAAAACCTGTGGAAACATTATTGACAAACCAAACTATGTATAAGGGAGAAATATAGACAACATTAGAGTTCCGAGATTGAATGCCCTGGAACCACATTTTAATATCAGCTCTCGACGTTTAGAATGTGTAGCCTAGTGACATTCTCATCCATTGCGTGGTTATTGCAAATAACCATTCTTGAGCTCAGATCCACTCTTTGTAGGCATCTATATAGAAAGATGCAGGAAAAGATGTTGCTGCAAGATTTCAGATTGGTGGATCCAGTGCCTGTGGAATATGTACCATCAAGAAATCAGAATAGAGATTTCATCCAAGAACAGTTGAATAAAAGGGCTTGTTACTTAAGCAGTAGGCTAATTGGTACCTCATCTGGTCAATTGGTTGTTGTGCCATGCAACGTTGGGTGAGTAAGAATAACATTATATATCACTCTCACTTGCATATTTTGAGAACTTGCAAGATGCATATATACACTAATTATATTTCTTTGTGTAGTTTTCACTGGATTTTGACTATCATCAATGTTGAGAAGGAGATTATTTTTTTGTTGGATCCTCTTAGTCACCGCATTCGTGATCAAGATTGGAAATATGTTGTCAACATGTAAGTTTTTTGGCTTCTTTTCTTACCTTTGTTGAAACATGTAAGTATTTTGATGTGGCATACAATTCCCACGGGTTATATGCATGTAGGGCCTTGAAAATGTATAATGCAGAGGCTGGAAGGAAAGGGAAAAAACAACCAACATGGGTAGCTGTCAAGGTATGTCCTTTTGATTAGCAACTGTTTCACTATCCTTGAAGGAGTTATTCCAATATTTCTTTTCTAACATAGGCTCCTCAACAACCGGATGCGGAGCAATGTGGTTTTTATATCATGCGATATATGAAAGATATAATTGAAAATTTTGGAGTTGACCACAAGGATTCACTTCCAGCAATGGTAATAATACAATATTTACCCCTGGTGATTTTGATAATTTCGATTTAGTTCCCCTGGTGCTTGCTATGATTTTTTGATACAAACCGGATGCTATGCTTTTGTTACAAACCAGATACTAGTTGGAGACTAAATGATTGCCTAAGAAGAAAGGAATTAGAGATTAGGAGATGCAGTGAGTAGAGTGGCTGGATAAGCTATCTTAAATGGTAACCTTAGGATTAAAGGATTGATTACATTTTTTGAACCTGCTCAACTTCCTCTAAATATCTAACACATTGATACTCGAATTTAACCTAACCTATTAAGATAAATGGGTAATCAATACTAATCCTTATTTTGATTGTTTAAATGTTGGGCTCCTGTTTCATAGCAAAAGGTTCATTTTGTGACTCTAAACTAAGTTTTTTTTTATTGTTTATGTGTATTTTCTGAATTTTGAGAACGAATTTTTTTTTGTACATCTACCATCAAGTATGACCCTACTTTATTAGATGCTATCATGTTTCTTTTTTTGCTTCAATTGACAATCTGGTGGTTCGCAGAATTTGGAGTGTGGACAATCTGTTAAGGTTGTCTTTAATCAGATTTCTATTGTGCTACTAGAGATTCATAAATGAATATTTGTCAATCTAATCAGCTGGTTTGGCTTAAGAATAAGATCAGTAATAGCCAACCAAAGTCTAGTAAAAATGCACTCAAAAGTAACTAGAGTGGCCGAAAAGAGGGAATTAGAATTGGAGAAAGAGATGGAGATTATTAAGGATACCAATGTATATATTAGTCTCTTTCTCTCTTTCCTAACAACTTAGCTTTTAGGATAAATAGTCAGCCAATCAAATTTGAGAGAAAAAGAGAGGAGAACCTTCACTAGTGCAATTGCCGACCATGCACCACTCTTGTTGTCCACTGTGCTGTAAGGCAGAGTTGACGGATGTAAGTGTGATATGTTAGGATCTTTATGTTCTTGAATTTGGGATCGTTTCCAAGGTTTTTCTGAAGTAAAATTGCTGCTTAGGATCTCAGCGTCCTATCATAATCGATGTTTCTGAGTTTTGTGACCTTGTGCCCTATGATTACAGTAATTGGCTAGTTTGCATCAAGAAAATTCCCTGCTCATGATAAGAAAGAAGACCATTAAATAGCTTCCTGATTGTGAATACTTCATTACTTGTAAATTAACCAGATATACACTTTTCAGTTGATCTGTTACAGTAAAAGCCAGTAATAGAAACTACTTAACCAGATATACACTTTTAGACCCCCATCTTCATGCACATGGCTAACTGTAACCCGCGAGGTCTTTTGACTTTGTGTTTTTCAGTTCAGGGTCTACTAGTTTACTTATCTCTTCTGGGTTTTGAAGATACTTTATGGCCTGTATAACATAGAAGAACAATGAGCCGTGGATATATAGCAAGAATCTACTAATATGAATCACAAACTGTTGGATCAAGAAGGATATATCTTGAGACTAGCGAACCCAAAGGGCAAACAATGTTATGTCTTTTCCAACTAATGAATCTCCAAAGGCCAGGAAGATAATGTTGAAAGAAACTTGTGATTTGCAGCGAGGCTATGGTTTCCTCAGTTGGGATGTGATAAGGTAGCTAAATAGAGGTAATACAACCTTTAACTTACCCTGACTATTGTATGAACTGATTAGAGGGCTCGTTGAGAATTAAGCTTCTAAACGACATGGAACAAATGATTATCAGAAGTTTGTAGGAAATAAGAACAAATTTGGGTTTATGCCCTCAATATCTATTACAAGAAGCTGATGTTGTTTTTGAGTATCAAATATTTTCAAATATGCATCTTACCCAATTTATCAGACACCCTCTTTCCTTGCAATATGGAGGTCTTCCACTAATTATTTCCAGTAAAACTACTCCAAAAGCAAAGATGTTAGCTTGAATTTCCATTTCTTGTTGCTCTCGAGGAACATTATATTCTGGAAGAGAGACTCTGCTGAAGTAACCAGCACTTTTCTTAGATTCTGAGAAAATAATTTTCCAGCTCTCAAAATCAACCAACTGCAAAAGAAATGTAAGAGGGTTTTATAATCTTAATCCATTCCGCTAATACAGAGATGTGAAAAAACAGAAACCAAGTTAGCAGCAAAAATCACTGAAGGAATGAAAGATAGAAAAAGGTAATTTGCTGCAGTTCCACTTAATTAACACTTTCACTGCATATCATCCCACCTTGTGTTTGCCTGCTTCATTGATTGCGTGGTGATGGTGAATTTTATAGCTTTTGCTCCTTATTGTATTATGTCTATTAGCCATGTGTATACAAAGGGCACAGTTGCATTCTTGCTTATGAGATTTGGAAGATGGCATCAGAGGTAGTACAATAAATAGTATATCTCTTCATTTGCTTGTTAACTATGAACATTTTCTTTGTTCTTCTATGCTTCCTTCACTGTTATATTCGTTATCTTCCACAACAGCCTTTAAAAACTCAGTATTCTATTTTATTTGATACATGCACACATTTGTTTTAGTTATTTGACATATGGTGGATTTATGTGTTTTTACAGTTTACAAATCTCAAGTACTCCAGAGTTGAAATTGATGAAGTGCGGTTCGAGTGGGCTGAATGCATGCTAGATTACATTTGAGACAGTTGTACCTTGATGTGTTAACAGAATGTTATACTTTGATTTTGATATCTATTAGCTAGCTTTTGATGTAAAAAAAATGTTTGAGTATTTTATGGATATTGTTGTAAGAAGATTATTTATATAATTTGTGAATATTTGTGTATTTTATGGATATTATTGAATGAAGAATATTTGTACAATTTGTGAATATTTGTGTATTTTTTTTTGTTATTGTCGGTTTTAAAATCAAATCTGTGCTGTTAAAAAATATACATATTACATCGGTTTTCCACCGATGTAAAACCGGTGTTATAAAGTAATATTACATCGGTCATTTACCGCTGCCAAAACTGGTGTTATTAACATACAATATTACATCGATTTTACACCGTTGATGAAACGGTGTCGTTAAGTGATACTACACCGGTTAATAACCGATTCGAAGACCGGTGTCGTTAAGTGATACTACACCGGTTTTAACCTGATGTCTAAAATGGCAGACTTTTAACATCGGCTTCATAGACATCGGTCGAAAATCAAATAGACACCGGTGGAAAACCGATGTCTATGAAGGTTTTTGTTGTAGTGAATACACTTCATAGCATGAGAGAAATTGTGATTAAATCACAACTAGTGATTATCTCTACTTGTGTAATTATGAAAATACTGAAATTTTCCTAGTTGTCGAATTGATACATTCGGACATCATCAATTCTGTAAGACTAGCACGGGTTATACTACTTGGTTCGCCAAGCAGTTGCTTTCTCACTGGCTGGAAAGATTGGGATGTCGAGAGTTAAACATGGATATTAGTTATGGTAACTACTTTATTAGAGTGACTCGCTGTAAGACTTCATATGGTGTTATATATATATATATATATATAAAGCTCAAGCACCTCATTGAGGTGTGGACCTGGGATGATTGGGTATAAGTCGAAATGTCCAAAAATGTTTGGATAGCTCATAGAGGATTCACCGCTTCTTTCGAGGAAACGTATACCCTATGACCACTCATTAGGATTATTACTCAAATCTTTGGCCAAAGCATCACATGTTAACAGTATGAGTAATTTGAATCCGTAGAATGAGGAAGTATTACTTGGGCTAGGTGTGACATAGGCAGTCTAGTGGAGGCAAACACATAGACCATGTCCTGAACCAAGTGGGTATAAGACGAGTGAAAGAAACAAGACATGACTCACTGTAGTTGCTAAAGGGTTTATAATTAGTTCTAAGATTAACTATGATTTTCTGGCTAATTGAGGATCATGATGTACTACTAGGTACCACTCATGATTGTTTTATAATTAAGTAGTTATTTATGGATGACTAAGATAAACTGGAAACATATTGGGTCACATGCACTAACAAGTCTCTAAAAGACGTAAACCAAGTTAAATAATAGGATTCTTAGATCAAGAGATAAATGTTTGGTTGGGTCATACATAAGACAAATATGAAAATATTTGTCATGATGGAAGCATGGATGAACTATATCTCTTATGGTAGAGTTGAACCATATTTGGTTTAATCATGAATTAGTCATGAACCAATTTTGTTTAGTTGTGAATCAAATCAAGGAGTTAATGTGCTAATTTTTGGTTAAGGGATAATGAGTTAGATATAAGCTTTTTAATCTAACTTATTAAAGAGAATTATATATAGATATAATTGGGAGAGAATTAGATATGAGAGATCATTAATTGGCTTGATAAGGTTTTGGAAATCTTAACCCGATTTTTCTTCTCTCCCTCTCCCCTCTCTTTGCCGCCACCCACAACAAGGAGAAATCCTTCTCCTTATTGTTGTGACCACCAAGTAAGGAAGAGACATCTTCCTTGTATGCTTCTTCTTCCTCTTAATTCCTCTTCTTCACTCATGGCTAGTAACTTTCGAAGGAGAGGCTTGTACTCATGGAGTTGTCTTGAGGATTTTGGCATAGATATGAATAGAGGTGAGGTTCGACAACGTCGCTACAGTTGATATCCTTCTCATTACAGGTCATCCATAAGGTATACCTAACATAAATTTACTTTTCATAAAAAAATTTTAATTATGTGATCATGTTTGGCATATTGTATCTTTATATGCGTATGGTGTGTGTGATGTAATAATTAGGAATTATTATTATTTTATTTTTCGCTGTGTATGTTTACAAAACGTGTTCTAACACACACCCACATCGGGCATACCCCAACAGATGTATCAGAGTCTGATCGTGTTTTGAGATGATCATAAAATTATTTTACAGTTCGTAATTAGTATTGTAATTAATTTTAAAATTTTTCTAGAATTATTAAGATTTTTCTATTTTTGGAAGTTTTCTAAATGGTTAGGAAATTTCATTTTTGGAAAGTTATTGATATAATTTTAAAAAAAATAAATTTAGAAATATTTTGTTAATTTAGAAATTATCATTTCAGGAATTTTTAAAAATTTTATGAAATATTTTATTTTTGGAAATGTTTTAAATTTGTTAGGTAATATCAAACATGGAAAGATTATAAATTTTAAAAAATACAGATATGATATATTCTAAATTAAATTATAGAATTAATTTATTCTGAAATTTTATAATTTATTAAAATATTATATTTTTGAAAAGTTTTCTAAATTATTAGGAAATAACATGAAAGATTTGAAAAATCATTAAAAAATTCAGATTTGGGATATTCTAAATTAAATTATAGAATTAATCTATTCTAAAATTTTCAGATTTATTAAAATATTTTATTTTAAAAAAAATTCCTAAATTGTTAGGAAATACCAAATTTAGAAAGATTTAAAAAATTATAAAAAAATATATTTGAATTATTCTATAATAAATTAAGAAATATTAATTATTTATTTCCTAAATTGTTAGGAAATTAATTTAGAAATTAATTTCTAAAATAATTAAAAATTCTTGATTTATAGAAAGATTTTACATGAGATATGTTAATTAAATTTGGAAATTGGTTCCTTAATATGATTAGATAAATCTTGATTTATTAAAATCAAATTTATAATATATTTTTATTTCTAAAATAAAATTATAACACATGTAAATTATGTTATGTTCATACCATATTGTATGTCATGTAGATGCATTAATTATGACATGATTAGATTTTGTCATGCGTGCGATGTGATTAAATCTTATCATATGTGTGATGTGTCATACTATGTCATGCGTGTAATGTGTCATGTCATCATTTATGTCATGCGTACAATGTACCATGTCATCATTTATATCATGCGTGTAATATCATGTAGATGGAATATTTGCATGATGTATGATCCGGCGGTAAGAATAGGGGACCCTCGTTCTGGGGAGTCAATGCCACGTGGAAGTCAAAGGGCAGGTGGCCGACCGGAGAAGGGTAGGTCGACCGCCCGGCCGACCGACCGGTGTCTAAATGATGGCAAAAGGTGCCCCGGCGGGAGTCGGGGTTTCGACGCTCGCTGAACAGGATCATAGGGCCGAGCGGATGGCACGCTCGGTCGAAGACATAAGGTAGCATACTGCTAACATTCTCCACAAAGCACATTACCGAGAATCTCCCAAGTAGACCACTATAGGTGTTCGGCCGGACGCAAGGCAGAGGCTGGCCGGCCGGATGCCCGGCCAGGAGCAAGAGGAAAAGGACAAGGGACATCTTTTTCTGACAGCAGGCATGTTCTATGTTTAGGCCGTACTCCAAACCTTACGACAGGGGGTTCCACTGTCCCATCGAAGGCGTACTTGGACTATAGCAGTATGGGGTCAGGTAAGCTCACTGACAGGCCCTTACTGGGGTATGGGCTGAGGACACGTGTACACCTCGGTATGTGTGCACCCGCTTCTCCACAGCCCTATATAAAGGCCCTCATCCTTCGCCGGAGGTACGCATTCTACGATTCTTGGAGCCACTTTCTTGTTGAGCTTTGCCTGACTTGAGCGTCGGAGGGTCGTCGCCGGGAACCCCTTCCCGGCCCGACTTCTGTGCAGGTTCACCGGAGGTCCGTGCGGATAGTCAACAGATCCATGTCAGCCGCTTGGAGAGCGCCACGTGCCCAGCGTCCGTTGATTCAGCTTTCGGACAGGATCAATTTGGCGCCGTCTGTGGGAACGCTCCTGCATCCGATTGGAAGCAATGGACGAAGTTGGACGACAGCACTCGGTGATGCTCTCCACAGAGGAACTCGACGCTTTGATCGAGACAAGAGCCGCCAAGCTTATGGAACAGAGACAAAAGTCACAAGCCGAGCGGGCTGAGCAACAAGCAACATTAGCCTCAGGAGGCCGAGCGGAAGCACCTCAGGCCACCGTTGCATTCCATTGGGCCCTATTCCACACTCCTGAAGCCGCAGCAACTAATCGGGATCGGGGATCTTCTTCGGATGAAATGCCAAGATGAGATAACAAAAAAGGGAAAGCCCCCGAGCGGACGCCTCGCCTGAGCGGATCAACCGTCAGTTTTCAGAGGCTATTCTATGAGACCCTCTGCCCAAGCACTACGTGCCCCCGACAATCGGTGAATACAATGGAACCACCGACCCTGATGATCATTTGGGTAAGTTTGATTGTGAGATACGGCAAAATAAAATAACCTATAATGATTTAAAAGAATTTTTGGACATTTTTCTGGATTTATTTGGAGGATTTATGACCGTGTTTAAAGGGATAATGGAAATCACCCTTTGAGAGGCTTGTTAGGGAGTTAATTAGGTGGAGAAATTAAACCCTACCTATATAAATAGGAAGCTACAGTGCCCGAGCCCTAAAGGCTACCTCATTCCCTTCTCATTCTCTTCGTGTCCACTCTGCCGATAACCCCCGATTTCCCCTCGAGCTCACCTTATCCGCCGACGGGAATCAGCACCGACGCACCTCCTCGGTCGATCGCCGGTGCCTAGTCGCAGATCGAGTCTCCGAGCTTCTCAACTCCTTAACGCGGGGCCGCGACAGTGGAGCTTCTCCGGAGTGTAGCCTCGCATCGAGCTGATTCTGTCGGGTGCTTGTCGCCGGCTGTGAGGGTCTCTGCCATTGAGGTAAGTGGAGTTATGGAATGGCTCGATTAGGGTTTTGAGACTATAGTTTTGTGATTTGAGGTTAGATTGGGATGTGGCGTTGATTGGGGTGTTATCCCGGCAGTGTCACGCGGTGAGGAGTTTGGCCAGGACTCTCCAGCAGCAAACGGACACCGGTGGACTTCCTCAGCAGTGGGATTTCCGGCCGTGAGTCACTAGTGACTTGCTGTGAAGGGCTCGAATCTACTTCCAGCAGCTATTCTTCCTCCGGGAATCTATAGGTAAGGTTTATTCCACTGTAGGTGTTAGGGTTGCAGGTTTAAATGTGGGTTTCAGATTGGATTTGATACTGAGTATGTATTGATTGGGGTGTTTGTGATGTGTATAGCGCTGTAAAGAACTTGGTTGGTCGATTTGTGGCAGTAAACAACTTCACTATGCTGTGGTGATTTCATTTTCGGACAACGGCTAGCAGAAGTGATTTAGTTGCTCTAAGGTAAGGTAGACATCTATTGAAGCTTATCTTGTGGTTGTTCAGTAATATTAGGGGCTAAACCATGATTTGCAATCCTAATGATGATAGACTAAAACTAGGGTTTGCGATTGGTTTTGGGTAGATCCATGTGGCTTCATTTGGTTAATGAATGGAACTAGGATTAAAGGCGTTTGTCTTGTACAGTAATGTAGTTAATTAGTTCCATATGTATTCAATTAAAATTGATACGTTGACACAGGACTTTGATCGGAACGAGCGTCGCGACGAGGTTGACGTTGGATTGGCCTACATTTGAGGCGGGTACTTCTTAACTTGCTCCTTTAGATATCGGTTTAAGTGCATGAGTTAGTTTCATCTATGCAGTATTTATCTTGACTCCACTCATTTTATTTCTTGTGCTTGATACTTTATCCACTCAATCTTCGAGATGATCACTTTCTTATCTATACAGTCTCCCGTTGTTATTCTTGATACCTAGCAGATACTAGATGCCATGCTTATCTGTTTATGCTTACCTGTTTGATTACTGTTTATTTATGCTTAGTATTGAGCATACGGATTCATGTAGCATACCTGATTTCCTGTTATATATCTATATGATGACTGTTGCATTATTCGCATCATGTCATTGCATGCATAGCCGACTTTGGCTCCCTTGTGGTTGAGACGGTCGTTGGCCTTCGACCACTCATGGGTAGTGGTAGCTTGGGCGTGCCGCATGTCCTGTCGTGCCCCACTCGCTCACTCATGGGTAGTGTCTGCTGGAGTCGCGGGCACCCCGTCACAGACGTAGCTATTCAACTACTATGCAACTGTGCCCTCGGCCACTCGAGAGTAGTGGTAGGCTGGAGTGTGTCTGGGTTTGTCATTGTCCGACCTCTCATCCATCTGGGGTCATGGACTTGAGGGTGGAGTGACCATCCGTGCATCGATTTTGATATACCTGCTTATGTTGTTTATGCTTACTTATGCAGTTCTATTATCACATACCTGTTATATATGCTTGGACACTGATTACTACTGCAGTATACTTATTATGTGATTCTGGTAGTTATGAGCAGTACTGTAGCAGTTTACTTTATCTCAGACCTTACACTGTTAGCCTAGGATATGGTTTCAGGTATGGATATATATATACTTTGTTTACCCTGTAGTATCTGTTATTTATCTTTCCGAGACTGTATCCTTTTGTATTCCTGTTCTTTATGATACTCATGCACTGTCTACCCTATTACTCGCTGAGTTTTATACTCACCACCCGCATTGGTAATTTCACCAGGTAGCTGATAGCGATGCTAGTACGCTTGGAGGAGGATCCCGACTGCCGGTCCCATGTCACTTCTGAGGATGGTTTTACGGTTTTGGTTTTCATTTTATTGTGAGTTAAACCTTTGAATTTAGCATTGTAATAATTGAGCTGTGGACTTGTTATTCGTATTTGGTTGTTTTGCCGATGAGTCAAGCCGGGCCGGCCCGCGGTGAGTTTTTGTTATTTTATCTTTGTTATTCTTGTTTTCCGCTGTGTTTGACTTTACAGCCGTGTGGGCTGTATATTATCTGCGTGGTTGTGATATATATTTGCATATGTATTATCTGTGGTGTTGTATACCGGTTCTATTTGTCACTGCTACAGGGGAGGTGCTGTCCGATTTTCGTCGGACAACCTTACTCTCGGGGTGTGACAATTTATTGGTATCAGAGCTACAGGTTTACGATGTCAGATTCATACGTTTTGGGTTTTTCGTGATTTTATTCCTCGGAGTGACTTTTCGGGATTTAGGACCAGGCGGCGGCGGAACACCTCCAAGTAATTGGCTGTAAGTTTTATATGTACGAACTTATACTGTGTGTAATACTTATTAGTGGTTTACATCAAGTATGAGGCGTGGTCGAGGGGGAGCCGGTTATCGTCGTGGTCCGGGACGACCACGGAAACAACCCATTGAGGCCGAGGAACTAGAACCAGTGACTCAGGAGGCGGATTCTTCTAGGGATCCAACGGATGTTGAGACGGCTAGTCGGGGACAGACCCATCAGACTCCTAGAGATCAGGGACGTCAGCCTCAGGAGATCCCTTCAGTCATACCATCTGGTAGGAATCGGGAATTTCAGCCTCAGGGTATTCCCTCCGGGATACCATCAGCATTTCCTACTCCTGCTACTACTGATTAGATGAGGGACAGAGCTCGGATACCGTTGCTGGCGAGGTCCGTCAAGGACAGATTTACCTTATATTTGGGCGGAGCAGATCCTTGGGCTGCTCGAAGTTGGTTGAAGAATGTAGAGAGCACCTTTGAGTACCTGAGTTGCACGGATGAGGAGAAAGTGGAACTGGCAGCGTATCATCTCCGAGATCAAGCAGTCACATGGTGGGACATGCAGAAGACGATCTTTGGAGAGCCGCGCATCACATGGGCGATGTTCCGAGACGCGTTTGAGCGGCAATATTTCCCAGCGACCTTCTGTCTAGCTCGACGCCAGGAATTTCTGAATCTCAAGCAGGGCGACCGGTCAGTGATGGAGTACAATGCTGAATTCTGTAGGTTGGCAGAATTTTGTCCTCACTTAGTGGCACAAGATTATGATCGTATGCAGCAGTTCACTCAGGGTCTTGCAGCATACATTCGGATTCGGATGTCAGGATTTCCAGGTAGTTCCTATCGGGAGGTTCTAGATCGAGCACTATTCATAGAGATGACTCAGCAGCAGGTAAATCAGGAGAAAGGACATGAAAAGCAGTCGTCGCAAAAGAGAGGGAATAGAGGTCAGAGTTCTCGGGCTCCTTCCAGAGGATCTTCTCGACCTCAGAAGACTGGGCGAACATCGGATGGAGGTTCTCGTCCCCCTCATCATGATCAGAAGAACTTTGGTGGGACTAGGTGTTTTCAGTGTGGGTCCAAGAGTCACACCAGGAATAGTTGCCCGTTGGATCATGCTATATGTTTCTACTGTAAACTTCCGGGGCATGAGAGTCGGGATTGTACTCTGAAAGCACACGGTGGGCTCCTAAGTTACATCTCGGGGGAATCATCCTCTCGATCCACGTTCACGGAGGAGATCGCGAAGACCCGAGTGCCTCACGTCGGACGACCACGGCCTTCTCGGGGCGGATATACCATGTGCGGGGTCGAGCCGACTACGATGCTCTGTTTTTCTCATCGGGCATTTCAGCCGCAGTGATTTTCATCCACATCGGCCTTACTCGGCATATCGGTGACCTCGGTCTCGATGTCGATGGGTTCCCACCTAAGATGCCGGTAGGCCACTTGAGGATACCACGGTAGAGCTCGGAGGTGGGTCGTGTTTATCTTTGTTACGGGAGGAGCACAATGGTGAGGATCGGTTTTCCGAGGTACTATTTCAGTTTATATATTTACTGCAGATTTATTGATAGATACTGGTAGTTCCCATTCGTTCATATCTCGAGTATTTTTGGGTAAAATCGGGAGATTGCCTAGTCGTCGGACACACGGGCTGACAGTATCTCTACCATCTGGCGAGGTACTAAGTATTAGTCTGGAAGTCAAAGGATGTCCTTTAGACTTCAATGGTCAGACTATTATGGTGGATCTGCAGGTATTGGAGATGGTGGAATTTGACATTATATTGGGCATGGATTGGCTGGCCATGAACCATGCCACAGTTGACTGCAGAGCGAGAGTAGTCACATTCCGACCTCCCGGTTTACCATCTTGGTCATTCATCGGAACCGGGGGTGATGGGATATCGGTCATATCAGCAATGCAAGCGAGAAGATTACTGTCGCAGGGTTGTCAGGGATATTTGCTGTCTATGGTTAAAGCTGATACAGATGCATTACCACGACTCTCGGACGTTCCTATTGTTCGAGAATTTTTAGATGTATTCCCTGACGAACTCCCCGGTTTGCCTCCTAAAAGGCAAGTCGAGTTTACGATTGAGTTGGTTCCGGGAACCGCACCGGTATCCAAGACCCCTTATCGCATGGCACCAAAGGAGTTAGAGGAGCTGAAGGTTCAGTTACAGGAGCTGTTGGACAGAGGATTTATCCGTCCCAGTGTTTCTCCGTGGGGAGCACCAGTACTCTTCGTTAAGAAGAAAGACGGATCACTGAGACTATGTATTGATTACCGACAGTTGAATGCGGTCACTATCAAGAACAAATATCCACTGCCACGTATAGAAGATTTATTTGATCAGCTGAAGGATACCTGTGTATATTCAAAGATTGATTTGCGCTCAGGCTATCATCAGCTCAGGGTTGGAGATGCGGATATTCCGAAGACAGCATTTCGCACTCGTTATGGTCATTACGAGTTCTTGGTAATGCCATTTGGGCTTACCAATGCCCCAGCAGTGTTTATGGATCTGATGAACAGAGTATTCCTCGAGTATTTGGATCAGTTCGTTATTGTGTTTATCGACGATATTCTGATATATTCCCGATCTGAGAAGGAACACAGGCGACATCTTCGCATAGTTTTGGAGATGCTACGGCGAGAACACCTCTATGCGAAGTTTAGTAAATGCGCCTTTTGGCTACCTTCGGTGGGTTTTCTTGGACATGTCGTTTCCAGCAGAGGTATATCAGTTGACCCACAGAAGATTGAGGCAATCACTAGTTGGGAGCAGCCGAAGACAGTACAGGAGATACGTAGTTTTTTGGGTCTAGCTGGCTATTATCGGAGATTTGTCGAGGGTTTTTCCAGCATAGCCTTGCCTTTGACACGATTGACCCGGAAGGGAGAGAAGTTTAGCTGGACGGAATCTTGTGAGCAGAGCTTCCAGGAGCTCAAGCGGAGGCTTGTTACTGCACCAGTGTTAGTACTTCCCTCTGGCATGGATGGATTTGTACTTTTCACGGATGCATCTTATCAGGGATTGGGTGCCGTACTTATGCAGCGCGATCGTGTGGTGTCATATGCCTCACGTCAGCTGAAGGATCATGAGAGGAACTATCCAGTTCATGATTTGGAGTTGGCAGCTATCATCTTCGCACTGAAGATTTGGCGACATCATTTATATGGGATCACCTTTGAGATTTATACAGATCATAAAAGTCTCAAGTATTTGTTTACCCAGAAGGAACTAAACCTGCGTCAGAGAAGATGGATGGAGTTCTTGAAAGACTATGACTGCACAATTAACTATCACCCGGGGAAAGCCAACATGGTGGCTGATGCTTTGAGCAGGAAATCCCGTGGAGTTTTGGCTTGTCACCGAGTGATGGTTACAGAGTTGATACAGAACTTCTCTGAGTTGGGGTTGATGGAGCAAGCACAGACAGAGCGAGGCTTGCTAGTCACCATGGTTGCTCAGTCACCTATAGTGGAGCGTATCAAAGAGGCTCAGGCTACAGATCAGCATCTGTAGTTTTTACGTAGCAAAGTTACCTCAGGACAGCAGACAGAGTTTGCTAGTGATGATAGTGGAATTCTGTATTTCCGCGGCAGATTATGTGTCCCTGAGTCACATCCTGTCCAGGAGGACTTACTACGGGAAGCACATCGATCTAGATTTGCGATTCATCCAGGAGGTACTCGCATGTACAGGGATCTGAAACGATCATACTGGTGGAATGGTATGAAGAAGGATATTGCGGTATTTGTGGCGCAGTGTTTAGTTTGTCAGCAGATCAAGGCAGAGCATCAGAGACCAGCTGGGTTACTGCAGAAGATAGAAATACCAGAATGGAAATGGGAGCATATCACGATGGACTTTGTGGTAGGACTACCCCGGACCCGGAAGGGTCATGATGCGATTTGGGTAATCGTTGATCGGTTAACCAAATATGCGCATTTCTTATCGATCCGTCGGACGGATTCGTTGGATCGATTGGCAGAGTTGTACTACAGAGAGATCACCAGATTACATGGTATACCTCTGAGTATTATATCAGATAGAGATCCACGATTTACCTCTCAATTTTGGCGGAGTCTCCAGCAGGCCATGGGTACGGAACTCCATTTTAGTACTGCATTTCACCCTCAGACGGATGGGCAGTCGAAGCGGACTATTCAGACATTGGAGGATCTATTGAGATCTTGTGTCATGGACTTCGGCGGTAGCTGGGAGGATCACTTGCACTTGGTGGAGTTTGCATACAATAACAGTTACCACTCAGCGATTCAGATGGCACCATTCGAGGCATTATATGGCAGAGCATGTAGATCTCCTACTTTATGGGACGAGGTTGGAGAATCGTCAGTCTTGGGACCTCAGCGTATTCAGCGAGATGCAGAGTTGGTTGGCACCATCAGACGTAGAATGACAGAAGCCCAAGACCGACAGAAAAGCTACGCGGATCGGAGACGGAGACCTTTGGAGTTCTTTGTGGATGATCACGTGTTCCTGCGAGTGTCTCCTACCAAGGGAGTGAGGAGGTTTGGGTTAAAAGGGAAGTTAGCTCCCCGTTACATCGGACCTTTCCAGATACTTGAGCGGATCGGGGAGGTAGCATATCGACTGGCGCTGCCACCTTCACTTGCTGGGGTGCATGATGTATTTCACGTGTCTATGTTGAGGAAATATGTGCCACACCCTACACATATTTTGACAGATGTCTCGATCACCCTTCAGCCAGATCTAACGTATGAGGAGGTTCCAGTGCGGATATTAGATCGCAAGGAACGTCAGCGGCGAAACAAGACAATCCGATTGGTCAAGGTTGGTTGGGGGCATCATTCAGATGACGAGGCAACCTGGGAGCTGGAGGATGAGATCCGAGCGCGGTACCCACAGTTGTTTGATGAAGGTATGTAAGTTATTTCATATGATGATTGACTTCGCATGTCGTTTGTCGTTTATTGCATTTACGTCATAAATTTGGGGACCAAATTCTTATAAGAGGGGGAGAATGTGAGATACGGCAAAATAAAATAACCTATAATGATTTAAAAGAATTTTTGGACATTTTTCTGGATTTATTTGGAGGATTTATGACCGTGTTTAAAGGGATAATGGAAATCACCCTTTGAGAGGCTTGTTAGGGAGTTAATTAGGTGGAGAAATTAAACCCTACCTATATAAATAGGAAGCTACAGTGCCCGAGCCCTAAAGGCTACCTCATTCCCTTCTCATTCTCTTCGTGCCCACTCTGCCGATAACCCCCAATTTCCCCTCGAGCTCACCTTATCCGCCGACGGGAATCAGCACCGACGCACCTCCTCGGTCGATCGTCGGTGCCTAGTCGCAGATCGAGTCTCCGAGCTTCTCAACTCCTTAACGCGGGGCCGCGACAGTGGAGCTTCTCCGGAGTGTAGCCTCGCATCGAGCTGATTCCGTCGGGTGCTTGTCACCGGCTGTGAGGGTCTCTGCCATTGAGGTAAGTGGAGTTATGGAATGGCTCGATTAGGGTTTTGAGACTATAGTTTTGTGATTTGAGGTTAGATTGGGATGTGGCGTTGATTGGGGTGTTGTCCCGGCAGTGTCACGCGGTGAGGAGTTTGGCCAGGACTCTCCAGCAGCAAACGGACACCGGTGGACTTCCTCAGCAGTGGGATTTCCGGCCGTGAGTCACTAGTGACTTGCTGTGAAGGGCTCGAATCTACTTCCAGCAGCTATTCTTCCTCCGGGAATCTATAGGTAAGGTTTATTCCACTGTAGGTGTTAGGGTTGCAGGTTTAAATGTGGGTTTCAGATTGGATTTGATACTGAGTATGTATTGATTGGGGTGTTTGTGATGTGTATAGCGCTGTAAAGAACTTGGTTGGTCGATTTGTGGCAGTAAACAGCTTCACTGTGCTGTGGCGATTTCATTTTCGGACAACGGCTAGCAGAAGTGATTTAGTTGCTCTAAGGTAAGGTAGACATCTATTGAAGCTTATCTTGTGGTTGTTCAGTAATATTAGGGGCTAAACCATGATTTGCAATCCTAATGATGATAGACTAAAACTAGGGTTTGCGATTGGTTTTGGGTAGATCCATGTGGCTTCATTTGGTTAATGAATGGAACTAGGATTAAAGGCGTTTGTCTTGTACAGTAATGTAGTTAATTAGTTCCATATGTATTCAATTAAAATTGATACGTTGACACAGGACTTTGATCGGGACGAGCGTCGCGACGAGGTTGACGTCGGATTTGGCCTACATTTGAGGCGAGTACTTCTTAACTTGCTCCTTTAGATATCGGTTTAAGTGCATGAGTTAGTTTCATCTATGCAGTATTTATCTTGACTCCACTCATTTTATTTCTTGTGCTTGATACTTTATCCACTCAATCTTCGAGATGATCACTTTCTTATCTATACAGTCTCTCGTTGTTATTCTTGATACCTAGCAGATACTAGATGCCATGCTTATCTGTTTATGCTTACCTGTTTGATTACTGTTTATTTATGCTTAGTATTGAGCATGCGGATTCATGTAGCATACCTGATTTCCTGTTATATATCTATATGATGACTGTTGCATTATTCGCATCATGTCATTGCATGCATAGCCGACGACTTTGGCTCCCTTGTGGTTGAGACGGTCGTTGGCCTGGGTCGCACGCTCAGCCACTCATGGGTAGTGGTAGCTTGGAGCGTGCCGCATGTCCTGTCGTGCCCCCCACTCGCTCACTCATGGGTAGTGTCTGCTGGAGTCGCGGGCAGCAGGGACCCCGTTGGGTGAAGCTAGTCTTATAGTACCCACTCGGCCACTCGAGAGTAGTGGTAGCGGAGTTGTCATGTGTCCCGGCCTCTCGTCCATACCGGGGTCATGGACTTGAGGGGTGGCGGGAGTGACCATCCGTCATCGCTTTTTTTATATACCTGCTTATGTTGTTTATGCTTACTTATGCGTTCTATTATCACATACATTATATATGCTTGGACAGATTACTCTGCAGTATACTTATTATGTGATTCGGTAGTTATGAGCGATCTTGTGATTTACTTTATCTCGGACCTTACTTTTTAGCCTAGGATATGGTTTGGTATGGATATATATATACTTTGTTTACCACAGTAGTATCATTATTTATCTTTCCGAGGTATCCTTTTGTATTCACTTCTTTATGATACTCATACCGCTACCCTATTACCCGCTGAGTTTTATACTCACCACCCGCATTGGTAATTTCACCAGGTAGCTGATAGCGATGCTAGTACGCTTGGAGGAGGATCCCGACTGCCGGTTCCATGTCACTTCTGAGGATGGTTTTACGGTTTTGGTTTTCATTTTATTGTGAGTTAAACCTTTGAATTTAGCATTGTAATAATTGAGTTGTGGACTTGTTATTCGTATTTGGTTGTTTTGCCGATGAGTCAAGCCGGGCCGGCCCGCGGTGAGTTTTTGTTATTTTATCTTTGTTATTCTTGTTTTCCGCTGTGTTTGACTTTACAGCCATGTGGGCTGTATATTATCTGTGTGGTTGTGATATATATTTGTATATGTATTATCTGTGGTGTTGTATACCGGTTCTATTTGTCACTGCTACAGGGGAGGTGCTATCCGATTTTCGTCGGACAACCTTACTCTCGGGGCGTGACATTGATAACACGGCCATCCTACATCAATACACAGATGGAGTGAAGTGTCGGGTTTTCCTCACCACCCTCTCTGGATCGGCTCAACGGTGGTTTCGGAGGTTGCCGGACGGATCTATCACAAGCTTCAAAGACTTCCGTACGACCTTCCTCCACCACTTCGCCAGCAGTCGGCGCTACCAGAAGACGAGTGTCAGCCTATTCGCCATCAAACAAGAGCCCAGGGAATCGCTCCGAGCCTATATCCAGCGGTTCAACCAGGTGACTATGGACATTCCAACAGCCACCTCAGAGACCATGATGAATGCCTTCACACAAGGCCTCGTGGATGGGGATTTCTTCCGATCGCTCATTCGAAAACCACCCCGAGACTACGACCATATGCTACACCGAGCCAACGAATATATCAACATGGAGGAAGCCCAAGCGGCCCGAAGAAAGGAAACCCCAACTGAGCGGGCTCCCCCTGCCGAGCGGAAGCCTCACATTGCTCACCAGCCGCCCAGAGGACCGCGGGCCGAGGCAATTCGTTCACATCATCCAAGATCTCATGTCCAAGAAGTAGCAGTCGAACGGCCCAAGCCAAAGAAGAAATGAACTCCTATGTTTTGCTCCTTCCACCGGACGGACACACATAACACCAGAGATTGTCGGAGTCTTCCCTTGATCGCCCATCCCGTTCCCCGGAGTGGCGGCCGCCGATCGCCCTCGTCCGATAGGCGACAGAGAACTCACGGAGCCGATCGGACTATATCTGATCGCCGACAAAGACAAACTCCCGAGCGGCAGCATAGTCCAAGGCGTGAAAATCCTCGGATGTCTAGAGAGCAGCCTAGACCGTCCGCTCGGGAAGAAGAAAATAGAAGTAATACTTCCCGAGGAGAAATCAACATAATAGTTGGTGGGCCGACCGGAGGCGACTCTAACCGAGCAAGGAAGGTGAGCGTCTGGCAACTCCAGATCCATGCGGTCGGCTGCAGCCAGGAACAGGCGAGCGGACCTGAAATCAGTTTCGAGCCCAGCGACTTGGAAGGAGTTGAAGTTCCCCACGACGACGCTCTTCTCATCAAAGCGGTAATAGCCAATTACACTATTCACCGCGTTTTTATTGACACAGGAAGCTCGGTCAATATCATCTTCAAAAAGGCATTCGATCAACTGCAAATTGATCGGGCCGAGCTGCTGCCCATGATGACCCCCATATACGGGTTCACGGGCAATGAAGTTCAGCCGGTCGGACAGATCCGACTGGCTATCTCGCTGGGAGAGGAGCCGCTCAGAAGGACGCGGACTGCAAACTTTGTCGTGGTGGACTCTCCGTCGGCATATAACGTCATATTGGGGCGACGAGCTCTCAGTGAATTCCGAGCGGCCGTCTCCACCTTCCACCAGAAGATCAAGTTCCCCGTTGAAGACAAAGTGGGAGAGGTACGAGGAGATCAACTAGCAGCTCGGCGATGTTACATCGAGATGGTCCGAGCAGAAGCCAATGCCGCTCGGAAAACGGCCCGGATCGAGGTGAACGCTATCACTAAAAAGCCACCCTCTTTGATTTATGAAGAAAAAGAGGAAGTGCAGATTCACCCGACCTAATCGGAGGCCACGACATTCATCGCGTCCGATCTGGAGGCGAGCCAGAAGGAGGAAGTGATCCAATGCCTCCAGCGAAACCATGATGTCTTCGTCTGGTCGACGCATGAGCTGCCCAGAATTTCACCAAGTATAGCGCAGCATGAGCTCCATGTCCGACCGGACACTCGGCCAGTGAAGCAGAGAAAGAGGGATTTCAGCGCCGAACAGAATGCCATCATCCGAGCGGAGGTGGAGAAACTCCTAGAGGTCGGCCACATACGTGAGGTCCAGTTCCCGAGCTGGTTGGCAAACGTGGTGCTAGTCTCCAAGCCCGGCAACAAGTGGAGAGTGTGCATCGATTTCCGGGACCTTAACAAGGCGTGCCCAAAAGATTTTTATCCCCTGCCCTAGATCGATCAACTGGTGGACTCTACGGCCGGCTGCGAGTTGATATGCATGCTCGACGCTTATCAGGGATATCATCAAGTGCCACTCGCCAGGGAAGATCAAGAAAAAGTCAGCTTCGTTACAGCCGACAGCACCTACTGCTATAATGTGATGTCGTTCGGACTGAAGAACGCGGGAGCCACTTATCAACGCTTGATGAACAAAGTGTTCAAGGAGCAGATCGGGCGAAATCTGGAAGTATATGTGGATGACATTCTTATCAAATCCGTCCGAGCGGCCGACCTCTTTAAAGATATGGAGGAGACTTTCCGAACGCTGGGGAAATATGGCGTTAAGTTAAACCCACAGAAGTGCCTGTTCGGAGCGAAAGGAGGGCGTTTCTTGGGTTACATAGTGACCGAGCGGGGCATCGAAGCAAATCCCAGCAAAGTGAAAGCATTACAAGATATGTCGCCCCCAAGAAATCTGAGGGAAGTGCAGCGCTTGACCGGTCGGATAACTGCTCTGTCCAGGTTCATCTCCAAAACTGCCAACCGGAGTTTTCCTTTTTTCAAAATCTTGCGCAAAGCCACTAAATTTCACTGGGACGAAGAGTGCGATCGGGCGTTCGAAGAACTGAAGGCATATCTGAATTCTTTGCCTGTGCTAGCTAAGCCAGCTGTAGGTGAGCCGCTTTGTATCTACTTATCTTCAACCGAGCAAGCCGTCGGCTCGGCATTAGTAAGGGCGAGCAGAGAAGAGCCTGTATATTTTCTGAGCCATATTTTAAAAGAGGCTGAATCTCGCTACACTGGGCTCGAGAAACTGGCTTTCGCTTTGGTCCTCGCCGCTCGGCGCCTCCGTCCCTATTTCTTGGCTCACACTGTCATCGTCCGGATGAACAGCCCATTGGGAAGAGTACTGTTGAATCTCGAAGCGTCCGGGCAACTCATCAAATGGACAACAGAGTTGAGCGAATTTGACATTCAATACCAGCCTTGTTCGGCGATAAAGGCGCAGTCCTTGGCGGATTTTGTCACCGAAGTACAAAGGCCAGAACCCGAAGCCATGTGGAAGATATTTGTAGACGAATCATCTACTCGGCTCGAGAGCGGAGTTGGGATACTACTGCTCTCCCCCCAAGGAGAAAGGATGCACTTATCCGTCCGGCTGGATTACAAAGCTACAAACAATGAGGCCGAATATGAGGCCCTTATAGCCGGTTTACAGGCAGCTCGGCACGTGGGAGCCGGACGGGTGACGCTGCATTCAGATTCTCAATTGCCCGCTCAGCAACTTTCTGGTACTTTTGAGATTAACAACTCGCGGCTCAAACTTTATGCTGAAGCCTTCAAAAAGCTCAAAGCCCATTTCAGAGAAGTCACTATCCAGAAGATACCCCGAGCGGAAAACCAAGCGGCCGATGAGTTAGCCAAACTCGCGAGCTCAATAACGTCGGTCGCCATCCAGCAGCCAATTGAACAAGTATCTTTGGTGGCGCACGTCGATCGGATGGAGGGCCTCTCGTTTCTGAGCGACTGGCGGACATCCATCATGAATTTTCTCCGCTCGGGTGCTACACCGTCCGATCGGGATGAGGCCCAGCTACTAAGGAGGAGAGCCGGTCGGTTCACGCTCATTGGAGACCAATTATACAAGAAGGCTTTCTCTCGCCCACTGTTGAAATGCGTGAGCTCGGAAGACGCGGCGTACATCCTCCAAGAAGTGCATCAAGGATCCTGCGGAGGGCATCCGGGCGGACGATCGCTGCCTAAGAAAATCCTGCTGGCCGGATACTTCTGGCCAACTTTACAAGCAGACGCCGCTCGGACCGTCGCGACGTGCCTTTCTTGCCAAAGGTATCATAATTTCTCTCACCGACCGGCGGAAGAAATGAAGGCAGCTACTGTGTCTTGTCTGTTCGACCAATGGGGAATGGATATTGTGGGTCCGTTTCCTATAGCGACCGGACAGTGAAAATTTTTATTGGTGGCGGTTGATTATTTTTCCAAGTGGGTGGAGGTCGAGCCGCTAGCCAAGATCACCGAGCAGATGGTCAAGAAATTTATCTGGCAACATATCATCTATCGGTTCGGCATCCCCTGTCTACTTGTTTCAGACAACGGTCGGCAATTCACAGGAAAGTTGCTCGAAGATTGGTGAAGAAGCTATGGCATCGAGCAACACTTCACATCCGTGGCGTATCCTCAAAGCAATGGTCAAGCTGAAGTAGCCAATCAAGAAATTCTTCGCATTCTGCGCGCTCGGCTCGACCATTTGGGAGGAAGTTGGGTGGATGAAGTGCCGGGCGTCCTATGGGCCATCCGAACGGCTCCAAAGGAAGGAACGGGCATCACGCCTTTCCATCTGGTGTACGGCGGCGAAGCGGTGATCCCTGTCGAAGTCGGAGTCGAGTCCATCCGAATCCAGAATTATGATGAGGGCAACGCCGAGCGGAGGAACATGGAGCTGGATTTGGTTGACGAGGAGCGAGCCAAGGCGTCTGTTCGGCTGATGGCGTACCGACAGCGGATGAAGCCAAACTACAACCGGCGCGTAATCCCCAGATCATTCCAGGTCGGCGACCTTGTCTGGAAAACAATAAAGTCGGTCGGCGACGTCGGCAAACTGGAGGCTCCCTGGGCAGGCCCCTTCAAAATCATCGAAAAGCTCCGCTTGGGCGCTTATTATTTGGAGGATGAAGACGGGCGACAGCTGGACCGACAATGGAGCGCGAATCATCTCCAACCTTATCGAGCTGGGTGAAAGGTGCACTGATGTAACTGGTTTTTGTGTATATTTTGGTCGCCTACGTCCTTGTAATGCAGGAAGCAAAAATAATTTAAAGGATGGCTAATAGCTTCACCGAACGGCAGTGAAAAAATCGAGAGACGAGCCGGCGTTAATAAACCCTCCGAGCGGAAGACCGTCGAGCTCCGACGTTAAAAATCGAGAGACGAGCCGGCGTCTATAAACCCTCGGAGCGGAAGCCCGTCGAGCTCCGACGTTAAAAATCGAGAGACGAGCCGGCGTCTATAAATCATCCGAGCGGAAGACCGTCGAGCTCCGACGTTAAAAATCGAGAGATGAGCCGGCGTCTATAAACCCTCCGAGCGGAAGATCGTCGAGCTCCGACGTTAAAAATCGAGAGATGAGCCGGCGTCTATAAATCATCCGAGCGGAAGACCGTCGAGCTCCGACGTTAAAAATCGAGATGAGCCGTCTATAAACCCTCCGAAGCGGAAGACCGTCGAGCTTCGACGTTAAAAATCGAGAGACGCCGGCGTCTATAAATCATCCGGCGGAAGACGCCGATAGACATTAAAAATAGAGACGAGCCGGCGTCTATAAATCATCCGAGCGGAAGACCGCCGAGCTCCGATGTTAAAATCGAGACGAGCGGCGTCTATAAATCATCCGAGCGGAAGATCGTCCGACGTAATCAGAGCAGTCGAGCGGGTAAATCGGTCCAGCAAGCAGAGAGCTCGAGTGGCTAAATCGAGACGAGGCGGCGTCTATAAATCATCCGGCGGAAGACCGTCGAGCTCAAGCGTTAAATCGAGAGACGAGCCGGCGTCTATAAATCATCCGGCGGAAGACCGCCGAGCTCGGCGTTAAAATCGAGACGAGCCGACGTCTATAAATCATCCGGCGGAAGACCGCCGAGCTCGACGTTAAAATCAAGAGACGAGCCGTCTATAAATCATCAGTGGAAGACCATCGAGCTCAGGCGTTAAATATCGAGAGCGAGCCGATGTCTATAAATCATCCGAGCGGAAGACCGCCGAGCTCGACGTTAAATATCGAGACGAGCCGGCGTCTATAAATCATCCGGCGGAAGACCGCCGAGCTCCGGCGTTAAAAATCGAGACGAGCCCGCGTCTATAAATCATCCGAGCGGAAGACCGCCGAGCTTCGATGTTAAAATCGAGAGGAGCCGGCGTCTATAAATCGTCGTCCGAGCGGAAGACCGCCGAGCTCCGACGTTAAAAATCGAGGCGGCGTCTATAAACCGTCCGAGCGGAAGACCGTCGAGCTCCGACGTTAAAAATCGAGAGATGAGCCGGCGTCTATAAACCCTCCGAGCGGAAGACCGTCGAGTTCCGACGTTAAATATCGATAGACAAGCTGGCGTCTATAAATCATCCGAGCGGAAGACCATCGAGCTCCGACGTTAAAAATCGAGAGACGAGCCGGCGTCTATAAATCATCCGAGCGGAAGACCGTCGAGCTCCAACGTTAAAAATCGAGAGACGAGCCGGCGTCTATAAATCGTCCGAGCGGAAGACCGTCGAGCTCCGACGTTAAATATCGAGAGACGAGCTGGCGTCTATAAATCATCCGAGCGGAAGACCGTCGAGCTCTGACATTAAATATCGAGAGATGAGCCGGCGTCTATAAATCATCCGAGCGGAAGACTGTCGAGCTCCGACGTTAAAATTCGAGAGACGAGCCGGCGTCTATAAACCCTCCGAGCGGATGAGGCCAATAAAAAGGATGCAATTGTCCAAGAAACGCGTCGTCAATATCATTCCGCTCGGCCCAATACCTAAAGGTACTTCATCGGCATCTAGCGAGCGATCTCTGCTATCAAAGCGGAATATTACATATTTAGCCGAGCGGAAGGGTCACGCCAAATACTTCGTAAAAATCCCTTTCGGATGCTAGAGGTCTGATAATTGACGGGCGGGCAACACATATATTAGTTAGCCAAAGGGGCAAAGTACGAGAAAGGAAAGCATTGCATTAAAAATAAAACTTTAAGCCGAGCGGCTTAAGTACAAAAAAGGATCATTTTTGGCCGAGCGGCCTAATTACATATAAAAACGTCTACTCAATGTAATTGTAAAGGTCCTTGGGAACGTTGTTCAGGAGCGCCACTTGATCGTCGACCGGAATAGTAGTGGAGTCTGAAAGAAGACCCTTAGACTTCAGATATGTGGTGGTGGCGGTCATGGCGAGATCAAAGGCAGTGTACATCCGCTCGCAAACCTTCTCTGAAAATTCGGGCGAGCGGATGTAATTTTGTCTCAGAGTAGTGACCCGGCTCGGCTCGGCCTCTTGGTATTCTTTGAAAATCAATTGAGATGCAGCTAGGGACTCCTGCAGAGTTTTCAGCTCGTTTGTATGCTTGACTGCATCAGCCGAGCGGCCTACCTTCTCGCCATCAAGCTGGTCCATCAGCTCCTTTACTTTCTGCTCTAGACCCCGAGCCTCCACATTCTTTTTCTCCAGGTCGGAGATAGCCGTGTTTTTGCGAGTAGTGGCCAGAGTTATTTTTGTGTCGAGCGACTTGACTTGTCGCTCGGACTCGGCCAAGGCATGGGCCTGATCGGCCGTCTTTTTCTGCTCGGCCTCCAACAAATCTTGAGCTTTCTTCAGCTCCTTTTGCAGCTCAGAATAAGATGGGCCTTGAGGGCCAGACGGACCGACTGCCGCCTTCAGTTGCCTTAGTTCTTCATCTACTAAGGCCAGGCGATTGGAGACAGCAATCTCCTCCACCCATCTCTGACAAAAATAAGAAGTTGTTATTGGCCGATCGGACGGAATGCATACAAAACTCGGGAGAAAATAAACTTACCCCCGTGGCCTGCTGCATAAACTTACCCACGTGCCCGAGCATCGGCCCACATCTCAGCTAGTGGGCCCTTCAGAGTGATGGTATGCTTGGGCGCTGTAGGTTGGTCGGCCTCTGGAAGTAGCTCTTCAGTTGGAAGATGAAAAGTGACTCGTATCGTGCGGTCGTGACCTGGGGTCGTCTGACCGGCGGCCGGAAGAGGATCAGAGGCCGGCGCCGAAAACTGAGATCGGATGGTTGAACGTTGGACTGGTTGAGGAGCGGGCGGAAGGGAGCTGACTGGAACTGCCTCAATAGGGACCGTCGGCTCGTCCCATTCCGAAGGAGTCCGATCGGACGAAATGGCTTCGACCTCCGGAGCCTTACCGCGAGCACTTGCAGTGGCTCGGGCGGAGGGTTGAACAGTAGACGTGGCTGAGCGAACTGGAGTCTCCACTCGGCGCCTTTTCGGGTGAGGCTTCTCTTCTTCCGGAGCTGAGACGTCACCCCAAGTGGAGGGCTCTTGGCTGATGGTTGCCCCAGCCGCTGGCTCTGGGAGAGAAGCCTGAGCGGCCGACTCCCCGGCGTGTGCCCCGCTCTCTTCTTCATGCGAGCCGACCGGCTGGATGCCGAGCGCCTCCATTTCTTTGGCTGTCGTGGCTTCGAGCGCCGCCGCCTTTCTCTTCAGAATGCCGGCCATTACCGACTCCATGACGATGTCGGCTGCAAAGGAAAGGAGAAAAATCAGTTAGCAATCAAAGCAAATGCCCAAGTAAGATTCTTACCGAAGCTGCTCGGAAGAGGAGTCCGTATGGGACTCAGGCCGAAGATGTACATCACTCCTTCGTGAAGAAGCTTATTGATGTCAAGTCGCAGACTGGCTAGCATATTTGCAGCATGGAGGTAGTCCGGTCGGGTTTTGAACTTCTTCAACTCAGGAGTGGTGGGTAGGTCGACCTGCCACTTGGTCCGGAAATTGGCCTGATCAGGCATACGAATATAGAAAAAATACTCCTTCCAATGTTTATTGGAAGAAGGCAGTTTGTTAAAGAAGACTAAGCCGGGCCGAGCTTGGAACATGAAGGTGCCCGGCTCGGACTGCTTGGGGTAATAGAAATAAAAAAAGACGTCCGGTCGGAGGGGGATGTTGTGGATTTTGAACAAAACAACAACCCCACAGAGAAGGTGAAAAGTGTTGGGTACTAGACTGCCGAGCGAAACACCGAAAAAGTTACAAACATCTATAATGAAAGGATGTACAGGGAAATGCAGACCAGCAGTAAACTGGTCGCGGAAGACACAGAAAGCTCCGCGCGGCGGCCTATGTGGCCGAGCGGAGGGACCGGCTAAAAGAAGTTCAAAGTCGTCGGGGATTTCAAAATTATCTGTCAGAACATCAAAGTCACGCTGGTCGAATCGTGACTGCATGGTAGTGTACCATGGGCCGAGAGACTGGTCTTCAGGATGAGAAGAACTAGCCATGGTCCGAGCGGGAGAAATCTAAAAGACAAAAAGGCAGAAGAAAGACGACAGCAAGCGAAAGGAGTATCCTGGAAGCGAAAACTGGGGAAAGAAATGCAAAGAAAGCACCGGAAATGAGAAAGAAAAGGGGAGAATCTTACGGGAAAAAGGAAGATCGAAGGAAGAACACCTTGGATCGACGGAAGCAGGAGAATACGATCGATGGAGCTCTAGAACACGAGGGATAACCGGGAGCACGCGAAAGAAGGAGTAAGTCGACGGGGGAGAAAATGAAGATTTTATAGGGTGGAGGTCGGGCGGCCTCCACCGTTGGATCCAGGTCACGGGAATCAAAGCGCGCATCACGCCGTTCATTTCGAACCGCTTCGATCCCATCAAAGCACCACGTCGCCGTCGCCGTATGATGACGACAGTGCGCCACGTGGCAGTCATCCATTCGAAGCATTTAATGAACGCATGCTCAGCCTTAATGTCGAAGATTGGCGCAGATTACGAGGAGGGTCAAGGAATGTTGCTGTTGACTACAAGGTCATCCCTGCGGTCGGCCGAGCGGAGGATAATGGCATGAAGGCGCCGCTCGGCTAGATTCGCAGTCCAGTCAGTCGGACTAATCGCTTCCTTCGACTAGACTTGAAGGGGAGGCAAGTGATCCGGCGGTAAGAACAGGGGACCCTCGTTCTGGGGAGTCAACGCCACGTGGAAGTCAAAGGGCAGGTGGCCGACCGGAGAAGGGTAGGTCGACCGCCCGGCCGGCCGACCGGTGTCTAAATGATGGCAAAAGGTGCCCCGGCGGGAGTCGGGGTTCCGACGCTCGCTGAACAGGATCATAGGGCCGAGCGGATGGCACGCTCGGTCGAAGACATAAGGTAGCATACTGCTAACATTCTCCATAAAGCACATTACCGAGAATCTCCCAAGTAGACCACTATAGGTGTCCGGCCGGACGCAAGGCAGAGGCTGGCCGGTCGGATGCCCGGCCAGGAGCAAGAGGAAAAGGACAAGGGACATCTTTTTCTGACAGCAGGCATGTTCTATGTTTAGGCCGTACTCCAAACCTTACGACAGGGGGTTCCGCTGTCCCATCGAAGGCGTGCTTGGACTGTAGCAGTATGTGGTCAGGTAAGCTCACTGACAGGTCCTTACTGGGGTATGGGCTGAGGACACGTGTACACCTCGGTATGTGTGCACCCGCTTCTCCACAGCCCTATATAAAGGCCCTCATCCTTCGCTGGAGGTACGCATTCTACGATTCTTGGAGCCACTTTCTTATTGAGCTTTTCCTGACTTGAGCGTCGGAGGGTCGTCGCCGGGAACCCCTTCCCGGCCCGACTTCTGTGCAGGTTCACCGGAGGTCCGTGCGGATAGTCAGCAGATCCACGTCAGCCGCTTGGAGAGCGCCACGTGCCCAGCGTCCGTTGATTCAGCTTTCAGATGTGTCATACTATGCCATGCATGTAATGTGTCATGTCATCATTTATGTCATGCGTACAATGTACCATGTCATCATTTATATCATGCGTGTAATATCATGTAGATGGAATATTTGCATGATGTAGATGAGACCAAATCCCTTACACAATATTAAAACCTACATCTTCTATTAATATGGTAAGAACCAGATTTTAAGTTCTTGTTTGAGTTGTTGGCCAAAGTCAAACTCAACTTGAAGTTAAATATGTTCAAACCATAGGGATGCAATCTCATGATTAACGGGTCAATTTTAAACTTGAAGCCTTGATTTATTGTGTTAAAGTCATGATCAATGTGGATAGAGATAAAGTTGGGTGATATGTATTTGATGTATAATTATTAATGTGTTAACAACCTGATGTTTATGTGAAGATCAATCAGTTGTTAGCATAATGTGATAGCTGCATATAAGTGATATGCAATCAGTAAATTTGTTACCTACCACTATAGCTAAGAATGACTTGTTGGCTAAAGTCAAGGTTATTCTTATCTGTAGTGGATATCAACCCACTTGGAGAAGACCTACCATCTCCCAAATTCAAAAATAAGAGTATTTAAATTTGATAAATAAGTAGACTTTTATGTAAATTGTTTAATAAATAATATCATGTCTCTCATACATTATCATTTTTGTATTTCTAGGTTAATCATTTAATTATGACTTCTGTTAATCTACGTTTGTTTTTGGACTCGAACAAACTGTTTGGGCTAAGCTTCTTGCACTGGATTCAAAATTTAAGAATTGTTCTCAAAGCTGAGAAACTAGCTTATGTCATTGTTCAGCCTCTTCCCACAAGTCTTGATGCTGATGCAACTATGGACCAATTGTTGCCCCTTTAGAAACATAAAGATGATTTTGTACTTGCAAGTTGTATCATGCTAGCTGCTATGACTCCTGAACTATAGAAACAACATGAGCATTTGAATGCTTATGATCTTGTCTATCATCTTTGTGAACTATTTGATGAGTAAGCTAGATCCGAAAGGTTAGAGGTCTCTAAACATCTCTTTTGCTCAAAGATGCAGGAGGGTTCGTCCATAGTACAATATGTACTAAAGATGAATAGCTACATAGATCGTTTAGCATCACTCAGTTTTATAATGGATCATGAGTTAAGTATTGACTTAATTTTACATAGTTTGCCGAAAAGTCATTCACAATTTGTGATGAACTATTAGATGAACAATTCGGAATCGACCATCCCAGAGATGATTAACATGCTCATGACTATGGAGCCTTCTATTAAAGGTGAACAGAAAACTGTGATGTTAATAGACTCCTCCAAGAAAGGTTCTAATAGGAAACTAAAATATTAGACTAAGAGGAAGAGCAAAAAGGCCAAGATAGTAGAACCGGCACAAATGGGTCCTTGCCAACATTGTGGCAAGATGAGACATTGGCAAAGAAACGGTAAGATCTATCTTGAGTTTGTGAAGAAGAATAAGGCATCTGATGCCCCATCCTCTTTAGGTATTTTCGTTATTTGTTATCACGCTATTTTCTCAGATACTTGGATATTGGATACTAGGTGTGACTCACATATATGTAATGACATACAGAGGCTAAGGAATAACAGAAGACTCGTCAAGGGAGAAACAAGTCTACGAGTTAGGAATGGAGCAAAGGTTATTGTAGTCGCCATCGGAATATACTTGTTACAGCTTCCTAGTGGACTTATCTTAGAACTACATAATTATTATTTTGTTCCCTCATTAATAAAGAAAATTATTTCTATTTCTTGCTTAAATAGAGTAACAATTGTTGTAATATAACGTTGAATGATGTTCTTTATATCACTGGAATTTATGCAATGACATCTACACATTTGATACATCTAGTGATGCATTTAATATCGATATGAGCAATAAATGTGCCTGATTAGATAATTAATTAACCTCTTACTCGTGACATTATCGTCTTGGCCATATAAGCAAGAAACACATGTCCGAATTGTAAAAGATTGCATTTCTCGAATCATTTGAATTAGATCCATTTAACACATACAATTCATGTTTAAAAGGAAAGATGGCAAAGTTACTGATATGGGTTATAAGGAGCGGATCCCGTGTAATAATATGAAAGGGGATATAAGGAGAAGAGTGAAGAAGTAGGGAAGCCCGGGTAAGGTAAATGCACTCAGTAAGCAAATCTTGGTCAAAAATAAAGGACCGGCCGGGATAAAACTCATGGAGCGCACGACGCAAGTAGACATGTTCGGCAGGCAAATATCGACCAAGAATATAGTTCCGGATAAACCAAGGTGGGTGAAACATTAGCACACGCACCTACGTCCAACAAGGAAGCCTCGGTCGAGCATGAAATCCCAACTGAGTAGATAATCTTGATCGAGAATATAGGCACGATCGAACTAAAACAGAAAAAGGACTAGCGTGTTCAGATATGCTTGGCAGTCTAGGTTCGATGGAGAATAAAGTACTAGCTAAACTAAAGCAACAGAGGACCACTGAACCTAGGAACGCTCAGCAAGCAAAGCCCGGTTGAGCTTAGAGGTGCGCGTTCCTAAGCAATCTCTATAGCTGGTCAAACAAAGACCAATTGCATAAGCACAAGGTTCAACATGACTCAATAAGCAAAGCCCGATCAGGCATAAACACAATATAACTGTAACACGCTCAGTAGTAGAAGCCCGACCGAGCATGCACATAACTCATTCGGTGATATAATCTTGGGTGAGCGAGTAGACCTTAAAATTACGGTTGTAAGAAGGGGCTTGGCTTAGAAATATCTGGCCAAACATAGGCATAATAGGCTCAGTAATAGAAGCCCGACCGAGCGTGCACATAACTTATTCGGTAATATAATCTAGGGCGAGCGAGTAGACCTACAAATTAAGGTTGTCAGAAGGGGCTTGGCTTGGAAATATCTGGTCAAACATAGGCATAACGGGCTCAGTAATAGAAGCCTGGTCGAGCATGAACATAACTCGCTCGGTAATATATTCCTGGGCGGGTATATAAACACGCACTTATATAAGACTATTAGTATGAGATCGACCTAGTAAAATCTAGTCGGGCATAAAGACACTAACATTTATTAAAACTCGTAAACATAGCCAGTAAGGATTATTATAACTAAATATATGTACGAACAATATAAGAATAATATATGATCATATAATAATTTGGTTGATTTAGCGGGAAACGATTTCTAAAAACTTCTATAAGTGCATTAGACGACAAAGAAGGTACATCTGGGGTACAAAAAAATTCCTTGAACTATTATTGTAGGTGCTTACATCATCTCATAACAAACTTTAACAAACCGAGGTCCACCTCATGATTGCGGAGGTTATATAAGGTGGTATAAAAAGGATAATCCTCTACGTTGGCAAGGTACGTGCAACATCACCACTGAAATTCAAGTTCCATTTCAGTTTTACGGTACTTCTTCTTCTTCTTCCCGCTTGGAACAGAGGAGACTAACTTGAGGGTCGGAGGGCCTAGCCAGGGATTCCCACCCAGGTCTTAGGTCACTAACGCTTTGTTAGCTAGTTTCAAAGTGCACAGGAAGGAAAACGTCAGAGGCATTCTTCATCGGAGTTCTCCTAGATCTGCCTTGGTTTTCTCAGATCTAGCCGTGATTTGTAGTCTTCTTCGCTCAGAGGTATTCCATATTGGGCTTCTCCTAGATTTTCTTTGATGTTCTCAGATCTATTGTTATTCGTCTTCCCCGGAGTCATCACCTACTTCCTCCAGCTCTTTATCGCGCAGCTTTTAGATAGGATCAAATTTGACACTGTCTGTGGGAACTCTTACCTGAATCTGAGACTACATGATGGAGGACGCTGAAAAACTTAACACCATCACCATAACTCAAGAAGATCTAGAACTGCTCATCAATGCAAGAGTGCAGAGGGCATTACAACAGTAACAACAAGCAAATACTGGAGGTACCTTGGCAGTAGCCGTAAACCCAGCACTCTCGACCATTGATCACCGCAAGGATAAAGGTATGGAAGAAGATAATCATGATTATATAACTCCTACTCCTATTTCCCCTACTCGACGTCCACGAGCCTTTTTTCGTACTCCTATGGAGCAAGGAGGATGAAGACCAGTGCCACAAGAGTATTCTGGTGAGGCACCGGTAAAAGAAAAACGTAAGGGAAAGATGGTTGCTAGTGATAGCTCCCCTGAGAGAATCATTACTCCTTTCTTTCAGAGGGTCCTTGATGATCCATTACCGAAGCACTATCAGAATTTAAACATTGGGGAGTATTCTTGAACTACTGATCCAGATGTAAGATATGCGAATTTATTTTTAGGGTTACCATGGAAATACGTATTATGAGAGTTTAATTGAGGAATTACTTAGGGTTTAATTCCCTTAACCCTAAGCTATTTATAAATAGGGCTCACATCTCCCTCACCCGAACCCAAATACCCGACCCAAACTCTTCCTTCCTCTCTTTCTCTCTCGCACGGATGAACCCGATACCGACGGAGGGATTCTTCCCCGACGATCCCATTCTCGCCGAATCGCCAGCAGAAGAGCGTCGGATCTCGACGGTACCGGCCATCTCCGGAGAAGCGATCACCTCTTCGGCCATTACTTAAGCGCGATCGATGGTGATCCAGCATCTAGGGCACGTGGGGTGTTTGGCTTGCATCATCCCCGACCGATCAAGTTCCTTCGTTTTTCCTCCTTGATCTGTTCGGAGGAAGGCGACTCATGTCATCACACTTTGGGGCGGATTAGGTGACGCTGTCTATAGGCGATGATTGAGGTAAGCGTTGACGAAAAGATCTTATGGATTCAAAGATTTTGGCTTATAGGGTTTCCAATTTCGATATTCCTTTCTGTTTTGGACTAAGGGTAGGTGTCGGATCAACCTGGTGATGGATCTCCCCTGAGTAGATCTTGATCTTCTTCATTTCTTGTGGCTGATTGAGTCTCGACTGGGGAATTTGGGATCAATTGAGGTGAGTAGGGCTCTGTTTGTTAAAGATTTCAGCAAATTAATTATTCTACAGTTAATTTCTATGTTGATTGTAGAAAGAGGTGGTGTAGGGAGATCGGTAGCTGTCGGCAAGGTTCTTGTGAGGGTTGTAAGTTTTGATTCAATGCTACCTCTTAAGGTAAATGATGTCCAGTAAGGGTATTTCTGTTGATTTCATTCATGTGTGGCTAAATTAGGTTTATCTTATGGGTGTAGAGTTTTATTCTTGCTTAGATTAATAGTAGTGAATGGTTGTGATTCTAAATCCATATTGATACTAGATTACTGGGATTAAAAATCAGATTATGTATAGTAGATTAAAACCTTTGGTTAGGGAATAATTGAAAGATGAATTATATTCGAACCTAATCTAATTGATTATAGTATGTTTAAGGTTACATTATTCTAGATAACCTTGGTTAGCTATTACTTTAGAGTTAGCTATTTATTTAAGGATGATTCATCTATTTGTAGTAAACAAATACATATACATTAAATAAATTGTATATATGACACAGGATCTTGATCGGAGACGAGCCGTGAGACGTGGGCGGTTCTGTTGATACGAGTTATCTCGAGGTGGGTATTTCTTCCTATTTCCTATTTAGTTCTTTGAACTTTAAAGCATGGTTATATTTGGATGTTTAGATTGCATTACCTTAAATCTGTATATTTGTTTCGTTCCTGCTTGTCACTTCTATTTGACCTTTGATATAATCTAGTTTACTTCGATACGGTCTCAACTCTTGATATCTGGACTCTGTACATATGCATATGTAGAGTTTGTATCATAGAAATATCCAATTTATATGGTTAGCGTGTTTATCATGCATATTGATGTTGAGGATAGACGTAATGGGTATATGTTATTGGAGTTGCATAGTTGATTGACCATTTTGTATATTAGAGTATGCATATACACTTGTTGTGGTTATTAGGGGTGTTTCTAGGGTTGCATGATTGATGATAGTATCTATATTGTGATTATTCACATCATTTCATCATTCATTACATACTGACGACTATTGTCTCCCTTGAGGTTGAGAGGGTCGTCATTCGTTTATAGTTGTCCATTCGGCCACTGTTGGAGAGTGGTAGCTAGGAGTGGAGCTAGTTATAAAATGTGTGCAACACTAACCACTTCTCTAATCCATAGTGTGGCCATTGTCTGAGCATATTATTGTATCTATCTCATGCTTCAAATAAAAATTCTGAGTCTGACTGTCTGAAGCTTGCAATAAGATTTCTCATATGAGCTGTCTTGCTTGGAAGATAGAACTTGTCTAAGAATTGCTGCTCACATTGCTCCCAAGTGGTAATGCTATTTGGAGCTAAAGAATTCAACCATTGTTTAGCTCTATCTCGTAAAGAAAACCCAAATAATAACAATCTCACTGCTTCTGAAGGTACACCATTCATTTTTATGGTACTAAAGATTTCATAGAAAACTTCCAAGTGTTGATTAGGATCTTCATGCGGTCCTCCACCAAATTGATTCTGTTGCACCATAGTGATTATTGCAGGCTTTATTTCAAAATTGTTGGCTTCAATAGATGGTCTAATAATACTTGAACGAAGCCCTCTAGCATATGGTGCTGCATAATCTTTAAGTGGTTTATTCATCATGTTAAGTGTTCTTGTTCTTCTTGTTGTCTTTGCGAGGTTTTCCTTCTATGAAAGGTTCTATCAATTTCAAGATCAAGAGGAAATAGATCTCCTGCAAAGTTAGATCTTCGTATATGCAAGAACAAGATTGCAAAATTTGATTTACAAAGAAAAGAATAAAGAACAAAAGAATTTGATTCACAAACAAAAAGAATAAAAGAATGCAATAAAAGAATGTAAAGAAAATTTAAAGAACAGAATTAGAAAACTAGTTACAAGTTAGATGTAAGAAAAACAAAGAAAAGTTTAGTCTAACTCAAATGATAATCTCTAATGTTATAGACGCAGTCCCCGGCAACAGCGCCAAAAACTTGTTATGTCTCCGCAAGTGTACGGATACGTCGTCAGTAATATAAAAAGACATTGTATCCATAGGGACTGGTTATAATCACTAAAGATGTCTCAAAACGAATTAGCTAAACAACCGAATAAGAATCACACGAACTAAAACAAAACTAGGAAATAGAAATAGAAATAGAAATAGAAAGGTAATGCAGGAAACTAAGTCTTATGGAAGTTCCAGGAGATTTGGTTTCTTTGTGATACTTATCAATGTAATATGGTCTACCAACCCTATCCTCAATTGTCATGCGTTTGCAAGAAGTTGTCAGTTATCTTCTGCAGAAAACACCGGCTAGGGACATTAATCTACACCTTAAGAAACTAAATAGAAATGATCCCTATGAAGTCCATTAACGGGGCGGCCCTGTCACGACGACCCTCGGTCATACAACATAGAAACTCATCACTAATCAATTTACATCAAGATAAAGGGTATAGCGCATTCATCTATCCCTCTTCTTTGTAGATTCTTGCATCACCCTTCAAGGTGATCCCCTAAATGTCCGTTAATGGGGAAGCCTTATCACGACGCCCCTCGGTCATACAATCTATAGAATTCCTCTACAAGATCCACAAGAATTACAAACATCCAATCAAGTATGGTAATTAGATCTAAACACAACAATCCACACAAGATTGAATTGATACAAAACATAACAACATCATTGAAACAAGAAGTTGGCAAATCCATGAATTCATACATCAATTCACATCATAAATATTCCCTCCATCCTAGAACAAGGAGATCTACTCCATGAAACAAGAGAAAAGAACTGAAGACAAGATGATCGTAAACATTTCAATCTCAATCAAGAAGATAAAGAAGAAATGCTTATCTAAAGACGACGAGTGATCTTCGGAACCAATCTGTGCCACCGGAGTCGAATCATGGATGGAAAACTCCTTGAAATAGTCGGATCAACGTCCAAAAGGTGAAGGAAATGTTAATACAGTCTGATCTGACTGTTGTTTTGATGTTGACACTGATTTAAGTTTGTATCAGATATTAATTAAACTTAGACTGATTAATGATCAAGGTTGATCATGTGGAGAGGAAAAGTCCAAGTACGGATACTTGGCACGCGAAGTCGGAGAGGGCTCGGTAGCTTGTACTCCGGACTAGGTCAGAGAGGGCTCGGTAGCTCGTTCTCTGGACCGGACGAAGTCGGAGAGGGCTCGGCAGCTCGTTCTCCAGACTAGGTCAGAGAGGGCTCAGTAGCTCGTTCTCTGACCCGCACGCGAAGTCGGAGAGGGCTCGGTAGCTTGTTCTCCGGACTAGGTCAGAGAGGGCTCGGTAGCTCGTTCTCTAGACCGGATGAAGTCGGAGAGGGCTCGGCAGCTCGTTCTCCATATTAGGTCAGAGAGGGCTCGGTAGCTCGTTCTCTGACCCGGACGTGGAAGTCGGAGAGGGCTCGGTAGCTTGTTCTCCAGACTAGGTCAGAGAGGGATCGGTAGCTCGTTCTCTGGACTAGGAAGACGTTAGGGTTTAGGGCTGGGAAGCTCTAAAATCAACAGAGGCATTGGATCGGTCTGTTGACCGATCCAGTGATACGTTGGCTGTCTGGATCGGTCTGTCGATCGATCTAGTGATACTTTAGTTATCTGATCGGTCTCGTGATCGATCAGTAACCACACAGTAGCTTTCTGTGGGTTATCTGATCGTTCTGGTGACCGATCAGTAACCAAACAGTGGTTCACTGTAAGTTATCTGATCGGTCTGTAGACCGATCAGAAGGAAGTGAAGGATTCAGAGGACTATAGGGGATCGGTCTGTGGACCGATCCACCTATAGGTTGATCGGTCCACAGACCGATCAGAAGCCTCCCAGACCGATCAGGATATGTCCTGATCGGTCTGTTGACCGATCCACAACGATGTCGTTTGTCTTCTGATATTTCTCTGCGATTTCTGATTCATCTGATCTAACCATCTGCTGTAAGCTTTTTGAGTTACAGATTGCAGGTGTCGTGCCAATGCTTGAATTCAAACTAAGCACCATCAGAAGAATAAGACCAAGTGCTCTTTCTGCTGTGTTTCGCTGCAAATTGTGTAATTGGAGCGTCAACGTTCACTGGCTGTGATCAGTTGGCAACAGCTTGACTCTTGCTTATTGGTTCGAGCTCAGAGACACCAGTGAAGACCATCGATGGAATTGGTGTGAGTTCAGAGAACCAGATGAGGAGGAAGAGTGATTGGCGACGCCTGAGTTGGTCGCAGTGATTCGATACAGGTGACAGTGATTCGGCTCTGGCTGAAGACAGTGAGAAAGCAGAGGGATAAGAAGAAGGAAGAAGAGAGGTTTTGGAACAAGAAGATTTTGAAAAACTTTCTGTCGATCAAGCAAGAGACTGTGTGTTTGAGCTCTTGGCTGAGGAACTTCTTCTGTCTTTGCGCTTTGCTTTCATCGTGGTTGTAAGTTGATTGTTCATTCCTTTTGGCCACTAAACTCTGTAAGTCTTGTGCTTCATTTCAAATCTTCTCTGAGACTTTGTGGAGAGGTTACTCCACCGAGAAGGAGAAATACTTAGCCGGAATCTGTCCGGGGTGTGATCTACCGAAAGATCAAGGGATCCTCCACCTTACGTACACGCCGAGGAGTAGGGGCAAGTTATCCCCGAACCTCGTACATCCTTTTGTGTTAGTGGTGGATTGTTCTTTTTCCTTGCATCAGTTTTCTTTCTGCTTATTTCCACTGTGCTAACAAGCTTTTGTGAGGAATTAATTGAGTTTTTAGTGGAGGCTATTCACACCCCCCCTCTCTAGCCATCCGAAGGTCCTAACAGGAAAGTCTCAAGATCCGATCTCCCCAATGGGAGAGTCTTCCCCCTCTTTCAAAGGAGGAGAAACCCTTATATTGAGCAGGGCTTTGGGCGCCACACGGCCTGTGGCACGGCCGTGTGAATCTCACACGGCCTTACCTACTTCCCTCTCGGCCAGAGTCACACGGTCGTGTAGCTCTCACACGATCGTGCCATGCTTTCTCACTAGATGCCTTGCACTGGCATGCAGATCCACATGGCCTAGCAATGTTCTGCCTCTAGAAATGTCACACGGTCATGTGGCACACATGCACGGCCAGGCAATGCTCGATCTTTGGAACGCTTATATGGTCGTGTAGATCCACACGACCAGATTCTGGATTAGCTTCAAAAGTGACACAGCCGTGTGGCTCTCACACGGCCGTGTCATTCTCTTTCTCTACTGAAGCTGCACAACCAGCCACATTCACACGACCAAGGTTATTTTCCTTTAGCATGGCCATGTGACACTCATGGATAGTGTCTTCTTCCTTCATTTGATTGTTGAATTGGCCACGAATATCAATTCTCCTCCAAATTCGACTCCTGTAGACAGAAAACACACAAGACCAGATCTCCAAACAAACAAGAGTATATATGCTAAAAGTAAGCAAGGAGTATGAAAATGCATAGATAAAGCATGCATAAAATATAGTAATGTGCACCAAAACATGCTAAACAAGTGTATACAATCTACGTACATCATATGTCATTCTTTGTACTCGCCTAGATATCCCATATGCATTAAACATGACGAGCAGATACCAGTCAGATCCAGGTGAAGGCCACTGGACAGCAATCAAGAATATTCTTAAGTACTTGAGAAGAACTCAAGATTATTTCTTGATTTTTGGAGGCGATGAAGAGCTTGTTGTAATGGGTTACACCGATGCTAACTTCCAAACTGACAAGGATAATTTCATATCACAGTCAGGGTATGTATTTTGCTTAAATGGATGTGCTGTGAGCTGGAAGAGTTCAAAGCAGGACACAGTCGCTGATTCTATAATAGAGGTCAAGTATATTGCTGCTTCAGCTGCAGCAAAGGAGACTGTTTGGATTAGGAATTTTATTGTAGAGCTTGGTGTTGTTCCTAGTATAAGAAACCCAATAGACCTCTATTGTGATAACAATAGGGTTATTGCACAAGCTAAGGAACCTCGCTCTTATCAGAGATCCAAACACATACTACGGTAATTCCATCTCATTCGAGAGATCATCGATAGAGGAGATGTGAGGATATGTATAGTACCGACTGATGCTAACATTGTGGATCCTTTGACCAAGTCTTTGGCATAGAGGAAGCATGATGGTTACACTAGGTCAATGGGTATTCGATATCTAAGTGAGTGGCACTAGTGCCAACAGGACATTGTTAGTATTAGCCCTAGTACCAATTTTGAGATGATTATAAAGGACTCCTTTTGTATCATATTTCATTATTAATAAAAGGTAAAGTTGGTTATTATATTTATTTCAGTTCAATGCTGAATAAATAAGTATAATAATGTTCTAGGATAGTCGGTTCTAATCTACAACATGTCAATTAGTTGAATTGATAGTGAGATATGTAAATATATATAGAACACTACTCTAAATTATTCCTAGTCAAGCATTAATATACAAGGATAATATTAATGCGTTGAGACTAACATGCAAGCCAATGGATGATTTCATCTCACAAGTCATGAATATGAGATATCAGGTTGACACTTGGGTATATATTAGAGATTATGTACTGAATGACCCGCCAATAGAATATTTCATTGATCATTATATGAGTGTCATAAACATTCTCATGTGACTATTGGTATGAATAGTTCTTAGACCTAAAGTCACTACGGTTCCCTACATAAGGAGTTGTATACTTTGGTATCGTCAAACGTCACCTGTAACAGGGTGGACTATAAAGTCTATCACTGGTATATAATGAGTTATGCAGAGGGATGTGAGTAATATAGATGGGATCTATCCCTTTCATATGACGGGGGTGATATCTGTGGGCTCTTTGATTAGTAGAACACAAGAATACATCGTCATGCTCAAATGAGTCAATATGTGATATTGAACTTATTTGTTTTAGTATGTCTACTTAGAGATCAAGAAACACAAAGATTGATAAGAGGATAACACGATCTATGTCTTATTGATCAATCTAGATATCAAGGATAGAAGGACTAAGTCATACAAGATAATAGTCATGGACAGATTAGCTCAGATTTTGACTTTCTCGTCACTTGGGTAGCATTGATACCTTGCTAGATGTCACTCATTACTTATGTATCTAAAATAGTTTTAGAAACATTGCCAACGTTACGAGAACCTATTGGGTCATACACGAAGAATATATTGATTTGGAGATAGGTTCATTTTAGTTTGATTAAAATGTGATGAAGCATTGGAGGGGATTATTTTATTGATTAACACTTGAGCTAGTGGGAGATTGTTAGTGTTAGCTCTAAGAGTCAATTATGAGATGATTGGCATATCTGGATTAGAATCATTGAGTTAGACTCAAGTGAATCCAACCATATGGATTTAATCTAATCCGAATTAGACTTGAGTTAGACTCAAGTGAATTCATTCACTAAAGACGATTAATGGAGCTTAATGAAACATTAGAAGAAATAATTTTAAAATTCATTCAATTTCGAAAATTGAATTCAAAAAATGAAGAGTTTCAAAATGGCTTTAATGGAGTGTCAATGCTCATTAAGTGAATTAATGTTCATTAAGTATTTTCATTGGATGAAGTACAAAAGGTATTTTTCTCTCATTTTTGTGAGTGGATTTCATTCTTCTTCCTCTCCTCTCTTTCTTTGGCTGAAACTCCTTAGAGGGTTGCTAGCACAACCTTGAGTGTTGGTCTTCTCCATTCTCTTGTATTCGTGTGGATACCGAAAGAGGTACAAACATGTGATCGTGTTGAGGTCCTAACTGTGGCCTTCTCCATTCTCTTGTGTTCGTGTGAATACCGAAAGAGGCACGAACACGTGATCGTGCTGAGATCCTAGCTGTCAGGAGATCAAGCGCACACATCAAAGGTATAACTCCCTATTATCATGAAACTTAGTATATGTTGTTGTTTTCTTCCTTCGCATGGATCTTCTAATAGGAACTAGATGTTTTTTGTTGTGCTTTCTGCATGTTTAGCGCCCTAGTTCCTTACACTAACTAGAGTGTGATATAAAGATGGATCTAGCAAGGGAACACTATCAATAGAAGAGTACCGAGCATTCACCTCAAGTGGAGTATCAACAGTGCAAGTGTCAGATAGATGAGCTTGCTCCAAAATATTACCAATATATTAGGATTACGAGAGAAGATAACCATGAAAAAAATAAGCTACTTCAAGTCCCAAAAAATATCACAGAGGGCCCAAATCTTTCATATCAAACTCACAAGTCAAATGTAATTTTAACTCTTTTATTCCACTTAAATCATCCCCTGTAATCATGTCATCAACATAAAGAGAGAGTAACGTGAGACCTGATGAAGTACAATGAGCAAAAAGAACATAGTCATGTTGGCTAAAAAGAAAGCTAAGAGATCCAATCACAATAGAGAACTTATCAAACCAAGCTCAAGGAGCTTGTTTAAGGCCATAAAGAGCCTTTTTTTAATCTGTAAACTTGACCAAGGTTGTGAGTGACACATGGTGGAGGCACCATGTAGACTTTTTCTTGAAGATTTTCATTTAAAAAAAGTATTTTTAACATCCATCTGGAAAATAAACCACTAACGAACTAATGTAAGTGCAATAAGAGTACAAATAGTAATAAGCTTGGAAATTGGACTAAAGGTTTCCTCATAATCCATACCATACTGCTGAGAAAATTTTTTAGCAACCAAACAAGCTTTATACCGTTCAATTGACCCATCAGATTTAGTTTTGATTTTATACACCCATCGAGAACCAATCGCACGCTTCCCCAAAGGAAGAGGAATAAGATCTCAAGAACCTGTTTGATACAAAACAGAAAGTTCTTCCACCATAGCCTACTGCCAAAGAGGATCAAGAACAGCCTCTCTATAAGAGGATGGCTCAGACAATTGGTGAATAGAAGCAAAAAAAAAAAGAACCAAAATAAGTAGAATACACAAAATCATGTAATTAAGTAGACTTACGAGATCGTTGAGGGTAATGAGAAGGAGGATTCGCTATCACAGGAGCATCATGGGAAGAAGTAGGAGCAGAGGGATCATCGGGAAGTTGATGACCAAAATATGTATGAGTGTCAATCCTACAAGTAGCATTATTAGAAGAAGAGGTGCAAGGGTGGTCTAATTGTGATGAAACATGAGATGACATATCATCAGAGTCAGTGCAAAAATGATCAATATGAGTGAGACAAGATTTTTGAAGATTAGAAGTCTCAGAGGGAATGGAATAGAGTGAGATGTGTTTAAGAAAAATAACATGATGTGAGATATAGAGTTTTTGACTAACTGAAACATAGCTTCTATATCTCTTTTGACCCTCGGTGTAGCTAAGAAAAATACAAAGAGCAAACCGAGAACTGAGCTTATTACGTTCAACATGAGAACGGAGGACAAAACATGTGGATCCAAAAACTCTTAAGATAGAATAATCAGAAACAAAACCATATAGATTTTCAAAAGGAGACAAACCGGATGTAATAGAAGATGGAATTCTATTGATAGAATGAACTACAGTAAGAATAGTTTCGCCCCAGAACTCACTAGGTGGACTTAAAGAACTTAAAATTTGATCTCCATTCAAAATATAACCTTGGATGTGAGAAACGTTCTCTCAAAGTTTCAAGGCGATTCAACGGTTAAAACTCAAGAAAATACAATTCTTCTATAGTCGTCTTAAAAAATCCGAAAATAAAATTATTCCACGGTTCACCAAGAGAGGAGATGAGGAGATAGATTGGCTATGATACTATGTGAATAAAGCAAAGAATGCAAATAGTATGTAAAATACAATACAAAGTAAAGGAGAGAAAAAGGTAGCCACAAAAGGAGGCTCGCAAATTGTATTACCAATAATCTTAGGTTTAAAAAAAAGAAATATAAATAAATAATAAATTAATAATAAAAGATTAATCTATCTTTATATAATAATAATTTATCATACACTAACATATAATACGTAGAGCTGTCAAACGGGCCAACCCGTGGCGGGGCGGGTCGGCCCGTGGCGGGTTAACCCGCCAACTTGGCGGGTTGGGAAATTTCCAACCCAACCCATTCTAAGGCGGGTTGCGGGTTTGGCGGGCCAACCCGCGGGCCCATCAAATTTTTTTTTAAAAATTAAAAAATATTTCATATCTTCAACATTTTACTTCGAAAAAGTTTTCTACAATTAAATATATACATAAACATGTATTTTAAATATAAATAAACACAAACGTGTACTTATGTTGGATGAAAAGTACTATTTTTATTTTAAAATTATAACAAAGAAAGATAATAAATTGGCCTAAAACTTAGCTTACATGTGTTTTTCAACCCGCGGGCCAACCCAAGCCCGAGCGGGCCAACCCGCGCGGGTCGCGGGCCTAGGCGGGTCGGCCCACGGCGGACTTGGGTTGATAAAGTTCTAACCCAACCCGCTTAAATTGTTTGGCGGGGCGGACCAACCCGACGGGCCCAACCCAAATTGACGGCTCTAATAATACGTACCCGAAGAGAAGATTAACGATATCTCGCATTAACAAACTTATCCTAAGTTAGCTCTACTCCATGTCAACATCAAAGACCTTAAGTTAAAGTCTCAGCCTCCCAGACTACACCTTCAGCCATGCAAGGGATGAGATTAGTTACCGAGCTCGCTACTTCGAGCTCAGTTCCCTGAGCATTCTTCTCTAAGCTCAGTTCTCCAAGCTATATACATCTCACTCCAGTAGACGTCGCTCATGATCCTTGCGTAGTTGCGTGGTCCCTCCCCCAAAATCATTGTTGACATTGATGAAAGTAACTAAATTAATTGCCCATCAAGTTAGAATTAATTGTTGAAACAGACATTGATGAGGGTAGCTAGAATTAATTAACATCATATCTCTCTTATATCTTGTATCTGTATTAATAGCAGTAGTTATTTGTAATTTATCTTCATGCTAACCTAGGATAAATTGACGGAGACGTTGAAATAAATGAATCGTCTTCTACCACATAGAATTAATTGCCATCAAGCTAGAATTAATGGTTGGAACGGTTAAATGATTCTGAATTTTCTAGAAATCATGATTATATGTCTTCACAAGTATATCTTAACTTATCTTTTTTTATGTTAATCTAAAAATGAATTGACAAAAATACTTGAGGACGAACAAATATCTTTTGTCATACAGATACTCTCAACTTATACTTATAAATACTTAAATATGTTTGTCCTCACTCTAACCATTCACTATACTTTTAATAATTTACGCAGCAAAAGGATCGATTTTGTCGATAATAACTTTTTAGTGTGCTTTGACGTTTGTTCTAATATTATAGATAGGCCGAGCCACGCCACATAGGCCAAACTCTGCAAGTCAGACTACATCTCCATCACAACATCAGATTTGTCGATCCTACTGGTACGTAATGTCTTAACCTCGACTGTCATGTGTATCCCAATTAACCATTCATATGACTTTTTTTATTAGTTATTATTTTTAATTGATAGATTTATTTATAAATTGTGTATAAACTAAATCGGTTAAAATAATTTAACTTAAATTTATTAGATTTTGATTATTAGATGTAGATATTATATGGGTATAATCTATAGTTTTATATTCATTATCATCCACTATATATAGAATTGATTCCCAAGGGTTTTGAGTTTTAATTTTGACAGAGTTTTTGATTTCCCATTGATCCAAAATTTTTTGGCATCATCATTCCTAAGTCCATTGGAAACATCTTCTTCCACAGGGATTATTTCTGGACGACGCTAAAGATAAGGATGACTCTTCAATCATGTTCTTTGTCATATTTATTTATGTTTTACTTTCTTATATCATATTTTTCGATGAAACGAAGATACATGCTCATATTTCTTGTATTTCCTATATACAAGTTCTTATTTCAGATTTCTTAGAATTCATGTGGCTTAGATTTTATAAGAACTATCAATTGGTATAAGATACACAGGTTCTGTTTCATCGTGTTCATTAACAATAAAGTTTAAGTTTTTCGTCAATTTATTATTTGTATGTTAGATCAAGTTTTCCTAATATATTATAATCTTTTATCGTCGAACAAATTATGTAAGAGAAAATCTAGAAAAGATTTGATCTTTCATATAGTAATGGTTTAATTATTTAATTTGGTCGATCAATGATTATCAATCGATTACTAAATCTAAATAATGAAAATTGATTAAAAAGTTTTCTTAATCGATTCTCAGTCTAAATTCACGATGGGATATTAAATTTCTTTAAACGTGAAACAGGACACACACTGTTTCAACGCGAAACCGTGAGGAAAAAAAAATAATAATAACTCATTGTTTCAATGTGAAACAGTAAGATTAAAAAAAACTATTCTACTGTTTCTAATGTGAAACAATCAAAAGAAAAAAAAACATTGTTTTAATTTGAAATAGTGTTCATTTAAATAAATTATTGTTTAAATCTGTCACATTAAGATTAAAAAACCAACTATTCCACTGTTTCTAACGTGAAACAATCAGAAGAAAAAAACAGTGTTTTAATTTAAAATAGTGTTTCATTTAAATAAATTACTGTTTAAATCTGTCACATTAAAATTAAAAAACCTATTCTAGTGTTTCTAACGTGAAACAATCCGAAAGACATTGTTTTAATTTAAAATATTGTTTCATTTAAATACATTACTGTTTAAATCTGTCACATTAAAATTTAAAAAAAAGTATTCTTTCTAAACAATCAAAAGGAAAAAAAAACTCTTTTAATTTGGAATAATGTTTCATTTAAATAAAAAAAACTGTTTAAATCCAAAGCAAAACAGCACCGAACAAGGAAAAAAATATATTAAACTTTTTAAAAACAATTTGACTATTTATAAAAAATATGAATAATGAAGGTATTAAATAGTATTAAATAATAGTATTAAATTATAAATTTATAAAGAATTTTAATTTCAAGAGTTATATATAGTCATGTAGTCATATATAGTAGACTTTCAAATCGATTGTGATATAGTATCAATCGATTGATAAGTTTAATATGGAGTTATCAAGGCTGATTAAGTAATTTTTGTTCGAATAAAGTTCTTAGGATTTTTTTGGGTCTATCTACACAACGTGCTACTAAGTTGAACTAATGTGTCAGCTCAAAGGAAGACACCTTAGGTAGGTTTAGTGTATTTTGTGTTGGTAGACGTATATCTATGCTAAAAGTATTCAACCCAAAGGAAAGTTACTTTTATGCATATATATACATAAGGTAGCTTGCAACTATGGAACAAAATATTATTTTGTCCAGATAATGCACAAAATATGTTGGCCCAAAGGAAGACATATTATGTGGTCGATTAAGGTTGTTGTGAGTTATGAACCAAAATATAACTCATATAAAGTATCATATTATGTGCACAATGGGTCAGTCCAAAGGAAGGCACATTGTGTGGCCAATAAAAATTTGAGTTATATTAAAAAGTATCGCTAACAAATAATGTGTCGGCCCAATGGAATGTGCATTATGTTGTACTTTGTATCTCATAAAGAGCCCATTTATATGCATTTAAAATTTTATTTTATTTGCATAATTGTATATTACTTATATGTTCTTGGCTTTAGTTAAATCGTGATCTTAAATAAATTTCTCTCTTTAATTTCAGTGCAATATGTTAACTGCAAGTATTAATAACATCTAAACACTAACTAGTTCAAATTTTGCTGAATGGACTGTAGCCTTAGGTTGCATGGACTTAGATTATGCATTAAGGGATGATCACCCTGCACCTCTGACCAGTACTAGCAGTATAGAGCAGAGGACTGAATTTCAGCTGTGGGAGAGATCAAATAGCATGAGTCTAAGTATCATGAGGCTATCCATACCAACACCAATTAAAGAGTCAATAACTGAGGGAGAAAATGTTTAGGAGTTTTCCAAACCAATTGGCAAACCGATTCACATTAAATGTAAAGGTCGACACTACCACACTTCTTACGAAGTTGGTAACCATACGGTATACTAGAAAAGGAAACATAAGGGAGAGACTGAGGCGTGAGACAGCTAAAAGTGCTCACATAGCATCTCAAGGTTTAGGCAAAAAGAGAAAGAGGATCAATAAAGGAAAAGGAAAGCATACTGTAGATTCTGGGAGTTGTCAAAATTTTATTAGTTCAGAAGTTAATTTAGCTATAGTACGCACTGACATTTGGTGGATAGATACCAGTGTTACTACTCACATAAGTGTGACTATGCAAGGTTGTTTTAGTAGCCGTCATTCACTTGATGGTGAAAGATACATCTATACAGGGAATGACAAGAAAGCTAAAGTAGATTTCATAGGTGTTTTTTAGGCTTAATTTAGGGAATGATGTTTTTCTAGATTTAGAAAATACATTTTCTGTACTATCTTTCAAACGAAACTTAATTTCAATTTATTGTTTCGACAAATTAGATTATTCTTGTTCATTTGGAAATTGAATGTTTAGTATTTTATTTAATTTAGTTTTGATTGATAATGGTTCCTTGGTTGATAAGTTTTATAAATTGAACAACTTTACTCCTACGATTGACAACGTAATAATGCATAGTATAAGATATGAAACATAAATTGACCGACAAGAATTCTTCTATGTTGTGGCATAGGCGTTTAGGACATATATCCAAACAACGCCTAGAAAGGTTAATATCACATGGAATTCTCGATTTCTTTGACATGTCAGACTTTGATATCTGTATAGAGTGTGTTAAGGGGAAGACCACTAACAAAAAGGACAAGGAGGCTAGCTGTTGTAGTGACGTTTTGGATCTAATATATACAGACATTTATGGACCATCCCCTAAGGTATCTTGGAATGTATACATATATTTTATTAGTTGTATAGACGACTATTCCAGATTTAACTATCTGTACCTTATTCATGAGAAATCACAATCTTTGGACATGTTCAAAATTTTCAAAGCCGAAGTTGAACTTCAACTAGGTAAGAAAATTAAACCCATCTGATCCGACCGTGGAGGTGAATATTACAATCAATATGATGGATTAGATGAACAACATCCAGGATGTTTTATGAACTACCTTGCTGAGTGTAGAATTGTGCCTCAATATACCATGTCTGGTACACCTAGTCAGAATGGTTTAGCTGAACGTCGCAATCGAACCCTAAAAGACATGATAAGAAGTATGATGACTTTCACTTCTCTACCACAGTCTTTGTGGGGTGAAACACTCAAGACTGTATTTTATCTACTCAATAGAGTACCTAGTATGACAATAATTAAAACCTCATTCGAGATGTGGACGGATAGAAAGCCTAGCATTAGGAATTTACATGTTTGGGGTTGTCTAGCTAAAGCTAGGCCTCACAGGCCTAACGAAAGAAAACTAGACTCAAGAACAATTAGCTATAATTTTATAGGCTACTTTGAGAAACCAAAGAGGTATAAATTTTATGATCCCTCTAAGAGATTCTTCTTCAAAACGGGAAATGCCAAATTCATTGAGAACATAGAAGTGATAAAATCAAGGAAGTATCTTTTGAGGAAAGCATTGGCGATCCTCATGTGGTCACTACTAGTACGATAAGTAGCAGTATGGTTACCATACTGCATATTATGGATATCACACATTCAGTGAGCGTAGTAAATCAAGATATTCTCATGGCATCTCCAATGCAATTGGAGAAACCTGCCACAAAAATTAAAGTATTGCCTCATTTTGATGAGCAAGTACCTCAACCACCTCAAACACAAGTGTTTTTAAGGCGATCTTTAAGGGAACAAAGAACCATAAATTCTCGTGATTATGTTTATCTCCAAGATCATGATTTTAACATAGGGTTGGAAAGTGATCCTACATCTTTCCAAGAAGTCAAATAATGCTCTAACCCTAAAAGGTGGATTAATGTCATGCAAGAAGAGCTGAAGTCTATGGCAGACAATGACGTTTGGGAACTTGTCAAATTGCTTAAGAAAAAATGCCCATTGGTTGTAAATAGATATTTAAAACCAAAAGGGATTCAAGGGGTCACTATAAGAAAAACCTTCATAGACATCGGTGGAACAACAGCAGTTTTAAGCAAAAACCGATGTCTTTGAGTATTTTACACCGGTTTTTCCAAAAATCGGTGTCTATAAGCGCAGATTTTCGCTCATAGACATCGGTTTTTAAACTGATGTCTATGCGCGCCTTTTTTTTTTTGTTAATATATACCGATTTTAACAGCGGTTTTTAAAACCCGGTGTCTATGATAAAATAAAATAATTTAATTTTCCCACCAATACTTAGCCGAAATTTGTAACACTTCACTCTTCCCTCCAAACCTAAACCTATATCGCGCTGTATCGCAACACCACCACCACTTTCCTCCTCATCGCTACCCGTCCGACCATCTCTCTCAACCTCATCTCCCTCTTCCCCTTCCTAGATCAATGCACAGCACAGCTTGTCTTTTGTTTGACTAAGGACGCAGAGGGTAGCAGCGTAGGTAGCCTAACCCATGGAGGACGAGGTGACGGAGTTGCATTCCATCCCCTGACGCCGCCTCCAGAATTGGTAGCGGTGATGGCAGCTCACTCTCGCCCGCCGATCTCCGCTCCTCCATCTCAGCTGCACTCTCCGTCGCTCATGCGATCGCCCCTGCTACCTTCGGTGACCCCGCGGTTGGCCACCCCGCGGACGATGATGGCGTGCACGCTGAGGACACCCAGCCGCTGGTCAGCCCCATGCGGAAGGTCGTGGTCAGCATGCGCGGGTACCTGGAGGAGATCACCAATTAAATAGCCGGAGGAAGCACTGAGAGGGCGGTATACTCACCGAGGGGGATCGACACCGCCACACCCTCCGCCTCGGGCCCTGGATCGGCGTTGAGGTTGATGCCCTGTGGCCGCTTCGCCTCTTCATCTACCGTCGGCGTCACCGCTCGAGCTCCATCGCCCCCCTCACAGGTGACCTTCTCGGCGCCGCCCCCGAAGAAGTCCTCCCACTCGAACGACGGGCCCCACCTGGCTGACGCCGCAGTGCCTCGCCCAACGGACACGAACTGCGATGCGTCGTGCATTCGGCGCAGGATGGCGAAGAACTCATCCACGTCCTCCTCCGATGCCGCGGGACCCTTTTCTCCACGCGGCAGCGATGAACAAGCAGGTCGAGGCTTTGAGGGGAGACGGTCGTCGCCGCCGCCACGTCGCTTCCGCTGGGAGGAGGATGCATCCATGCACCCTTCCTGTTTGTGAAAATGAGTCAACGAGGTTAGCATTTAGCATTAGCAATGCAAAGTAGTATTAAACGGCAATCCATGCATTGGAAATTGTATGAAGCTGACAAACCAACCAATTCGATCAAAACCTGCTACTTAAATTACTATTACTATCTTAAAAAAAAGAGAGAAATGGAAGGTGAGATCAGGCCATGTTCATGCATGCTTCACACAGCAACTGATTGATAAAGTCTATATATTGTAAATTCTTTACTTAATTTGACTCATGCAGCGATTGAATAGTAGATTTAGAGTTTTTTCCCTAGCATATAGAGAAGAAGCAAAGTCTCAAGAATTACAAATTAGATAGAGGCCTAACCATCTGATACAAAATGTAGAGTAAAGCAGAGCTAATTAGATGGTAGACTGAGGGGTTTAGCAGAGGGTTACTCCACGACGAATTTGATCTATCAGGAAACCATCTGCAGTGATTGGTGATCTCTTCATCAATACTTTGCAGCAACCTGCAGTGATTTGGTTTCATCTCTTCCAGGTAACCTAGAAACTTGCATGTGTAACCTAGAAACTCAAGTATAGTGGAAGCTAAAAAATATTAGAGTTTCATCTTCTTGATCTCTTGATTGCAAGTATTAATTGATTGATGCATGCAATGTGTTTGATGAATTTCCTCAAAGTATTTAGGAAAAATGCATTGAAGCAGAATCTTGTAAGTTACCAACTTTCTAGTGGTATCATTTGCAAAATTACATTTGTTGTTTTACAAAAGAAAATATTGTCAGATGACTATAACTTTATTTTGAGTTAACATATTCTATGAGAAACATTGACTATTATACAACATGTCATATATACGAATTGGTTTGATACCATTTAGTTTTGTCATCACTTTTATTGTATTATCACACAATTTATATCTTTTCTCTCTATTCAAGAAGATGATGACATATAGATTTGTTGATTTAATTTTGATGTTAAAATTTTGTTCTAAATTTCCTTTCATTTTGCATCTTTGAAATATTATGGTTTAGCACAAAGATGCTAAAATATTTGTGTCAGTTTAATGCAATGATGTAATATGATCCTTTTTGCTGCAAGAGTATTTGGGCATGCATAGAATGCATTTACTACAAACTGAGATTTTTAGGATTGTATCTATCTTCTCTTCCTCTTTATCTTTTCTTGTCTTTGCATGTATATTGTTTGGGTTAGTGAAGTACCATTATCAGAACGAGTTAAGTATGAGGTAATAATTTATAATTAATTTAATGACCTTACTATTTTACTTGCTTGATCTTCAATTAAAAAATAATTGACCACTATGTTTTATCTTCAGCCTGGTCTTTGAAATGGAAACTGAGCCTTTTTACTGCATGTTTTCCTTTTTGGTGCTAAATATCTTCCATCTTAAAGTATTCATCTTTTTCACAGTTAGTTTTCACAGTTAGTTTGCATTGTTTTATCAAAGAAAATCATTTTGATAAAATAGAAAACTAAATATAGCATTTTTGAGGCAACAACTACCAACAATGACTTGCATACATAGTTCTTTCAGTCTATCAATGTGTTTACCATATTGTGATACCAACATTTATATTAACAACTAAACACGGAATTGTTTGCCTTATGTATTTTCTATGTAGTTTAAAAATTTTAACCTACTGTAATCCTTGCTCTATCTTTGCTAATATTCTTATTAACATAAAACTAAATATTTTAGGAAAAAAAGGGAAGCCTTCAACCTATCCGAACATAGACTTTTTTTCAATGCATCATTCAAATATACTAGGAAAGAGATTGTTGCATAACTGTTTTGCCGATATGATGCCTTATTAGCTTTTACTACCGATATTCCATTAACATTTAATTTTGATAATGATTACCAAAACACTTGCTGTTGTTGCAGAATGAAAATTGAACACTGAAAGTTAGGTACACTTTCACTGGGATTGATCACAATCTACTCGACAACCACTTGACTAGAAATATATCTCAAGGATTTTTGTGAGATTGTCAATCCTCTACCACACCATTTGACTAGAAAGGCAAATATGATAGCTTGGACTTATCATCTGGAGGATGCACTTGGAGGAATGATAGTTTGACCTTTTCATCTAGTATGATTTTAATTTTTTTAGTGAAATATTATTAAGTTTTTATATTTATCATGTTATTAAAATTTTTAACAAATATGAAATGTATTTGCAGTTGACAATAAGAGAAAACTACTATTAGTGCATATGGAATGATACTTCATCTATTTCTCGTTTGGTATGATATTCAATCTTTCAAATTATTTTTATTAATTTTATATTTTCATTGTTTATTTTACTTACACAAGTAAAAGCATTGTATTTGTAGGTGACAAGTACTTGGATTTTGCTTATAATATGATGGTTGACAAGTACTTGGATTTTGAGTTCTCTTTGTTGTTATTATGTACAAACAAAATTAGAGGTAGACAGAAACTCTTCACCTCTGCAATCAAAATGATGGAAATTGGAAAGAACAACAACTATCTTTCCCATATAATTCTCTAATCTGAATGGACTATCTTATCCTGTTGACTGTTATGGGTGCTAAAGGGAATATATATCTCCCTATTACTAGCTTGGCATATGATAAACAATTATTTTTGCGACTCTTTTACAACATTATGAGGTCAACAAGCATTTAAACAATATTTGTTTTCCAATATAATCTCACCACACAAAACAGAATTAAGAAATTACTTTGATCACAGATTACATTCAAGCCAAATGTTATACAAGCTTGATTTTGTTTTATTGTTCAGAATACTGAGGAAACAAAAACAATATTGCATCATTTAATAATCTTCAAATGGCACTCTAACTGAATTCTGGTTTTGGTGGCATTTGCAGGTCCATGATGCTTCGTTCCAACATGTTGATAACCATGCTAATTGAAGGTCTATTTTCTAGCTTTATCTGTATGCACCATAAACCCACTATCATCATCTTTTTTGCAATTTCTTTAGTCTTAGGATTAGCATCAGTCTCAGGACTAACAAGACTGGTATCAGGAGTGACCAAATCATAGTACTTATCAAAATTATCATAAACCCAGTCTGGTGTTAGACTGGGTTTATGAAAATTTTATGTACATATGCAATTTGTATCATCTTCAGGAACTGGCAAATGGTCAAAACAAGTTTAATAATAAGGAGCACACATATAGCTTGATATCTGAATTGCTTCCCTTGCTGAAACATATCTATCAAAACCAATTAAATGAACTGGAAGTAAAGCAAGGGGATCAAGGTAAGCTTCAAAACAATTGCCTAGTTTCTTCCTCCAGTTAGATATCCTCTTGATCGATCTATCATCCAGAAGGTGGATTTTCTGGTGTACTTCTTCGAGTATATGAGCCTCACAATCAGCTTGTTAACTAGTATGTCTTCACATCTGTAACACCTATGAGAATTTCATAATTTGCTATGTTTCTGAAATCATGGACATAATAACTGAATAATGTGTCCTGACCCTGTTTCTTAAATGGTCATTTGTAAACTTGTGCCTCTATTTTGCTTTAGCAAGTTCTAATTTTTAGGTCATATTCTGTTCTTTGTTATCGTCTCATCATGCATTAAAATGTTCACTTGATTGATATTGTTTTCTTTTCTTGTTTCCCCCTTAGAACCAGTAATTATTGCAGGACTTCACTAGTGGATTTTCACAGAAGTTGCTCAAATTGCTCTTACAAACTTTGCTTAGATTGTTGCCGAAAGATAGTAAAGGGATCTGCTTCTCAGACACCTGCAATTGATTCCTCCAAGGCTGGTAGGAGACAGAGGGCAAAGAAGTATGTCATCAGAGAAATTGTTGGGAAAAGACGGAGACATTCCACTGGTGAGCGACCAGATAACTCATCTTTATCCACTGTTGAATCTGATAGCAAGGCTAAGAATCATGGAAGCAACATTCCTTGCCCACCCAAGGAATCGGGAGGCTGTGGAAACGGTCTTCTTAAGTTAAGTTGCAGCATACCATTTGTTTGGTCTAAAATGGACTTCTCTTCTCTCTTTCAACTATGATTTTTAGTCTTGGTTTACTAATATATTATTTATGTATTTTTACAGTTTACAAATCTCAAGTATTCCAGAGTTGAAATTGATGAAGTGCGGTTTGAGTGGGCTGAATGCATGCTAGATTACATTTGAAGTGTGGTTCTACCTTGATGTGTTGTTAAAAGAATGTTCTACCTTGATTCTGATATCTATTAGCTTTTGATGTAAACAGAATGTTTGTGTATTTTATGGATACTGTTGTAAGAAGATTATTTATGTAATTTGTGAATATTTGTGTATTTTATGGATACTATTGAATGAAGAATATTTGTGTAATTTGTGAATATTTGTGTATTTTTTTGGTTACTGTATTCATTGTTTTGGAAATCAATGTGCTGTTAAAAAATATCGATTTTACATCGGTTTTTCACCGCTGCAAAACCGGTGTTATTAACTAATATTACATCGGTCGTATACCGCTGCCAAAACTGGTGTTATTAATATATAATATTACATCGGTTTTACACCGTTGATGAAATGGTGTCGTTAAGTCATACTACACCGGTTAATAACCAATTCGAACACCGGTGTCGTTAAGTGATATTACACCGGTTTTAACCCGATGTCTAAAATGGTAGACCTTTTACATCGATTTCATAGACATCGGTCGAAAATAAAATAGACACCAGTGGAAAACTGATGTCTATGAGGGGTTTTGTTGTAGTGGGTAATGTCAAAAAGTATAAGGCTCGTCTTGTTGCTAAGGGATTCACTCAGAAAGAATATATTGATTACAAGGAGACTTTCTCACCTGTGTCGACAAAAGACTCCCTTAGGATAATCATGGCACTTGTAGCTCACTATAATTTAGAACTACATCAAATGAACGTAAAGACTGCATTCCTCAATGTAGACATAGAGGAGTCTATATATATAGTGCAACCAGAGAACTTTGAGTCTAAGAACTCAAAGTACCTAGTATGCAGATTAAAGAAGTCCATTTATGGTTTAAAGCAGGTGTAGCAACCGTTCTCCCTGCTCTAACAATGTTGGGTTACCTTTTCTCTGTTACTTCTTCTTTAAATGAAGTGCTACTCTATTTAACAATAATTAAATAAACTTCTTGCACTCTCTATAATGAATCCACATACAAGGTATCAGATAGCATACCTAACGTGCCAAAAGTATCAATCTCCAAAACTGATTAAACATTTCCTCATTTTATTAATTTAGAATTTCATGCATATTCATTGAAAAGACATGGAATCATCATATATAACAAACATTAACCAAGACTAATCCATTTAATCATTAGCTACAAAAACACTAAGTGATACCCAACATATGCAAAATTAACAATTCATGAAATCTTCTTAATAATGAATAGACAGTAAATCTCTAAATTTTCTTAGTAATTTAAAGAAAAATCTTAATATGTTCTTAGCAGATTCCCAAGGCTTTCCATAGTCCAGGCATCACACACACCATCACGCATCCCCTTGTCGCCTTCCTTCAAATTTGTTTTCCTTTTCCTTTGTCTACAGTAAGAGGAAATGTAACTAGAAAGCAACAAAGCTTAGTAAGTACTACCTAACTCACAAAAATCTCGAAATGTGCAAGCATGTTTTTTTTTTAAAAATACTTTTCATGCCAGAATCTTTATTAATTCTTACACTGATGGTACCTGTAAACATGCAGGAATACTTTCGTACTAATAAAAGAGCAAAAACATGTTTAACCCAAGAAAACATACATATACAAGCATTTAACTTTCTTAAACTCGCTCTTTCTTAACTTAACATGTAACTTGGAAATTCTTCAAACTTGAAAAGAAATTTTGCTAAAGCATATACTTGAAAATAAATAGCTTCACTTGGGATACCTAAGGCGTAAGTACCATCTCATGCGCATTCCCTAACAGGTTGGGGTAGCGAGCCACCAATCCTAAAAGAGCAGACCTTGGTCTACCAGGGCCATGACCTTGGTATTGGACACCTGGATTTATTTACGACAACCTTGGAAGTCGGGTACTGGCCTTTCAAAGTAAAATATCTTAATTACTTTTTCTTTAAATGCCTTGGCATTTTAACAAGCATCTGGTGTGCCAAAATCCCTAAAGTCTTGACTTTTGAATCTACTTAAGGCCTTAGCCTTTTTCTTTCTTTCCTTTATCTTTCTTGTACTTCTCTTAAGCCCATAATATTGATAGGGTATTCTTCCATATGCATCTACAAGTGAAATCAACTAGGTAACACACAATCATGGATAGAACACAAAAGAAATATGCACATATAATATTTCTACGACGAGAAATCAACGGAAACCACCTCTTACTGCAGGTGAGCAGTACTTACCGTGTTATCTTGAACTTACTAACACGAAACCCCTCTAGGATTCCGGTGAAAATTGAGATCCTCACGGTTTGCTCACGTCCATGCGTTCCTCTTGTCGAGACAAGTCGGAAAATATCAAAAGCTCTCTCCAAGCTCGTCCTAGCTGGCCACCACAGGAAGCCCTAGGTTCCTTTTGTTTTTCGCCCAAGCCAAGGAGGAGTCGGCGCACGGGAGGAAGAGGAGAGGCTAGGTCGAGAAGATTTCATTATTTCTCCTAAGTTCTTCTATTTATACCTGATGATGTATTTATTTTTTATTTTTACATAAAATTATTCTGCTCTCTTTTCTTTCAGCACACCCCTACTGGGGCACCTAGTCATCCTAAACATTCTTAAGACTTTGCTTACTAAGGGGTTCCGGGGTCGAACCTTGGCTCGATAACTTTTTGCCGCAACTTTATTTCTTTTGGTAAAAATACCAATCAACCTCCGAAAATTCCGTAAAAATACTCTAAAAATTTCTAAAAATCTCTAAAATATTTCTAAAGCATTTATAAATATTTATAAGCACATTTAGAACTCAAAACAAGGAAATTTGGGGTGTTACAACAGGCGTCCTATCAAGTGGTACCAAAAATTTGATCAAGTGATTACCTCATTTGAATTTAAAGAGAACCCCGTTGATCAATGCATATATGTCCAGTTCAGTGGGAGTAAGTTTGTTATACTTATTTTGTATGTGGACTATATATTGCTTGCAAGCAATAATAAGGGCATGCTGCATGAAACCAAGTCATTTCTATATAGTAATTTTGAAATAAAAGATCTTGGTGAAACATCCTTTGTTTTAGGTATACAGATTTATCATGATCATTCAAGAGGCATTCTTGGACTGTCACAACAAACCTATATTGAAAAGGTGCTTATACGGTATAGTATATAGAACTATGCACCTCGTGACACACCTATGTCATGAGGTGACAAATTCATCTTGCAGCAATGTCCATGACTTGAACTTGAAATAAAGGAGATGGAGGAATTCCCATATGCGTCAGCAGTGGAAAGTCTCATGTATGCACAAGTTTGTATTCAACCAAATATACCATTTATAGTGGGGATGTTAGGATGATATGTAAGTAACCCAGGACCATCGCACTAGAAAGCAGTAAAGAGAGTGATGCAGTATTTGCAAAGAATTAAAGGACATATGCTCACGTATCGAAGATCAGATCATCTGGAGGTGATTGGATATTCAGACTCCGATTTTGCTGGATGCTTGGATAGCGGGAGATCTATTTCGAGCTATATTTTCATACTTGCTAGAGGGGCTATATCTTGGAAGAGCGGCAAGCAGACGCTAGTAGCCACTTCTACTATAGAGGCAGAGTTGGTAGCATGCTACGAAGCATCCAATCACGGGATTTGATTGTGGAACTTCATCACAGTATTATAGATCATTGATGGCATTGACAAACCACTAAGGATCTACTGTGATAATAAAGCCACAGAACTTTATACCAAGAACAACCGTAGTTCGTCGAAGTTCAAACACATCGACATCAAGTTTCTAGCAATTAAAGAAAGAGTTCAGAGTTGTCAAATTATAGTTAAGCACATTAGCACAGATTCCATATTGGTCAATCCACTCACCACAGGCTTGGTACCTAAGATTTTTCATGCGCATGTTGTGAATATGGGAGTCATTCTTATGGAAGAACTCATCTAGTGGGAGTTTATATCTATCTTATTGCTCTATATTTGATAATAAAGATAAACATTTTATTTTGATTATTATACGTACTTAAAGTTCAAAATATTAATGGGAATTTATATGTTTGTTTGATATTCTGACTATGATATCATCATTTGCTACTGTTATTTAGCATTTGGTGTTTATAAATATGATACAGATTCCTTTTGGAATCATAAAGTTGATCATGATTTGGGCAGTTTGTCGAAGTCCTAGCACATCGACATCAATTTTCTAGCGGTTAAAGAAAGAGTTCAGAGTCGTTAAATTATGGTAGAGCACATCAACACAGATTCCATGTTGGCCGATCCACTCATCAAAGGCTTGGTACCTAAGGTGTTTCATGCGCATGTTGTGGATATGGGAGTCATTCTTATAGAAGAACTCATCTAGTGAGAATCTGTATTTATCTTATTGCTCTATATTTGATAATAAAGACAAACATTTTGTTTTGATTATTGTACGTACTTAAAGTTCAAAACATTAATGAGAATTTATATATTTGTTTAATATACTGACTGTGATATTATCATTTACTACTGTTGTTTAGTATTTGATGTTTGTAAATATGATACAGATTCCTTTTGGAATCATAAAGTTGATCATGATTTGTTATTGCAGTTTAGTATAAAGTATTTCGCAAATATAATCTAATCTCTTTTGAGATTATCTTAGGACCAGTTGAAAATTGACATATACTGATTGCATTTCATGTAATTTTCACTCTACACATTTGCATCTTGATCTATATCATTAATGACATTGGTATATTACTGTTGAAGCTTGTTATGATCATATACAGTAGTTATGACCTCTTTAGTCATATACCAATGAAGTTAATGGACCAGATTGTTTACAAGAGTATTCTATACCCATAAAGCTTAATATCAACTAAAGTTTACTTGTATTTCATATACAACTTATAAATAGCAGAAATACAACTTATAAATAGCCCAAGTGGGAGATTGTTAGTTATTGTCTCTAATTAATGGGTTTAATTGTAAGTTGTACATATGAGTACAAATCAAACCCATTAAAGTGATCTAACTTAGGCTTATTGGGTTTCAGTTATTGGATGTAGACATTGTATGTGTAGAACTTATAGTCCTGCATCTATTATCATCTATAGGCTGATAATAGATGTCCACTATATATAGGATTGGTCCATAAGGATTTAGGGTTTTAATCTTGACAGCGCTTTTGATTCCTCATTGACCTAAACTTTTCAATGTCGTCACCCCTAAGCCCCTTGGAAGACCTTCCTTTTCTTTCCACTGTATCTTCATCCACAGGGATTATTTCTGAATGACACTAAAAATATGGATGACTCTTCAATTAAGTTCCTTGTCATATTTATTTATATATATATTTTTTTATATCATGTTCTCGATGAAATAAAGATTCATGCTCATATTTTTATATTTTCTATGTACAAATTCTTATTTTAGATTTCTTAGAATTCATACGGTTTAGATTTACAAGGACAATCATATTTTTAAAACAAAAATTAATTATTGGTATACACATGATGACCAATAAATGATTCATAGACTATCCTTACTGATAGGATAGAGCTTACCCTTGACATCCACCTTCTCGACAGGCTCCAACATCATTACTTCCACCTCAGCCTCCATCTCACAGACAGATTTCTATTGCCAAAGAGAATAATTAAAACTTTTATTGTATTTGTTAGATAAAACTATAATAACGGGAAGTCTACTAGTTTTAAGAGTCGAGGTCAAACCTCAATTAGACACTCAGATAGAAGAGATTTAGCCAACTAAAGGTCTCAACAAACTGAGTCAGGAGGTTGGACTTAGATTAGGTTACAGGTTAACAGTTTAAAGGAGATAAATAAGTGGAGATGATTTTTGTTGCTTGTGCTGACACGCTAAAGGTTAATGGGAATGTTTTAAAAAAGTGAAGGAAAAAGGTACTGATGTAGAAGAACAAATTGATATGATTTAAACATAGCAGGATTTCCTTTTTCTTATTCCTTTTTTCCTTTATCCTTGCACAACTTGATCCTGATCACTAATAAAAAATCAGTAAAATACAAGTCTTGGCAAGACATTGTAGAAAACAAAATCCAAAAACTCTAAAATAATTATAACTCTGGCATGAAGTAATTGACAGGGGTGGGCAAGGCCCCTGCGAACTATATATATATATATATATATATTATCTACAGTGACCTCTTCACGCACACAGAACATGCATAGCTACATAAATATTCTTTATATTTATATATATATATATATATAAAATCTACAGACCTCTTCACGGAAAGTCTTCACGCACACAGAACATGCATAGCTACACAAAATAGCATTAATTTCTTTTGTTTTATCTCATCAATGCAATCACTTAGTAGACGATTTATTCTAGGTTGGTTTATTGTGTAAATGACGCACCGAAAACGGCATTCACCTAGAAATGTTCACAGATCGATCTTATCTAAGCACGACTTAATCAAGATTAATGCAGTTTAGCTAAACTCAAGTAAAAATAAGAAAAGATTTCCCCAAGATATTAACCACACAAATATGTTCATATTCTCTTCGCTCGTTAATTCATTCATGGATAGTTGAGTTTTGAATGATATATATAAAATTTACTGGTACTGAACCAATTACTATCAGTGTCTAATTACTAATTCGATCACAATTAGCACAGGCAGCAAAGCCCATCAACACAAGCAACAGAACTCTAAACCATGTTTGTTCATGCCTATGTTGATTTGTTCATGCCTATGTTGATTTACCCATGACATGGAGGTGCTGCCAACGTCGGGTTCACCTCTGCCTCCACCGGCACGCCGCCAGTAGAGGCTATTGATTCCTTCAGTTGTGATGAAGTTAGGAGAATGGGTGGAGTCTACAGAATCTTCATAGACCTTCCCCACTCACTGTAGTATTGTGTCTAAGAGATATTCATATATCTTTATAATAATATTGATGCGATGGTAAAGAAGGCCTATCAAGTATGAGTCAAAGGCGGGGAACAACAATCGATATGGAGATCAAAATCAAGACAGTCAAAAAGAAGGAAATCTTCTGATCATCAAAGTTGACCGAGCGGGTGGCAATGAGTCGAGCGAGTCTGAAGGTGTTCATTCAGCCCAGAGGCTCACCAGAGTAGATCGTTCATTTGGCCAGAACAATTACAGAGAGGATATTAGATGCTCAACTATGACGACCCTACAAGAGTTAATCCAATCAGACTATATGTCCAGTCGCTCGAGGAACAACCTACCAAACCGAGCGACCGTAGAGAAGAATAGCTGAGGTCACTCAAGCGGGGAAGCTCGGCCGAGCAGTTCCCCTATTTGACCAAACGGTGGGACCCCTTGCCTAGCTCATTGTATCCTTCTAGGAAATGGTGTCACTGACAGTAGGACGTGGTCAATAGGGAAATCGTATCAAGGAAGCTTCCACGGTCGTGTTAAAGATTTGCGTGTCCTATTAAGGAAGGATATTAGAGACACTTTTTGACGTGTCTTTTCATAGAACAGTTGGAAAAACGTGTGCATGCCTTGAGAAGCATGCACATCCGCTACGGGAGAACTATATAAAGGAGGATCCATGCACCAACAGAGGCATGCGTTATTTGTGCTTAGGCTCCTATTGTTGCTACAATTCTCTTCACCGTCTTTCTACTATTACGATGTCTGACTTGAGCATTAGAGGATCATTGTCGGGGACCCTTTCCCTAGCCCGACACTAATGTTCTTGGTTTTTGCAGAGCATAGCGAAGCGTAGTCTTCACACAACACTACAAGAAAAACCCTCATAGACATCGGTGGAACAACAACAGTTTTAAGCAAAAACCGATGTCTTTGAGTATTTTACACCGGTTTTTTCAAAAACCAGTGTCTATGAGCGCAGATTTTCGCTCATAGACATCGATTTTTTAGTCGATGTCTATGAGCGCCTTTTTTTTGGTTAATAGACACCGGTTTTAATAGCGGTTTTTAAAACCCGGTGTTAATGAACCAAAAAAAAATAATTTAATTTTTCAACCAGCCAAAATTTACAACACTTCACAAAGTTCCCTCCAAACCTAAACCAATATCGCGCCCCTTCTCTCAGCCTAAACCTAAACCTCCGACCATCTCTCTCAGCCTCATCTCCCTCTTCCCCTTCCTGGATCTCTTCCCCTTCCTGGATCGACGGCCCTTCCTCTCCCGATTAGGATCAAAACCACCTGCTTCGGTCCTAAGCAAAATTATAGCATAAATCGTTCCATTATGCCTCCTCGTTCGATCCTCTATTCCTCCTCCTCCTTCCTCTCTTCACTCTTCCCGGCTAAGGTAGGGGCCGACAAGATCGCATCGAAGCACTTGATTCATTCGATTCTGGTTCCCGTTCGTGAAACCAATTTCTTTCGATCGAGGTGATGGCGGACGTGCAGATGGGGGAGATGGAGACCTTCGCATTCCAGGCGGAGATCAACCAGTTGCTGAGTCTCATCATCAACACCTTCTACTCCAACAAGGAGATCTTCCTGCGCGAGCTGATTAGCAACGCCTCGGATGTGAGACATCGCTGCTTTCCATGTTGCTGCTCCCGTTTTTTCCCCCTGTGTTGTCATTGCTGAAGCAAATCGTGTGACTGCAGGCACTCGATAAGATCTGGTTCGAGGGTCTCACCGACAAGAGCAAGCTGGACGCCCAGCCGGAGCTCTTCATCCGCCTCGTGCCTGACAAGGCGAACAAGACGCTTTCCATCATCGACAGCGGCATCGGCATGACCAAAGCTGGTAATTTCTCTTCTCCGCACCTTGTCGGGATGCTCGTTCGAATGTTTGCATTCACTGCAAGTAGTTCATCGTAATCCAACTTTTTGAGGGTACACCATTTTTTGGTAAATGATGCTCTCCAAGTGATGGATCGGCGAAACCTGAAAACATGAAATAGCTAGAACATTGGTAATTGTTTTTGTCTTTGTAGATCTGGTGAACAATTTGGGCACTATCACACGATCTGGAACCAAGGAGTTCATGGAGGCACTCCAAGCCGGCATGGATGTGAGCATGATTGGTCAATTTGATGTCGGTTTCTACTCCGCCTACCTGGTCGCCGAGAAGGTTATTGTGACAACCAGGCACAATGACGACGAGAAGTATATCTGGGAATCACAAGCCGGTGGTTCATTTACTGTCACAAGAGACACAGCCGGCGAGCAGCTCGGCCGGGGAACCAAAATCACCCTCTACCTCAAAGAGGACCAGGTACTTGTTTATCTCTAAATAGTCTAGATTTTTAGCTGCTGCCGTAGTTTTCTCAATTTCTCCCACCAGTTAGTAATTAAAGATACAAATTGCCCCGTCTTGTAGCTGGAATACTTGGAAGAGAGGAGAATTAAGGATCTGGTGAAGAAGCACTCGGAGTTCATCAACTATCCGATCTATTTATGGACAGAGAAGACCACCGAGAAAGAAATTAGTGACGATGAGGACGATGAGGAATCGAAGAAGGAAGAGGACAGCGACATTGAAGAAGTCGACGAAGACAAGGGCAAAAAGTCCCAGAAGAAGAAGGTGAAAGAAGTCTCCCACGAATGGCAGTAGATCAATAAGCAGAAACCGATCTGGCTGCGAAAGCCATAAGAGATCACGAAGGAAGAGTATGCTTCGTTCTACAAGAGCCTGACCAATGACTGGGAGGAACACTTGGCCGTGAAACATTTCTCCGTAGAAGGACAGCTCGAGTTCAAAGCCATCCTTTTCGTGTCGAAGCGTGCTCCGTTCGACCTATTCGACACCAGAAAGAAGATGAACAACATCAAGCTTTACGTGTCGGACGTTGAATGATGGACGCTGAATGACCAGAAATGCCTTAAGGTACTTCTATAGATTCTTCCCAATAGTCTACTTTGAAAGCTTCAGAAGTGGAGAAACGATGGACGCTGAATGATTTTGATATCGGGAAACCCCTTGGAAGAGGAAAGTTCGGCCATGTCTACCTAGCCAGGGAAAAGAAGGTATGAAAGTCAACTCTGACAGATTTATCTAACGCTTTTCTTAAACTAATAATATTGTCAAATTAAGAATGGTGAAAGCTTGAATTTCTAGTGTCGGACCTCTTTAATTTTGTTAGCTTCGAGTGACTGCTCAAATACATAGCATACTAGAGTTCGTTTTCCTAGTATGTTCATTATGTTATAACTGATTTCTTTGTGTCAATTTGACGAGGCAGAGTAACCATATCGTGGCATTGAAAGTGCTTTTCAAGAGCCAGCTCAAACAATCTCAAGTTGAGCATCAACTGCGACGTGAAGTTGAGATACAAAGCCACCTCCGGCATTCAAACATATTACGCCTATATGGTTACTTCTATGATCAGGTTCGGCTCTATCTTGACTTATAAAGATTGTAGGCATATTGAACCTGAATTTTGTTTATGCCACCTCAGTTGACCTAGATTTTGTATCACAGACTCGAGTTTACTTGATACTGGAATATGCAGCTAAAGTTGAACTCTACAAGGAACTACAGAAGTCCAAATGCTTCAGTGAGAGGCGAACTGCTACAGTGTGTTCTTTGCAAACACACACTAACGGTTATCAGTGTATGAGCTTTTATCTATTATTGCCAATAAAGGACTAACACTCTAATCATGTACCCATAGAATTTGCAATTCCTTTCTCACTGTATGTACAAGTGTTGTGCATTTGCAAATTTAATGAGGCTATTGTGTCTGCAAACTTGAACAAACGTTCTGATAATTTATAAGCTTTATGTGTTTTTTTAGAAATGCCTTAAGGTACTTCTTAATGAATTTTCCCATGTTGTCTAGGTACTTCTATAGATTCTTCCTCATGATATTTTTGTTTATCATGGCAACGTCCAGAAGTCTATGGCAGCCGCTTCTGCTGAGGGTGGCCTCGATCCCATACTTGCCTACACTGCCGGAGCAGAGATCGAGCAACTGTAGTGGTCTTCCTCCTAGCCCGACTGGGTTGCCATTGCCTACTCCACTAAGCTTCAGATTCTGAGAGTTTAATGGAAAGCAAATGGATATTAGAGCAGTAAAGATATTGCCTTTGACTCAGCGCTTTTCATTGTACTACATCAAGATGATACATTGGATTTATTTGGATTAAATTAGGAGGAAATGTAGCATAATTACTCACTATTTGATTCTATTTACTGAACTGGTACCTGGTAGCACCCCACTCAATTGATTTCATAATTAGTGCATAGCTTCATTTCATGTCCTATCATTTCTCTATTGCACTAGGCTTTTGATTATTTTTGGTGTATAGTTTCCTTATTACTTGCAGGATCAGAATACTAGTTGGATGAATTGTTTGGATCTTCTACTGGCATGTTCTTCAGTTTGCCTTCTTTTTTTTTTTTAATTTACTGATAACCTTCTTGGGCATTAAAATTATATTTTCTTTTCTATTAGAAACTTACATCTTTGCAGATGTTTGCCTTCTTCTGTGTATCTTCCTGCTTAACTTTATTTAGTTGCTTTTGATCTTTGTATGGCACTAGTTATACATTTTTTTTTAAGAGAGATGATTTAGGCGTGTTTAAGATCTTGGTGGATGATTCATTGGATTCGTGGTGTTGGATATTGTCAGGTAGCTCTTGTAATTCCCTGTGGTTGAACATTTTGAAGTGGAACTGGAGGTATATTTGGAAGTCAGTGTTTAGGGTTGCTGTAGAATGATGCTTTGAATTGTTGTTATCTGGAGCTTTGATCTTTTGCTTCACTGAACTTATGCAGGAATGCAAAACATTAAGGATCCTGAGATATAATTTTCCCATGTTATCTGGAGCTTTGATCTTTTGCCATGAATTTTCCCATTTTATCAATGTAAGTAGCATGATACTTTCTTATGTGATGCATTTTTTTCTTTTCTTTTATTTATTTATTTATATATATGGTTACATCTATATATGGTTGAAATTCATGTTGACTAGTTAGCATTTTAGCTATTTTCCCCTTGAAATAAAAATTTGTTTTGATGTTATTGTATCATTGAAAATCATATAAATGAATTGATGTTACTCATCTTTATTACTGCTGAGGAATTTATTTACTTTTCATGTACTTTTAGTGATAAACAGTTATATCATTTGGGTCGACTACTAATGAATTGAATTTCCATGTACTCTTAGTGATAAACAGTTCTCAGGAATGATAGATCTATCACTATATGATGTGGTTGAGATAATTGATGAATGTTTCTCTTTTTAAGCATTCCAATTAGTCATCTTGTTACCTGGTGCTCTTATTGCTTTTTCAACTATGATTTTTAGTCTTGGTTTACTAATATATTATTTATGTGTTTTTACAGTTTACAAATCTCAAGTACTCCATAGTTGAAATTGATGAAGTGTGGTTCGAGTGGGTTGAATGCATGCTAGATTACATTTGAAGTGTGGTTCTACCTTGATGTGTTGTTAAAAGAATGTTCTACCTTGATTTTGATATCTATTAGCTTTTGATGTAAAAAGAATGTTTGTGTATTTTATGGATATTATTGTAAGAAGAATATTTATGTAATTTGTGAATATTTATGTATTTTATGGATACTATTGAATGAAGAATATTTGTGTAATTTGTGAATATTTGTGTATTTTTTTTGTTACTGTTTTGGAAATCAAATTTGTACTGTTAAAAAATACTGATATTACATCGATTTTCCACCGTTGCAAAACCGGTGTTATTAACTAATATTACATCGATCGTATACCGCTGCCAAAACTGGTGTTATTAATATATAATATTACATCGGTTTTACACCGTTGATGAAACGGTGTCGTTAAGTGATACTACACCGGTTAATAACTGATTCGAACACCGGTGTCGTTAAGTGATACTACACCGGTTTTAAACCGATGTTTAAAATGGCAGACTTTTTACATCGCCTTCATAGACATCGGTCGAAAATGTAATAGACACCGGTGGAAAACCGATGTCTATGAGGGTTTTTGTTGTAGTGCAATCAACTCCTGAGACACATCCCCAGCCAGTTGTCTTAACCGTTTTCGAACATGATTATAGTAGTGTCGTCTGTGGGAATTTAACCTGTATCCGAGATATGGAGATAGAGGAAGCTGGATGACTTATGACTGTAACATTGATGAAGGAAGAATTGGACATGCTGTTACAAGCACGGGCAGCCAAGATGGTAGAGCAGCAACAGTAGGCGGTGGTCGAGCTCCAAACAAATGAACCCACTACGTCTGCAATAGGCCAGCAGGCCGACAGCAGAGATCGAGTGGAAAATATGACTGCTTGGAGGGCAAACAAGAAGCCAACCAACATATATGGAGAGGCACCAAATGCGTCAATCCCCTTTCATCGAGTGTTGTTCCACACCTCTTTAGAAGAACAAGGCAGGAGCAGATAGAGAGCAAAAATCCTCCTTGAACGATGCCCTATTTGAGATGGGCGGAAGGGAAAAGCACCAAGGATCGATGATTCCCCCGAACGGATCAACAGGTAATTCACTCAGGGGATCCTAGACGACCCACTATTGCAACACTACACGCCATTGACGATCAGGGAGTACAATGGGACCACCAACCTAGAGAATCATCTGGTCAAGTTTGACAACACGACCACTGATGTGCGTAGATTATATACACTTTTATGCATGTTTTGACGCATATTCACAAACTTTACGCATGCTTTATCTATGTATTTTTATACCCCTTATCTTACTTTCAGCATAATTACTCTTATTTGTTCGGAGATCTGCTCTTTGTGCATTTTTGGTTGACAGAAGTCAAATTCAAAGAGAAAACGACATTCATGATCGATCCGGACAGCAAATGAAGACAAATGACACTGGTCGTGTGACCCTACACGAGCGTGTCAAAGAAGTAAGGAGAAGGATGACTCTGGCCGTGTGAAGCCACACGACCAAGTGGCTTCACCAGAGAAGGAGCAAGGTACGGTCGTGTGACAACACGACCACGCTCTATCAGTACACTGATGGAGTGAAGTATTGAGTCTTCCTCACCACTTTTTCCGGATAGACATAGAGGTGGTTTAGACGCCTGCTGATTGGATCAATCCACGACTTCAAGGATTTCCGGGCAACATTTCTGCACCATTTTGCCAGTAGTCACCATTACCAGAAGACAAACGTTAACTTGTTCGTTGTGAAGCAAGAGCCCAAGGAGGCACTGAGAGCCTACATCAAGAGGTTCAACCAAGTGGTCATGGACATCCTATCGGTCACCTCAGAATTATTGGTGAGTGCCTTCTCACAGGGACCTAAAGAGGGTGAATTCTTTCACTCACTCATCCGAAGGCTGCCAAAAGACTTTGACCACCTGCTCAAGCGCGCCAATGAATACATCAACATCAAGGAGGCCCAAGTAGCACGAAGGAAGGAAGTGCCCGCTGAACATACTATTGCCCCTGAACGATGACCGACTAATAGCCATTAAACACCAAAGGGCCCCCGGGCAGGAGCAAGTCAGCCACACCAAGAGCTACGAGTATATGCTGTGCAGCACATGGAAGCAGAGCGGCTAAAGGTTGTAAAAGGCAGGCCGTGGACACGGTTGCTGCTCCTATCATCGTTCGGCGACACATAATACTTGAGACTGCTACGACTTGGGGCCAGTTTCAAGCTGACCAGCTCCTCTAGAATATCGCTATCGTTCACCCTCTCCTGGTCGGCATCATTAATGCTGATCAGATGGACGACGGGAAGAAAAAAGAACGGCAGTTGAGCAGCGTCAATGCTAGCCTCAATGAAGAGGTAATGTGAGTCCTGCCTGGGCTTCATCCGAGCGGGCTCGATCTTTAGCTTGGGAGGAGAAAAACCGAAGCAATGTGGTGCGAGCCAAAATTGGAATGATTACTGCAGGGCTGACCGATGATGATTCCAATAGAGCAAGGAAGTCACACGCACAACAATTGGAGATACATGCTGTGGGATGAAGCAAGGAGAAGGCTGAGGGGCCAGAGATCAGTTTTGGCCCTTAGGACCTAAAGGGAGTGGAGATCCCTCACGATGACGCCCTGATCATCCGAACGATAATAGCTAATTATACTATTCACTAAACTTTTGTGGATACAGGAAGTTCAGTGAATATCATCTTCAAAAAAATCAACCAGAGTGACTTGCAGCCCATGACAACCCCTCTATACGCGTTCACAAGCAATGAAGTATTGCCGATCGGCTAGGCTCGGCTAGCCATATCACTTTGAGAGGAGCCTCTCAAAAGGACAAGGACCTCAAACTTCTTCGTGGTGGATGCGTCATCCGCCTACAATGTAATATTAGGCCGACCGACCTTAAATGAGTTCTGAGTCATAATATACACCTTCTGCCAGAAGATCAAGTTCATGATGGATAATTCGGTGGGCGATGTCAAGGGCGACCATTTGGCCGCTCGGCGGTGCTATGTTGAGATGATTAAATTTGAAGAGAAAGTCGCTCAGAAGACTCAGTGTTTTGAGGTGAACGCAATCATAGAGGAGCCTTCTACGCTAGCCTATGATGAAAAAGAGGAGGTTCAGATCCATTCCAGCCGATTGGAAGCAACAACCTTTGTCACCGTCGATCTGACAGACGATAACAAGGGAGAGTTGGTCACATGCCTTAGGCGAAACCACGATGTGCTTACCTGGTCAACTCACGAGCTCTCGAGCATCTCGCCAAGCGTGGTGTAGCACAAGCTTCACGTCCGACCGGATGCCCAGCCAGTGAAATAGAGTTAGAGGGATTTCAATTTGGAGAAGAATCGAATCATCAGAGTGGAGATAGAAAAATTGTTGGAGACCGGTCACATTCACGAGGTTCAATTTTTGAGCTGGCTAGCCAATTTCGTGCTAGTCTCCAAGCCAGGCAATAAGTGGTAAGTTTGTATTGACTTCTGTGACTTGAACAAGGCTTGCCCAAAGGATTTCTATCTACTACCACGTATTGATCAAATGGTGGATTCCATGACAGACTACAAGCTAATCTACATGTTTGATGCGTACCAGGGCTACCATCAAGTGTCGCTCGCTAAGGAAGATCAAGAAAAAGTCAGCTTCATTATAGTTGACGGGACCTACTGCTATAAAGTCATGTCATTTAGACTGAAAAACGCCGGCGCCACTTACCAAAAATTGATGAACAAGGTGTTTTGACGACAGATCGACCGGAATATGAAGGTATATGTCGATGACATATTAATAAAATCACCCTGAGCCACTGACCCTAAGGACGTATGGAATCAAGCTAAACTCGAGCAAGTGCCTATTCAGAGCAAAGAATGACCGCTTCCTTGGATACATTATGACCGAGTGGAGAATCAAGGCAAATCTGAGCAAAGTGAAGGCATTGCAAGACATGCCCCCACCCCATAACTTAAAGGAGGCCCAACGGCTGACTAAACGGATCACCGCATTGTCAAAATTCATCTCCAAATCGTCCAATCGGAGTCACCCGTTCTTCAAGATCCTACATTGTGCGACAAAATTCCAATGGGATGCGGAATGCGACAAGACACTGGCAGAACTTAAGAAGTACGTTACTTCCTTACCTATACTGGCAAATCCCATCGGCGGTGAGCTGCTCTGAATATATTTGTCATCCACAAAGTATATGGTTGGCTTAGCGTTGGTGCTGCAAAACAGCTCTGAGCAACATCCAGTGTATTTCTTAAGTCATATATTGAAAGATGTAGAATCCCGCTACACCTATCTCGAAAAATTGGCATATAGGCTGACACTCCTTGCTCGGAGGCTGCGCTCATACTTTCTCTCACATCCAATCATGGTGATGACTAACAACACGCTGGGAAGACTCCTCCTTAATCCAAAGACATTCGGACGACTGATCTAATGAACCACCGAGCTGAGTGAGTTTGACATACAGTATCAACCCTCAGACAGCGATCAAGGCCCAAGCCTTAGCTGATTTTATCACTAAGGTACAGAACAACTCACCGAATGCGACTTAGAAGATATATGTGGACGACTCGTCCACCAGGCAAGGTAGCAGAATTGGCATCCTCTTAATATCACCGTGCGAGGATCGGATGCAGCTGTCCATACGGCTGGATTATCAGGCCACAAATAACGAGGCAGAATATGAAGCCTTGATCACTGGACTGCAGGCAGCTCAACATGTGGGAGCCACAAGAGTTCTCATCCACTTGGATTCTCAACTGGCGGCGCAGCAGCTCTCAAGTAGTTTTGAAATAAATAATACCAAGCTAAGGCTATATGCGGAAGCGTTCGAGAAATTGAAAGTTGGATTTCAAGAAGTCATTATTCACAAGATCCCTCGAGTGGAGAACGAATACGCAGATGAACTGGCCAAATTAGCAAGTTCCTTGACTCCAGTAATGTTGGATAAGCTGATCGAGTAAGTGATGTTGGTGGCCCATATCAATAGGCTAATCGGGGGGAGTTGTTGGCGACTGGAGAACACCTTTAATCGAGTACCTCTATCTAGAAACAAGCCGACCGACTAGGAATAGGCTCAACTACTAAAAAAGAGGGCTGAATGATTCACATTGATTGGAGACCAGCTCTACAAGAGAGCCTAGTTGGATTGGATGATGTTCAGTACATCCTATAAGAAGTTCACCAAGACTCATGCGGAAGTCACTCGGGTGTAGGGTTGTAATCGAGCCAAATCGAGTTGAACTCTTGAATGTTTGAGTTTGACTCATTTATAATCGAGATGAGCTCGAGCTTTATTTAACAAATATATTCATTACTTACGACCTTATTCGAGCTTTTATCGAGCCTAAATGATATTAATAAATATAAATTATAAATTTAAATATTCATTAAAAACAAAATTATATATTTATAGAAAATTATAATATTCTTATTAAAATTTATAATTTTATTCTAATAAATAAATTTAATATATTTATCTATATTTTTCATAAGTAGAGTGTAAAATCTATAAATTCAATATCAAAATTATTAGTTTTTCGTTTAAAAGTTAATTCATGACACTTTTAATTCGTTTAAAAGTCGCTATGTAGCTGAAAAAGCGTTGTTAAAAGTACTGTTGTTAAAAGTCTGCTCAAAGACAACGCTTTAAAATCATTGTCGTTTGTAGCAAAGACAACGCTTTTGCAACGCTTTAAAAGCATTGTCATTTTTTGCAAAAACAACGCTTAAAAGCATTGTCTTTTTTAAGGACAACACATAAAAAAGCATTGTCTTTTTTAGCAAAGACAACATTTTCACAACGCATAAAAAGTATTGTCTTTTTTAGTAAAAGATAAGAGGTTTTAAACTGTTGTCTTCTAATACTAAAGATAAATAAAAGATAAATGAAAATGAATCTATTTCAATCAACAACATATTATTAAATAAACAACCAAAATAAATATACAAATTATCATCCTTACACTTCTATAACAAAGATAATTTCTTGCTTAAAAAAGAAATTTAAATTAGGACACTCAAAACTACTTCTCTCGACTACATCTTATTGCATGAATTTAAATGATCTTAATAGATGGTACTTATCATCTTGACTTGAATGTTCTTTACTCATTGGCTTTATCCATCTTCTCGCTTAAATCCCAAAGTCTTCTTGATAGTTCTTCATCAAAGTACTTCCCAGTCACACCTTTGGAAGGCCCCTAACTATTAGTCTGTTCAAGCAATCACTATTAATCATTCTTCCTCTTCAGCTTCCTCTGTAAAAATTGTAAGGCTGTTAAAACATTTATAGAAAGTAAATTTGTTAAATGCTGACAGGAGTTTGAAAAAAATTACAGGATAGACCTTCGATTATATCCATTAAAATGCAGTGTACAATTTAATTCAAGAGAAGGTTGCTTCAACATGGAACCAGCTTACCATCTAATTTGATCTATAACAACAAATTTATTGCTTTCTTTGTTTGTCACTCTCATTCATTTCATCTAAATGCTAACAAAGTATGCTACAAAAACTATGCTTTAATTCTGTTATAGTTCTTAATCCCATGATCAGTCTTCTGTGAGTTATTTACATATATTGCTTATATCAGACCAGATGTTCAGTTTCCGTCATACAGCTAAAAATTAAAAGGCATAGCTTTGCTTGAGTTCCCATCTACTCTATATTTTTTTTTCCAGGTCATGTCGCAGCAGATGTTTCAAAGGAAATCAAATTCTCCTACTAACTACTCAATCATATCTGCACTAGGGCCTACAATTACAGGGGAATATGTTTTGTTTTAGAATGACAATAGGAGAATAGCATAATATGCACCCACCTGCATGATCTAGGGACAGTGGGGTGCCCCATCAAAACAAATCAACCACCATTCTTCTTTAGGATATGAATAGGCTCAACTTTTACCTAAATGCAAGCAGTTGATTTCTTGCATATGCTCTCAGGCAGCATAATGGAGGAGACAAATTCACCAAAAGGGACTTTTGGAACATTTTGCTAAATAAAAATTGTTAGCATCATTATATGGGTCTCAGATGTACGATCAAAGCATGAAAGTTACATTAATGGTCTTCTTGTGATGCATTGTCTTCTTACAGATACATAAAGTTGCCTAGTTTATGACCTTAGCAAGTTGATAGTATGATAATTCACTTATCACGGTATGCAAGCAGTATCAGCTAAAGAAAGGAGCTCAGAAGCAATGAACAAGTGTACAGGTAGGGATAACAGAGAAAACAATCTTACCAAAATTGTGCCATTTCAGGGAATTTGTTTCGATAGAGATTCATAGAATATCCTCAATAGTTCCTAACACCAAAGGAACTATTTAGCCAAGTGCAAGTTGCAACAAAGGAGAATTGTATGTTTGGAAATTACAAACCTCTTCAGGAGGATCATGCTTCTGGTCGGGCAAAGAATACACTTTCTTCACGGTTTTCGCTCTAATTTTGGTATTTGTCACAGTTTTGGAGGTGTTGGATGCAACAATTGTTGTTTTAACCTTCACATTAGCACGAATCAAATGTTTAACAAATGCAATGGAAAAGAAACACAATATGATGCATAAGAATGGAGAAGCTTCCGATCCAAAATCAATGGGTTTCGATGCATAAAAACTGAAGCAGAACATGGGACGAAATAGATCTGAAAGCAAGCCACAATCTCAATCGAAGTTACCAAAATTGAACATTATTTTTTGACTTTTAGGAATTTATACCAATGATGTAAAGGGGAAATGTATTGAATTGCATGAGAAATCAAAACACGGAAAATGCTAAAGATGATCAAAGAACATGAATAAAATGCGTTTATAAAAACTACCTGATGAAGCACAGAATTTGCATTCTGTTACTAGTTTTTACTAGACCATTGAACAACATCCATTAGCATATCCCACAAGATACATACAAGTTCAATATTAGGTAAATTGACATCTTTGACATGTTGTTTTGCAATTTGTATAACTTCAGATATATTGAGATGGGAATATCTTAAGAGGAAGTGCCCTTTTGAGATACCTAAGAATGGATTAAAAAATATCTTAATCCAGTTGTTGATATGAAAGGCATCGACATTTTGAAAAATATACCTATAAATGGCTTACTAGTGTTATACCAAGGCATCGACATATTGAAAAGAGGAAGTGCATCCAAGATTTAAATTATCTTTGAAAGAATATAAGACTGAACTCAATTTTCCCAAGTACTATTACTTTCTCTAAGTACTAATTACATAATAGCATTGTTAAACCAAAAAGATGAAAACATATGTTCAACTTAACAAAACTTCCTAACTGACAATTGCTTACTATTGAAATGCTAAAAGCCATTGTTGAAAAAATGCAAAATCAGCAATAGATAAAAGCTGATAACAACAACCAAAATAGACATATTATCATATATTTTAGGAAAAAGCAAACATAACAAAGAAAGTAAAAAATGAATGAGGACCTATTGGAATTGGGAAAATAGAACACTTCTACATCTAATACAAGCAACAATATTCAAAGACATACAAGTACATTTACAACAGAATACAAGGGAAAAAAAGAAATCACACACCATTAAATTTAATATTGATATGGGAATAGAATGAGGAAGAGATGTGTGACTCACTAGTCGCACGAGAAGAGCCTTTTCCAACGGCGTCGGTTGTCCTAAACACCTCAAGTCGCTGAAGAGTGGCGGAGGCTAGGTCATGGGACGTGTGGGGATTTGGCGGAGATGTAGGTTTTTGTGGGGGCTAGGTTTTGGGAGGAGATGGAGGTTTCTGGGAGAAAGAGGCTAGGTTTTGGTGGAGGCTTGGTTTTGGCAGACAGAGGAGATGACCAGAGGTTTTGGCGGAGAGATTGGGGCAAGCAAGGTTTTGGTAGAGCAGAGGTTTTCGCCGAGAAGAGCTTTTGGCGGAGAGATGGGGGTGAGCGAGGTTTTGGCCGAGCAGAGGGTTTCGCCGAGAAGGTTTTCGCCGAGGTTTTCGTCGAGAGGAGAGATCGATGGGGGCGAAAAGGTTTTCGTATGTGGGTACAGTAGTTAGTATTGTAGATAAAAAAATTTTATAGATAATGCTTTTTTATAAAAGTGTTGTCTTTCACTTAAAAAAAAAAAAATAATTAGACAACACTTATTTAAAAAAACGTTATCTTTAATAAAAAAAAATAAAAATTATACACAACGCTTTTAATATAAAGTGTTGTAAAACAAAACAAGACAACGCTCTTTAAAAAAAAAACATTGTCTTTTAAGTGTTGTGTAATCCAGATTTTCTTGTAGTGGTCGTCTCGCGAGCTTGGCTTCAGATGTTCCTTCATGTAACTCAAGGAACTTCTCTCAAAGCTCCTTTGCTGAGTTGTAGGTAACGACCTGGTTGACTTATTATGGTGGAAGGGCGCTCAGTAGATGGAACTCTACTTTGTCGTTTGCCACATAGTCGACCTGCTCTTTTTTCGTCCACGGGTATTCTTTCTTACTTTCGAGTGCTACAAAACCAAACTTCATTATTAAAAGTAATTCAAAGTCGGTTTTAAAGAATACCTGCATTCACTTTTTCCAGCTAGCAAACTCCCCCTCGAACTTCGGTGGGTATATGCTCTGTTTGGCCATCGTCTTTGCTTTAATCGACAGTTAGTCCTCCTGAAGCGTCTTGGCTCTAATACCACTTGCTGTGACCGTTGCCAGCTAAAATGAGGGTTGAATAGCCTTACACAAATAAAAACAAATCTTTCTGACTTAAAAGAACACTTGCATGAAAATGATAAAGAAATTAAAAGAAGGACAGAGGCTCAAAGTTTTTACTTGGTTATAACCGGAGAGGTTGTTAATCCAAGGAGATGAATCACACTACTTACTCCTTTAGGCGGAGAAGCCTCTTTACAGCAATTGACACACAAAAATGAAGAAGCTAAACAAAGAGGAAAGCGTGTATAAGTGTTGCTCAGTAATTCTTGTTGTTGTTAAGCTTCTGGACTAAGGTTGTATTTATAGTCTTGGTCGAGGCGCCTGGAAGCGTTCCAGGCACCTAGAGTGAGATAGAATTCTATCCCCGAAGTGTCGATCAACATGCACGTCAAATAAGATAAAACCGAGGTTCCGGGCGCTAGGAAGGGTTTCAAGCGCTCGGACTCCGGGTGCCTGGAATGGGTCCGAGCGCCCGAACCCTCAAAGTCAACCCCATTGACTTTTTCTGTCCGGACCCTCTGCTCTGGTTCTGCTCACCTCAATCCGAGTCTTCCACTCTGGCTCCGCTCGCTTGGGTGATTCTGACTATTCGAAATAGGGCTCACCCGAACCTAACTTCAGGCCTTCTTGAACAACCTTTCGCTCTGGCTTCTCGTCCCTCAGAAACGCCACATGCCTCCTTCTCGTCCGCCCGCGTACTCTTTCGTAGCACCTCGTCCCTCAGACGCATCGAGCCCGTCAGCTCTCTCCCGTGTCGTCCTTCTCGTTGGCCACGTCTTTTGCTCGACTTCTTGTGCTCCTAAGCTCTTGAACACTTAGACACAAGGGTTAAACACAACAGAACCTAACTTAACTTGTTTGATCACATCAAAATAACCTTGGGGTTCCAACAAATATCACATACCTTTTTATAGGTAATGTAGGATATTTAACCTCTATGATTTTGTTAAGTCTACCATAGTAATCAAACTCAGTATTACTATTGTCGATAGATCCTTTAATGCAAAAATCAAAATTATAGGTTAATTTGTGTGAATCCCATTGTGCCATGTGGAATTTCAAGCCATTAACATAGTAACCAAAGTATAGCGTTATTTTATGGAGGGGTCGTGATGTAAGATTTATTATTTTTTTTATCTTGCATATTTGATATTCTATTGTCTTTCACTTATAAAAATAACTATGATATAAATTAGATCGGAATTACTACACATGGACAAAATATTTTGGACAATTATCTAACTTAGATTTGAAACCATAATGTAAATTCCATCTCTAACTTTTCAGCTACCTTACTTGCACTCATTAAGCTGTCATGAAAGGTAGTTTTAAGACAATTGGGATAACAAATAAACATAACGAGATAAATATTTGATTAGATAAGTCAACTTACTTTATGTAGGATTTGATCTCATCACAGTTTAAGAGTATGTATGTTCTTGCATAATGATATTCTTGTTAAGTTAACAATTTAGAAACAAATGCACCCATTAGCTTACCAGGAAACTTGAAAATAAAAAGCATCTTTGGGTTTATCAGTTGAGTATCATCAAAATTTTGAGAACACTTACGATGTCTAATTTTTACATTATCAGCAAAATAATATGAGCAAAAAGACGATGCTTTTTCAACCAAATAGTTATTGCATATTAACCCTTCAACTCTTGCTTTATTACGAATATTATTCTTTAATTTTCTAAAAAATTATTCAAATGGATATATTCATCTGTACTCTACAGGATCAGCTAGTTGTGCCTCGTAAAATAAATGAACTGGTAGATGCTCTATTGAATAAAAAAAACTGGGTGGTAATATGCACTTAAATTTACATAGTATGAGAGGAATCTCTATTTCTAGCCGAAGCATATCGACCAACATAATACACCTTGATATCAAATCTCTAAAAAAGACTCAATTCTGTAAGTATTTACCAAATATTATTACAAAGCAGGTCATGAGAAGCTATTGGAATAAGTTTTTTCATAAAGACATGACAGTCACGACTCTTCATTCCCAATATCTTTAATTTGTTCATAACCATTTCAGGTGTATGCTCTTGTAGCTCCAAAGGGGTGTCCCTTGGCAGGAGAAGTAAACTTGTGGATGTCTCCTCAGAAATGGTGTGAGAACTAGAAGCAAACGTAGGTTGGGTGGAGGGTTCAAACAAAGGAGTATCTGAAGCTTGAGATGAGTCAGTGTTAAGCTCCACATTGAGCTCCTGTTCCTTGGCTAGTAAGGCTTCCTCTTCTAGGCAGATTTCCTTGTCAATTAGAGCTCTAAATACAGCGTCCACTATAACAACTAAAAGAGTATTTTAGTTAGTAAAAGACTAATGGTTGAAGTGTCAAGACTTACCAAAGGAACACTACAATCTTTTTTGAACAGGGCTCAAGCCAAAAAGGTATAGAAGATCATCACATGTCCATTTGTAAATGTAAAAGAGATGACCAAGTAATTTGTTGGAATAATTAAAGAAAGCGGGTTGTTGATGAAGTTCTCTTATATCAGGAAGAGGGGGAAAAGAAGATTGTCATTTAGTAGACCATGTGACAGGTGTAGAAAATTTTACGAAGAAGAAACGTGACTTCCAGCCCTTGATAGATGAGGCCATTTCTTCAAAAAATACTATCTTTGGACGAGATTGAAAAAGAAACACTCCTGGTTCTGATTTTTTAGGGTAAAAGAATATAAAGAAATTTTGAGCAGTAGAAGGGATACTGAAGAGGCGAAATACCATGTATAGCACACACAGATATCGAAAAACATTTGGGACAAATTGTTGCAAAGGAATATCAAAATATTGACTTATCTCTGTCAAGAATGGAGGAATAGGAAAGTGTAAACCTATAACTAGTTGATCTTTGAAAAAGGTAATGTAGTTATCAAGAGGAAGATAGGGGTGAGCGTCAAGTTGCAGGAGCTTAATATGATATTCTTTAAGAATTTCATATTGAGAACGGATGGATGTTCGATCGACAGTACTAAAGGAAGAATGAATTTGAGCATAACAAGGGATTAAAGATTCTTCAACCATGGTGAAAAATAGAAACATTTAAGGAATAAGTGACTTACTGGGTCCTTAAGGAAAGAGAGTAGCAGAAGAAGACCAGGGAAGATGAAGAAACACGGGGTGTCGAAGAGAGTTGGAAGAGAGAATAGCCAGCAAGTAACTGGAGGAAGACGAAGAGTAAAGAATTGAAAAAGATTTAGGGTTTTAAGGAGATATATGGATCGCCGTTAAATTGAAACGGCTTAATAAAGGAGAGTCATTGATTTGCTAAGAAGAATATGTGATAAGACATGAACAAAAAAGCATGCTAAAGGTTACTTCAATAAATAGGAAAAAATGCTACGTGGCGCTCGTCCAGGAAGAGACATTTATGATGGACAGGACAAACCAAATCATAGGTTGAGACACCATATCTTCGAGCGCCCCCAACATTCTCTTTCTGTTGAAGGAATAATTATCAACGAAGTAATTTTGAAAAATTACTTGACTATCAAGAAATGAAATAATGAGTTAAACGATTATAGTAAATAAATAAAATTGAAACTCGTGTCTAGTCAGTCGGTCATACCTCCTTCGACTAGACTTGAAGGGGAGGCTAGTGATACAGATTATGATAGCTCGACCTGGTGAATAATGTAGAAGTCATGGGTAAGTGGATAAGTAATAGGATATGGGATGACCAAATGAAGTCTTTCTGCAAGTGCTCAACCAAGCAAGGCTCGATCGAGCTAAAAGGCACTTAGCCTTATATACCTTTTAGTATATTCCTGGCTGAGTTAAGACCGAGCGAGTACCCATGTGCTCATATACACTCGGCCAAACAAAGCTCGACCGAGCTCATAGGCACTTAGCCTTATATACCTTTTAGTATATTCCCGGCCGAGTTAAGACCGAGTGAGCACCCATGTGCTCATATACGCTCAGCCAGACAAAGCTCAACTGAGCTTAGAGGCACTTAGCTCTATAAAGCTTTTAGCATATTATCGGCCAAGTGAAGGTCGAGCAAGTGTCAACGTGCTCCTATACGCTCGGCCGAACGAAACCCGACAAGCATAAAGGCACTTAGCCTTATAAGGCTTTTATCATATTACCGGCCGAGTGAAGCCCGCGCAAGTGTCAATGTATTCCATACGCTTGGCCGAATGAAGCCTGTCTGAGTGTAAAGGCACTTAACCTTATAAGCTTTTATCATATTACTGACTGAGTGAAGGACGAGCGAGCATCAACGTGCTCTTACATGCTCAGTCGGACGAAGCTCGACCGAGCGTACACTTAGTCTTATAAAGCTTTTAGCATATTACTGGTCGAGTGAATGCCGAGCAAGCGCCAATGTACTTATATACGCTCGGCTGGGCAAAGCCCGACCGAGCTCAAAGGCATTTAGCCTTATACAAATTATGTACAGTCTCAGCAGAAACATGTTCAGAAGAATGTATTCTCAATATACATTACGACCGGCTTGAATGATTGGCCGAGATATGCTTAACAGAGGGTATTCTCACTATATATGCAACCGGCTTGAATGACTGATCGAGATATACTTAACAGAGGGTATTCTCACTATATATGCGACCAGATTGAATGACCGGCCGAGACATGTTATACAAAAGTACATATGTATGACAGTCTGATAAATTTGACGGGAAATATCTTCTAGAAACTTCTTCAGTTATAATGACGTGTTACTATGCATACTTCATCAAGAATATGAGAAATATGAGTCACAAACGACAAAGGAGGTTTATCCGGGTACAAAAAAGATTCTTTAAAGGATTATTACATGAAGCCTAGGAGATGATTTTATCTTTTAACAAACTCTAACAAACCGGAGACCACCTCATGACTACGGAGGTCTTATGAGGTAGTATAAAAAGAGGGATCCTCTCCGTTGACAAGGTAAGCAAGTACTAGCATCCAATTTCTATTTCTAAGTACTGTACTTCTTCTTGTTCTTCCACTTTCGAGAGAGGAATTGACTTGAGCGTCGGAGGGCCTAGCCAGGGATCCCCACCCTGATCTTAGGTCGCTAACGCTTTATTGGCTCGTCTCATTGTGCATAGGGTCGTTGAGGAGCTCTTCCAAATCCCCATAAGTTCATCCACATCCGAAGGCATTATTCGCTTGAGCCAGTGTACCACCTTGCAGGTTTTAGACAGAATCACATGTAAAATCAATCTATCCATCCGTTCAGTAATTCCATTGACTTAATTAATTACTATTAATTAATTAGTCAAATAATTCTTAATTGATTGAATAAGGATTATGATTCATTTAATCAATCTTAGCTTAATTAATTCATCTTCAATGTAATTGTTGAATAAATTCAACACTCAATCACTAAACTTATTAATTGCTTAATTAATCATCAAGTTAACAATCTGTTAATTCTTAATCAAAGTAATAAATTAATTATTTAATTAACTGATTATTTAATCACAATAATCAAACTTTAATTAGCCTAATTAATCCATTAAATTAACCAATTAATCACTCTAGAACTTATTATTAGTTAATAAGTCAATTAACTGATCCATCAATTAATTACCAAATTAATTAATCTGTTAACAAGTTAGTTTGTTAATTAATCAACATATATTTAATTAAATGTTAATCTTAATTAATAGAAAAACATTTTATTAATCAACAAGCTAATCATTGAATCAACACATTAACCTAACCGTCATTTGGATTAATTAATCAATCCCCATTTAGTTATCTGATTAAATTTTTAATATTAGCATGCATGCTTCTATCAAATGAACTTTAATTCAATTAATCTGTTAGCCTAACACCCATTAATTGAACAATTAATCAATCATAATTAGCATAATCAGATTTCAATCAACATTGTTAATGAAATCTATTACCGCAACTCGGCTGGCAGCTCCCTCTTTGACAGCTCATGGCAGTGTTTGGAGGTCGGCGGGAAGGGGGCAACTTTGATGCCAGCACGTGAGGATAGCAGGACGGCTGGTTGCAGTGGTTGGCGGGGATTTCCAGCGTCGCTAGTGGAGGCAATCACCGGTGCGGTGATCAGACACTAGGACGATGCATCGCTGCTGCCCACGTGGCCAGAGAGATGCGCCAACGGTCGGGCGAACAACTGGTGTTGTGGACAGGACAACACCTGGTGGAGGTGTTAGGGAAAACCGACGCTCGGGCAGCGGCAGAGGCTACGACAGTCGGCACATGTCGTGCACCCGGAAGAGCAACGAAGCCATGCCACAAGGATAGGAGGCGTGCTTCCTGCTTGTCCAAAATGATGGCCGACATCAGGGAAGGGAAGAGATGCGACTCCAGCTGCTTGCGAACGGCGGCACTGTGTGGGGAGGGGTAAAGACACGGAAACGAAGTCGGGAGGATCAAATAAAAACTTAGTTTTAGATTTTCTGGATTTCAGTTTTATATTTAATCAACTCTCACTTTGATGAGACATTTTAAACAAATTTTATATCCTATCTCTCTATCCCATAAAACTTAAACAACTCATTTAAAATTTATTTTTTTTAAAAAAATTCTATTAATTCATATAAATTTATTGTTCTATTATTTATCAATTTATTATGTTATTATTTTCTTAAATAAATTTATTTATGTCAAATTTTAATCATTTTAATCCACATAAGTATATATATATTTTTTGATATTTTATATTTTCTCCTTTCATATAATACTATAACATCCCGTCTAGGAGTTGCACATAACCATGGGGTGTTTCCTTTTCTGATGGTTAATCCAAAAGGAGATTAACTCAAGTCAATCACAAAGTCGATGAGGAAAAGGGTCATAAGTAGCTTCATTATTGATTTGCCTCATCTTTCCCTTGGTTTGATCAAAAGTAGGCATCAAGTTTATGGAACAACTTCTAAGAAATGGAACTGATTCAAATAGTTCTTCAGTTATCAAATGAAGAAATGAAAGTGATTCAAATACTTCGATTCGTTATTAAATGAAGAAATGGAATTCGGAAGCGACCAAGCAAACTGCATCAAGTTTTATCATATCATAAGGGCATGCAGTTGGAAAATCTCAGTTCTCCATGTTCTATACCTTTAACTACAGTAGGTCACAAAAGTGGCTCATGATCCTTGTGTGGTCCTTCCCTGATCATCATTTCTGGTATAAATGGTAACTAACAGTTCTAAGCTCTCCACTCTAATTAAGCTTAGTTATCCAAGCTATATACTTCTGACTATAGTAGGTCACAAACGTGGCTCATGATCTTGCATTGTCCCACCCTGAACATCATTTCTAGTATGAATGGTCACACCATACATATAGGTCAGACCTTACCTTGCAAATCGAACTATATCTCCACCTCAACACATCAGCCTTGTCGATAGATTTCAACATTATTTTTTTTTATAATCTAGTATCCAATTCTTCGAAGTGACTAATCCTAAAGTGATCAACCTGACCCATGAAAATTTACCATTGGCCATCAGGATAAATCCCGAAAGCATAGATGAGTCTTGACGAATGACCTAACATCATGAGTGATTTGAACAACGCGATTGGCAACCATCGCGACATGGATCTGGACCACCATAAGTATTTCCAAAAAAAAAAAAAATCATATATTCCTCATTAACAACATGCTCTATCAAGTAGTGTCAAGAAAATTCAAGAGGATGGAAGGGAGTTATAGAGTTTTCATAGAGTTGATCAACGAGAACTCAGTGTTACATACTGGTCTACTAACATGGTTAGTAAAGGGTTTAAGTTGAGTTCATTTAATGTCTACTAACTTATTTGTCAAATGGGTATGATGCAGTGATAAGGAGGGGCCCACCTTGAGGAGGGTCGTTGCCACGGGAAAGGTCAAAGTCAAGGCAATCAACGCTCAGATATCATCGGCCAGTTGGGAGAAAGGGTACCCGATCCAACATCACCTCTGACTCGACAATGCGCTGAACAACCGACGCTCAATAAAGAGGTAAACGCCAAAGAGATGCAGCATCCGTGCCAAGCGGCGGGACTCAGGATAGACGCAGCGGAGTATCAGCCGAGCGGATGAGACACAGGTGCGGTGGAGTGCTAGCCGAGTGGACGGGTGTACCCGGTCTGCTAAGTACAGGCCGAGTGGCATGCTTGCTCGGCCTAACGACGAATCCACAGTGTCATCTCTTGACATCTTTTTAAGAGTTAGTGTCGTTGATAGGCGACATGGTCAGACAGAAGATCTTACGGTGGAAGCTTCCACTATCACTTAAGAGAGATACTCGACTTGTTAAGGTACTGTGTCAAGGACACTTTACTGACAGGTTTTTTCAGGAAAATCTTTGGGAAGTGTGTTCGCCTTGGGAAACATGCATACGCGCTACAAGAGCTCTATATGGGGGGGCGGGTCCAAGCATCGACAGAAGTATGCAACGCCAAACACTACTTGCTCTACAGTGCTTGTTCTTGTTGCTCCGTTTTTCTACATAATCGGTGAGTGACATGAGCATTGGAGGGCCAACGCCAGGGATCCCTTCCCTAGCTACATTTATGGTAAGAAAATTTGATAAATTCCTTAAAACTAACAAATTTAACAAGTCGCGGGCTAAGAAACATTCACGAAGTAAACAAAAGGTGCGATGTTATAACTGCCAAGAAGAAGGTCATATAAAGGACCATTGGCCAAAACTGAAGAACAAAGAAAAGAACAAAGGACCAGGACGAAGCACAAAAATCTAAAGGCGATGTGGGACGAAACGTCGTCATCGGAATCGAAAATTGAAGCCTACGCCAAACTTGTACTGATGGCAAGTCACCAAAAAGATGATGGAGTGAGCTCATCTGAAATGAGAATCGAGAGTATCAATGAAGGGGGAGTCACTTCAGAAGAAAGCAGCAATACAGGGGGAGCATCTGATAATGAGATCGACAAAGTAAATTAGATACGATCTCTACATCCTGACAAAATATATAAATTTATAAAAATGCTTTCTAAAAATTCTTGTCAGTTAAAAATTGAAAATGGAAATTTTAAAAAGGGAAATATAGAATTAAAAATAACATTAGCAAAATCTTATCGATTAAAAGATTTCAACAAGTTAAAAATTGAAAATGAAAAGTTAAGGGATTAAATAGAAACACTTGAAAAGAATTAGTTATGCACACATGTTCAAAATTCTAGGAACTATCATGGGCTAAATTGGTATTTTAAATATCACAAGGGCCAAATTAGAAAAATAATAAGAAAATTTATTCATAGAAAGTATCTAATTAATTTAATAGATAGAAATCTATATTAGGTTTTAAAATCATGCTTATGTTAAATTTTCATGCATGTGTTAATTTTAATTAGCCTTAATATTTTATTTGCATGCTTAAAATTGTCTATTTTTTCAAATAAATTATTTCATATCCTTTGTTTTTGAAAATAATTAAATATTAATTTTTTGAAAAAATAGTTTATTACTTATTGCAGAAAAAATTTTGAAAATTTTTTACTGCCATATTATTCTTTATAAATTTTTTAAAATAAATCATATTTTCAAAATTAAAATTATTTCACAAATTTATTTTTTAAAAAATTTATCTTTATGTGATAAAACATTATGTCCTCTATCAAAAGAATTTTTTTTGAATTTTATGATTGTTAATTTATTTTCTACGAATTTTTGTCAATATTTTTGATATTAAAAATTTTCAAAAAAAAACAATCTTCAAAAAAACAAATCTATAGATAGACTCTCTATTTTATATACTTAGAAAAAGTTGCAAGAATTTTTATACTCAAAAACTATTTATTAAGTATTTTTTATAAATACATCTCTCTGTATAAAAATAATTTATTACTACTTATATTAATTTTATTTATTTTTTAAAATTTTATCACTATTTTGAATAAGTATGTTTAATCGTTAGAAAATTTTTCATAATTTTTAAACAATTGAAAATAATTTTAAAATTTTTTCTTATAAAACTGATTTTTAAATCATCAAAATTCAACTTTTCGAAAATAATTCCCAGAATTTTTTTTAAGTGTTTGACACTATTTGTGTAACCCTTATAATTTTTACTCCTATTTTTAATGTAATCAAAGGGGAAGAATTATAGATTAAGTGTAGGGGAGGTACATTTTATTTTGCATATTAAGAGTTTTAATTTTGTATATTTATTAATTGCATAGTATGATTATTAATTGTAAATATTTTATTATTTTTTTTCCTTTTAACCCTAACTTAACTTGGGTTAATTACATTAAAAAGGGAGAGATTGTAAGTACCCCGTGCTAGTTTTGATGTGGTCAACCAAATCAAGTTAGGTCCTGTGTATGTGATCGTTGTGTCTAAGTGTGCAGGAGTTTAGGAACACAAGAAGTTAACCGAAAGATGCAACGGACGAGAAAGATGACATGAGAATCGAGTCAACAGGCTCGGTACATCTGAGGGACGAGAAGCTATGGAAGAGTATGCCAGTGGAGTTAAAAGGATGCGCGTGACGTTTCCGAGGGACGAGAAGCCGTAGCAATAGATTGCTCGAGGAGAAGGTGGAGTTGGGTTCAAGTGAGCACAACTTTGGAAGGCCGAAACATCACCCAAGCGATTGGATATGAAGCCAGCAATCGGAGAAGGAATCGGATGGTCAAGACGAAGCTGACCGATCCGAGCGCCCGGACATTGATCCAGACACCCGAACAAGATGGTCAAGGGGCTCAGACCACCAGGATGCCCAAAGGGCACCTAGTCGCAGTGGATAACTCTTCGGGTCCACGTTAGCAATGGTCCGAGCGCCGGAACATGGTCCAGGCGCCCGTACATGAAAAACTCTATCTTCTAGCCGTTGCGTAGTCGTTGCATGGAGATAGAGTTTGCCTCGTTAGGAGCGGCAGGAGAGGGTGCGGGTGTCCGAACTGCACGATGTGAGCAAATGGTCACTTCAACTAATGAGCTTATAAAAGGAGGTCTGGTGCTCGAGATACAACACAACACTTTTTGTACTCGAAGTTCTTATTCTGCAACTCTTAGAAAATTAGAAATACAAAATAATATTTTAAAAGATAAAATTGATAAATTAGAAAAGATTGTTAATAATTTAATCAAATCACAAAATCTAAACTTGGATTACAAGTCTAAGGTAAAACTTAAACTCTACAAACCAAGCTATAATCAAGTGCCTTTTAATTATGAAATCAATCAATAAACACTAAATTAATCGGTAAACTTAAAAGTTAACTTAAAATTGTAACTTGTTAACTTAAACTAATAAATGCTTGATTTGGTTGATCCATGCATAATTACCATGAATATGCATATAAGTAATTAATTGATAAATGTCATTCATGATTACTAATTGCTTAATCTAGATTAGGATAGATAAGGACTTAGGCTTGATTCACACTTTACTAGTTAGACCGAGGAGTTTTAGAAAGGAAATTAAATATCCAATTTCTTTGAAAGGTTTTATCTAGAAGTTGTGGATGATCTCATACCCAAGAAGCACTACAACAAAAACATTAAAAGACAACGGTTAAAAACCGTTGTCGTAGGCCTTTAAAACCGTTGTAATTGGCAGTGTTGTTAAAAGTGGGGGGCTACGACAACGGTTTTAAACCGTTGTCTTTGAATGAAAAGACAACAGTTTTACAATGGTTTTAAACCGTTGTCTTTGAATGAAAAGACAACGGTTTAAAACCGTTGTTATTTAGAGCATTTTTAATAGCGTAACACTGCCAATTATAATCGTTTTTGGGGCTACGACAACGGTTTTTAACCGTTGTCTTTGAGGGCGATAGATAACAATAACGGTTTTAAACCGTTGTCTTTTAAATTATTACATTTAATACCAATATATCATATTTCAATTTAAATATATAATAAAGAATTATAATCAAGAAAGAATATTCTCCACATCAATATCATTCAAAATGTTATAGTTATACAAGAATTACAATTACAAAAGAAGAAACATATCTCATGTTCAAATAAAATTTATCCCATTACAAATAAACTTCCATGGAAAACCACATATTGCATATCTTTTAAAGTGCAAACTGTATCAAAAAGAAGCTTCGGCCTATCCTTACACCGTATTGTGACCACAGAATAACCCTTGCCAAAACCAATTGAAAAGTAGTTGTTTGATTCTAGAGAGTCTTTGAGGATTAGTTATAGTTGAATTCATCTCGTCGTTCACTTGCATAACTGCTGCAGCTCGAGTGTTTTGTGTCCAGACCTCAGCACTCACCACATTGCATTTAAGATCAGTAAGAACAACACTAACTTCAGAGAGGAGGCCAGGCCGATCTGTCCCTGTCAGCTCGATGGATGTGTGATTGGAAGAAGGTTTGAGATCTACATATCTCCTTCGTGAAGGTACAGCAGAAGAACCTTCCCCTATGGACTATAAAACAACTCTTGGGCATTTCAGACGCTGTGGTACATAACGAAATAAGAGAATGCAGGAAGATGGAATTGAAATAAAATACCTTTTGAATGCACTCCTTTATATTATCAAGGTCCTTTTGTCTCTCAATTTTCTTCAGCAAGTTGTCCAAGTTATTTATGATCAAAAAAGACAAGTTTCAAAATTTTGAACAATTCACTTCAGCAAGTTGAAACTGGAACCAGTCGCCAATCCTGTCTGGTAGGATTGGATGGAGCCTAGATTTTTTACAAGTTTAACTTGGAAAGAATAGTCAGACCTCCAAGTGAAACCACAGTCCAGATTTTTCAATACAAGGGTCCTAACAATTTAAAGAATAAACTCATTGAAAGAAAAAAAAACACACCTTTTGGTTAAAATTCCATCTCCCCCTTGATGGAATAAAGTCCTCTCCATTGCCAACTCTGAGCTGCAACATTTGCTTTAGTTGTCATAAATAACCTCAAATAATATGTAAAAGTATAAATACAAAACATAAAACCATACCTGGGGAGGTTGTAATACTATGCCTCCTACTTGAGTAAAAGCAGTGACAATGCTAACGCCACATGCATGTAGGAGTGGGTTAGGATCATAATTATTGAACCTCAAAGCCTATCATCCAAGGATAAGCATGAAAAAATAGCATACAGGTCATACCAACAAAACCAATCTTAAAGATCGGCACATACCTCATTGAGGATACTCATTCGTTCTTGAGGCTTCAACCTTGACTTTTCCACCAGGGAAGCTCATTGAAATGTTGACAGCAATTTGGTATATCTTTGCAGTGAAACTAAGGAGCATAGCTGAATAGTTTGCCAAATTTGTGGAGGGATACCAGTGCTCCTTCTTGTTCTCCAAATACCTGCAAAAAGAGTTTAATTAGTCGCGTTGGAAATATTGTAAAGTGGATCTGAAGCTGGAACTATTCTTAAAAAATCAGGTTCAAGAACCAGAATAATGGCATGTTAACATTCAAAACTTTGTGAGAACATGTAAAAGTGTAGATTTCTTAGTTCTTACCCCAGTATTCGTTCTCTCATGAAAGCAATCTTTTCCACAGGAGGTGCGACATGAATACAAAAGTTGATAGATTCACCCATATCTGGACTCTGGTAAAAGTTGCCTAGCGGCAAGGTAGCCAGAACGGTGTTCAGATATGTAACCTTAAGGTTGTCAAACCTCAAGAAAATTGTAGTCAAGATATTCATCTCCTCCACAAACATCTGGAAATTAGAAAATTTTTTAAGAAACTATTTACCATACTACGAGAATGTGTATGAGCTGAGAAGTACCTGAACTCCATCTATTTCACAGCGGTCCTCGACATCAAAAGGGTGCATTGTGAATAAGAAAATAATAGATTCAAAGACCATCTTCAAACTGTTGTCAAAAATAAAGACTAGCAGTAAAAGCTGAGAGCTTAGAAGAACAAAGAAATGGGTGGTGGCAATTCCCATAATAAGTATGGTGAATCTATTTATGACAACATTAAATATTGGTTCGACAGCATTTTATGGTGAGGAATTATGTAATTTGTAAATAAGCATTTTAGATAACAGATTAAGCTAGTGGAAAGTTAACTAATTGCCTTTTTATTTTCTGAAAGCAAGAAGGGTAACAAATTAATAACTTGGGATATTTGTTAGAAGTAGGTGAAAAGAACCAACATTAGATCCACAAAAATGACTAGGTAGCTCAAAATTTTGGTCTTTGTGTGTGTACTATGTTACCTAGTCCAACCTATATGAAGTAGTCATTATAGTCTTTCTAATGTGATTCTCATACCTAAAATCTATTGAGAAATGAGTGTAACAGATGTTTCGGAGGGAGATGCCAACTACTTGGCCACAATCAATGTCACAGTGTACACCAGCAAACTCGCAGGGAGATTGGGAGGAACTCCAGCTCTCAAGAACACCCAGAGGATCTTCCAACTGATTTTTTATTTCAAGAAGCACAGTGGTCTCGAATGATATAGAATAAGAGATGCGAGCAACAAAAAGGAAAATAAGAGCAGTGAAGAAAAGGGAGTGAAGAGAGGATTTCAGCATTAAGAATGTTGATGAGATGAGAATTTCTGTAAGAAATACAAGTTCCGCACCTGAAAATTCTACACAAAAAACTGAGGACTAGTTAGAAAGGTTAATACATCTAATATGACTTTTATCTACAGAATAATTCAACAGAAGGTTAGAGATTATTATTATATTTGAATTTAGCTTGTGGAACTGAGAGATTGAGACATTGAGTGCTACTCATTACATAAATTGCAGAACTGGAAGGAAGAAATAATCCAAAGCGCAAGGAATTTATTGCTTCTAATTCATTTTAATCTCTTTTCCATCTCACAAAATAAACAATGAAACATTTGGCACAGAATTCCTTCTCTTCTCCCTAAATCATTCTTTGTTTTTATTTTCTTAACAAATGAAACCAAAGAGGGAATGCTCAAAACAATAGACAGTTTAGGCACCTTATTTCAGATAGAAAAGCACAAAACCTAATGGTAAAAAATTATTTTTTGTTAAATCGAAGATTTTTAAATTTTTTTTAAAAATGAATCAGAAATGAAATCATCCACAAAGAAAACGGAGCTGATTACGAAACACAAATACAACAAGCACAGAAAAAGTGAAAAAAATAAAATAAAAGAGGAGAAGATCTAAAGAAAGAAAAGGGCGAGGATTTGTTACCAGGGAAGAAGATCAGTGAGACGAGAAGCTTTAGGATCTGTCAGAATGGCTGCTGCGACCGTAATCAAGCTTTAGGATTTGTGTACTACTTGATTGTGGCCAAGTAGTTGGCATCTTAGGGCTTGTGATGTGATCTTAAATTCTCACCTCTTTCTGCCGACAGTAATCAAGGTCAGTCCAGCAGCTCTCATCCTTGACCCGATCCGTTAGCCATCCAGGATTGGGGACGATGGCAGAGATCAACAATGTGACGACCACCCGGCGCACTCCACTCTCCTTGGCCGCGTGGAGAACGTTGAGAGTCCCCGTCACCACTGGATCTAGTAGTTCCCTCTGATCAGAAAGGAAACGAGGTTAGAATAGGGAGGAGGAGATCTGGAAGGGAAAATACGGACCTGGGGATCCTGGACACGGGTGATGATGCAAGGCGAGGCGAGGTGGAACACCCCGGAGACGCCATGAATGGCTACGAGGATGGAGTCCGGATCAAGGAGGTCGATCTGGAAGAGGCGAAGGTGATTGGAGGTGCCAGGTAGGGATCGTAGGTGCGTCGTCTCGGCCTCGTCTCCTGTAGAAGTTTAGGTAAAGAGAAGGTGGAAGAGGAGGGGGAGGCAGAGAAGAGAGGAGGAGGAGAAGAGAGGGGGAGGCGGAGAAGAGGGGAGGAGGAGGAGGAGCACCTCCGCCTCCGCCTCCACCCAGCAATCTGCACAAGCAACCGCAGCAACCACCCACGCTCCTGAGAAAGATCGTATGCTGAGAGGTTTAGGGTTCGGGTAGTCTAAGGGGGGAAAACAGGGCGCCAAAAATTTTTCAGAGAGAGGGAAGCAAATCACTGCTACAACAAAAACGATGAAGCGGGGAAAAACGGCGAAAGAATAAAGTCAAAGGCAACGGTTTATTAAAACTGTTGTCTTTGACCCCTAAAAATGCGCTTAAAGACAACAATTTTAGAAAACTGTTGTAAAAGGTGTTGTTGATTTTACAAAAAGTTACTCAACGATAACGATTTTTACAAAACTAGTGTCTTTTATTTTTTTTGGGCGCTCAAAGACAACAGTTTTGTCAAAAACCGTTGTCTTTTACCAAATTAACAACAATTCCTTCTAAAACCGTTGTCTTTATGGTGTTGTCTTTTAACAATTTTGTTGTAGTGAAGGCTTAGTGCCTCGCCACAGCCTGGAACCCAATCATTGAAATAAATATTTAATTGACTAACTTAAAATCTTGGTCTAACTCAATTGTAAATCAATCCTTAGATTGTAATCTAAATTGAAGATGAAATTAACCATCTCATAAAATATATTAAGTTCCCTGATTGAAAATCTAAAAAAGGTTGAGATGGTCCTAGATTTAAAATATAAAATAGTTACCCAAACCCAAATTAATTAATTTAATTAAGTTAACTTAATTAATTTCAAAATCTTAATTAATTTCACAAGTAATTAATTTCAAAAGATTAATTAATTTCAAAATCATAATTAATTTCAAAATTATAATTAAATTGTGATTTAATTTTCAAAATCTTAATTATAATTATTTTTAATATTGTTCAAAAATTTTAAAATTTAATTACTCAAACATAAATATTTTCAAATTCAAACTTATATTTTAAAATATAAAATATTTTAAAATATAATTATTTTTGAAATATACCTCTATATCATAAATATTTTTTAAAGTTAAAGATAAGATCAACTTAACTTAACTCTGCCTCACATGCACTCATAAGCTGAACATGCTTGATAACCTAGAATAAATAAGATGGAAAATTTAAAAAAAAAATAGAAAAATAAATAATCACTTTTATGTTTATTTTACATGTACTCTAGGATACCCTAAAAAGCATTCATTTACTTTTGGCATTAATTAAGGGGGAATGAAAGGAAGGTTAAGACATTAATTTTTATTTTTGTTAAAACATTGTTTTTCAAAGATAAACTTTTCTGAAAGAGGAAGTTCAAACTATTTTTGAAAAAAAAAAATAAATTATTTTTGAAAAGATAGAAACTAAGTTTTGGATAAATGTTTTTCAAAGAATTCATTTACTTAGCTAAGTTTTTTATCAAAATATGTTTAAAGCCAAAGTTTTTTTTAAGCTAAGTTTTTATCAAAATATTTTAAAGCTGAAGTTTTTATAACAATATTTTTAAAGCTAAAAGTATTTTTATCAGCTAAGTTTTTATCAACCTTTTTTAAAAGCTAAATACTTAACTTAGTTTTTATCAATTTTTTAAACTAAGCTTTAATCAAAAGCTAAGTATTAAGCTAGAGTACTTTTAACTAAGCCTTTATAAAGCTAAGTTCTTATCAACTTCTTTTGAAAGATAAGTACTTGACAAAATAATTATTTTCAAAGCTAAAATTTAGCTAAGTTATTTTTTAGAAAAAGCTAAGATAGCTTCAAAACCTAAGATTAGCTAAGTTTTTTTTATAACTAAGTAATTTTCAAAGCTAAAATTTAGCTAAGTTATTTTTTTTTGGAAAAAAACTAAGTATTTTCAAAGCATTTCTAAATTAGCTAAATGTGTTTCAAAGCACTTATTTTCAAAAGCTAAGTTTAGCTAAGTTTAAAAAAAAAATTGACTCACTTTCAAACGCTTAAAAATTAGCTAAATTTATACTAACCTTCAGGGGGAGCATAAAGTTAAATAGAATAAATATTTTTTCATCTTTACATGTAAAACAACACTCTCTCTACTTAGTATTATTTTTTATTTATGTCAAAGGGGGAGAGAAAAGTCAAAGTTAAGAATTTAAACATAATTTTTATGAAAGGGGGAGCATAAGGGAGATTTTTTTATTTATGCTCATGCTTAAATTCCTTTATTTATTATTATATTTTACTTAACTTTGAACCGTGCTGCCATAATCAAAAAGGGGGAGATTGTTGGTGCGGGAAGCATCTGACGATCGAACCTGTGTTTGGATTATGTCAAAGGATTCAAAGTTAAGGTTATTTGTGGTCTAACGAGTTTGAATGAAATTGCAAGCAAGTCCTAAGTATTCTTAGGCAAAAGTCCTAGTGGATTATAGGCATGTGGAAAACCCTAGGGGGTAGTAACCCTAGGTCCTAGGGGCGGTAACCTTAGGTGATGGAAAGTCCTAGCTGCGGTTAGGCAGGTGGAAAACCCTAGGGGGTGGTAGCCCTAGGTCCTAGGGGTGGTAACCTTAGGTTATAGAAAACCCTAGGGGTGGTAACTCTAGGTCCTAGGGGGTGGTAAACCTAGGCTATGGAAAACCCTAGGGGGTGGTAGCCCTAGGTCCTAGGGGGTGGTAACCCTAGGCAGAAAGTCCAGTCAGTCTGGAGGACCGATCTGACAATAGATAAACTCTCCTGAGAGGAGTAGGTGAGGATGCATTCCCCGAAGAGGAAATAGTAAGTGTTGGTTCGACCTTGAGTTTCAATGAAACTCAAAATCAGAACCAGACAGTCAGAGGCTATCAAATTTCAGTTTATATATTGTTTTATGCCTGGACTAACTTTATTTTGCAAAAAATAAGGGGTTGGAAAAAGCTAGTCCGGGTGCCTCGAGCTGGTCCGGGCACCCGGAGTCGATCTATGCGTCCGAAACTCAAAAGTTATCGCCAAACTGATGTGGCATGTGCGGAGTGGCCAAGCCACATGGTCCAGGCACCTGGAGGAGTTCTGGGGGCCCAGAACAGCTTATAAAAGCAACTTTGACTAGGATCTTTAGAACAACAAAATGAACGACTTTTGCTTCTTCGAGCACCTCAGAATTAAAATGCTTCCACGATACCCGAAAGCTCCAATGACGATTCTTCTAGATATTTCCTCATACGAAGTTGTCAGTATTGTTTTACTTAAAAGTTACTTGTACTACAACTGTAATCATTTTGTATTATTTCGGATGATTAGTGATTGTTCATCGAAAGCACTCTTATGTGCGAGTCTTGGAGTAGGAGTCGCTACAGGCTCTGAACCAAGTAACTCTTGGTGTTTGTGATTGTTTAATTGTTCTCATTTTCCACTGCGTATTTACTTAAAATGAACAAAATAGCCACAAGCACTATTCACCCCCCTCTAGCGCTTTTCGATCCTATAAGGCAAAGTAAAGTCCAAGTGGGATCGTATGTTGGAAAAGGAAAGTCCTAACTGCGGTTAGGCAAAGGGAAGTCCTAACTGCAATTAGACAAAGTAAAGTCCAAGTGGATTAAAGAGAACCGTACATTGGCAAAGGAAAGTCTTAACTTCAGTTATATAAAGGTAAGTCTAAGTGGGTCAAGGAGGACCGTACGTTGGCAAAGGAAAGTCCAAGTGGGTCCGGAAGGACCATACATAGGCAAGGAAAAGTCCTAATTGAGGTTAGGCAAGAGGAATATCCAAGTGGGTCAAGGAGGGTCACACTTGGTGATCGGAAGTCCAATATAAAGTTGGAAAAGAGAATGTCTAAGTGGGTCAAAGTTGACCAGACACTTGACGGTCGTAAGTCTAACAAGGAGTTGACATGAAACGAGGAAGTTTCAACGTAGCAAACTTTCAAAGGCCTTAACTTTTAATTCGGATATCAGAATGAGGTGATCTTAAATGAGAAATGAAGCTTGTTTACAGATCTATAGATTTTACTATTTACTAATCAATTATGTAATTGATTAGAAGGGTGTCAATCGATCAAGTAATTAATTGGTTGATGAAGCATAGTATAGAAAGTGTCTTGATTGATTCGGTAATTAATCAAGATCTTCCCTAATCAATTGAGTAATCATTTGAGACAATTTGTGAGTAAATAGTGAGTTTCTAAATCGATTAGATAATCGATTGAAGTTGTCAATCGATTAGGTGATCGATTGAGAGCGTTTCTTCATGATAAACAGTGAATTTCATAATTTATTAGGTAATTGATTAGGAGATGAAACTCACGACAAATAGTGGACTTCTTAATCAATCAGGTGATCAATTAAAGTTGTGTAATCAATTGGATAATCAATTGAGAAAAGAAGAAAGAGTCATTGTGAGATTTGGACGGCTGGATTTGTTCGGATCTGACGTGGTAATCGATCGGGATTAAGGTCAATCGATTAGGAACCCTAATCTGCGAGATATAAAATGTTCGAAGGATTCAAATCAACAACTCTTCTTCTCCTCTCTTCATCACCAGTTCTTGAAGTTTCTTGGAGACAAATGTTGTTGCACTTTCCAAGTATCAAAAGGCAATACACAACAACAAGAGATCAAGAGAAAAGGCCGTTCATTGTTATATTTATTTCCTTGTTCTTATTGCATTTCTTGTTGTATTTCTCGTATTTGCTTGTATAAGGCTTCTCCGCCTCCTAGTAGGAGATTTTCATAGTGTATTGTGAGTGAGGGGAGTGGATCCTTGGATTAGGCACCCTAAGAAGGTGGATGCCAAGTAAAATCAATGGTGTTAGCATTTCTTTAAGCTTTCTGCGGCAAATCATCATCAACGAAGTGATTGGAGCTAATCATCCTCCCCTCCAACTCCCAAAGTGTCATAATAATGGTTAAGTTTAGTCTTCAATCCTCAGATTAGTTTTTGATTGACTACTTCTATTTGATTATTGCTTTGAGAGTAATAGACTAAGGTAAAAGTATGCTGAATGTCAAAGCCTTAATATATGCCTTTGAGTTTGCACCTTGAAATTGTCGATCATTATTCGACATCAGTTTGCGAGGGATGTTGAACCGGTACACTGTGTTTTACTATAGAAATTTGAGGACAATATTCTCTCTGATCTAAGCCAAGGGTTCAACTTCTACCCACTTAGAAAAATAATCTATTATGGACAAGAAAAACTTCTTTTGGTGAGGCCCTATAGGGAAGGGACCCATAATATCTATTCCCCACTAGTCTAAAGGGAAAGATGTAGTATCCCATAGTAGTTTTGATGTGATCAACCAAATTAAGTTAGGTCTTGTGTATTTGATCCTTATGTCTAAGTGTACAGGAGCTTAGGAACAAAGAAGTCAAGCGGAAGATGTAGCTAGCTAGAAGGATGGCACGCGGGAAGAGAGTCGATAGGCTCGGTGCAACTGAGGGACGAGGTGCTATGAAAGAGTATACTAGCAGATGAGAAGGATGTGCATGGTGGTCCGAGGGATAAGAAGCCAAGGAGGAAGACTATTCGAGGATAAAGCCGGAAAATGGGTTCGGGTGAGCCCTATTCCGGTTGGCCGAATCACCCAAGCAAGCGGAGCAGCGGAAGAGCCAAAGGAGAAGACTTGGAGCTCGATAGTAGCTGCTGAAGGTGCCTTCAAGTGGATTGAAGGCACCCTCGTACCCTTCTGGTGGAAGGCACCTTCAAGCCTTTATGGAAGGCACCTTCAATCACTTGAAGGCGCCTTCGACTGACAAAAATTGTCCTTGGCAAAGGATAAAGTTTTATCCTTTTTTGCCTTGCTAGAGGCACCTTCCAGCTTGTTGGAGGCACCTTCTAATCCCGGATAAGATTTTTCAGGGGTAATAAAAAGACTCCTGGACCTAAGAATTATGCATCAACTCTAGTATTTATTTCCTACCAACTGTCTAAGCAATCAATGAGTGTAAGAGGCTTCTCTGCCTTCATCGAAGGAGACTTTTAGAGATTTTTCATGTATCTTGGATTAACAACCACCTACGTTGTAATCAAGAAACTCATCTGCCTCTTCTTTCATTTTGTAGTTGTTTAATTTACTTTTTATAATTATACTGTTGCTACTAATATGAGTAGAAAGATCGTGAAAGCCATTTCATTTTACAGGCAATTCACCTCATCTTGCCGACCCCACTATGCCAACAATTGATATCAGAACCCAATTACCTCAAAAGGATTAATCGCCGACTGAAGCACCGAAACGATGGCCAGACCGACAATCTTCCCACCGAAGTTTGAGGGAGAATTTGTGTCTTGGAAGAAACGCATGGAGGTATTTTTTAAAACTGATTTTGAATTTTTTTTTAATAATTAAATATGATTTTGTAACTCCCAAAGACTCCCAAGGAAATGAAAAGGAAGAATACCAATGGACCAAGAAGGAGCAAGTAGACTTCGTAGCGAACGGACGAGCCGAGTTCCACCTACTTAGCATAGTTCCACCTACTTAGCATAGTTCCACCCCAAGAAGTAAATCAGATCGGAGATTATGAATTAGCAAAGGAACTTTGGAAGAAGTTCCTGGAGCTACACGAAGGAACTTCCGAAGCAAAGCTCGTGAGACAAGACTTACTTCAGAACCAATTGACAAACCTCCGAATGGAAGAAAGTGAAATAGTTGCACATCTGCACTCGAGGATCAAAGAACTCATCACCAGACTCACAAATCTCAGAGAAAAGGTAACGAACCGAGATTCATTAAGGTATGCTTTAAATACATTTCCTAGGACACCCAAGTGGACATCTATAGTCGACTCATTTTACATATCTAAAGACCTTGAAGTTAGTTCATTAAAAAAATCTTTTTTCCACTTTTAAACTTCATGAATCAAGATGTGCAGTCTTGTGAAACAAAGGAGAAAAGATAGCCCATAACATAGCACTAAAAGCCAATCAAAAGGGCCAACCAGATCAAGACTCTGAGAATTCAATCAATGTAAATGAAGCAGTATTATTGGTAAGGAAATTTAGTAGATTTATTAAATCTAATAGGTTCAAGTCACATAAAAAAAGGAGTTCAGAAGCAAAAGGAAGGTACGATGCTACAACTGCCAAGGAGAAGGGCACCTCAGGGGCGACTGCCCTGAACTAAAGAAGAGAGAGAAAGATAAGGCAAAAGACTAACAAGATCGAAGCACAAGAATATGAAGACAACATGGGATGAGTCATCATCCTCTGAGTCTGAGATCGAGGCCTACGCCGAACTAGCTCTGATGGCAGATCACCAGAGGGACATTGAAAGTTCCTCAGATATGAGCATCGACGAAGGGGGAGGATCCTCTAAAGAAAGCAACGACGAAGGGGGAGCGTCAAAATACAAGGTAAGTGAGGTATGTGCCTTACTACCTGAAAAATTATTTCAATTTATTAAAGTACTTTCTAAGGATCTAGTAAAACTAGAAAAAGAAAATACTAAGTTAAAATTAAACTTAGCAAAGTCATGCCCCCTAGAAATGTATGATTGCCTAAAAATAGAAAATAAAAAATTAAAGATTCAAATAGAAAAACTAGAAAATGAATATGTATGCTCAACTCAAAAAAGATTTCAAAATTTAAATTATAGACAGTTAGGTTGGTATATCAAGAACCATAGGGGTAAAATTAGACAAATCTTTATAAATTATGTACCCCCTAAATTTTTAGTAAATCCAGTAGAAAGGAACCTATATTGGGTTCCAAGATCATGCTTATATTAAATTTTTATAATCCATTCAACATACTCAAAAAGAAAATTAAATATTTCTTTCCTTTAAGAGACTTTGTCTAGAAGTGGTTGTTGTTCAATATCCAAGAAGGCTTAGTGCCTCGCCATAGCCTAGAAGCCAATTACTAAAATAAATGGTTACTTGTCTAAACTATTAAAAGGTTAACTGTTATAAAATTATTTTAACAAAAATTACTTAGGAACACAAGAAGTCAATCGGAAGATGCAGCTAGCGAGAAAGATGACACGTGAAGAGTGTCGACGGGCTCGGTGCATCCGAGGGACGAGGTGCTGCGGAAGAGTAAGAAGGATGAGTGCAGCGATCCGAGGGATGAGAAGCCAGGGAGGAAGACTACTCGAGGAGAAGGCCGGAAAATAGATTTGGATAAGCCCTATTCCGGTTGGCCGAAATCACTCAAGTGAGCGGAGCAGTGGAAGAGCCAAAGGAGAAGATTTGGAACTCAGTAGTGGCTGCTGAAAGCGCCTTCAAGTGGATTGAAGGCACCCTCACACCCTTCTGGTTAAAGGCACCTTCAAGCACTTGAAGGCGCCTTCAAGCCTTCATGGAAGGCACCTTCAATCACTTGAAGGCGCCTTCGACTGGGCAAAAATAGTTGTTGGCAAAGGATAAAGTTTTATCCTTTCTTGCCTTGCTAGAGGTGCCTTCTAACCCCAGATAAGATTTTCAAGGGGATATAAAAAGACCCCTGGACCTAGGAATTATGCATAAACTCTATCATTCATTTCCTATCAACTGTCTGGGCAAACAACAAGTGTAAGAGGTTTCTCCGCCTTCATTAAAGGAGACTTTTAGAGCTTTTTCATTTGTCTTGGATTAATAACCACCTAGGTTGTAACCAAGTAAATCTTGTTCCTCTTTTTTCATTTTGTAGTTGTTTAATTTACTTTTTATAATTATATTGTTGCTACTAATCTAAGTTGAAAGATCGAGAAAGGTATTTCATTTTATAGGCAATTCACCTCCTCTTGTTGGCCCTGCTGCGCCAACAAAAGACACTATAGAGGCCTTCAATGACTTAGTAGGTTGATGAGGCAAAGGTTAATGCCTCTGGCAATTGAAGCAGGTGCCAACTAATCGAGTCGTGTCAACTTGTGGCGTAGGCCAAAAGTAACTTACCAAGAGGACCTTTCGTGCCAAAGTTTGACCCCTAGTGTGATATCCGCATCAGCCTTGATGGATCTTTCTCATGACATAATCAGCATCTTTAGAGCTTAAACACTTGAGAAGAGGGAGAGAGAAGGCATGCTTGTAAGATATCCCCTACCAAAGTGAATCATGTAGAATCTCTTTTAAGAGTCCAAGATTGCTTAAAGTTATCATGTAGGGTTTTGTGCCTCAGGAAGGAAATGAGAGGGGTTCTCCAATCAGGTTGGTCATTTAGATGAGGCTCATGATCAACATGAGAGACAAGTTGATCTCGTATTATGGACTCCTCCACCTCCCAAGTTGTCAAGGCACTGGTTATTTTAGCCAATTCATCTACCTTTTGGTTCTCCACTTTAGGCACCTTTTGGAGGATGACTTCCTGAAAGCCTTTCTTCATCTTGTCAAAGGCTTTAGTATAATGTTAGAGTCGATCATTGTGAATCTCAAAAGTGTATTTGAGTTATTACACTGCTAACTGCAAGTCTGAGTGAATGAGGACTTAAGTGGCCCTCACATGCTTGGCTGCTTACAGGCCAGAGAGCAAGACTTCATACTCGACCTCATTATTTAAGGCTCTGAAATAAAGCTTTACTGCCAGTTGTAGGGTGTCTCCCCGAGGTGAGCATAGTAAAAATCTAGCTCGGCTTCCCTTCTTGTTAGTCAATTCATCCACGAAGATCTTCTAAGTCTCTTGCAATTCCTGACCGAATGTCTTGGTTAAGAAGTCGGTCAGGGCTTGTGTGAGATTTTGAGGGATATCCTAAGGCATCGCCTTATAATTTTAACTAAATATAGATTCACTATTTGAGTGCATGTTATATGTCTGATTATCTTAAATTCATTTACTGAATGCCCGTAATACAATTCATAGCATGAGAGAAATTGTGATTGAATCACAACTAGTGATTATCTCTATATGTGAAAATATAAAAGTATTGGAATTTCCCTAGTTATCGAATTAATACATTTGGACATCATCAATTCTGTAAGACTAGCACGGGTTATACACTTTGGTTCACCAAACAACTGTTTTCTCACTAGTTGGAGACATTGGGATGTCGAGAGTTAAACATGGATGCTAGTTATGGTAACTAGTTCATTGAAGTGACTCGCTGTAAGACTTTATATGGTTATCTATATATATGGATATGTTTGTGAAGCTTTTACTACAGCTCGAGTACAAGTTTCCTTTGACTTGAGGTATACAAGTCATCTTGGTCATGGAAACTTATACTTTGACATCTTAAGCAAGCACCTCATTGAGGTGTGGACTCAGGATGATTGAGAATAAGTCAATATGCCCGAAGATGTTTGGATAGTCACAGAGGATTCATCACTCCTTGCGAGAAGACGTATACCCTATAGCCACTCGTTAGGATTATTACTAAAAGTATTTGGCCAAAACAATACATGTTAAGAGTATGAGACTCTTGTACACATGTACAAGTAATTTTAATCCATAGAATGAGGAAGTATTACTTGGGCTAGGTGTGATGTAGTCAGTCTAATGGGGATAAACATATAGACCAAGTCCTGAACCAAGTGGGTATAAGATGAGTGAAAGAAACAAGACGCGGCTCACTGTAGCTATTGAATGGTTTATAATTAATTCTAAGACCAACTATGATTTTCCATCTAATTGGGGATCATGATGTACTACTAGGTGTCACTCATGATCATTTTATAATTAAATAATTAATTATAGATGGCCAAGATTAACTGGGAATACATTGGGTCACATGCACTAACGAGTCTCTAAAAGACATAAAATAAGTTAAAGAATAGAATTTTTAGATCAAGAGATAAATGTTTGGTTGGACCATACATAAGACAAATATGAAAATATTTGTCATGATGGAAGCGCAGATGGACTACATCTCTTATGGTAGAGTTGAACCATATTTGATTTAATCATGAATTAATCATGAACCAACTTGGTTTAGTTGTAAACTAAACTAAAGGATTAATGAGTTAATTTTTTGTTAAGGGATAATGGGTTGAATTTGGGCTTTCTAATCAAACTCATTAAATAGGATTATATATAGATGTAATTGAAAGAGAATTAGATACAAGTTTCATTATTTAGTTGATTGGATTTTTGGAAACCCAATCCTCCTCTCCCTCTTCCCTCTCTTTGCTTCCACCCACAACAAGGAGAAATTCTTCTCCTCGTTGCAGTGACCACCAAGCAAGGAATAGACATCTTCCTTGTTTACTTTTTCTTCCTCTTGATCCCTCTTCTTCGTTCGTGGCTAGTAACTTCCAAATGAGAGGCTTGTACTCATGGAGTTGTCTTGAGGAGCTCGACGTAGATATAAATAGAGGCGAGGTTCAACAACGTCACTACGGTTGATGCCCTTCTCGTTATAGGTCATCCGTAAGGTATACCTAGCGTAAATTTACTTGCCATAAAAATTTTTAATTATGCGATCATGTTTGGCATGTTATATTCTTGTATGCGTGTGGTGTGTGTGATGTAATAATTAGGAATTATTATTATTTTATTTTTCACTGCACATGTTTACGAAATGTGTTCTAGCACCCACTCACATAGGACATATTCGAACAGTGGTATCAGAGTCTGATCGTTGTTTGACATGATCGTAAAATTATTTTATGGTTCATAATTAGTATTGTAATTAATTTTATAATTTTTTTGAAATTATTAAGACTTTTCTATTTTTAGAAGTTTCCAAAATTATTAGAAAATTTCATTTATGGAAAGTTTCTTATATAATTTTAGAAAATTAAATTTTAGAACTATTATGTTAATTTAGATATTATTATTTTTAGACTTTTCTAAAATTTTAAAAAATATTCTAATTTTGAAAATTTTCCTAATTTGTTAGGTAATACCTAATTTGCAAAGATCCTAAAATTTTAAAAAATCTAGATATAAGATATTCTAAATTAAATTATAGAATTAATATTTTCTGAAATTTTTAGATTTATTAAAATATTCTATTTTTGAAAAATTTTCTAAATTGTTAGAAAATATCAAATTTGGAAAGATTTGAAAAATCATAAAAAAAATCTAGATTTCAGATATTCTAAATTAATTTATAAGATTAATATTTTCTAGAATTTTTAGATTTATTAAAATATTCTATTTTTGGAAAGTTTCCTAAATTGTTAGGAAATATTAAATTTGGAAAGATTTAAAAAATCATAAAAAATCTACATTTGAATTATTCTATAATAAATTAAGAAATATTAATTATTTATTTCCTAAATTGTTAGGAAATTAATTTCAAAATTTGTTTCTAAAATAATTAAAGATTCTTGAATGATAGAAAAGTTTTAGATGGGATATGTTAATTAAATTTAGAAATTGATTTCCTAATTTGATTAGATAAATATGGATTTATTAAAATTAGATTTATAATATATTTTTATTTCTAAAATATAATTATAACAAATATAAATTTATGTCATGTTCATACCATATTATATGCTATGTAGATACATTAATTATGACATAATTAGATTTTGCAATGCATGTGATGTGATTAGATTTTACTATATATGTGATGTGGCATACTATGTCATGCGTGTAATGTGTCATGTCATCATTTATATCGTACGTGTGACATGTCATGTCATCATTTATGTCATGTGTGAAATGTCATGTAGATAAAATATTTGTATGTTGTAGATGAGATCAAATCTCTTACATAATATTAAAACCTACACCTTTCGTTAATATGGTAAGAACTAGAATTTAAGTTCTTGTTTGAGTTGTTGGCTAAAGTCAAGATCAACTTGAAATTAAATATGTTCAAACCATAGAAATGCAATCTCATAATTAACGGGTCAGTTTTAGACTTGAAGCATTGATTTGTTGTGACAAAACCATGATCAATGTCGATAGAGGGGAAGCTGGGTGATATGGATTTGATGTATACTTTTTAATGTGTTAACAACTTGATGTTTATACGAAGATCAATCAGTTAATAACATAATGTGATAGTTGCATATAAGTGATATACAATCAATAAACTTGTAACCTACCACTATAGCTAAGAATAGCTTGTTGGTCAAAGTCAAGGTTATTCTTATATGTAGTAGATATCAAAGCACTAGGAGAAAATCTACTATCTTCCGAATTCAAAAAAGGAGTATTTGAATTTGATAAATAAGCAGGCTTTTATGTAAATTATTTACATAAATAATATCATGTATCTCATACATTCTCATTTTTTGTATTTGTAAGTTAATCATTTAATAATGACTTCTGTTAATCTACGTTCAATTTTAGACTCGAACAAATTGACTGGAATGAACTTCTTGTTAGAGTGTATACTAAAAAGTCTAAGCTTTTTGTAAACAATTAATTTAAAATAATAATCACATTGGTCAAATGTCTACATTTATGCTAAGTGTAGTTGTCCGTTTAATTTATATTGTAGATAACATGGTGTGAGGAAACATACAGAAGTTCATGTTATCAGTTCTTTATAAATTATAAACAGTTATTCACAACCAAGATGAAATAGGACAAACCATTGGAGTGGTTGTAGTATAATTAGGTATTAGTTTATCTTGACCAATAAATTACACTAGTACACTATAAGTGTAATGAGCAGGACCATTTGAGATAGTTTCTTTTTATATTGACTCTTTAAAAGAACAAAACCTCTGTTATTATGGAAGTGTGTACTCTTAATCATGATATAATAACAAGCACATATACTTAATATTTATTTCTTTAATTTATCAAAGGGTGTGATTTAGTTTAATAAATCAATAGGCCCGATAAGTTGGGAAATGATATTATTTATATGGTGTGTTATTGATTATAGAATGAAACTGTGTCCTATTAATCTTGGTTGATGATGTCCCCTTGAGGATCTCATAAGGATTGTCATGTAAACCCTGCAGGTGGACTTAATTTGACATGACAATAAGGTTGAGTAATACTACTCTTAGAGATAGATATTAATTGAGTGTCAGTAACTCATTTAATTAATGGACATTCAATATCTTAAACATAGGGAGATTAACACATTTTCATATTAAGAAGGAGCCCATAATGTAATTTGGGATTAGTGCGGTAGTTTAATAGTAGCTCTTTAGTGGTATGAGTTATTAATAGTAGCCCCTTGACTTGAGTTGGGTGTTCGGGGCGAACACGGGAAGCTCAAGATCATCGGGAGACCAAAACCAATTCCTCCTCTCGGTCCCTATTGTAGCCTCTTATATATAGTCTTATATCCACCCAAAGTCTAGCCTCTAAGTCCATGCTAGGGGTTGGCCCCTATCCTTGCTTGGAGCCCAAGCAAGGGGCCGGCCAAGCCAAACTTGGAGCTCAAGCTAGGGGCGACCAAGCCTTGCTTGGTGCCGAAGCAAGTGGCTGGCCAAGTAAGGAAAGGAAAGGGAATTTTATTAAAAATAAAATTTTGATAAAATCTTTCCTTTTATGTTTTTATCCACATGATTTTTAAAGAGAGTTTTTAATTTTAAAATCTTTCCTTTTATAGATTTTCTACAAAGGATTAAAAGAGAGATTAGATATCTTTCATTATTTGTAGATGTCTATAATGTTAAAAGAAAGATTTTAATTTTAAGAAAACTCTCCTTTTTTATAACCATGATATAAAAGGAGTTTTATTTTTAAATCTTATCTTTTATAGATATCCATAAGAGGATTTAAAAGAGAGAGATTTTAATTTATAAAATATTCCTTTTATAGATAACCACAAAAGAGATATTTTAAAGAGAGATTTTAATTTTTATTTAAAATCTTTCCTTGTTTGTTTTACAAGAGGTGGCCGACCATATCATGTATAGAAAAGGATGTTTTATTTTTGTTATAAAACTTTCCTTTTTTGAATTCACCAAGGATTATAAAAGAGAGGTAAAGGGTGCATTCATGGAACACAACTTCTATTCTATTGTTCCTCTCTCTTTTCCTTTGGTGGCCGGAGCTTGGAGGAAGAGAAGAAGGCTTTGGTGGATTTCTTTTTGGTAGATCGTCGCCCACACGACATCCAAGAGAAGGAGAGGAATACAATAGAAGGTCAAGAGGTTTTTATTAACAAAGAAAGGTATAACTAGTTGCTTTATTCGGTATCATACTAGTTTTCTTTGTACAGATTTTTGAAATACCAAACACAAGAGGCTTACGATTCTAGGCAATCGATTTTATGTTTCGATTATGTGTTTCTTTTGTTTTTCGATCTTGTGATTCGATTGTTCTTAGTGGTTAAACCTAGGGTTACTATAAGGAGATTAAATATTGAATTTCGTTGAAAGGCTTTGTCTAGGAAGTGGTGGATGATCCCATACCCAAGAAGGCCTAGTGCCTCGCCATGTTTAACCTGGAAGCCGATCTCTGAAATAAATATTAAATCAACTTTGTAACATGGGTGGATTTGGATTAATAATGTTAAGCATCATTTGCGATCCAAATCTAAACCTCTAAGAATAGATAAGTTGAATTTGGAATCAATTATATTTAGTTTTGTTTGCGATTCTAAATTTAATTTCTAAAGAACACAATAGGTTGTTAGGAAAGGTTCGGGACTTGTACAAAATTTTTGTACAGGGGAACCAGTACAATATTCCGAGTAGCAACCAACAATTGGTATCAGAGCTAGGATATTGTCTCTGTGTTTGATTTTTCAGTTTAATTATGCGCATATCATACATATTTTAGGCATGATAGTAGTAGGATGTGCAAATAGATTAACTCTGTGGTTGCAAGCATCCTAGATCCAACTATTATGGCCCTAATGTATTTGTGTGTGATTGGACCCTCGAACATATCGAGGGCGTTTTTATGTGTGTGCATGATTGCATTTATTAAATACAGCAGGAGCTGTATTAGTTTTAGGATTTTACATTTTTGTTTCGATCTAGATTACATGTACATTCCCTTATGGAATATATGATCGATAAATGTAAAATTCTATTTTTGTCGCGGATCGGATGCTTGCATGGAGTGGTACTTTTTGAGGACCAGATGCGTAGCGGAATAAGAAGCAAGATAGATGCGACGACTAGACCTGATTGCGGTGGCTAAAGATGGCAGTAGCTAGGCTTGGTAGCACACAGAGGACAGTGATGGAAGAGGCCATAATAGTTGGGAAATTGTTTTTTCCATATTTATTGCTTTTATTTGCTGTGATGTGTGTGTGCATGCTAAAATCCTCATCTTAAATAACTAAGTGGGAGAGGGATTTATAAATAAATTCCACGGTTTCCATTACTAGTTTGTAAGTGATGCAAATAAACTTGCGCGTTGGCTCTGAGTGCCTCCCTCCACATCGAATGAGTTTGTTTGCAGGTCACTAGATCAAACTTCCTTTATGGATGATTATAGAAAATTATTTAGGAGTGTGTGATCTTCTCCAGCTGAAGGGGCACAATCCTATTTAATGAACTAAGTATCAAGTAATGGTATACACTTAGGCGCATTTTATAGTATCCTACCCAACGGAGTCACTGCTATTATTTGTGTGACCAAAGGAATACCAACTATTAATTTTATTTGTCATAAAGTTAGGATGACAAGAATAAAATTAATGGGTAAAACCTCCTCTTACAAATGTTTGAATTTGTATACGTCCACACTAATATGACATACAAAATTCACGGTGTTTTGAGATGTTGGTGAATTTAAATAATATTGTTCGAGGACTCAATATTATTCTAAATTCTAAAGTATTGACCAAAACTTATTTTGTGATTCTTAGGATGACTTTCAACCCATTGGCTATTATTCTAAAAGAGAACAAACTTACTGGTCCCAATTATATAGATTGGAAAAGAAACATGGACATTGTCCTAACTGCTGAAGGCTATAAGTTTATACTGTTAGAGGTCTGCCCTAATAAGCCTAACAGTGATTTTAGTGAAGAGGAGATTGAGTATCATAAGAAATGGGTTAAGGTAAATGAGATGGCACGGTGATACATTTTGGCTTCTATGTCAAATGTGCTGCAACATCAGCATCAATCCATGCCTTGCCTATAACATGATGTACAATTTCAAGGAACTCTTCGGACATCAGAATCGAGCTGCTAGGCAAGAGGCTATGAGAAATTTAATGATAGCCACCATGTCTGAGGGGACACCCGTAAGGGATCATATCCTAAAGATAATAGCTTACTTGAACGAGATACAAATCCTTGGAGCTAAAATTGAAGAGGAAACGCAGGTCGATATTATTCTCCAAACACTACCCAAAAGTTTTGAGCAGTTTCACCTGAACTACAATATGAATAAAAGGATTTATTCATTGGCAGAACTACTGATAGAACTTCAGGCAGTAGAAGGGCTATTTTGTCATAATTCTCAAATTCACTTTGCTGAAAATGTTTCTACTTCTAAATTGAAAGGCAAGAAGAAGAAAAAGAAACAAGCTGGCTCAGCAAAGAAAGTGAATCGATCTCTAGGTACTGGACTAAAAGCAGGAGTGAAGAAGCTGAAGGGCAAGTGCTTTATTTGTAAGCAGTCTGGACATTGGAAGGCGGACTGTCCTCGTAGGAAAGAGAACAATAAAAGTATATCTTATTCTCTAGTAGTTGAAACATGTTTAGCGGTGTTATCTACCATTACCTGATGTGTACATACAGGAGCCACTGATCATGTTTGCAATACATTACAGGGGTTCCAAGAAACCCGATGACTATATGAGGGAGAAATAACCGTCTACATGGGCAATACTACGAAAGTGGCGGCGGTTGCAGTGGGAGACGTCTACTTATCATTCAATAGGAATAGAACTTTGATTTTGAGAAATTATCTTTATGTACCAAGTTTTAGAAAGAAGTTAAGTTTCTAAACTGTTTTTGGATGAATATACTATTTCTTTTGATAACAAAATCGTTGTCAAGAAAAATAGGGTAATTATTTGTTCTGGTACATTAGTTGGCAATTTGTTTACTCTAAATCCGATAACTCCCACAAGGCAACAAATGGAAATTAATAACACATCCTCTAATTCTAATAAGAGAAAGGAACCTTCAAATATGAACCAAAAGTATCTTTGGCATCTAAGACTTGGTCATATTAACTTGAGTAGGATTCAAAGGCTAATAGTCGATGGACTCTTGGGTTCATTAGTGTTGAAAAACTTTCCAACTTATGAATCTTGCTTGGAAGGAAAAATGACCAAGATACCTTTTAAGGCCAAGGGGTATAGAGCAAAAGATGTGTTGGAATTAGTTCATTCTGATTTGTGTGGACCTATGACTATCCAGGCGAGAGGTGGTTTCGAATATTTCGTCTCTTTTATAGAAGAATATTCGAGATATGGGTACATTTACTTGTTGCGCTGCAAGTCTGAGTGCTTTGATAAGTTTAAAGAGTACAAGGCTGATGTGGAGAAATGTCACGGTAAAAGTATTAAGACACTATGGTATGATCGTGGTGGCGAGTACCTTTCAGGAGAGTTTAGGAATTACTTATCAGAGGTTAGGATTCAATCCCAATTGTCTGCACCTGGTATACCTCCAACAGAATGGTGTGGCAGAATGAAGGAATAAGACTCTTATGGAAATGGTTAGATCAATGATGAGTTATTCGAAATTACCAAATTCGTTCTGGGGATATGCTTCAGAAATGGCAATGTACATTCTAAACCTGGTACCTTCTAAATCAGTACCCGCTACTCCCATGGAATTGTGGAATGAGCGTAAGTCTAGTCTGAGTCATATTCGGATATGGGGTAGTCCACACATGTGCTGAAGGCAGATACTGATAAGTTGGGATCTCGTACAGAAGTTCGCCTATTTATAGGCTATCCCAAAGGAACGAAAGGTGGTTTGTTTTATAGCCCTAAAGATCAGAAGGTCATTGTTAGCACAAATGCCCAATTTTTAGAAGAATACTATGTAATAAACCATAAGCCCATGAGTGAAATTGTTCTTGAATAAATGAGAGAGGACACGTCTAATTTAGTACCAAGAGTACAAGATGAAATATCATAAGAAACTGCAACATATATCAAAAATGATACACAACTACAGACAGTTCCTCATCATAGTGGGAGGGTTGTGAGACAACCTGAGAGATTCATATTTTTAGGAGAGTCTTCAGACTTGATCCCAAGTAAACATGAACCTGATCCTCGAACATATGACGAAGCACTCCATGATAAAGATGCAGCATCTTGGCAAAGAGTAATGAATTCAAAAATAGAATCAATGTATTTTAACAAAGTTTGGGAGCTAGTTGAACCATCAAATAGTGTAAGAGCTATTGGATGTAAATGGATCTACAAAAGGAAAAGAGGGACAAACAAGAAGATGGAAACCTTCAAAGCAAGGCTTGTTGCGAAGGGGTATACTCAGAAAGAGGGAATCAATTATGAGGAAATATTTTCACCAGTAGCTATGGTTAAGTCTATCCGGATACTCTTATCTATTGTTGCTCATATGGATTATGAGGTTTAGCAAATGGATGTCAAGACAGCTTTCCTTAACGTAAGTCTTGAATAAAACATCCATATGAAGCAACCAGAGGGGTTTATTGCAAAGGGCAAAAAGCATCTAGTGTGCAAGCTTAATCGGTCGATTTATGAACTGAAGCAAACTTCAATATCTTGGAACATCCAGTTTAATAAAGTAATCCAGTCATATGGATTTATTCAGTATCCGGATGAGTCTTGTGTATACAAGAAGTATGATGGAAACGTGGTGGTATTTCTTGCACTATACGTAGATGCCATTTTGTTAGTTGGAAATAATATCAAAGTGTTTTCGGAAGTAAGGGTATGGTTGTCCAAGCAATTTGATATAAAGGACTTGGGAGAATGCACACATATTCTCGGGATCAAAGTAATAAGGGATCGTAAGAAAAGAATGTTGTGCTTATCCCAAGTTTCATATATCGATACAATCCTAGCTCGTTTTAGCATGCAAGACTCCAAGAAAGATTTCCTACCTTTTAGGCATGGAGTATCTTTATCTAAAGAGATGTCTCCGAAGACATCAAAAGAGATAGAAAAAATGAAGGCAGTTCCATATGCTTCAGCTATAGGAAGCCTAATGTATGCTATGTTATGCACGAGACCAGATATCTGTTATGTCGTGGGTATGGTTAGCAGATATCAGTCTATGTATTTACTTTAGGAGGTGGAGCCATTGCATGGAGGAGTGTTAAGCAGAAATGCGTTTCAGACTCAACCATGGAAGCTGAGTATGTGGTAGACTTCGAGGCAGCCAAAGAAGCTGTATGGCTCAGGAACTTTTTGATGGACTTAGATGTGATTCCTGGTTTGCCCAAATCATCACAATTTATTGTGATAATAGCAGTGCAGTAACAAACTTGAAGAAACCACGAGCCCATAAGGCAAATAAACACATTGAGCGCAAGTACCACCTGATACGAGACATCGTAAAGCGAGAAGTTGTTATTGCCAAGATTGTATCAGCAGATAACCTGGCAGATCCTTTCACTAAGACCCTTTCGGCAAAAGCTTTCGATCGTCATGCTGAGGGGATGAGAATCAGATGTATGGCAGCGTTTATGACAGCATAGTCTTTTAGTATAAGTGGGAGATTGTTAGAGTGCATACTAAAAAGTCTAAACTTTTTGTAAATAATTATTTTGAAATAAGAATTACATTGGTCAAATGTCTACATTTATGCTAAGTGTAGTTGTCCGTTTAATTTATATTGTAGATAACATGGTGTAAGGAGACACACAGAAGTTCATGTTATTAGTTCTTTATAAATTATAGACAGTTGCTCACAACCAAGATGGAATGGGACAAACCATTGGAGTGGTTGTAGTGTAATTAGGTATTAGTTTATCTTTACTAATAAATTACACTAGTACACTATGAGTGTATTGAACAGGACCATTTGAGATAGTTTCTTTTTATACTGACTCTTTAAAAGAACAAGACCTCTGTTATTATGGAAGTGTGTACTCTTAATCATGATATAATAACAAGCACGTATACTTAATATTTATTTCTTTAATTTATTAAAGGGTGCGATTTAGTTTGATAAATCAATAGGCCCGATAAGTTGGGAAATGATATTATTTATATGGTGTGTTGTTGATTATAGAATGAAACTGTGTCCTAGTAATCTAGGTTGATGATGTCCCCTTGAGGAGCTCATAAGGATTGTCATGTAAACCCTACAGGTGGACTTAGTCCTACATGACAATAAAGTTGAGTGGTACTACTCTTGGAGCTAGATATTAATTAAGTGAGTGTCAGTAACTCATTTAATTAATGGGCATTCGATATCTTAAACATAGGGAGATTAACCTACTCATAATAAGAAGGAGCACATAATGTAATTTGGGTTGGTACGATAGTTCAATAGTAGCTCTTTAGTCGTATGAGTTATTATTGATGAACTTGAGTTGGATGTTCAGGGTGAACACGGGAAGCTCAAGATCATCGGGAGACCAAAATCAATTTCTCCTCTCGGTCCCTATTGTAGCCTCTTATATATAGTCTTATATCCATCCAAAGCCTAGCCTCTTAGCCCATGCTAGGGACCGACCACTATCCTTGCTTGGAGCCCAAGCAAGGGGTTGGCCAAGTCAAGCTTGGAGCTCAAGCTAGGGTCGGCCAAGCCTTGCTTAGTGCCCAAGCAAGTGGCCGACCAAGTAAGGAAAGGAAAGGGAATTTTATTAAAAATAAAATTTTGATAAAATCTTTCCTTTTATGTTTTTATCTACATGATTTTTAAAGAGAGTTTTTAATTTTAAAATCTTTCCTTTTATAGATTTTTTACAAAGGATTAAAAGAGAGATTAGATATCTTTCCTTATTTGTAGATGTCTATAATGTTAAAAGAAAGATTTTAATTTTAAGAAAACTCTCCTTTTTTATAACTATGATATAAAAGGAGTTTTATTTTTAAATCTTATCTTTTATAGATATCTATAAGAGGATTTAAAAGAGAGGGATTTTAATTTATAAAACATTCCTTTTATAGCTAACCACAAAAGGGGTATTTTAAAGAGAGATTTTAATTTTTGTTTAAAATCTTTCCTTGTTTGTTTTACAAGAGGTGGCCGACCATATCATGTATAGAAAAGGATGTTTTATTTTTTTTATAAAACTTTCCTTTTTTGAATTCACCAAGGATTATAAAAGAGAGGTAAAGGGTGCCTTCATGGAACACAACTTCTATTCTATTGTTCCTCTCTCTTTTCCTTTGGTGGCCGGAGCTTGGAGGAAGAGAAGAAGGCTTTGGTGGATTTCTTTTTGGTAGATCGTCGCCCACACGACATCCAAGAGAAGGAGAGGAATACAATAGAAGGTCAAGAGGTTTTTGTTAACAAAGAAAGGTATAACTAGTTGCTTTATTCGGTATCATACTAGTTTTCTTTGTACGGATTTTTGAAATACCAAACACAAGAGGCTTACGATTCTAGGAAATCGATTTTATGTTTCGATTATGTGTTTCTTTTGTTTTTCGATCTTGTGATTCGATTGTTCTTAGTGGTTAAACCTAGGGTTACTATAAGGAGATTAAATATTGAATTTCGTTGAAAGGCTTTGTCTAGGAAGTGGTGGATGATCCCATACCCAAGAAGGCCTAGTGCCTCGCCATGTTTAACCTGGAAGCCGATCTCTGAAATAAATATTAAATCAACTTTGTAACATGGGTGGATTTGGATTAATAATGTTAAGCATCATTTGCGATCCAAGTCTAAACCTCTAAGAATAGAGAAGTTGAATTTGGAATCAATAATATTTAGTTTTGTTTGTGATTCCAAATTTAATTTCTAAAGAACACAATAAGTTGTTAGGAAAGGTTCGGGACTTGTACAAAATTTTTGTACAAGAGAACCAGTACGATATTCAGAGTAGCAACAAACACTTCTTGGTCTGGTTTTAAAATTTGAGAGTTATTCTTAAAGCTGAGAAACTAGTTTATGTCCTTGACCAGCCTCTTCCCATAAGTGTTGATGTCAATGCAACTGCTGACCGATTGTTGGCCCTTTAGAAACATAAGGATGATTCTGTACTTGCAAGTTGTATCATGCTAACTACCATGACTCCTGAACTACAGAAACAACATGAGCATTTGGATGTTTATGATATTATTTATCATCTTCGTGAGCTATTTGATGAGCAAGCTAGATGGGAAAGGTTCGAGGTCTCTAAGCTTCTCTTTTGCACAAAGATGTAGGAGGGTTCATCCATACTACAATATGTACTAAAGATGAATAGCTACATAGAGTGTTTAGCATCACTCGATTTTACAATGGATCATGAGTTAAGTATTGATTTAATTTTACATAGTTTACTAAAAAGTCATTCACAATTTGTGATGAACTATCGGATGAACAATTTAGAATCGACCATTCCCAAGATGATTAATATGCTCAAGACTGTAAAGCCTTCTGTTAAAGGTGAATAGAAAATTGTAATGTTAGTAGACTCCTCCAAGAAAGGTTCTAATAGGAAACCAAAACATTAGGCTAAGGGGAAGAGCAAAAAGGCTAAAATAGTAGAACCGACACAAAAGGACCCAGGCCATCATTGTGGCAAGATGGGACACTAGTGAAAAATTGCAAGATCTATCTTGAGTCCGTGAAGAAGAATAAGGCATCTGATGCACCATCCTCTTCAAGTATTTTTTATTATTGATTGTCATGTTATTTCCTCAAACACTTAGATATTGGATACTAGGTGTGCCCCACATATATATAATGGCATACAGGGGCTAAGGAATAGCAGAAGACTCGTCAAGGGAGAAACAAGTCTGCGAGTTGGGAATGGAGCAAAGGTTGCTGCAGTCGCCATCGGAACATACTTGTTACAACTTCCTAGTGGACTTGACTTAGAACTAGATAATTGTTATTTTGTTCTCGCATTAATAAAGAATATTGTTTTTATTTCTTGCTTAAATAGAAAAGGTTTCCATTTGACTTTTAGTAACAATTATTGTTATATAACGTTAAATGATGTTCTTTATGGCACTGGAACTTTATACAATGACATCTATGTGTTAGATACATCTAGTGATGAATTTAATATCGATATGAGCAATAAACGTGCCCGATTAGATAATCAATTAACCTCTTACTCGTGGCATTGTCACCTTAGCCATATAAGCAAGAAACACATGTCCGAATTACAAAAGATTGCAATTCTCAAATCATTTGAATTAGATACATTTGATACATGCGATTCATATTTAAAAGGAAAGATGACAAAGATACCTTTTTTTAGAAAGGGTGAACGAGTTAATGAGTTAAGTTACTTGGGCTCGTACATACCAATGTATGTGGACCAAGGTCAACTCATGTACTAGAAGGTTATAGCTACTTCATTACTTTCATTGATGATCACTCTCGTTATGTGTATGTGTATCTAATGAAACACAAGTCTGAAGCCTTTAAAAAGTTTAAAGAATTCAGAAATGAAGTAGAGAAACAACTTGGTAAAAATATCAAGATACTTTAATCTGATCGAGGTGGTGAATATTTAAGCTAAGAGTTTCAAGATTATCTAAGGGACAATGGTATATTATCTCAATGGACTCCGCCATATATACCACAACATAATGGTGTATCAAAAAAACATAACCGAACCTTGTTGGACATGGTTTGGTCAATGATGGATCGTGCAAATCTTTCCAAAACCTTTTGGGGTTATGCACTCATGACAACTGTTTACTTGCTAAATAGAGTCACGATGAAGGCAATCTCAACTACTCCATATGAGGTATGAACTAGTAAGAAACCTCTCATATCTTATTTGAAGATATGGGGATGTCATGCTTCTGTGAAGAGGACTATATCAAATAAGTTTGATGCTAAGTATGATAAGTGTTTATTTATTGGATACCTTAAGGAAACTAAGGGTTACCAATTTTACCACCTCTTGGAAGAAAAGGTGTTTATTTCAATGCATGTTACCTTCCTAAAGAAAGAATTTCATTTACAGGAAACAAGTGGGAGTATGGTTGAACTTGATGAAGTTCAAGAGACTCCAATAAACACTTACGAGATGCCTAGTCAGGAACCACAACCAATTATGACACAACCTCCTCATAGATCAGGTAGGACACGTTGTTGGTTGCTACTCGGAAAACCAAATGGTTCCACTGTACAAAAATTTTGTACAAAGGTCTGAACCATTTCCTAGCTACCATGTGTTCTTTTAAATTAAACTTGGATCGCTTGTGGAACTTAACACGTTTGATCCAAAGTTTAATTTATTTGCTCTTTTAGGTTTAGACTTGGATCTCCTGCGGAACTTAACACTTTCAATCCAAATCACCTAGGTTATTAATTCTATTAAATATTAATTTCCAAAACTGGCTTCCAGTACTGACGTGGCGAGGCACATGGCCTTCTTGGATATGGGAGCAACCACCACCGACTAGACAAAGCCTTTTAAGGAAAACTAATATTTAATTTCCTTAAATAACTTTAGGTCAACTGAAAAGAACAATCAAATCACAAGGAAAAAGAAAAACAAAAAACACAACATCGAAAATAAATTCGAAATACTAGAATCGCATGCCTCTTGTATTTGGTATTATTTCAAAAAATAACTAGTATGATGCGGAAAGGAAAAATACTAGTTATACCTTTTAGAAAGACCTCTTGATCTTCTACCATATTCCTCTTCTAACCTCGGACGTTGTGTGGGCAACGATCTTCCAAGATGAGGACCACCTAGCACCTTCTTCTTCTTCCTTTAAGTTTCGGCCAAGCACCAAAATCCAAGGATGAAGAACTTTTTCCACCAACTAAGCTCCAAGGGATGCAAGCTTTCTCTCCTTCTTCTTCTTCTTCTCCAAGTAGTATCCGACCACCACAAAGACTCCAAGCAAAGAAGAGTTTCGGCCACCACAAAGAGGAAGAGAGGGAGAGAGGATGGCCGGCCACAACACCAAGGAAAAAGAGGGAGAGAATAATAGAGGTTGTGTCTCATGAAGGCACCCCAACCCCCTCTTTTATATTCCTTAGCTTTGGTAAATAAGGAAATTTAATTACAATAAAATTTCCTTAACTTTCCTTGACATGAATTAATTAAGAAAAATAAAACAAAATTTCCTAAATCATCATGTCATGGACGGCCACCTCAATAAGAGCAAACAAGGCAATTTCAATCAACAATTAAAATTCCTTATTTGTCTTCAGAAATTTAAAAAAATAAAATTTCCCTTAAAATCCCTTCATGGTTGATAAAAAGAAATTTTTATAATTTTAATTCTTCTACATGTGAATAATTTATAAAGAAGAAAAATAAAATATCTTTCCAATCTACAAATAAGGAAAGAGATCTAATCTCTTTCTTTAATCTTTTGTAGATCCTTTTAAAAGAGATATTTTAATTTTTAATCTTTCTAATAAATTATATCTTTCACATAAGAAAATTTTAAAATTAAAATTCTTTTTAATTTAATGGGGGCCGACCACCTAAGCTTGGGTTCAAGCTAGGGTCGGCCACCCATGAACCAAGGCTTGGCTGGCCCTAGCTTGAACCACAAGCTAGCTTGGCCGGCCCCTACATCATGGGTACGAAGGTGGGTATAGTACTCTATAAATAAGAGGCTACGATAGGGACCGAGAGGAGGAATTGGTTTTGGTCTCCTGATAAAATTAAGCATCCCGTGTTCGCCCCGAACACACAACTTAATTTTATCAATAATAATTCATTCCACTAGAGAACTATTATTGAACTACTGCACCAATCCCAAATTATTTTTTTTTGGGCTCCTTATTATGAGTGTGTTAGTCTCCCTGTGTTTAAGATGTCGAATGTCCACTAATTAAGTGAGTTACTGACAACTCATTTAATTAATATCTTAATCCAAGAATAGTACCACTCAACCTTATCATCATGTCGGACTGAGTCCACCTGCAGGGTTTAACATGACAATCCTTATGAGCTCATCTTGGGGACATTATCAACCTAGATTTCTAGGACACAGTTTCCTTCTATAATCAACAACACACACTATAAGTGATATCATTTCCCAACTTATCGGGTTTATTGATTTATCGAACTAAATCTCACCCATTGATAAATTAAAGGAATAAATATCAAATATATGTGCTTGTTATTATATTAGGATTAAGAGCACACACTTCCATAATAACTGAGGTCTTTGTTCCTTTATAAAGTCAGTATAAAAGAAACGACTTCTAATGGTCCTCCTCAATACACTCTAAGTGTACTAGTGTAATTATATAGTCAAGATAAACTAATTCCTAATTACACTACGACCTTCCAATGGTTTGTTCTTTTCCATTTTGGTCGTGAGCTACTGTTTATAATTTATAAGGTACTGATAACATTCATCTTCTGTATGTGGCACCACATACTATGTTATCTACAATATAAATTAGTTGAACAACTACAACTAAATGTAGACAATTTGACCAAATGTGATTCTTTATTCAAAATAAATGTTTACAAAAGGTTAGACTTTCAATATACACTCTAACAATCTCCCACTTATACTAATGACTAAGCTGCCATATCTTCTGCCATATCTTCTGCCATACATCTGATTCTCATCCTTCTACATGCTGATCGAAAGCTTTTGCCGGAAGAGCCTTAGTGAAAGGATCTGCCAGGTTATCTGCTGATGCAATCTTGGCGATGACAACTTCTCCTCGCTTCACGATATCTCGTATCAGGTGGTACTTGCACTCTATATGTTTACTTGCCTTATGGGCTCGTGGTTCCTTTAAGTTTGTAACTGCACCGCTATTATCACAATAAATTGTGATGATTTTGGGCAAACCAAGAATCACATCTAAGTCCATTAGAAAGTTCCTGAGCCATGCTGCTTCTTTAGCCGCTTCAGAGGCTGCTACATACACTGCTTCCATGGTTGAGTCCGAAACACATTTTTGCTTAACACTCCTCCATGCAATGGCTCCACCTCCTAAAGTAAACACATAGACTAATGTAGACTTACTGTTATCCCTATCTAATTGGAAATCTGAATCCGTGTAACCCACAGGGAGCAAATCGTCTGCTTGGTAAACTAGCATATAATCTTTAGTCCTTCACAGGTACTTTAATATATGCTTTACCGCAGTCCAATGTCCGTGTCCAGGGTTACTCTGATATCTGCTAACCATGCCCACGGCAAAACAGATATCAGGTCTCCACATAGCATTGCATACATTAGGCTTCCTACAACCGAAGCATAAGGAACTGCTTTCATGTCCTCTATCTCCTTTGATGTCTTCGTAGACATCTCTTTAGATAGAGCTATTCCATGCCTAAAAGGTAAGAAACCTTTCTTGGAATCCTGCATGCTAAAATGAGCAAGGATTGTATCTATATATGAAGTTTGGGACAGACACAACATTCTTTTCTTGCGATCCCTTATAACTTTGATCCCAAGAATGTGTGCACAATCTCCTAAGTCCTTCATATCAAATTGTTTGGACAACCATACCCTTACATCTGATAATACCTTGACATTGTTGCCAATTAACAAAATATCATCTACGTATAGTACAAGAAATACCACCACGTTTCCGTTACACTTCTTGTATACACAAGACTCATCCGGACACTGAATAAATCCATATGACTGGATTACTTCATTAAACCGGATGTTCCAAGACCTTGAAGCTTGCTACAGTCCATAAATGGACCGATTGAGCTTGCACACTAGATGCTCTTTGCCTTTTTCAATAAACCCTTCTGGTTGCTTCATATGGATGTTCTCTTCAAGACTTCCATTAAGGAAAGCTGTCTTGACATCCATTTGCCAAATCTCATAATCCATATGAGCAGCAATGGATAAGAGTATCCAGATAGACTTAAGCATGGCTACCGGTGAAAAGGTCTCCTCATAATTGATTCCCTCTTTCTGAGTGTATCCTTTCGCAACAAGCCTAGCTTTGAAGGTTTCTACCTTCCCGTCTGTCCCTCTTTTCCTTTTGTAAATCCACTTGCATCCAACGACTTTTACACCATCAGGTGGTTCTACGAGCTCCCAAACCTTATTAGAGTACATAGACTATTTCAGAATTCATTTCCTTTTGCCAAGATGCTGCATCTATATCTTGGAGTGCTTCGTCATATGTTCGGGGATCAGGTTCATATTTTCCCGGGATCAAGTCCGAAGACTCTCCCAAAAACATGAATCTATCAGGTTGCTTTACAACCCTCCCACTACGACGAGGCACTGTCTGTGGTTGTGCATCATGTGTGACACGTGTTGCAGTCTCTTATGGTACTTCATCTTGTATTGTTGGTACTAAGGTAGACGTGTCCTCTCTAAGTTCTTCTAAAACAACTTTGCTACTGGGCTTGTGATCCATTATATAGACTTCTTCTAAAAACTGAGCATTGGTGCTAATAATGACCTTCTAGTCTTTAGGACTATAAAATAAACCACCTTTCGTTCCTCTGGGATACCCCACAAACACGCGAACTTCTGTACGAGATTCTAACTTATCAGCATCTGGTTTCAACACATGTGCTGGACTACCCCAAATCCGAATATGTCTTAGACTGGGCTTTCGCCCATTCCACAATTCTATGGGAGTAGAAGAAACTGATTTAGAAGGTACTAAGTTCAGAATGTACACTGCTGTTTCCAGAGCGTATCCCCAAAACGAATTTGGTAATTCTGAATAACTCATCATCGATCTAACCATCTCCATAAGAGTCCTATTCCTTCGTTCTGCCATACCATTCTGTTGGGGTGTACCAGGTGCGGACAGTTGGGATTGAATCCCGACCTCTGATAAGTAATTCCTAAACTCTCCTAAGAGGTATTCGCCACCACGATCAGACCGTAGTGTCTTGATACTTTTACCTAGTCATTTCTCCACATCAGCCTTGTATTCTTTGAACTTATCAAAGCACTCGGACTTGCGGCGCATTAGGTAAATGTATCCATATCTTGAATAATCATCTATAAAAGAGACAAAATATTCAAAACCACCTCTTGCCTGGACAGACATAGGACCACACAAATCAGAATGAACCAATTCTAACACTTCTTTGGCTCTATACCCCTTGGCCTTGAAAGGCCTCTTGGTCATTTTACCTTCCAAGCAAGATTCACAAGTTGAAAAATTTTCCAACTCTAATGAACCCAAAAGTCCATCGGCTATAAGCCTCTAAATCCTACTTAAGTTAATATGACCAAGCCTTAGATGCCAAAGATATGCTTGATTCATTTCCGAAGGTTCTTTTCTCTTATTTGAGTTAGAAGATGAGTTATAAATTTCCATGTTTTGCTTTGTGGGAGAAATTGGATTTAAAGTATACAAATTGCCAACTAATGCACCAGAATAGATAATCACTTTATTTCTCTTAATAACTACATCGTTACTAAAGGAAACTGAATATCCATCCAAAAATAGTTTAGAAATTGAAATTAAATTCTTTCTAAAACTGGTTACATAAAGATAATTTCTTAAAACCAAATTTCTATTCCTATTAAAAGATAAGTAGACATCTCCCACTGCAACAGCCGCCACCTTAGTAGCATTGCCCATGTAGACGGTAATCTCTCCTTCAGTTAGTCGTCGAGTTTTCTGGAACCCCTGTAAGGAATTGCAGACATGATCAGTGGCTCCCGTATCTACACACCAGGTGCTGGTAGATAACACCGCTAAACATGTTTCAACAACTAGAGCATGAGATATACCTTTGTTGTTCTGATTCCTACGAGGATAGTCCGCCTTCCAATGCCCTGACTGCTTGCAGATGAAGCACTTGCCTTTCGGCTTATTTATTCCAGCTTTAGGTCCTGTACTCTGAGATTTATTCACTTTCTTTGCTGAACCAACTTGTTTCTTCTTCTTCTTTCCTTTCGGTTTAGAAGTAGAACCATTTTCAGCATAGTGAATATGAGAATTATGACGAAACAAACCTTCTGCTGCCAGGAGTTCCGCCAATGAATATACCCTTTTGTTCATATTGTAATTCAGGCGGAATTGCTCAAAACTTCTAGGTAGTGTTTGGAGGATCATATCGATCTGAGTTTCCCCATCAATTTCTCCTCCAAGGATCTGTATTTCGTTCAGATAAGACATCATCTTTAGGATATGATCTCTCACAGGAGTACCCTCTTGCATGGTGGCTATCATTATCTTTCTCATGGCTTCTTGTCTAGAAGCTCGATCCTGATGACCAAAGAGTTCCTTGAGATTGTTCATAATATCATAAGCTGTTGGTAAATCTTGATGCTGATGTTGCAATACATTTGACATTGAAGCCAAAATGTAACACCGCGCCATCTCATCCGCCTTTACCCATTTCTTATGATATTCAATCTCCTCTTGGGTAGATTCACCAGTGGGTGCATCAGGACAAGATTCAGTCAGTACAAACTTATAGCTTTCAGCAGTAAGAACAATGTCCAGGTTCCTTTTCCAATCTATGTAGTTAGGACCAGTAAGTCTATTCTATTGTAATATGATGGACAGTGGGTTGAAAGTCATTCTAAGAATCACAAATAACTTTTGGTCAAAACTCTAAATTTAGAATAATATTGATTCCTCAAACAATACTATTTTAAATTAACCAACACCTCAAAACACCGCGAATATTATATGCCACGATAGTGTGGACGTATACAAATTCAACATTTGAAAAAGGAGGGTTTAACCCATTAATTTTATTATCTTGTCAACCTAACTTTTTGACAAATAAAATTAATAGTTGGTATCCTTTGGTCACACGAATAATAGCAGTGACTCCGATGGGAAGGATACTATTAAACGTGTCTAAGTGTATACCATTACTTGACACTAAGTCCATTAATAAGATTGTGCCCCTTCCGATGGGGAAGATCACACGCTCTTAATTAACTTCCTATAGTCATCCAAAATGGAAGTTTGTTCGAGTGATCCACAAACAAGCTCATCTGATATGGAGGAAGGCACTCAGAGCCAACGCGCAAGCTTATTTGCATCACTTACAAACCAGTAATGGAGACCGTGAAATTTATTTAAAATCCCTCTCCCACTTAGTTATTTATAAATGAGGAATTTTAACTATGCTAGCCTACTAAACATGTATACTAACATGTACACACAGCACAATATAAAAGCAATAAATAGAAAAACTAATTTTCAACTATTATGACTTTTATTTATTGTTGTCCTCCGTGTGTTGTCATCCCAAGCTGCTGCCATTTTTGGCCACCGCCGTCGGGTCTAGCTGTCGCATCCATCTTGCTCCTTGTTCCGCTGTGCCTCTGGTCCTCAAAAGGTTCCACGCCTTGCAAGATTCGATCCGCGACATAAATAGAATTTTACATTTTTCGATCCTATATTCCTCGAAGGAATGTACATGTAAACTAGATCGAACATAAAATAAAAATTTACATCCATCGATCCAATATTCCATAAAAGGAATGTACATGTAACTAGATCAAAAATAAAATCCTAATAAAATCTATATACAGCTCCTGCTGTATTTTATAATACAATCATGCACACACATATAAATGCCCTTGACATGTCCAAGGGTCCAATCACACACATAAAAAACTATAAGCCATAATAGTTGGATCCTGCATCCACAAAGTTAGCACATCCTACTATTAACCTGCCTAAATTATGTATGTCATGTGCATAATTAAACTAATACCAAATACACAGAGGCAAAACCCTAGCTCTGATACCAATTGTTAGTTGCTACTCGAAAAACCTAATGGTTCCACTGTACAAAAATTTTGTACAAAGGTCTAAACCATTTCCTAGCTACCATGTGTTCTTTTAAATTAAACTTGGATCGCCTGCGAAACTTAACACGTTTGATCCAAAGTTTAATTTATTTGTTCTTTTAGGCTTAGACTTGGATCTCCTGCGGAACTTAACACTTTCAATCCAAATCACTTAGGTTATTAATTCTATTAAATATTAATTTCTAAAATTGGCTTCCAGTACTGACGTGGCGAGGCACATGGCCTTCTTGGATATGGGAGCAACCACCACCGACTAGACAAAGCCTTTTAAGGAAAACTAATATTTAATTTCCTTAAATAACTTTAGGTCAACTGAAAAGAACAATCAAATCACAAGGAAAAAGAAAAACAAAAAACACAACATCGAAAATAAATTTGAAATACTAGAATCGCATGCCTCTTGTATTTGGTATTATTTCCAAAAATAACTAGTATGATGCGGAAAGGAAAAATACTAGTTATACCTTTTAGAAAGACCTCTTGATCTTCTACCATATTCCTCTTCTAACCTCGGACGTTGTGTGGGCAACGATCTTCCAAGATGAGGACCACCTAGCACCTTCTTCTTCTTCCTTCAAGTTTCGGCCAAGCACCAAAATCCAAGGATGAAGAACTTTTTCCACCAACTAAGCTCCAAGGGATGCAAGCTTTCTCTCCTCCTTCTTCTTCTTCTCCAAGTAGTATCCGGCCACCACAAAGACTCCAAGCAAAGAAGAGTTTCGGACACCACAAAGAGGAAGAGAGGGAGAGAGGATGGCCGGCCACAACACCAAGGAAAAAGAGGGAGAGAATAATAGAGGTTGTGTCTCTTGAAGGCACCCCAACCCCCTCTTTTATATTCCTTAGCTTTGGTAAATAAGAAAATTTAATTACAATAAAATTTCCTTAACTTTCCTTGACATGAATTAATTAAGAAAAATAAAACAAAATTTCCTAAATCATCGTGTCATGGTCGGCCACCTCAATAAGAGCAAACAAGGCAATTTCAATCAACAATTAAAATTCCTTATTTGTCTTCGGAAATTTTAAAAAATAAAATTTCTCTTTAAAATCCCTTCATGGTTGATAAAAAGAAATTTCTATAATTTTAATTCTTCTACATGTGAATAATTTATAAAGAAGAAAAATAAAATATCTTTCCAATCTACAAATAAGGAAAGAGATCTAATCTCTTTCTTTAATCTTTTGTAGATCCTTTTAAAAGAGATATTTTAATTTTTAATCTTTCCAATAAATTATATCTTTCACATAAGAAAAATTTAAATTTAAAATTCTTTTTAATTTAATGGGGGCCGACCACCTAAGCTTGGGTTCAAGCTAGGGTCGGCCACCCATGAACCAAAGCTTGGTCGGCCCTAGCTTGAACCACAAGCTAGCTTGGCCGTCCCCTACATCATGGGTACGAAGGTGGGTATAGTACTCTATAAATAAGAGGCTACGATAGGGACCGAGAGGAGGAATTGATTTTGGTCTCCTGATAAAATTAAGTATCCCGTGTTCGCCCCGAACACACAACTTAATTTTATCAATAGTAATTCATTCCACTAGAGAACTATTATTGAACTACTGCACCAATCCCAAATTACATTTTTTTTGGGCTCCTTATTATGAGCGTGTTAGTCTCCCTGTGTTTAAGATGTCGAATGTCCACTAATTAAGTGAGTTACTGACAACTCATTTAATTAATATCTTAATCCAAGAATAGTACCACTCAACCTTATCATCATGTCGGATTGAGTCCACCTGCAGGGTTTAACATGACAATCGTTATGAGCTCATCTTGGGGACATTATCAACCTAGATTTCTAGGACACAGTTTCCTTCTATAATCAACAACACACACTATAAGTGATATCATTTCCCAACTTATCGGGTTTATTGATTTATCGAACTAAATCTCACCCACTGATAAATTAAAGAAATAAATATCAAATATATGTGCTTGTTATTATATTAGGATTAAGAGCACACACTTCCATAATAACTGAGGTTTTTGTTCCTTTATAAAGTCAGTATAAAAGAAACGACCTCTAATGGTCCTCCTCAATACACTCTAAGTGTACTAGTGTAATTATATAGTCAAGATAAACTAATTCCTAATTACACTACGACTTTCCAATGATTTGTTCCTTTCCATTTTGGTCGTGAGCTACTGTTTATAATTTATAAGGTACTGATAACATTCATCTTCTGTATGTGGCACCACATACTATGTTATCTACAATATAAATTAAATGTATACAATTTGACCAAATGTGATTTTTTATTCAAAATAAATGTTTACAAAAGCTTAGGCTTTCAGTATACACTCTAACACACGTAATATTCTTGAGAGATATGGATCTCTTGTAAGAGAATCAAATAACGTGTTACTCATTGAGGATGAGGAATCTGTTGATTATAAAGAGGCTCTGAATAGTTCAGAAAAGAACAAGTGACTTATAGTCATGAAGTTGAAAATGGATTCCATGTATGAAAATCAAGTTTGGAATTTGGTGGACCCACCTGAGGGCATTACGCCTATAGGGTGCAAGTGGGTTTTCAAGAAGAAAACAAACATGGATGGTAATGTAATTACCTACAAGGCAAAGTTGTTAGTGAAAGGTTATCGTCAAAGGTAAGGCATTGACTATGACGAAACTTTTTCACTTGTAGTTATGCTTAAATCCATTCGGATACTTTTGGCCATATCAACTCATCATGATTATGAGATATGGCAAATGGATGTGAAAATAACTTTTCTTAATAGAAATCTGCTCGAGGACATGTATATGATACAACCTGAAGGTTTCACATCTGTTGACAAAAATAAAGTAAGCATGTTTTAACGGTCTATTTATGGACTAAAGCAAGTATCCAGGATTGGAATATCCGTTTTGATGAGGCAATTAAAGAATTTAATTTCTCACAAAATCTAGATGATTCTTGTTGTATCAAAATGTTAGTGAGAGTGTGATCATATTCTTGATATTATATGTTGATGACATATTGCTTATAAGAAGCGATGTGTCAGTTCTATAGTTAGTTAAAGTTTGGTTGTCCAAAACATTCTCCATGAAAGATATGGGAGAAGCAGCTTACATTCTTAGGATGAAAATCTATAGAGATAGATAGAAAAGATTGCTTGGTCTTTTACAGTCGACATATATAGACAGAGTACTAAAGCAGTTTAGCATGTCTAAATCCAAGAAAGGTTTCATAACTAAGAGACATGGAATTCACCTTTTGAAGTATATGTGCCCATGCACAAAAGATGAGAGGATTTGTATGGATAAGATACCTTATGCGTCCGTAATAAGATCTATCATGTATGTTATGTTATGTACAAGGCCTGATGTATCATATGCTCTGAGTGTTATGAGCGGATACCAGTCTACTCCAAGAATGGATCACTGGACGACTGTCAAAATGATCCTTAAGTAGTTGAGAAAAACTAAGGATATGTTCTTGATATACGGAGATGGTGATATGATCATACACGGATATATAGATGCAAGTTTCCAGATGGACAATGATGACTCCAAGTCCCAGTCTGAATTTATATTCATATTAAATGGAGGTACAGTTAGTTGGAAAAGTTCCAAGCAAGATATTGTTGCATATTCTACTTGTGAGATAGAATACATTGCGGCTTCAGAAGTAGAAAAGGAAGTAGTTTGGATCAAGAAGTTCATTGCCAAACTTAGAGTAGTTTCATCCACTGTTGAACCATTACCTGTTTACTATGACAACACCGGAGCTATTGTGCAAGCAAAGTAACCTATGTCTCATCAGCAATCAAAACACGTGTTTTGGCACTATCATCTGATCAAGGAGATCATTAGTAGGAAAGAAATACAGCTCAAGAAAATTTCCACTGAAAGGAACCTAGTGGATCCTTTAACAAAGACTCTACCACAAAGTAAGTTTGAGAGTCACGTCCATGCTTACAATTTAGGACACTGTGGTGATTGGCATTAGGCCAAGTGGGAGTGTTAGATTTTAAGGGATGTCCTAAGGCAATCGCCTTACAGTTTTTACTAAATATAGATTCATTATTTGAGTGTATATTATATATTTGATTGTCTTAAACTTATTTACTGAATGACCGCAATATAATTCATAGCATGAAAGAAATTATGATTAGATCACATTTAGTGATTATCTCTACGTATGCAATTATGAATGTATTGGAATTTCCCTACTCGTTAAATTGATGCATTTAGACATTATCAATTTTATAAGACTAGCACAGGTTATACTCCTTGATTCACCAAGCAACTGTTTTCTCACTAGCTGGAGACATTGAGATGTTGAGAGTTAAACACGGATGTTAGTTATGGTAACTAGTTTATTGGAGTGACTTACTGTAAGACTTCATATGATTATCTATATATATGGATATGTCTGTGAAACTCTTACTGCAGCTTGAGTGCAAGTTTTGTTCGACTTGAGGTATACAAGTCATCTTGGTTATAGAGATTTATACTTTGACATCTTAAGCAAGCATCTCATTGAGGTGTGGATCCGGGATGATTGAGAATAAGTAGAAATGTTCGAAGATATTTGGATAGCTCACAAAGGATTCACTGCTCCTTGCGAGGAGACGTATACCTTATGGTCACTTGTTAGGATTATTACTCTAAGTCTTTGACCAAAGCAACGCATGTTAAGAGTATGAGACTCTTGTACACATGTACAAGTAATTTGAATCCGTAGAACGAGAAAGTATTACTTGGCCTAGGTGTGACATACTTAGTCTAGTGGGAACAGACACATAGACCATGTCCTGAACCCAGTGTGTATAAGATAAGTGAAAGGAATAAGGCATAACTCACTTTAGCTGCTGAAGGGTTTATAATTAGTTCTAAGATCAACTATGATTTTCTGACTAATTGGAAATCATGATGTACTAGTAGGTATCACTCATTATCATTTTATAATTAAGTAATTAATTATGGATTGTCAAGATAAACTGGGAACCCATTGGGTCACACGCACTTACGAGTCTCTAAAAGACTTAAAACAAGTTAAAGAATAGAATTTTTAGATCAAGAGATAAATATGTGATTGGACTATATATAAGACAAATATGAAAATATTTATCATGATGAAAGTGCGGATGGACTACATCTCATATGGTAGAGTTGAACCATATTTAGTTTAATCATGAATTAGTCATGAACCAACTTGGTTTAGTTGTGAACCAAAATAAGGGGTTAATGGACTAGTTTTTAGTTAAGAGATAATGGGTTGGATTTGGGCTTTCTAATCCAACTCATTAAAGAGGATTATATATAGATGTAATTGGGAGAGAATTAGATACAAGTTTTATTATTTAGTTGATTAGATTTTTGAAAACCTAATCCTCCTCTCTCTCTCTCTCTCTCTCTCTCTCTCTCCTCTCTTTACCGCCACTCACAACAAGGAGAAATTCTTCTCCTTATTGCCGTGACCACCAAGCAAGGAAGAGACATCTTTCTTATTTGATTCTTTTGCTTGATCCCTCTTCTTCATTCGTGGCTAGTAATTTTTGAAAGAGAGACTTGCACTCGTGGAGCTGTCTTGAGGAGCTCGGTGTGGATATAAATAGAGGCGAGGTTTGACAATGTCGCTAAGATTGATGCCCTTTTCATTACAGGTCATCCGTAAGGTATACCTAGCGTAAATTTACTTTTAATAAAAAAATTTTAATTATGTGATCATATTTGACATATTGTATCCTTTTATGCATGTGATGTGTGTGATATAATAATTATGAATTATTATTATTTTATTTTTTGCTGTGCATGTTTATGAAATGTATTCTAGCGCGCACCCGCATCGGGCATATCCCAATAGCTTGAACATTAATAGCTATTCTTGATTGATATTGAACATCAAATTAACTGAGTTTAGTGGTCCACTTGATCAAGAATTTTGAAGCTTTTGGATTGGTTAACATTTGACCCAAGATGCTATTGGTGAGCACTATGATGGGATGAGAAAGAAAGTAGGGTTGAAGTCAGTGGACCGTTAGTATTAGAGCCAGAGACAGCTTTTCCAATGTCATATAACCAGTCTCGATATCATTTAATAAATGACTTGAGAAGTAGATGAGTTGTTGAGTGTTAACTTCTTGCCATACTAGGACTGATCCGAGGGCCCCCTCTGAAGTCAATAAGTATAGCCATAGAGGCTCTCTCACCACAGGTTTGGAAAAATGGGCAGGTTGGACAAATAGTCCTTTAGTTCTATGAAAGCCTATTCACAATTCTCATCCCACGAGAATCGAGTGACCTTGTGCAACACCTTGAAGAATAAGAGACTCTTCATCGCTGATTGAGGATGAACCATTATAATGCAGTGATTCGCCCGACCAATCTTTGTACTTCCTTGTTGTTCCTTCAGGATACCATGTTTTGTAAGGCTTGAACATTCTCTAGGTTGGCCTATATCCCTTACTCAATGAATATGTAGCCAAAGAAATGCCTGCTCTTGATGTCGAATAAACACTTTGCTCGGTTCAACTTGAGGTCATACTTTGCAAGGTGTTGCATGTCTCCTCCACATCGTTGATTAAGTTCTCATCTTGGACTAACTTAATCAAGATATCATTGACGTAGACTTTGAATTTACAACCAATTTAGTGCTTAAAGACTCGATCCAAACAATATAACAATATAATAGAAAGTTCCGTAAGAGATGACGAAATTAATCTTTTCTTTATCCTCCATGGCTAAAGGGTTTTGATGGTATCCTTGATATGTATCCATCATGCATATGAGCTTACAACTTGAGGTTGAGTCTACTAGTTGGTTAATCCATGAAAGCAAGTGTTGGTCCCTTTGGAGGCCGGCAAGAGGGGAGGGGTGAATTGCCCTACAAAATAAAACTCGAACCTTTCTCGGATTTCAACTATATCATAAACACTTGTAATAAAAAGTAGAGACTAAGTAAAGAAATCATACACCAGCGATTTACTTGGTTTGCAATCAGAGGATTGCTAATCCAAGGAAAGTAAGCGCACTATGATCTCCTCTGGGCGGAGAAACCTCTTTACAATGTTGACAGCACAAATGAAAAGAACACAACTGAAAGCATAAAAAGAATTGATTACAAGTGAGTTGTTCTGAATGTGCAGACCAGTACTATATTTATAATACTGGTCCGGGCGCCTGGAAGGAGTTCCGGGCACCCTGGAGGGGATAAAATTCTATCCCCAACGATCAGATCGCGTTTGACGCTATCCTAGTCAAAATCCAGCTCCGGGCGCCCCGGAGCCCAAAGTCAACAACGTTGACTTTGTCACCTCCGGTTTAGCTCGTCTCGGTTCGGTCTTGTTCGCTCCGGCTCCGCTAGCTTGGGTGATCTCGGCCATCCGGAATAGGGCTCACCCGAACCCAGGTTCCGGCCTTCTCCTCGAGCAACCTTCCTTCTCGATTTCTCATCCCTCGAACGCCGCGCACGTTCTTCTCGTCCACCGGTGTACTCTTCCGCGGTCACCTTGTCCCTCGGACGCACCGAGCCCGTCAGCTCTCTCCCGTGTCGTCCTTCTCGCTAGCCGCGTCTTCCGCTCGACTTCCTGTGTTCCTAAGGTCCTGCACACTTAGACACAAGGGTTAAACAAATGCAGGACCTAACTTAGCTTGTTTAATCACATCAAAACACCTTGGGGTTCCAACAATCTCCCCCTTTTTGATGTGAGCAACCCAAGTTAAGTTAGGGTAAACATATGCAATAAAAATAATTTATATTCAAATAAGTCCAAATATTTTTCAAATGAAAAATTATATTACCTCCCCCTAGACTTAACATACTTCTCCCCTTTTGATCACATAAAAATTGGGGTTATAAACAAGTCTAAGGTAAATTCAAACAAAAACTTTGAGTGTAAAATATTAAAAATGTCTAAGTAAAGACACTCTTCAGAATTTTTCTTTCGAGAAAAATTTAAGTAAAACATTTTTCAGATAAAAACAGTCATAAGTGTTAAAAAAATTTTAAGTTTGAAACTTATCTCAACATTCCCAAAAAAATTTTCTAATTAAAAAATTCTAAGTTAATGTTCATAAGAAACAATTCTAAGTCAATTTTAAGAAAAATTATAAGGCAATATTATCATAAAAAATTCTAAGATAACTTTCAAAAAAAATTTCTAAGTCAATTTTCATAAAAATTTCTAAGACAATAAAAAATTTCTAAGTAAAAAAATTTCTAACACAAATTGAATAACTCTTTTAAAGCATTAAGTAATTTAAATTAATGTTTTTTCAGTTAGTCAATTAAACTTTTCATTTCGATACTTGGCTTCCAGGTCGTGGCGAGGCACTAGGCCTTCTTGGTTATTGGAGCAACAACCACTTCCTTAGACAAAGTCTCATAAAGAAATTAGTTGTTTAATTTCCTTACTGAAAATACTAAGTCTGATTTTAATTTTAAATTAAACAGGTTTTTGGAACCCAGTAGAGGTTCCTACCTACAGGATTAACCAAGTATTTCCTAGGTACATAGATTTTTGATATATTTCTAATTTGACTTTGATGAAATCTATAATACCAATTTAAACCTCTATAATTTCTAAAAGTAGAAATATTTAAACCATTAGATTTTTTCAATATTTTTATTTCTTCTTTTAGTTTTTCATTTTCAATTTTCAATTTTTCAAAATCCTCTATAAGACATGATTTTGCCAAAATTCTTTTTGTTTCTAGAATTTGATTTTCTAATTTGGTATTTTTATTTTCTAATTTATACATGGATTTAGTCATTGCCTTAATACCAAAGTAAAGTTCATCAGGGGGTAAGAGGCATACCTCACTTACCATATCAGATTTAAAGCCTGAATCTCCCCCTGCTTCGCTACTTCCATCTGAGGTCGCTCCCCCTTCATCGATGTTGGGTTCTGATGTACTTTGTCCTTCGTAGCTTGCCATCAGTGCTATCCCGGCATATTCTTGAGCTTCTGATTTGGATGAAGAAGTGTCATCCCAAGTTGCTTTTAGGTTGTGTTTCTTGGGTGTCTTCATTTTGACCTTCTTGAGTTCTGGGCAGTCTTCCCTTAGGTGTCCCTCCTTCTGACACTAGTAGCATCGCACCTTTCTTCTACCTTTTTGATTCTTTTTATTCTGCATTTTAAATTTATTAGATCTAAAAAACTTTTTAAAGTTTCTTACCATGTACGCTTCTTGATCGTCTTCGGAGTGACTCGGGTTTATCCTTGTTGGTTGCGTTTAGCGCCATAGTCTGGGGTGTGTCCTTTGATGTCTCTGCACATCTAGTTTCGTGTAATTCAAGGGTAGAAAAACATTCCTCTAATGTACTTACCTCCAGGTCCTTTGAGATGTAGTAGGCGTCGATGATTGACGTCCACTCTGGAGTTCTGGGAAACACGTTGAGTGCGTAGCGTATGCTGTCCCGATTTGTTACCGTTTCTCCGAGGTTCTCGAGATCAGTAATCAGTTCTTTTACCTTTGCGTGTAGATTGGCTACCTTCTCACCTTTTTCCAGACGAATGTTCATCAACTTGTTCCGGAGGATGTCTCTTCTTGCGAGCTTCGCTTCAGACGTGCCTTCATGGAGTTCCAGGAACTTCTCCCAGAGTTCTTTAGCAGATGAATAACTTCCGATGCGGTTGACCTCTTGAGGTGGTAACATACTCAGCAGGTGACATTCCGCACGACTATTTGCTACAGATTCACTCTGCTCCTTCTTTGTCCAATTACTCTATTCTTTTTCTTTTCCATCTTGATTCGTCGGAGCTAAAAAACCATACTTCATTATAAACCGAATTTCGAAATCAATTCTTAGGAATACCTCCATACGACGCTTCCAGTCTGCGAAGTTCCCCTCGAATTTTGGTGGGACGATGCTTGGTCCGACCATCTTGTTGCTTCGATCGGCGGTTAGTCCTCCTGAAGTGCCTTGCTCTGATACCACTTGTTGGTCCCTTTGGAGGCCGACAAGAGGGGAGGGGTGAATTGCCCTACAAAATAAAACTCGAACCTTTCTCGGACTTCAACTATATCATAAACACTTGTAATAAAAAGTAGAGACTAAGTAAAGAAATCATACACCAGAGATTTACTTGGTTTGCAATCAGAGGATTGCTAATCCAAGGAAAGTAAGCGCACTATGATCTCCTCTGGGCGGAGAAGCCTCTTTACAACGTTGACAGCACAAATGAAAAGAACACAACTGAAAGCACAGAAAGAATTGATTACAAGTGAGTTGTTCTGAATGTGCAGACCAGTACTATATTTATAGTACTGGTCCGGGGGCCTGGAAGGAGTTCCGGGCGCCCTGGAGGGGATAAAATTCTATCCCCAATGATCAGATCGCGTTTGACGCGATCCTGGTCAAAATCCAGCTCCGGGCGCCCCGGAGGCCAAAGTCAACAACGTTGACTTTGTCGCCTCCGGTTCATCTCGTCTCGGTCCGGGTCTTGTTCGCTCCGACTCCGCTAGCTTGGGTGATCTCGGCCATCCAGAATAGGGCTCACCCGAACCCAGGTTCCGGCCTTCTCCTCGAGCAGCCTTCCTTCCCGATTTCTCGTCCCTCGAACGCCGCGCACGTTCTTCTCGTCCACCGGTGTACTCTTCCGCGGTCACCTCGTCCCTCGGACACACCAAGCCCATCGGCTCTCTCCCGTGCCGTCCTTCTCGCTAGCCGCGTCTTCCGCTCGACTTCCTGTGTTCCTAAGCTCCTGCACACTTAGACACAAGGGTTAAACAAACGCAGGACCTAACTTAGCTTGTTTGATCATATCAAAACACCTTGGGGTTCCAACAGCAAGTAATAGTCCTTAGGACAAGCTTTGTTGAGGTATCAGAAGTCGATATAAACCCTTCATTTGCCTTCTGGCTTGGATACCAACACCATGTTTTCCTTCCAAGAGGGGAACTACAATTCGTGGATATGTCTTGCCTCAAGAAGTTTGGTGGCCTCGTCATAGATTACCTTGTCTTACACAAGGATGAAATGTTGCTTCTTTTGTCGGATAGGCCGAAACTCTGGAAGAAGTTTGAGATTGATGCTCCATCACAATGGATGTCACATTGGTGACTTCCTGAGGCAACTAGGCGACCAGGAGAAGACATCACTATTCAGGTGAGACAGGTGATTAGTTTCTTTTTGAGTTTAGATGCCAAATTTAACAGCCATTTGAGTAACGTGTTCAGGTTGGCCAAGTACAATTTGAACTTCCTCTTTTTCATGGATTGGTTGAAGAACGGATCTATCTTGTAAGGAGTGAACTTCCCATCTTTTATCCTTTCATGCCTTCTTGTAGCTTCTTTCTTCGACGGAGTTGCGACTGTTAGCAGTTCTTCTAGCGTTAACTGTAGGATCAGTGCTATTGAGAGAGAGGGTGAATATCTACTACTCCTTTCTTTTCATGTTTCATTGTTCATTTGTCTTTCTATAAAAGTTAGTACACATCAAAAATATAAAATAACAAAGCAAATGGACCCATGGATTTACTTGGTTTCGAATCCCCTAGGGTCAGTACATCCAAGGCCTATTCATGGGAATCATCCGTCCACTAGTAGTCTCCTTTCCAAAATTTTTTAGAGGTGGAGAAAGCTATCTTATAGTTTGTCCCAAACACAAATGGAAATTAAATACAAACGTATAGTAATGTAAATGCAAGCAAACCAAACAGGTCATCATTGGTTGGTCGGAAACTCTTGAGTGCCACACACTCCTCCTAGCGCTTCCCCAGTCGCACGTATAGAGCCTTGTCACTTTTCTTCAAGCATAGAGCGTATGAGTAATAGTAGAAAAGTTATGTTGAACGTAGAACCTTCGTCTCCTTTTATAAAGTTAGATCAGATCCTTATCTAGATTAATTCTTATCTGGATGAAGCCATATCTCGATGAAGTTATATCTCTATCCATGTCATTTGGATTATCCTTAACCTCATCCAAATTATAAAGATGAACCGGATCTTTTGCCACATCATCTTACATGCCAGTATTTCTAACAACTCAATAATCTGGATCGAACCCAGTTAGTCTACCAAACTGCTAGTTCGGTCATCTGAACCTATTTGGGTCTGATTCGATCCAAGTCCAGTCCAATTCATCCATTACATTTGTCTGCTCTTTGTTTTACTTCCAACTCTAGGTTCTTTCAAAATAACCATACAAAATACAAACAAGCAATTTAACCTATATCTATAAGTCCACCTGACCTATTAGTCTTACCTTTTGCTTGGAGGTTCCTCTTTCAAGTCTAGCACATAAGGGTCAATCCCTTATGATCAAGTCGTGCTCCTGTAAGTCTAACTAACTTACTAGGCTTACCTTTTACTTGAAGGTCCCTCCTCCAAGTCTACCACCTAAGGATCAATTTCTTAGAATCAAATCGTACTCCTATAAGTCTACCCGACCAACTAGGCTTCATGCTTAAACTCCATCCAAGGCTTTACTAGCTTACTCCTTGGGATTTTCATTATCTAGCTTTACTCACTAGAACTTCCACCGCTTGGCTTCACTCACCAGAACTTTTACCATCTAGCTTCACTCACTAGGCCTAGCTTCAATCATTATGTTTTTTACCTTCCGACTTCACTTACCAGAACCTAGCTTCACTCACTAGGACTTTCACCTCCTGACTTTACTCACCAAGGTCTAGCTTCACTCACTATAATTTTTCATTGCCTAACCTTCAGTTAGGACTTTCTCTATTAGTCATCTGGTCATAACTAGACTTCTCTTTATTAGTTATCTTGTCAACTTTGACTTGATTAGACTTCACCCACTTTCAAACATCAAGTCTTGTTTGGATCAACCCTTGGTCAATTTTACCATACCTTATTATATTGGCAAACATAGAAATCCTAGAGGTTGATTGCTATTATCTGGTACTCCTTGCCCCACTATTAACCATCATAGTGTCTTGGCTTAAAGTTCCCATAGACAATGCCAATTTTCTCTCTCCAAATATCGTGGATGGTCAAACCACTACTTAATGAACTCATTGACGTACACACACTCCAAGACAATCGATGAATTAGAAGAAGAGACCTGAGATGCACTCAAGGAGAGGAGGATGGATCCTTGGGCCACTTCTATGCTCAAGTTAGGATTTGCTTGAGATGGTATATTGAAGAACAAAGATGGAAAAGAAAGGTGGAACCTAGTGGAGTTGAAGAGAATTCAAACCCCATATCGTTACCTTCATGAATGTCTATATATCTAGTTGTCAAGAGAGCCTCTCTATATAGAACAAAACGTCATCATTAGTAGGAGCAAGAGAAGGGACCAAATCCGATAGCCGCTGATTACCTCCCTCTTCATCTAGCACCATGTGTCAGTAGGGGCATCTAGGGGGCCAGATCTGACAACCTCACGATCGCTCTTCCATTCTTAGGATGTCATGCATCTTTGAATATTCATAGTCTTTGTCAGCAAGCCTATGTAGGACTCAGAATATTCGTAGTCCATGTCAGTGAGCCTATGTAGGGCACAGGCCTATCTTGAGAGTGAAAAAGGTGACGTCGATGTGGAGTGACCTTGAAGTCAAGATTTGAGATCAAGAATAAGAGGATGTCAGGGTCTTATGCTAAGAGAGGGTGTCTACGACTGAGGCCGAGACAGAGATGATGTTGGCAATTAAGGCTGAGATTGAGAGATAGTATTGGAACTTGGAGCCAAGATAGGAATGATGTCGGTGGCTGAAGTGAGACTGAGAGATGATATCACCTAGGTTCAATGCTGAGAGAAGGATGATGTCGGAGATTGAAGCTGAGACAGAGAAGATGTTTACGACTAAACGGTTGAAGCTGAGACTGAGAGATGGTGCTTGGACCCTGGGCCAAGATAGAGATGATGTTGGTGACTGACGCTGAGACTGAGAGTTGTGTCTAGGACATGGGGCTAAGCCAGGGTAGATGTTGACATTTGGCTTGGTCTGATCGAACCTGAGTCTCATTTGGGCTATATCTGATCATCTTTGGGTCATGCTTGACTGCCAACTCAACATGACTATTAACACACAAGACATGTAGAGGGCTAAAGGAAATTGTCGCATCAATAAGAAAGGAGGGTTAGTACGTTATCTTTGTTGGATAGAGAAATGGAATTATCAATTTTGTTTACTCATGATTTAAAATACATTATATTTGTAAGTACCCCACGTTGATTTTGATGTGATCAACCGAGTTAAATTAGGTCATGTGTCTTTTGACGCCTTGTGTCTAAGTGTGAAGGAACTTAGGAACATAGGAAGTTGAGCGGAAGATGCGGCGAGCTAGAAGGATGGCACGGAAAATGAGTTGACTAGCTCGATGCATCCAAGGGACGAAAACATACAAAAGAATACATCGACCGATAAGAAGGATATGCGTGAAGCATTCGAGAGATGAGAAGTTGGGATGAAGCCTTCTTGAGGAGAAGATTGGAGTTGAGTTTAGGTGAGTTTAATTTCGGACAGCCAGAGCATTACCCAAAGCAGCGCGAAGTTAATTGAACGTCCTAAAGGAGCTTGGAGGCGCCCTCACACCTCTTGATGGAGGCATTCTCATGGAGGTTGGAGGCGCTTTCGCACCTTCCTTGGAGGTGCCCTCATGGATCTTGGAGGCACTTCCAATGAATAGTAGCTTTTAGTCTACTGTTGAGAAGAAGATAAACTTTTATTCTCTTGGAGGCAACCTGGATCCCTTTAGAGGCACCTCCAAGTGAAGGTAACTTTTTTCAGGAGGCTATAAAAAGTCCCCTATAGATAGGAATTATTTAACAATCACTGTACTACTTTTCTTAGCTATTTCTGAGCTTTCAAAAACTATAGAAGGCTACTCCTCCTTCATGAAGAAGATCTTTAGTGAGCTTTCAACTATCATGGATTAACAACTACGTAGGTTGTAACTAAGTAAATTTTTTAGCCTTCTTACTTTTAGTTATTGCTTTTATATTAATTATTTGTGCTTAATTAATATTGTATCCTTGCTAAATTAGAAAGTAAGAGATTCTTCAAATTTATTTTCAGGGCTATTTACCCCTCTCTAGTCGGCCTACTAGACCTATAATATTGTCATCCAATTGATGACATAAGCAGAAATTGCCAAGGGCGAGAACGTTGAGGTGGAGGCATAATGACTATGCATATGACCATAATTTTTTTTAAAAAAAAAGATAGACCCGCTACCTTAACGACCCCCTAGTATCTGTCCCACATATATGGAGGGAGGTAAATATAGATACACATGTCATAGGTGTATGATGGGGTAAACTTCAAGTCATAGGTTCCTGAGAATCGACCCCTAACCATTACGCCAAAGATGTTATGCACTCACCATCTGCGCTACACCCGGGAGCATGACCATGATCTTTAAGAAATTAGGGATCAGGGAGGGATCATGTAGGGGTTATGGACCATGTGTACGTATGACCCATAATTGCATAAATATTAGTGGTCATGTCTCAAGACAACTTGTAAATGGGCCATAAATATAGCATACTGTAGAGAGAAGAAGAGACCTCGGAGAACTAAGTTTGGAATAGTGAGTTAAGGATGATAGTTCTTGTAAAACCTAAACTGCATGGATTCTAAAATATAAAGAATTCATATATAGGAAATAAAAGAACAAGAAGATCTAGTTTCATCGAGAACATGACATAAGAAAAAAAATAAATACATAAACATAATAGACAAGGAACCTGATTAAAGAGTCATATCCTTGTCTTTGGCGTTGTCGACTTGATCTCCGTGGAAGAAGATGCAGCAGAAAGGAAGGTCTTCTAAGGGACTTAGGAGATGACGATGCCGTAAAGCTTCTTGTCAATGGGGAATAAGAAACTATGTCAAGATGATACCCTAAGTTCTTGGGGACCGACCCTATATATAGTGGGCATCTATTATCAGCCCATAGATAATAATAGATGCGGGACTATAAGTCCATATATATATTGAACATCTATTATCGACATATAGATGATAATAGATGCAGGACTGAAGGTTCTACACATACATGATCTACATCCAATAACCGAACCCAATAAGCATAAGTTAAATCACTTTAAAGGGGTTTCAAATTGTATTCACATATGCAACTTACAAATAATTCCACCTAATAGGGATAATTATATGTAACAATCTCCCACTTGGGCTATATGTGAGTTGTATATGGAATACAAGTAAAACTTTAGTTGATATCAAATTTTATGTGTACAAGATACCCCTATAAACAATCTGGTCCATTAACTTCATTAGTATAGGACTAAAGAGGTCATAGCTACTGTATATGATCGTAACAAGCCTCAACAGTAATCACAATATCAATGTCATTAATGACATAGATCAAAATATAGATGTATAGAATGAAAATTATATGAAATGTGATCAGTACATGCCAATTTTCAACTAGTCCTAAGATGACCTCAAAAGAGGTCAGATCATATTTGTAAAATACTTTATCCTAAACTGCAATAGCAAATCATGATCCAAACTGTATAATTCCAAAAGGAATGTATATCATATTTACAAGCATCAAATGCTAAACAACAGGAGTAAATGATGATATCATAGTCAGAGTGTCAAATATATATATAAATTCCTATTAATGTCTTAAACTTTAAGTACGTACAATAATTAAAACAAAATGTTTGTCTTTATTATCAAATATATAGCAATAAAATAAATACAGACTCCCACTAGATGAGCTCTTCTTTCATAAGAAGGACTCTCATATCCACAACATGCGCATGAAACACCTTAGGCACCAAGCCTTTGGTGAGTGGATCGACCAACATGGAATCTATTTTGATGTGCTCTACCATAATCTGACAACTCTGAACTCTTTCTTTAACCGCTAGAAACTTGATATCGATGTGTTTAGACTTCGACGAACTGCAATTGTTCTTGGTATAAAATTCTGCATCTTTATTATCACAGTAGAACCTCAGTGGCTTGTCAATGCCATCAATAATCTATAATGCTGTGATGAAGTTTCGCAGCCAAATCCCATGATTGGTTTTTTTGTAGCATGTTACTAACTCTGCCTCCATAGTAGAAGTGACTACTAGCGTCTGCTTAACGCTCTTCCAAGATATAGCCCCTCAGTAAGCATTAAGATATAGCCCGAAGTGGACCTCCTGCTATCCAAGCATCTAGCAAAATCAGAGTCTGAATATCCAATCACCTCCAAGTGATTTGATTTCTGATACGTGAGCATATGTTCTTTAGTTCTTTGCAAATACCGCACCACTCTTTTTATCGCTTTTCAGTGTGATAGCCCTGAGTTACTAATATATTTGCCTAACATTCCTACTATAAATGTTATATCTGGTCGAGTACAAACTTATGCATATATGAGACTTCCCATTGCTGACGCATATGGGAATTGCTCCATCTCCTTTATTTCAAATTCAAGCCGTGGATACTACTGCAAGCTAGACTTATCACCTCTTGACACAGGTGTGTCACCAAGTGTACAGTTCTGCATACCATTCCTTATAAGAACATTTTTAATATAGGCCGATTGTGAAAGTCCAAGAATGCCTCTTGAACGATCACGATAGATCTATATACCTAAAATAAAGGATACTTCACCAAGATCTTTCATTTCAAAATTACTAGATAGAAATGACTTGGTTTGATGTAGCATACCCTTATTATTGCTCGCAAGCAATATATTATCCACATACAAAACAGGTATAACAACTTACTCCCACTGAACTTGACATATATGCACTGATCAATGGGGTTCTCTTTAAATCCAAATGAGATAACCACTTGATCAAATTTTTGGTACCACTAATGGGATGTCTGTTTTAAATCATAAATGGACTTCTTTAATCTACATACTAGGTGCTTTGAGTCGTTAGACTCAAAGTTCTCTGATTGCACCATATATATAGACTCCTCTATATCTCCATTGAGGAATTCAGTATTTATGTCCATTTGATGTAGCTTCAAATCATAATGAGCTACAAGTGTCATGATTATCTTAAGGGAGTCTTTCATCAACAGAGATGAGAAAGTCTCCTTATAATCAATGTCTTTTTTCTAAGTGAATCCCTTGGTAACAAGACGAGTCTTATACTTTTCGACATTGCCCCTTAAATCCCGCTTGGTTTTAAATATCCATTTACAGCCAACGAGCTTCTTTCCTTCAAGCAATTCGACAAGTTTCCAAACGTTATTGTCCATCATAGACTTCAACTCTTCTTGCATGGCATTAATCCACCTTTTAGAGTTAGAGCATTGTTTGACTTCTTGGAAAGATGTAGGATCACTCTCCAACCCTATGTCAAAATCATGCTCTTAGAGACAAACATAATGGTGGGAATTCGTGGTTCTCTGTTCCCTTGTGGATCGTCTTAAAGCCACTTGTGTTTAAAGTGGTTGAGGTACTTGCTTAACAATATGAGACAATACTTCAATTTCAGTGGTAGGTTCCTCCAATTGCATTGGAGATGTCATGGGAATATCTTGGTTCACTACGTTCACTGGATGTGTGATACCCATAATGTGTGGTATGATAATCATACCGCTACTGATCACACTAGTAGTAACCATAGGAGGATCGCCAATGCTTTCCTAAAAAGATACTTTCCTGATTTTATTACTCCTATTGTCCTCAATAAACTTGGCATTTCCCGTTTCGAGAAGGATCTTTTAAAGGGATTATAAAATTTATACCCTCTTGACTTTTCAGAGTGCCCCATAAAATTGCAACTAACTGTTCTTGAATCCAATTTCCTTTCATTAAGCTTGTAAGGTCTAGCTTCATCTAGATAACCCTAGATGTGTAAATGCCTAATGCTAGGCTTTCTACCTGTCCACATCTCAAATGAGGTTTTAGTTACTGCCTTACTAGGTACTCTATTGAGTAGATAAACTGCAGTCTTGAGTGCTTCACCCCACAAAGACTTTGGTAAAGAAGTGAAAGTCATCATACTTCTTACCATATCTTTTAGGGTTCGATTGCGATACTCAGCTATACCATTCTGACCGGGTGTACAAGGCATGGTATATTGAGGCACAATCTCACACTCAGAAAGGTAGTTCACAAAATGTCTTGGACGTTGTTCACCTGATCCATCATATCGACCGCAATATTCACCTCCACGGTCGGATCAAACAACTTTAATTTTCTTACCTCGTTGAAGTTCAACTTCGGCTTTGAAAATTTTGAACGTGTCCAAAGATTATGATTTCTCATGAATAAGGTACAAATAGCCAAATCTAAAATAGTCATCTTTGAAGCTAATAAAATATGTGTGTCCATTCCAAGATTTCTTAGGGAATGATCCACAAATATTTGTATGTATTTGCTCCAAAACGTCACTATAATGACTAGCTCCCTTGTTCCTTTTATTAGTGGTCTTCCCCTTAATACACTCTATGCAGATATTAAAGTCTGACATGTCAAGGGAATCGAGAATTCTATGTGACATTAACCTTTCTAGGCGTTGTTTGGATATATGTCCTAAACGCCTATACCACAACATGGAAGAATTCTCGTCGGTCAATTTGTGTTTTGTACTTATAATATGCATTATTACATTATCAATCGTAGGAGTAAAGGTGTTCAATTTATATAAATCTTATCAACCAAGGAACTATTGTCAACCAACACTGAATTAAAGAAATACTAAAAATTCCATTTCTAAATGAACAAGAATAACCTGATTTGTCCAAACAAGAAATTGAAATTAAATTCCATAAAAAAGATGGTACAATAAATTTATTTTCTAAATTCAGAAAAAACATTAGTTCCTAAACAAAGCCTAAAAATACCAATCGACTTGACTTTAGCCTTCTTTCCATTTCTTGTATAGATGTATCTTTCACCATCAAGTGAAAGTTGGCTCCTGAGATAACCCTGCATAGTGACACTTATGTGAGTAGTAGCACTGATATCTATCCACCAAGTGTCAGTGGGTATAATAGCTAGATAGAGTTTTGAACTAACAAAGTTGAGAAGTTTATCTTTCTTTACACGTCAGTTAACATACTTGAGGCGGTCTTTCTTTATATGACCTTTCTTCTTACAAAAGAAACAAGTGGTTCCTTATCCTACTTCTTATGCTCCTTATGGCCATTGCCTCCAAAATCTGCAGTTCGTTTTCCTTTTCCTTTGTTATTGATCCTCTTTCTTTTCTTGCTCGCGCTTTGAGAACCAGATGCTAAGTGAGCACTCTCAGATGTTTCAATCTTTAGTCTCCCCTCGTCTTGCACGCATTGGGCAATAAACTTATTCAATGTCCACTTTTCCTATTGAGTATTATATGATATCTTAAAAGGAGTGAACCATGAAGGCAGAGACATCAAGATGAAATGCACTAATATACCCTCAGACATATCGAGTTTTAGTGCTTTCAGACCTGTCACTATATTGGACATCTCCATAATGTACTCCCTTATGTTTCCTTTACCATTGTACCGCATGGTGACCAACTTCGTAAGAAGTGTGGTAGTCTGGACCTTTTCATTTGAGGTGAATCGGTCTATCAATTGGTCGAGGAAACTCCTAGCATCTCCTCCCTCTATTATTGAACCATTTATTGGTGTCGGTATGGAAAGCTTCATGATACTCAAACACATACTATTTGATTTCTCCCACAGCTGAAATTCAGCCCTCTACTCTATAGTGCAAGCACTATCAGAGGTGCAGGATGATCATTCCTTAATGCATAGTCTAAGTCCATGCAGCCTAAGACTATGGTCACATATTCTTTCCATTCAGTAAAATTCAAACCCGTTAGTGTTAGGATGTTATTAATGTTGGCAGTTACAGATTGCACTGAAATTAAAAAGAGAAATTTATTTAAGCTCATGATTTTACTAAAGCCAAAAACATATAAATAATATAAAATTATGCAAATAAAAAAAAATTTAAATGCACACGAATGGGCTCTTTATAAGATACCAAGTACAACATAATTTGTCTTCCTTTGGACTGACACATTATTTGTTAGTGATACTCTCTAATATAACTCAAACTTTAATTGGTCACACAACGTGCCTTCCTTTGGGCCGACCCATTGTGCGCATAATATGAAAATTTATATGAGTTATATTTTGATCAATAGCTCACAACAACCTTAATCGGTCACATAATATGTCTTCCTTTGGGCCGACAAATTTTGTGCATGATCTGAACAAAATAATATTTTGTTCTATAGTTGTAAGCTACCTTATGCATATATCTGGCATAAAAGTAACCTTCCTTTGGGTCGATTACTTTTAACATAGATATACGTTTAACAACATAAAATACACTAAACCTACCAAGATGTCTTCGTTTGGGCCGACACATTAGTTCAACTTAGTAGCATGCTGTATAGATAGACTAAAGAAAATGTTAGGAACTTAATTCGAACATAAATTACTTAATCAGCCTTAACAACTCCAAATTAGACTTATCAATCGATTGATATCATATGATATTTGACTAATTTTATCAAATCAATTTAAAAGTCTACTATATGCGACTACACGACCAAGTTTTATAATTATATTATTTAATATTATTTAATCCCTTGATTATTTATGAAAAAAGTCTTTAATACACTTTGTTTTTTCATAAAACAGTGAACATATTTATTTTTTTATTTTTTCATTTACTGTTTCATTCAAAATAGGTTTTTTAAAGTTTCATTACACTTTTCCGTTGAAAACAGTCATATAAAAAAAAGTATATAACATACTGTTTCATCCATTCAAACCGTTTTATTATTTTTTAATGAAACAATAATATAGTGTTTCATGTTTTTTTATTTAATCATTTTTCATTTAATCGATTAATAGAAATAATCGAATAAAAATAATCTTAATCGATTAAAATAATTAAACTTAATTGACTAAAATTAGCATAGTCATGAGTTTAAGACGGAAAATAATTTAAGAAATTTTTTTAATCAATTTCTATCGATTCTATTCGATGTGTTAGACTTGATAATCGATTGGTCAATCAAATCAATCTATTAAACTATTGATACATGGAAGATCAAACCTTTCCTAGAGTTTCTATACAAAAGATTTTGACGATCAAATAATTGTATTATATTAGGAAAACTTGATCTAGCATACATGATCCGGCGGTAAGAACTGGGGACCCCCGTTCTGGGAAGTCAACGCCATGTGGAAGTCAAAGGGCCGAGTGCCCGATCGGAGAAGGATAGACCGACCGGATGCCCGAGAACAAGTTGGATCGATAGGCCGACCGGAGAAGGGGGGTTGACCGCCCAGCCGGCCGACCAAGGTCTAACTGAGGGCAAAAGGCACCCCGGCGGGAGTTAGGGTTCTGGCACTCGTTGAACAGGGCCGCAGGCCCGAGCGGATGGCACGCTCGGACGAAGACATAAGGTAACATACTGTGAACAGTCCACAGAGCACATTACCGAGAATCTCCTAAGTATACCAGTACATATGACCGCCCGAACGTGAGGTGAGTGCCGCCCGTCCGGACGCCCGGCATGGAGTAAGGAGAAAAGGACAACGAACATCTTCTGACAGCGGGCATGCTCTATGACTAGGCCATACTTCAAATCTTGCGACAAGGGGTTCCGCTGTCCCATCGAAGACATGCTTGGACTGTGGCAGTATGGTGTCAGGTAAGCCTTCTGACAAGGCCTTACTGAGGTATGGGCTGGGGATATGTATTTGCCTCGGTATGTGTGTAGGAGCTCCTTCCCAGCTCTATATAAGGAGCCTCGCACTTCACCGGAGGGACGCGATCTTATATATTCGACGCCATTTTCTTGTCCACTTACCTGACTTGAGCGTCGGAGGGTCGTCGCCGGGAACCTCTTCCCGGCTCGACTTCTGTGCAGGTTCGCCGGAGGCCCATGCGGACAGTCAGGAGATCTACGCGAGCCGCTTGGAGAGCGCCACGTGCCCAGCGTCCGTTGATTCAGCTTTCGGACAGGATCAATTTGGCGCCGTCTGTGGGAACGCTCCTGCATCCGATCGGAAGCAATGGACGAAGCTAGACGACAGCACACGGTGACGCTTTCCACGGAGGAACTCGACGCTCTGATCGAGTCGAGGGCCGCTAAGCTTGTGGAACAAAAACAGAAGGCACAAGCCGAGCGGCCTGAGCGGCAAGCAACATCAGCATCTGGTGGCCGAGCGGAAGCACCACCAGCCACAGTTCCATTCCATCGGGCTCTATTCCGCACTCCTCCTGAAGCCGCAGCAACTAATCGTGATCGAGGATCTTCTTCCGACGAAGTGCCAAGACGAGATAGAAAAATGGGGAAAGCCCCCCGAGCGGACTCCTCGCCCAAACGGATCAACCGTCAATTCTCAGAGGTTATCCTACAAGACCCTCTGCCAAAGCACTATGTGCCTCCAGCGATCGGTGAATACAATGGAACCACCGATCCGGATGATCATTTGGGTAAGTTCGACAACACAGCTACTCTTCATCAATATACAGATGGAGTGAAGTGTCGGGTCTTTCTTACCACCCTCTCGGGATCGGCTCAACGGTGATTTCGGAGACTGCCGGACGGATCTATCTCAAGTTTCAAAGACTTCCGAACGACCTTCCTTCACCACTTTGCAAGCAGTCGGCGCTATCAGAAGACTAGTGTCAATCTGTTTGCCATCAAACAAGAAGCCCGCGAATCACTCCGAGCTTATATCCAGCGGTTCAACAAGGTGGCCATGGATATCCCTACGGCCACCTCGGAGACTATGATGAATGCCTTCACACAAGGCCTCGTGGACGGGGATTTCTTCCGATCTCTCATTCGGAAGCCGCCTCGAGACTACGACCATATGCTACACCGGGCCAACGAGTACATCAACGTGGAGGAAGCCAAGCGGCTCGAAGAAAGGAAACTCCCACCGAACGGGCTCCCCATGCCGAGCGAAAGCCGCGCACTGCTCATCAGCCGCCCAGAGGACCGAGGGCTGAAGCAATCCGCTCCCCCCATGCTAGGTCCCATGTACAAGAGGTAGCTACAGAGCGGACCAGACCAAAGAAAAAGGTATGGACCCCTATGTTTTGCTCATTCCACCGGACGGACACACACAACACCAGAGATTGTCGGAGTCTTCCCTTGATCGCCCATCCCGTTCCCCGGAGTGGCGGTCGTCGATCGCCATCGTCCGATAGGCGACAGAGAACTCACGAAGCCGATCGGACTATATCTGATCGCCGACAAAGACAAACTCCCAAACGGCAGCATACTCCTAGGCGTGAAGACAATCCTCGAATATCTAGGGAGCGGCTTAGACCGTCCGCTCGGGAAGAAGAAAATAGGAACAACACTTCCCGAGGAGAAATCAACATTATAGCTGGCGGGCCGACCGGAGGCGATTCTAACCGAGCAAGAAAGGCGAGTGTCCGGCAGCTTCAGATCCATGCGGTCGGTTGCAGCCAGGAACGGGCGAGCGGACCCGAAATCAGCTTCGGGCCCCAGGACTTGGAGGGAGTCGAAGTGCCGCATGACGATGCTCTCCTCATCAAAGCGGTAATAGCCAATTACACTATTCACCGCGTTTTTATTGACACAGGAAGCTCGGTCAATATCATATTCAAAAAGGCCTTCGATCAACTACAAATTGATCGAGCCGAGCTGCTGCCCATGACAACCCCCCTCTACGGGTTTACGGGCAATGAAGTTCTGCCGGTCGAACAGGTCCGACTGGCTATTTCGCTGGGAGAGGAGCCGCTCAGAAGGACGCGGACTACAAACTTCGTCGTGGTGGACTCTCCGTCGGCATACAACATAATATTGGGACGACCGGCTCTCAGCGAATTCCGAGCGGCCGTCTCCACCTTCCACCAGAAAATCAAGTTCCCGGTCGAGGACAGAGTGGGAGAAGTACGAGGAGACCAACTAGCAACTCGGCGATGCTACGTCGAGATGGTTCGAGCAGAAGCCAATTCCGCTCGGAAGACGCCACGGATCGAGGTGAACGCTATAACTGAAAAACCTCCCTCTTTGGTTTATGAAGAAAAAGAGGAAGTGCAGATTCACCCGACCCGATCAAAGGTCACCACGTTCATTGCGACCGATCTGGAGGCGAGCCAGAAAGAGGAAGTGATCAAATGCCTCCAGAGGAACTGTGATGTCTTCGTCTGGTCGACGCATGAGCTGCCCGGAATTTCACCGAGCATAGCGCAGCACGAGCTCCACGTCCGGCCGGACGCTCGGCCGGTGAAGCAGAGAAAGAGGGACTTCAGCGCCGAGCAAAATGCAATCATCTGAGCGGAGGTCGGCCACATACGCGAGGTCCAGTTCCCGAGCTGGTTGGCAAACGTCGTACTAGTCTCCAAGCCGGGCAACAAATGGAGAGTGTGCATCGATTTCCGGGACCTTAACAAGGCGTGCCCAAAAGATTTTTATCCTCTGCCCCGGATCGATCAACTGGTGGATTCTACGGCCGACTGCGAGTTGATATGCATGCTCGACGCATATCAAGGCTACCATCAAGTGTCGCTCGCCCGTGAAGATCAAGAAAAAGTCAGCTTCGTTACAGCCGACGGCACCTATTGCTACAATGTGATGCCGTTCGGACTGAAGAACGCGGGAGCCACTTATCAGCGCTTGATGAACAAAGTGTTCAAAGAGCAGATCGGGCGAAATTTGGAAGTATATGTGGACGACATTCTTATCAAGTCCGTCCGAGCGGCCGACCTCTTTAAAGATATGGAGGAGACTTTCCGAACGCTGAGCAGGTATGGAGTTAAGCTAAACCCTCAGAAGTGCCTATTCGGAGCAAAAGGCGGACGTTTCCTGGGCTACATAGTAACCGAGCGGGGCATCAAGGCAAATCCTAGCAAGGTGAAAGCATTACAAGATATGCCGCCCCCAAGAAATCTAAGGGAAGTGCAGCATTTGACCGGTCGGATAACTGCTCTGTCCAGATTCATCTCCAAGACCGCCGACCGGAGCCTACCTTTTTTCAAAATCTTGCGCAAGGCCACTAAGTTTCACTGGGACGAAGAATGCGATCGGGCGTTCGAAGATCTGAAGGCATACTTGAACTCTCTGCCTGTGTTAGCCAAGCCAACTATGGGTGAGCCACTTTGTATCTATTTATCTTCAACTGAGCAAGCAGTCGGCTCGGCACTAGTAAGGGTGAACGGAGAAGAGCCTGTATATTTTCTGAGCCATATTTTAAAAGATGCTGAATCTCGCTACACCGGGCTTGAGGCTTTCGCTTTGGTCCTCGCCCCTTGGCGCCTCCGTCCCTATTTCTTGGCTCATACTATCATCGTCCGGACGAATAACCCATTGGGAAGAGTGCTGTTGAATCAGAAGCTTCCGGGCGGTTCGTCAAATGGACAATGGAGTTGAGCGAATTTGACATTCAATACCAGCCCCGAGCGGCGATAAAGGCTCAGTCCTTAGCAGATTTTATCACCGAAGTGCAAAGGCCAGAACCCGAAGCCATGTGGAAGATATTCGTGGACGGGTCATCCACTCGGCTCGGAAGCGGGATTGGAGTACTACTGCTCTCTCCCCAAGAAGAAAAGATGCACTTATCCGTCCGGTTGGATTATAGAGCTACAAACAACAAAGCGGAGTATGAAGCCCTCATAGCAGGCTTGCAGGCAGCTCGGCACGTTGGAGCCGGTCGGGTGACGCTCCATTCGGATTCGCAGCTGGCCGCTCAGCAGCTCTCTGACACCTTTGAAATTAACAACACTCGGCTCAAACTCTATGCGGAAGCCTTTGAGAAGCTTAAAGCCAATTTCAGAGAAGTCATTGTCCAGAAGATACCCCGGACGGAAAACCAAGCGGTCGATGAGTTAGCCAAACTCGCAAGTTCAATAACGTCGGTCGCCATCTAGCAGCTGATTGAACAAGTATCTTTGGTGGCGCACGTCGACCGGATGGAGGGCCTTACGTTTCCAAGCGACTGGAGGACACCCATCATGGAGTTTCTCCGCTCGGGTGCCACACCGTCCGATCGGGATGAAGCCCAGCTGTTAAGGAGGAGAGCCGGCCGGTTCACACTCATTGGAGATCAACTATACAAGAAGGCTTTCTCCCGCCTGCTTTTGAAATGCGTGAGCTCGGAAGACGGAGCTTACATCCTCCAAGAAGTGCATCAAGGATCATGCGGAGGGCATTCAGGCGGAAGATCGCTGGCTAAGAAGATCCTGCTGGCCGGATACTTTTGGCCAACCTTACAAGCGGACGCCGCTCGGACCGTTGCGACGTGCCTTTCTTGCCAAAAGTATCATAATTTCTCACACCGACCAGCGGAGGAAATGAAAGCAGCTACTGTGTCCTGTCCGTTCGACCAATGAGGAATGGATATTGTGGGTCCGCCTCCTATGGCGACCGGGCAACGGAAATTTCTACTGGTGGCGGTCGACTATTTTTCCAAGTGGGTGGAGGCCGAGCCACTAGCCAAGATCACCGAGCAGATGATCAAGAAGTTTATCTGGCAACATATTATCTGCCGGTTCGGCATCCCCCGTCGACTTGTTTCCGATAACGGGTGGCAGTTCACGGGAAAGTTGCTCGAAGATTGGTGCAAAAGCTATGGCATCGAGCAACACTTCATGTCCGTGGCGTACCCCCAAAGCAATGGTCAAGCCGAAGTAGCCAATCAGGAAATTCTTCGCATTTTGCGCGCTCGGCTCAACCATCTGGGAGGAAGTTGGGTGGATGAAGTGTCGGGCGTCCTATGGGCCATCCGAACGACCCCGAAGGAAGGAACGGGCGTCACGCCGTTCCATCTGGTGTATGACGGCGAAGCAGTCATTCCTGTCGAAGTCGGCGTCGAGTCCGTCCGGATCCAGAATTATGATGATGATAACGCCGAGCGGAGGAACATGGAGCTGGATTTGGTCGAAGAAGAGCGAGCCAAGGCGTCCGTCCGGCTGATGGCGTACCGGCAGCGGATGAAGCAAAATTACAACCGGCGCGTAATCCCCAGAGCATTCCAGGTTGGTGACCTTGTCTGGAAGAAAGTAAAGCTAGTCGGCGACGTTGGCAAGCTGGAAGCTCCTTGGGTGGGCCCCTTCAAAATCATCGAAAAGCTCCGCTCGAGCGCTTATTATTTAGAGGATGAAAACGGGCGGCAGCTGGATTGACCATGGAGCGCGAATCATCTCCAGCCGTACCGAGCTGGGTAAGAGGTGCGCTAATGTAATTTTTGTATACGTTTTGGTCGCCTATGTACTTGTAATGCAGGAAGCCAAAATGATTTAAAGGATGGCAAATAGCTTCGCCGAACGGCTATGTTAAAATTATCCCTAAAGGCCGTCGAGCTCCGACGTTAAAAATCGAGAGACGAGCCGGCGTCTATAAACCCTCCGAGTGGAAGACCGTCGAGCTCCGACGTTAAAAATCGAGAGACGAGCCAGCGTCTATAAACCCTCCGAGCGGAAGACCGTCGAGCTCCAACGTTAAAAATCGAGAGACGAGCCGGCGTCTATAAACCCTCCGAGCGGAAGGCCGTCGAGCTCCAACGTTAAAAATCGAGAGACGAGCCGGCGTCTATAAACCCTCCGAGTGGAAGGCTGTCGAGCTCTGACGTTAAAAATCGAGAGACGAGCCGGCGTCTATAAACCCTTCGAGCGGAAGACCGTCGAGCTCCGACGTTAAAAATCGAGAGACGAGCCGGCGTCTATAAACCCTTCGAGTGGAAGGCCATCGAGCTCCGACGCTAAAAATCGAGAGATGAGCCGGCGTCTATAAACCCTCCGAGTGGAAGGCCGTCGAGCTCCGACGTTAAAAATTAAGAGACAAGCCGGCGTCTATAAACCCTCCGAGCGGAAGACCGTCGAGCTCCGACGTTAAAAATCGAGAGACGAGCCGGCGTCTATAAACCCTCCGAGCGGAATACCGTCGAGCTCCGACGTTAAAAATCGAGAGACGAGCCGGCGTCTATAAACCCTCCGAGCGGAAGACCGTCGAGCTCCGACGTTAAAAATCGAGAGACGAGCCGGCGTCTATAAACCCTCCGAGCGGAAGACCGTCGAGCTCCGACGTTAAAAATCGAGAGACGAGCCGGCGTCTATAAACCCTCCAAGCGGAAGACCGTCGAGCTCCGACGTTAAAAATCGAGAGACGAGCCGGCGTCTATAAACCCTCCGAGCAGAAGAGGGCAATAAGGATTGCTAGTGTCCAAGGAACTCCGCTATCAAAGCGTCAATATCATTCGACCGCCTTTGCGTTCCGCTCGGCCCTGTACCCAAAGGTACTTCATCGGCATCTAGCGAACGACCTCTGCTATCAAAGCGGAACATTACATATTTAGCCGAGCGGAAAGGTTACGCAAAATACTTCGTGAAAATCCCTTTCGAGATATTAGAGGTGTGATAAAAGGCGAGCGGACAACGCACATATAAACTTCTATTCAAGATATCCTAGCAAAATAACAGCAAGCGAAAGGAGATTACATTAAATAAAATAAGGCCGAGCAGCCCAATTACAAAAAGTGACAGTTTTAAGCCAAGCGGCAGAATTACATATAAACTCCTACTCTAAATAGTCATAAAGCGTCGTCGGGATGTTGTTGAGCAGCGCCACTTGATCTGCGGCCGGGATGACGGCGGACTCGGGGAGATGCCCCTTTGATTTCAAATATGTTGTGGTGGCGTTCATAGCAAGGTCAAACGCAGTGTACATCCGCTCGCAAACTTTCTCCGAAAATTCGGGCGAGCGGATATAATTCTGTCTCAAGGCAGCGACCCGGCTCGGCTCGGCCTCCTGGTATTCTTTGAAGGCCAATGAGACGCGGCGAGGGACTCCTGCAAAGTTTTCAGCTCGTCCTTATGCTTGATTGCATCGGTCGTGCGGCCCTCCTTCTGTTGGTCGAGCTGCTCCATCAACTCTTTGACTTTCTGCTCCAATCCCCGAGCCTCAACATTCATTTTCTCCAGATCGGAGATGGCCGTATTTTTTCGAGTGGTGGCCAGGGTTATTTTTGTGTCGAGCGACTTGACTTGTCGCTCGGACTCGGCCAAGGCGTGGGCCTGATCGGCCGTCTTCTTCTGCTCGGCCGCCAACAAATCTTGAGCTTTCTTCAGCTCCTTTTGCAGCTCGGCATACGAAGGGCCTTGAGAGCCGGACGGACCACCTGCCGCCTTTAGTTGCCTTAACTCCTCGTCCACCATGGCTAGGCGGTTGGAGACTGCTATCTCCTCCACCCATCTCTGATGAAAAAGGAGAAGTTGTTAATGGCCGATCGGAAAAAATTCATGAAAAACTTAGGAGAAAACGAACTCACCCCCGTGGCCTCTTGCATGTGGCTATTTGCCAAATTTCGAAGGGGGATCAGCGCGACGCGCGCCCGGGCGTCGGCCCACATCTCAGCTAGGGGCCCTTTCAAGGTGATAGTGTGCTCGGGCGCGGTTGGGCGGTCGGCCTCTGGCAGCAGCTCTTCGGTCGGGAGATGAAGAGTGACCCGTGTTAGGATCGATGTACTCGGCTAGAGATGGGGGTGTGAATAGCCGCCCCAAATTCTTCGCGTTTCTTCCTACGATTAGGGTTAGCGCAGCGGAAATGAAACTGTAGAAACGAAAAGGAAGAAGACAAACCTCAAACTCGATGGATGTAACGAGGTTCGGAGATATACTCCTACTCCTCGGCGTGTCCGTAAGGTGGACGAGCCCTATCAATCCGTCGGTGGATGAGTCCCCGGAGAACCGGCTAATAAGTACTCCTTGTGGGTGGAGAAACCTCGCCACAATAACTTGCAACAACAATATGGAAATACAAAGAAGAGCAAGAACAAAATACACAATGATTGTACAAATACTCGCTTGCCTTCTCGTCGACTGAAATCCCGGATGAAGCACCAACTTCACGGACGAATGCCAACAAGCAACTCAGTCGAAGAAGCTCACCCGAAGCTTCGGAGCTCAACAAAGCTCAAGAGCACAGCAGTGAAGAAGCAGAAGCTTCGGACCAGAGGAAGAGTGAGAGAGTTACCGCACTATAGAAGCCCTCAGCCCTCTTATACCTGCATCCACTTGCGAAGAAGAAGCCAGAAGACAGAAGAAGACAGAAGACCGTTGGCTCACAACGGATAGTTCTGGACCGATCAGGCTGAAGCCTGATCGGTCCAGGGAACCTCTGATCGGTCCGGCCTGATCGGTCCTGGGGACCGATCTGTTCTCTTTCTGATCGGTCTGTAGACCGATCAGATAAACCTCAGTAAGCCACTGTTTGTTATCTGATCGGTCACCGGACCGATCAGTCCCAGTATCACTGGATCGGTCCCCAGATCGATCCAGAACTTGGTTTTTGCCCAAACCAAGTCCCAAGCCTTCCAAACCAACATCCGGTCAACCTTGACCTGTTGGTACATCATGCTTAGCATCCGGTCACTCCCTTGACCTGCTAAAACTCCCCACCAAGTGTCCGGTCAATCCCTTTGACCCACTTGGACTTTTCTCTTCGTGCCAAGTATCCGGTCACTCCCTTGACCTACTTGACCTTCACAACACCAGATGTCTGATCACCCTTGATCCATCTGGATTTTCCCTTGCCCGGCTTCACTCACCAGGACTTTTACCTAGCTTCACTCACTAGGGTTTTCACCTGGCTTCACTCACCAGGATTTCTAATCTGCCCGGCTTCACTCACCAGGACTTTCCAACTGCCTGGCTTCACTCACCAGGACTTTCCCACTGCCTGGCTTCACTCACCAGGACTTTCACCAACTGCCTGGCTTCACTCACCAGGACTTTTACTTTCATCTAGCTTCACTCACTAGGATTTTCACCTGGCTTCACTCACCAGGATTTTCCCGACTGCCTGGCTTCACTCACCAGGACTTTCCGAACTGTCTGGCTTCACTCACCAGGACTTTTCCTTTCACCTAGCTTCACTCACTAGGATTTTCACTCTGCCTAACATCCCAGTTAGGACTTCCCAGTCAAGTATCCGGTCAACCTTGACCTACTTGACTCTTCTTCATTCAACCTGATCAGATCTTGATCAGTATCTCTCCGCATGGACAACTGCACCTGCATTGTGCATGTCTACATGTCTTTCTGTATTGTCAAACATCGAAACCATGACCAAGGTTTACGCTTGGTCAACTAGGTCAACCTTGACCTACTGGAAATTGCACCAACAACCCGAACCGTGCGGCCATGACCGGGGGTCGTCTGACCGGCGGTCGGAAGAAGATCAGAGGCCGACGCCGAAAACTGAGATCGGATGGTTGAACGCCGGACTGGTTGAGCGGGTGAAAGGGTGCTGACCGGAATAGCCTCAATAGGGGCTGCCGGCTCGTCCCATTCAGAGGGCGTCCGGTCGAACGAAATGGCCTCGACCTCGGGAGCCTTGCCGCGAGCAATTGCAGTGACCCGCTCGGATGGTTGGACTGCGGAGGTAGCAGATCGTAGGGGAGTCTCCACTCGGCACCTCTTTTGTCGAGGTTGCTCCTCCTCCCGAGCGGAACCTTCCTCTTGGGTGGTTGGTCCTCCGCTGGGGGTGGCTCCTCTTGCCTCATTCTGATGAGAGACCCGAGCAGCCGACCCTTCATGAGTCCCACTCTCCTCTTCATGTGAGCCGACCGGCTGGATGCCGAGCGCTTCCATCTCCTTTGCTGCCGCGGCTTCGAGCATCGCCGCTTTCCTCTTCAAGATGCCAACCATCATCGACTCCATGATGGTGTTCGTTGCAAAGGAAAATAGAGAAAATCAGTTAGCAATTAAAATAAAGTCACGAAAGGGAATCCTTACCGAAGCCACCCGGGAGTGGGGTTCTGATCGGACTCAAGCCGAAGATGTACATAACCCCTTCTGGAAGAAACTTGTTGATGTCCAGCCGCAAACCGGATAGCATGTTGGCGGCGTGGAGGTAATCCGGTCGGGTCTTGAACTTTTTGAGCTCGGGGGAGAGGGGATTGCCGACCTGCCATTGGGTTCGGAAGGAAGCCCGCTCGGGAAGGCGGATATAAAAGAAGAATTCCTTCCAATGCTTATTGGAGGAAGGCAATTTATTGAAGAAGACCAAGCCGGGCCGAGCTTGGAATATATAGGTGCCCGGCTCGGACTGCTTAGGGTAGTAGAAGTGTAGAAAACCTCCGGTCGGAGGGGAATATTATGGATTTTGAAGAGGACAACTACACCACATAAAAGGCGGAAAATATTGGGGACTAGGCTTCCGAGCGGAATGCCGAAAAAGTTGCAAACTTCTACAAAGAAGGGATGAATGGGAAAGCGCAGACCGGCTATAAATTGGTCGCAAAAAACACAAAAAGATTCGCGCGGCGGTTTGTTTGGCCGAGCGGAGTCGGTGGGTACGATGATTTCAAGATTGGAGGGGAGGTCGAAACTGTTAATCAACACATCGGCATCGCGCCGATCGAAGCGCGACTCCATGGTAGTGTACCATGGGCCGAAAGTTTCGTCTTCGGGTTGGGAAGATTGGGTCATTGTCCGAGCGGATGAAACCAAAAAAGATGAAGGCAAGGGACAAAAACAAGAAGAGGGCACCGGAACAGTACCCCGAGGGCGAAAACTGGGGAAAGCAACGCAATGAAAGCGCAAGAACTAAAAGGAGAAAGAAGGAGAGTCTTACGACGAGGAAAAGGATCGAGGAAGGGACGCCGGAGATCGTCGGAGAGTAGGAGCGGGATCGCCGGAGCACCGAAACACCAGGGACAGAGGTCGAAATCGCCAACGCAAATGCGGTGAAGACGAGAGGGCGAAGATTTTATAGGGTGGAGGTCGAGCGGCCTCCACCGTTGGATCCAGGTCACGGGAATCAGAGCGCGTATCGCGCCGTCCATTTCGAACCGCCTCGATCCCATCAAAGCACCACGCCGCCGCCATACGATTACGACAGCACCGCCACGTGGCAGCCAGCCACTGGAACGCATTTAATGGGCGCGTGCTCAACCTTAATGATAGAGATTGGCAAAAACCTTGAAGAGACACCGAGTAAGGTGACCGTTGACTGGCGTTTTAGCTACCCCCTGTGTTTCCGAGCGGACGGTGGTTGTAGTAGGCCGCTCGGTTCAACTAATGGTCCTGTCAGTCGGACTAATCGCCTCCTTCAACTAGACTTGAAGGGGAGGCAAGTGATCCGGCGGTAAGAACTGGGGACCCCCGTTCTGGAAGTCAACGCCACGTGGAAGTCAAAGGGCCAGGTGCCCGATCAGAGAAGGATGGACCGACCGAATGCCCGAGAACAAGTTTGATCGATAAGCCGACCGGAGAAGGGGGGTTGACCGACCGGCCGGCCGACCAAGGTCTAACTGAGGGCAAAAGGCACCCCGGCGGGAGTCAGGGTTCCGGCGCTCGTTGAACAGGGTCGTAGGCCCGAGCGGATGGCACGCTCGGACGAAGACATAAGGTAGCATACTGCGAACAGTCCACAGAGCACATTACCGAGAATCTCCTAAGTATACCAGTACATATGACCGGCCGGACGTGAGGTGAGTGCCGACCGTCCGGACGCCCGGCATGGAGTAAGGAGAAAAGGACAAGGAACATCTTCTGACAACGGGCATGCTCTATGACCAGGCCATACTTCAAATCTTGCGACAAGGGGTTCCGCTGTCCCATCGAAGACATGCTTGGACTGTGGCAGTATGGTGTCAAGTAAGCCTTCTGACAAGCCCTTACTGAGGTATGGGCTGGGGACACGTATTCGCCTCGGTATGTGTGTAGGAGATCCTTCCCAGCTCTATATAAGGAGCCTCGTACTTCACCGGAGGTACGCGATCTTATATATTCGACGCCATTTTCTTGTCCACTTACCTGACTTGAGCGTCGGAGGGTCGTCACCGGGAACCTCTTCCCGGCCCGACTTCTGTGCAAGTTCGCCGGAGGCCTGTGCAGACAGTCAGGAGATCTACGCCAGCCGCTTGGAGAGCGCCACGTGCCCAGCGTCCGTTGATTCAGCTTTCGGACAGGATCAATACAAATAATAAATCAATGAAAAAACTTAAACTTTAAACCATGAAATTGATGAAAGAGAGTCATGACTCTGATATCAATAGATAGTTTTTGTAAAACCTAAGCCGCATGGATTCTAAAATATAAAAAATTTACATACAAGAAATATAAGAATAAGAAGATCTAGTTTCATCGAGAACATGACATAAGAAAAAAAATAAATACATAAACATAATAGACAAGGAACCTAATTGAAGAGTCATATCCTTATCTTTGACGTCGTCGGCTTGATCTATGTGGAAGAAGATGTAGTGGAAAGGAAGGTCTTTCAAGGGACTTAGGAGATGACGACGCCGTAAAGCTTCTTGTTAATGGGGAACAAGAAACTATGTCAAGATGATACCCTAAGTTCTTGGAGACCGACCCTATATATAGTGGATATATATTATTAGCGCATAGATAATAATAGATGTGAGACTATAAGTCAATATATATATTGAACATCTATTATCAGCATATACATGATAATAGATGCGAGACTAAAGGTTTTACACATACATGATCTACATCCAATAACCGAACTCAATAAATATAAGTTAGATCACTTTAAAAGGTTCAGATCGTATTCACATATTTAACTTATAAATAAGTCCATCTAATAGAGATAATTATATTCAATACAAGAAACTTAACTCAAAGTAGAGAGTTCAAAGAATTAAGATTCGGGTAGAGAGTTCAAGGGACTAATTAAGCTTGGAGTAGAGAGTTCAAGGAATTGAGCTCGAAGTAGGAGTTTGGGAACTAAGCGCATCCTTGCATAGTTAGTTCAGGTGTTTACAAGCTACAAGTTTCTCTCAGGTTATACTTACAAATACTTAAATATGTTTGTCCTCACTCTAACCATTCACTATACTTTTACTAATTTAAGCATCAAAAGTATCTTGTCGATAATAACTTTTAGTGTGCTTTGACGTTGGCTCTAATATTATAGATAGGACAAGCCACGCCATATAGATCAAACCGTGCCATGCAAGTCAGACTACATCTCCATCTGAACATTGGATTTGTCATCCTACTGGCATGTAGTGCCTGAACCTCGATTGTCATGTGTATACCAATTAACAATTCATATGACTTTTTTTTAAAAAAAAAAAAATGGTTATTGATATAATGGTAAAGTGAAGAAGAATTCTCAATTCCATTTTTAATTTTACATGCAATCCCTTTATCTAAAAAATTTTATTTCCACTCCTTATATATAAAGTTTCCTTTGCTTCAACTCCCCTCATGTAAATATCATGACCTAATTGCCCTCAGATTTTTTAGGTATAAAAAGTCCAAGAATAAGTATAATTCTTCTTAAAGTCAGCATTTTATATTAGAATCGAGTATATTTTCTATCAAAATTATCTCTCATATGTTTTAGGTATAAAAAATCTAAAAACGAGTATAATTCCTGTTAAATTCAGTATTTTACATTAGAATCAAGTATATTTTCTATTAAATTGAGCATGATTTTTTCCCTGCTTAATATAATTTCTCCTCAATTTAGTACCATTTAAACAAAATTTAATATATTTTCATCCAATTGAGTACCATTTAAAGAAAATCGTGTATATTTTCTATCAAAATTATCTCTCATATTTTTTAGGTACAAATAGTCTAAAAACGAGTATAATTCCTATTTAATTCAGCACTTTAAACTAGAATCGAGTATATTTTCTATTAAATTGAGCACAACTTTTTTCTTAATATAATTCCTCCTAAATTTAGCACTATTTATCATTTAAAGAAAATCTAATATATTTTTCATCAATTGAGTATCATTTAAAGAAAATCTAATATATTTTTCATCCAGATGAAAAAAAAATCGTATTCAATTTGATAAAAAATATACTAGATTCTAAATTTAATGTACTAAATTTAAGATGAATTATACTGATTTTTGAACTTTTTATACCTAAAAATATCATGGGTAATTAGATAAATATATTTAACTAGGGAGTGAAAATAAAAAAATTGAAAAATAAAGACTGTATGTAAAATTATGTTTGTCAATGAAAATTATATGCAAATTTTCCCATAAATGACAAATAAATAGTTCATACAGGATTGAACTACCCTTGACATCCACGCTTCTCGAGAGGCTTCGGCATCATTACTTCCACCTCAGCCTCCATCTCACAGACAGATTTCTATTGCCAAAGGAAATAAAATATTTTTAAAACTTTGTATCTGTTAGATAAAAACTATAACAAGTTGAAGTCTACTAGTTTTAAGAGTCGAACCTCAATTGGACACTCAGATAGAAGAGATCTAGCCAACTAGAGGTCTCAACAAGCTGAGTCGGGAGGTTGGACTTAGATTAGGTTGTAGGTTAACACTTCAAAGGAGATAAATAAGTGGAGATGATTTTTGTTGCTTAAGGTGACACGTTAAAGGTTAATGGGAAGGTTTTGAAAAAATGTGGAGGAAAAAGGGAACTGATGTAGAAGAACAAACTGACATGATTTAAACATAGCAGGATTTCCTTTTCCTTTTTCCTTGCAGAACTTGATCCTGATCACTAACACGAAAACCAGTTAAATACAAGTCATGACAAGGCATTGTCGAGAAAAAGATCCAAATACTCCAAAATAATTGCAACTCTGGCGTGAACTCAAAAATAAATAAATAATTATCTACACTGACCTTTTCACGGAAAGTCTTCACGCACACAGAACATGCATAGTACACAAAAGAGCATTAATTTTTTTGTTTTATCTCATCAATGCAATCACTTAGTAGACGATTTATTCTAGGTTGGTTTATCGTGTAAATGACACACCAAAAACGATATTCACCTAGAAATGTTCACAGATCGATCTTATCTAAGCACGACTCAATCATGGTTAATTCAGTTTAGCTAAACTCAAGTAAAAACAAGAAAAAATTTCCCTAAGAAATTAACCACACAGATATGTTCATGTTCTCTTCGTTCGTTCGTTCATTTACTCGTTCATTCATCGATAGTTGAGTTTTGAATGATATATACCAAATTTGTTGGTACTGCACCAATTAGTATCAGTGTCTAATTACTAATTCGATCACAATTAGCAGTTTAATACAAGCAACAAAGCCCATCAACACAAGCAACAGAACTCTAAACCATGTTTGTTCACGCCTATATGTTGATTTACCCATAACATTGAGGTGCTGCCAACGTCGGGTTCACCTCTGCCTCCACCGGCACGCCGCCTCTCGAGGCCATTGATTCCTCCAGCTGTGATGACGCGAGGGGAATGGGTGGAGTCTACAGAAGCTTCATAGACCTTTCCCACTCACTGCAATGGATCTAGCATCAACAGTAGCATGTCCAAAAGATATTTATATATATCCAGAATAATATGATATTTTTTACTTTAGATTTAAGTCCTCTATTTAAAAAATAGATTTTAGTTTTTACTTTAGCTTCATAGACTTTAGATTTTATTTTTAGACTCTATTTAAAAAATCATATGTTAATAGAGATGTTGATCATGTTCGGAATCTAAGTCAGATGAAGATCGGATGAGCTGTTGCTAGTGTTGACGGAGACGCGACTGGAACACCCTTCTCGTATGCGCCCACAAGAACAGACCCCCACATGGTGATAACCGACGATGATGACTGAGCCGGCGGTACTGGAGCTCTGCGCACACTCAAACAAGCACACGCAACGTTAAAGGCCAAAAACCAGGGAAAAAGTCCCCGAAGCAGGTCCTCTGACGCTTAAGTCAGGTACTTTTTCCCCAGAAGAACAGTGTACGAAGGAGAAAGAAAAGTAGAAGACAAGTGGGAATGTGCGAGAGAGCGTACATGCGTAAGGGAGAGGACCTCTCTTTTTATATGACAATGCGTACCTCTGGAATCTAACGGGTGTCAGGGAATATCGGGTGTCAGGGCCTGTCTGGTGATGGAAAACGCGTGGCACCCTTTTGTGGACTAGAAGAAGGTTCTATTCTCAGGCGACCGCAGACCATTGGAATATTCCCTAGCATACATCAGTTATTCTCTAACAGATGATTATGATTCCCTGACCTTGTTGTCGTATAGCACCCTCTGTCCTGACCGAGTATGAATAGGAAAAGCTCAAGAAGGTAGTTGGTAGGACTGGGCCTAGATATAACTGAGCTGTGGAAACCCGACCAGTCGGAGCAGGTCAGGCATTATTTAGATTGCGCCTCATGATTCAACTATGGATGGCTCAGATCGGGGGTCCTGGTCTATGAGAACCCAACCTGGAGTACCAGGTTTGTATATGTAGATTGGGTTGAGAGAATCCGACCGGTCGGAGTAGGTCAAACATTATCTAGATTGTGCCTCATGATTCAGTTATGGATGGCTTAGATCGAGGGTCCTGGTCTGTGAGACCCCGACCTGGAGTACCAAGTTTGTATATATAGATGGGGCTGAGGGAACCTGACCGGTAGGAGCATGCCAAGCCTTACCATGATTGCGCACCACGCTTCAGTTCTGGGTTTCTGATATGTAAAAACCTGACCTGGCATTATACGTATAACGACATTGGACGGGACTACCCCTTCTTTCCCTATCCGTTGACTGTCACGTTTTCTTGACTGTTGACTTCTGACTATCACATTCTCTTGACTTCCAATGGTCGGACCCTACTATTATGCACTATATCTGATATGTTATATCCTTTTAAATTTATAATCTTTTTTATATCTTTCCAATATAGGATTTTGGTTGTACCCCCAAAAATCCTCCCCTTAAATGAATGATTATCATTACTCTCACGGTCTCGGTCTCCTCGCGAGTATCCGGTTACTCTTAACCTACTCCAGGTGTTCTTGCGAATATCCTGTCACCTTGAACTGTTCTGGACCTCCTCGTGAGCATCCACATCCGATCACTCTGACCTACTCCATGCCTACTCGTAAGCATCTACATCTACTCACTCTTGACCTGCTTAGGACATTCTCACAAACATTCGATCACCCTGACCTGCTTTGATTTCCTACAACTTCATTCAATACCACCTCACATGGCATATGGTCTAGACCATAATTCTAATATCATTTATTATATTCAAAAGATATTCACATATCTCTATAATGACATGATATTATTAATTTTGAGCCTAAGCTATCATGACTTTATTTTTGGGTTATACTCAAAAGCCTTCATTCCAATGAACATATGTTACATCATTTTAAATTCATAATCTTTTTTATTTCTTTTTAATGTGAGATTTTGATAGTATCTTTAATATACAAGTTTGTTGCTGCAACAAAGCCTATCAACATGCTCTATCAAGTATTGTCAAGAAAATTCAAGAGGACGGAAGGGAGGAATAGAGTTTTCGCAGAGTTTGATCGAGAACTTAGTGTTGCTGATGGTGGTGAAGATTCATTGATGTCTCCTAACATGGTTATTGATTGGTAAAGGGTTTTAGTTGAGTTCATTTAATGTCTACCAACTTGGTTGTGTAACTCAACAGTATTGAAGCTGAAAAGTTTCAAGTGAAGATTCATTGTGTACATGACCAATGAAAAAGTATTGAACCTGAAAAGAAAAAATATTGAACCTGAAAAACTTCGAGTAAGTGAAGATTCATTGTTTTTCTAGGTATTAGGGAGGCACCTTTTTAATGTATTTAAATTGAGTGGATATTATAAAAATTATGTACGTGAAATGAGAAATTCAAAATTTAATGTGGCTTTATAAAAAGGCCTCTGTTACCAAACAAGAAATAAGTCGCAAACGTTATCACCATCCTTCAGCAACGACATGGCTTTCTTGTCTCTCTTCTTCCTTCTTCCCCTCCCTTCCCTCCTTCTCTTCCTCCTGCTGCGATCCCGGAGACAACTGGTCTCCGGATGTACCAACCTCCCCCCCTCACCTCCAAGGCTTCCTCTCATCGGCAACCTCCACCAGCTCGGTCCCCTCCTCCACCAGTCCCTTGCCGCCCTCTCCCGCCTCCACGGCCCCCTCATGCTCCTGCACCTTGGCCACGTCCCCACCCTCGTCGTATCCTCCCCCGACGCCGCTTGCGACGTCCTCCGCCACCAAGACCTCGTATGCGCCGGACGTCCCGCCATCACGCCGGCCAAGATCCTCCTTGATGGAGACATAGCCTTCGCCCCCTATGGTGATTACTGGCGGCAGCTCCGCAAGATCTGTAGCGTCCACTTGCTCAGCTCCAAGCGGGTGCAGTCCTACCGCCGTGCAAGGGAGGAGGAGGTGGCAGCCATGGCGGCAGCCATAGCGGTGAGGGCCTCGACCACTATAAATCTATCCGAAATCATATATTCCTTCACCAACGACGTGATCTGCCGAGTGGTTTCTGGAAAATTCAAGATAGCGGAAGGGCGGAGCCGAGTTTTCGCAGAGTTGATCAACGAGAACTCAGAGCTGCTGTTGGCAGTGCACCTCGGGGACTACTTCCGGTGGCTGGGGTGGGTGGATGGGTTGCTGGGTTACGTGACGAGGGCGAGGAAGCTCAGGAAGAGGTGGGAGGAGCTGCTGGATCAGGTGATCAAGGAGCATGTGGATCGAGCGTCGCCAAATATAGACGGTCACGATGAGAAGGAGGAGGAGAAGGACTTCGTGGACGTTTTGATGTCGCTGCAGGACAAGAACGAGTTTGTCCTCGACCCAGCAAACCTCAAGTCTCTTCTTATAGTAAATATCGATCGATCCTTCTTGTAGTCATTTTCTGACGATTCAAACTAGAGCTGATCTGTCTTTTGTTTTTTTTTTTTGGATGTTTCTTTCTGCAACATTTGCAGGATGTTTTCGGAGGTGGAACAGACACAAATTACATTACTTTAGAATGGGCCATGGTCGAGCTCGTTCGCAATCCTCTCGCCATGCAGAAATTGCAAGAGGAGGTGAGAAGGATAGCGAGCAGAAAAAGCCTTGTCAAAGAGGAAGACCTCCACCAAATGACCTACTTGCTGGCCGTCATCAAGGAGGTCCTGCGGCTGCACCCCCCAGCTCCATTACTGGTGCCGCGAGAAACGTTGAATGACTGCATGATTCAAGGTTACAGCATACCCAAGAAGACAAGAATCTTAGTGAATGTGTGGGCAATTGGTAGAGATCCAGAGCAGTGGGACGCGCCTGAGGAGTTCAGGCCGGAGAGGTTCTTGGACGGCACGGTGGACTTCAACGGAACTGATTTCCGGTACATGCCCTTCGGATCGGGACGAAGAGTTTGCCCGGGACTGCAATTCGCCATTGCTTCGTTGGAGCTTGCACTGGCGAACCTGGTGCATCAGTTTGATTGGGAGCTGCCTGATGGGATGGAGAAGGAGGAGTTCCACACGAGGGAAGCTCCTGGAATAGTAGTGCAACGAGAAGGGCAACTTCATCTCGTTGCCAAAACATGGAGTGACTGCTCAGAGGAGTAGCTATGCACCAGATAGATAAATAAAGATGTCTGAAAATGATGATTCTTTTGCTATTTTCAGACTTGTGGGCAAATTACAACAATCTATGTAACGTAGTTCTCCAAAGCAATTAATAATAATGGATTTCATGTAACTTTTCATGTAGCTATAGCTAAAAGCTAAAGGAAAACATGTTGTTCGAGGATTGCCTTTGTTGATTTGAGTTCTATCTCAAATATGGTGCATAGCCTTGTCTTTTCCTTTGTCCAATTTAATGTATTTTAGTATGATAAAATTAACAGTTTTTTACTAGACCCAGTAATTAAGTTTACTAAATATTCATTTTACGTAGGGTAGATCCTCTAGTTCAAAAAAAATAAATCAGGAGACGGATCACTTGTAATTGTCTTCGGTCATTTGTCCCGACTCAAACTATAATCTAGCGACGATGAACCCAGGGAGGGATCACAACCAATTATGATCGAATCGCAGCCACGATCTAACCATAATTGCAAGTGGCTCATCACCTAATCCACTTTTTTGTGGACCAAGAGATTTGGGCTCATTTCATATAGGGTACTTTATAAATGACTAAATCACGTAGGCTATGCCGATTTTACCCCGTCCACCTTAGCTGATCTTCTGAAGCAAGTCTCGAATCATTTTTCGTTTTCCCATAAAAATGTTCGAGATGTCGTACCGCTCATCTTCAAAAACACAAAACCTAGGCCTTTGACCTGCTCTCCCACATTTGAGACAAAGCCCGTCCCGCTCATCTTCAAAAATGCAAAACCCTAACTCCCCCTTTTCGACCTGCTCTTCCCGAGGCTCCTTTCGAACCACGTCGCCCCTTTCGAACCACCTCGCTTGCTCTTCCTGATGCTCAGCGTTTCACCGTCGAAATCTTATTGCTCTTCCTGATGCTCAGTGTTTCACCGGCGAAGTCCTGCATCACCGATGCTCAGCATTTCATCAGCAAAAGTCCTGCATCACCGATTGGCTTCTTCACCTCTACCTACATCTTCATAAGTCCAAATCATATCCTTCACCGGCTACTGTGTTCCCGGAAGCTTCTAAGTCAAACTTTAGCACCAGCTTCACTATGTTAGCTTCTTCTTGTCCCATCACGCCGTATTAGCACATCTATGAGAATGTCGAAGTATACACCATCATCTCCAAAGGTAAAAAAATTTAGAGTATAAGTTTTTTTTAATTGTTCATTTAGTTCTCATTATAGCTTTATTTATGAAAACATATTCTTTATATTTAACTTTGTTAACACTATTAAGATGAATTGTTAATACTATTTAACTTTGGTACAAAGCCCATTTTGATTTCTTCTATGTCATACTTCCTACCTAAAATGTGTTAAGGATCTCTTAATCCAAATAGGTTATATGGTTATTGTAAGTACCCCGTAATGATTTTGATGTGATCAACCAAGTCAAGTTAGGTTCTGTTGTTATTTTGATATTTTGTATCTAAGTGTACAGGAACTTAGGAGCACAGGAAGTCGAGTGAAAGAAGTAGCTAGTGAGAAGGACGGCACGGGAGAGAGCCGACGGGCTCGGCGCGTCCGAGAGACAAGGCATTGCGGAAGAGAACGCTGGCAGATGAGAAGGAGGCACGCGACATTTTCGATAGATGAGAAGCCAGAGCGGAAGACCGCTCGAAGGCCGGATAATAAGTTCGGGTGAGCCCTATTCCGGATGGCTAAAGTCATCCAAGTGAGCAAAGTCGGAGCGAAAGATCCGGACCCAAGCGAGTGGAACCGAAGAGGAAGATCCGGACCAAAAAGTCAATTGGAAGTTGACTTTTGGGTCTGGGCGCTCGGACCTGATCCAGGCGCTCGAACTCTGGGTGCCCAGAACCCCTCCGGACGCCTGGACTTGAAATCTCAGCCAAACATGATGTGGCACGTCCCGTTGCGATGGGGATAAAAATATATCCCCCTCCAGACGACTGGAACCTTTCCAGGCGCCCCAACCAGGGCTATATATACAACTCTGGTCCCAGTAGAACAACACTTGAAAACGTTTCTATTTTGTTCTAGTACTTGTTTGTGAGTCGTCAACGCTGTAGGAGACTTTGATAGTGAGCTTCAATTGCCTTGGATTAACAATCACCCGATTGCAAACCAAGTAACTTTTTTTGCGCCTCTTCTTTTTCTTTAATTAATTTGCATTACTTTTTATACAAGTGTTAGTTTAATAAAGCTGTAAAGTTTGAGAAGGATTTTTGTTTCCTTTATTTTTATATAGGTCTATTCACCTCCTCTAACCGACTGCCAGGGGTCCTACAGTTATCATTTGCTTATCAGAATCCTTGGTTCCTTTTCCTAGATATTGGATCTTTTGCTTCGTTTTCCTTCCTTGGTTCTGATCCATATACTTATAGAAACCTACACATTACCTTTAAGGATTTTATAGTGAAATATGAGATTTTGTTTGTATTAGGATGTATACTAAAAGCCTAGTTTTTTGTATAAACATTTATTTTGAAATAAGAATCACATTGGTCAAATGTCTACATTTATATGCTAAATGTAATTGTTCATTTAATTTATATTGAAGATAACAAGGTGTGTAGTGTCACACAGAAGATCATGTTATCAGTTCCTTATAAATTATAAATAATTGCTCACAACCAAGATGGAATGGGACAAACCATTGGAATGATTGTAGTGTAATTTGGTATTAGTTTATCTTGACTGTAAAATTACACTAGTACACTCTGAGTGTATTAAGCAGGACCATTTGAGATTGTTCTTTTTATACTAACTGTAAAAAAGAACAAGACCTATGTTATTATGAAAGTGTGTACTCTTAATCATGATATAATAACAAACACGTATACTTAATATTTATTTCTTTAATTTATCAAAGGGTGAGATTTAGTTCGTTAAATCAATAGGCCCAATAAGTTGGGAAATGATATTATTTATATAGTGTGTTGTTGATTATAGAATGAAACTGTGTCTTAGTGATCTACGTTGGCGATGTCTCCTTGAGGTGCTCATAAGGATTATCATGTAAACCCTGTAGGTGGATTTAGTCGACATGACAATAAGGTTGAGTGGTACTACTCTTGGAGTTAAATATTAATTAAGTAAGTTGTCAGTAACTCATTTAATTAATGGACATTCGATATCTTAAACACATGGAGATTAGCGCACTCATGATAAGAAGGAGCCCATATTGTAATATGAGATTGGTGCGGTAGTGCAATAATAACTCTTTAGTGGTATGAGTTATTATTGATGAACTTGAGTTGGGTGTTCGAGGCGAACACGGGAAGCTCAAGTTCATCGGGAGACCAAAACCAATTCCTCCTCTCGGTCCCTATTGTAGCCTCTTATTTATAAAGCCTTATATCTATCCAAAGCCCAGCTGCTTACCCAAGCTTAGGGGCCGGCCAAGCCAAGCTTGAAGTCCAAGCTTAGTGGTCGGCCAAGCCAAGATTGGAGACCAAGACTAGGGCCGGCCAAGCCTTGCTTGGTGCCCAAGCAAGGGGCTGGCCATATAAGAAGAGAAAAGGAGATTTTATTAAAAATAAATTTTGATAAAATATTTCTTTTTATAGCCATTCATGAAGGGATTTAAAAGAGAAATTTTATTTTTAAAATTTCCTTTTATAGACATCCACATAGTTTTAAAAGAGAGTTTTAAAATTTTAAAATCTTTCCTTTTATAGCTATCTACAATAGATTAAAGAGAAATTTTATTTTTTTTTAAAAAATCTTTCTTTATTTGTAGTTATCTATAATGCTTAAAAGATATATTTTAATTTTTGATAAAACTTTTCTTTTTTTGTAACCATGATTTAAAAGGAGAAGTTTTAATTAATCTTTCCTTTTTGTAGTTATTTACATGTTTTAAAAGAGAGAGATTAATTTTTAAACTTTTCTTTATTGCCATGCACAATAGGAAATTTAAAAGAGAGAGATTTTAATTGTTTTAAATCTTTCCTTTTTTTGCTTTTGTGTGGCCGGCCATGTATTGTTTAAAAGGGAGTTTTAATTTTTTGTTTTAAAACTTTCCTTTTTAGTCATTGGCAAGGATTAAAAAGAAGTTTTAATTTTATTTTAAAACTTTCCTTTTTTGCCTTGAGCAAGGATTATAAAAGAGAGGGAGAGGGAGCCTTCATGAATATACAACCTTAGTCTCCTCTCTTGATCCTTGTGTGGTCGGCCCTTACTTCTTCCCTTTCTCCTTGTTTTCTTTCTCTCAAGGCCAGTGGCACATCAAGAAGTTCCTTTTCCTTGGTGGCGGGCTACTTGGAAGAGAAGAAGAAGAGAAAGGAAGTTTCCTATTTTGGCATCCCTTGGTGGCTCGAAAGTCTTGGAGGAAAAGAAAGCTTGGGTGGATTTCTTCTTGGTAGATCGTCACCCACACAACTGTAGGACCGTTGGGCCGGCTAGAAGGGTTGGTAAATAACCTGTCAATTAAAAACAAACAACCCTTCCTCGAACAATTAAGCTAACACTTGTAAAATGAATTAAGCAGATAAATAAAAGCATAAAAGAAAAGATGAGGCACCAGATGTTTACTTGGTTACAACCGATGTGGTTGTTAATCCAAGGAAGATTAAGCTCAAAAACTCCTTCAGGCGGAGAAGCCTCTTACAGCGTTTAGGCACAGAAAACAGAAGCTTAACTACAACTAAAGCATACAAGTGTTTGGAAATAAAATGATCGTGATTGTTGAAAAGCTTCTGGACCAAGACTATATTTATAGCCTTGGTCGGGGCGCCTGGAAGGGTTCCGGGCCTGGGGATAAAATTTATCCCCAGCGGTTGGATCAGTCAGCTCGATCACGGAAAAATCGATTCGGGCGCCGGACGATTCCGGCGCCACGGAGCCAAAAGTCAACCTGTTGACTTTTGGTCCGTGCTCTCTTCTCCGGTTCAGCTCGCCTCGGTCCGGGTCTTTTGCTCGGCTCCGCTTGCTTGGGTGATCTCGACATCCGGAATAGGGCTCACCGAACTCATCTTCCAGTCTTCTCGAGCGTGCTTCCTCCGGCTTTTAGTCCCTCGGAATTGCCACGTGTCCCTTCTCGTCCACCGGCGTACTCATCAGTAGACTTAGGTCCCTCGGTGGCACCCGTCTGAGCCTTCGGCTAGCGTCTCTGCTCCCGAGCAATCTTCGCTCCAGCTTTCATACCTCGAAACCACGCGCACTTCCTTCTCGTCCGGCGGTGTCTTCCGCAGACACCTCGTCCCTCGGACTGCAGCCCTTCTCGCTAGCTGCGTCTTCCGCTCGAGTACCTGTGCTCCTAAGCTCCTGTACACTTAGACACAAGGTTAGAAACAACGCAGGACCTAACTTAACTTGTTGATCACACCAAAACAACCTTGGGGTTCCAACAATCTCCCCCTTTTTGGTGTGATCAACCCAAGTTAAGCTAGGGTCAAAAATAGATATGAAATTAAACAATTTATTGCAATAATGTGCAACAAGATAGAAAAAATTAAATTTCAAACATTCCAAATTTTAATTTTCAATTTTCTACCTCCCCCTAGACTTATACTTTCCTTCTCCCCCTTTGATCACAATAAAAATGGGGAACAACCAAAATCTAAGGGTTGACATTAAAAAAAAATATTTGAGAATATATTTCAATAATTTTCAGGGAAATATTTCTAAGTCAAGACAAATTTCTAAGTCAAGAAATAACCTTTTTTTTTAAAAAAAAATTTCAAGTATTCGTCATCAATAATTAAAAACTTTCTAAGCCGAAAAATTTATGCAAGAAAATTTTAAGAGAATTGATAACATTAAAAGAAATTTTCTATGCATTTATTTATTTATATATTCTAATGCTTTTATAAGAAAATTTTAAATTTCCATTTTAATTTATCATAATTTCTTAACTTTGAAGCAAGAAATTTTGAGCATGTAGAAATTTGTGCAAATTGTAACATGTCATTTTGAATTTCTAATTTGCAAAGATATTTCGATAATATAAACTTGATAAAGTTTTTCAACAATACTTCTGATTTGCAAACTTCGTTCGACAAAATATTTTGTAATTTGCAAAAGTATTTTGACAACATAAATTTGCAACAATCTGTGGATAATAGATTTACTACTCCGAAAAACTCTTTCGATAATATCTCTAATTTGCAAACTTTGTTTAAAAAAATGTTTCGTAATTTGCAAGATTCTTTTGTCAAATCATTTTGCGATTCGAAAAACTCTTTCAACGAGATAATTTGTACTTTGGAAAAATTTTTAGATCCGGAAAAAGTTTTAGAAAAATTACTTTGTGATTTGCAAGAATCTTTCGTCAAAACACTTTGTAATTCGAACAAATTTTTAGATCCGGAAAAAGTTTTCGATAATATTTCTAAGTTGCATAATTCTTTCGTAAAAATATTTTGTAATTTGCAACAATTATTCGACCGAAGATTTTCTAATCCGAAAAGTTCTTTCGATAATTCAAATTTTGGTTCGCAAAAATCTTCAGGTAATTCGATTAATTGAACCAGTTGTTCAGAGGGTAGAGGCCATACCTTACTTACCTCGTTGGCCGTTGGTTCTCCCCCTGTTGAATTAATTTCTTCCGAAGATTCTCCCCCTTCATCGATCTCGGGATGTACTTAGGCTGTTGTAGTAATTTCCTCGTTTCGGATTCTTTTGATGATGACTCAATGTCTATTGAGAGACTTCAACCGGTTCTTCATAGAGCATTAAGAACTTTTCCCAAAGTTCTTTCGCGCTTTTGTACTCTCCGACTCTGTCGAAATCTTTAGTTGGTATTGCGCTTAGAATGTGAAACTATGCTCGCCATGGATTCTTCACGTTGCTTCTCGTTCCAGAGGCGTATGCCGATTTTCTCTCCGTTCGTGTCTTTCGGTGCTTCATAACTGTTTTCATTATTAGAGAAATACCAAATCAGTTAAAAAATACCTTCATTTGTTGCTTCCATGAAGAAAGCTCCCCTCGAATCTTTGGTGGGTAGTCGCTAGCTCGGCCATTGTTGTTGCTTATTTTAGAGCGTCCTGACTCGATACCACTTGTAGGACCGTTGGGCGGCTAGAAGGGGGAATAACCTGTCAATTAAAACAAACAACCCTTCCTCGAACAATTAAGCTAACACTTGTAAAATGAATTAAGCGGATAAATAAAAGCATAAAAGAAAAGATGAGGCACGGATGTTTACTTGGTTACAACCGATGTGGTTGTTAATCCAAGGAAGATTAAGCTCAAAAACCTTCAGGCGAGAAGCCTCTTACGGTGTTGAAACCGAAGCTTAACTACAACTAAAGCATACAAGTGTTTGGAAATAAAATGATCGTGATTGTTGAAGCCCGGACCAAGACTATATTTATAGCCTTGGTGGGGCGCCTGAGGTTCCGGCGCCAGGGATAAAATTTATCCCCAATGGTTGGATCAGTCAAAGCTCGATCCAGGAAAAATCAATTCGACGCCGGGCGATTCGGCGCCGGGCGACTCGGCGCCGGGCGGTTCGGCGTCCGAGCAAAAGTCAACCTGTGACTTTTGGTCCGTGCTCTCTTCTCGGTTCGGCTCGCCTCTGGTCCGGGTCTTTAGCTCCGCTCCGCTTGCTTGGGTGATCTCGACATCCGGAATAGGGCTCACGAACCCATCTTCGGTCTTCTCGGCGTGCTTCCCTCGGCTTTCGTCCCTCGGGTTGCGCGTGTCCCTTCTCGTCCACCAGCGTACTCATCCGCAGACTTCGTCCCTCGGTCGCACCCTGTGCCGACCTTCGCGCTAACTGCGTCTCTTGCTGCCCGAGCAATCTTCCGCTCCAGCTTTCGTACCTCGGAACCACCGCGCGCACTTCCTTCTCGTCCGCCGGTGTACTCTTCTGCAGCACCTCGTCCCTCGGACGCACAGCGTGCTGCCCTTCTCGCTAGCTGCGTCTTCCGCTCGAGTACCTGTGCTCCTAAGCTCCTGTACACTTAGACACAAGGTTAGAAACAACACAGGACCTAACTTAACTTGTTGATCACACCAAAACAACCTTGGGGTTCCAACAATCTCCCCCTTTTTGGTGTGATCAACCCAAGTTAAGCTAGGGTCAAAAATAGATATGAAATTAAACAATTTATTGCAATAATGTGCAACAAGATAGAAAAAATTAAATTTCAAACATTCCAAATTTTAATTTTCAATTTTCTACCTCCCCCTAGACTTATACTTTCCTTCTCCCCCTTTGATCACAATAAAAATGGGGAACAACCAAAATCTAAGGGTTGACATTAAAAAAAAAATTTGAGAATATATTTCAATAATTTTCAGGGAAATATTTCTAAGTCAAGACAAATTTCTAAGTCAAGAAATAACCTTTTTTTTAAAAAAAAAAATTTCATGTATTCGTCATCAATAATTAAAAACTTTCTAAGCCGAAAAATTTATGCAAGAAAATTTTAAGAGAATTGATAACATTAAAAGAAATTTTCTATGCATTTATTTATTTATATATTCTAATGCTTTTATAAGAAAATTTAAAATTTCCATTTTAAATTATCATAATTTCTTAACTTTGAAGCAAGAAATTTTGAGCATGTAGAAATTTGTGCAAATTGTAACATGTCATTTTGAATTTCTAATTTGCAAAGATATTTCGATAATATAAACTTGATAAAGTTTTTCAACAATACTTCTGATTTGCAAACTTCGTTCGACAAAATATTTTGTAATTTGCAAAAGTATTTTGACAACATAAATTTGCAACAATCTGTGGATAATAGATTTACTACTCCGAAAAACTCTTTCGATAATATCTCTAATTTGCAAACTTTGTTTAAAAAAATGTTTCGTAATTTGCAAGATTCTTTTGTCAAATCATTTTGCGATTCGAAAAACTCTTTCAACGAGATAATTTGTACTTCGGAAAAATTTTTAGATCTGGAAAAAGTTTTTGAAAAATTACTTTGTGATTTACAAGAATCTTTCGTCAAAACACTTTGTAATTCGAACAAATTTTTAGATCCGGAAAAAGTTTTCGATAATATTTCTGAGTTGCATAATTCTTTCGTAAAAATATTTTGTAATTTGCAACAATTATTCGACCGAAGATTTTCTAATCCGAAAAGTTCTTTCGATAATTCAAATTTTGGTTCGCAAAAATCTTCAGGTAATTTGATTAATTGAACCAGTTGTTCAGAGGGTAGAGGCCATACCTTACTTACCTCGTTGGCCGTTGGTTCTCCCCCTGTTGAATTAATTTCTTCCGAAGATTTTCCCCCTTCATCGATCTCGAGATGTACTTCGACTGTTGGGGCTGTCTTGGTAATTTCTTCCGTCTCGGATTCTTTTGATGACGACTCGATTTCTATTGAGGAGACGACTTCAACCGGTTCTTCATAGAGCATTAAGAACTTTTCCCAAAGTTCTTTCGCGCTTTTGTACTCTCCGGCTCTGTCGAAATCTTTAGTTGGTATTGCGCTTAGAATGTGAAACTCTGCCCGAGCATTCGCCATGGATTCTTCACGTTGCTTCTCGTTCCAGAGGCGTATGCCGATTTTCTCTCCGTTCGTGTCTTTCGGTGCTTCATAACCTGTTTTCATTATTAGAGAAATACCAATATCAGAGTTAAGAAATACCTTCATTTGTTGCTTCCATGAAGAAAGCTCCCCTCGAATCTTGGTGGGTAGTCGCTAGCTCCCATTGTTGCTTGATGGCGGTTAGACCTTCCGAGGCGTCTCTCTGATACCACTTGTAGGACCGTTGGGCGGCTAGAAGGGTGGTAAATAACCTGTCAATTAAAACAAACAACCCTTCCTCGAACAATTAAGCTAACACTTGTAAAATGAATTAAGCGGATAAATAAAAGCATAAAAGAAAAGATGAGGCACGGATGTTTACTTGGTTACAACCGATGTGGTTGTTAATCCAAGGAAGATTAAGCTCAAAAACTCCTTCAAGCGGAGAAGCCTCTTACAGCGGAAAACAGAAGCTTAACTACAACTAAAGCATACAAGTGTTTGGAAATAAAATGATCGTAATTGTTGAAAAGCTCGGACCAAGACTATATTTATAGCCTTGGTGGGCGCTGGAAGGGTTCCGGGCGCCTGGGGATAAAATTTATCCCCAGCGGTTGGATCAGTCAAAGCTCGATCACAGGAAAGTCGATTCCCGGCGCCTTCGGCGCCAGGAGCCAAAAGTCAACCTGTTGACTTTTGGTCCGTCTCTCTTCTCGGTTCGGCTCGCCTGCTCCGGTCTTCTGCTCGCTCCACTTGCTTGGGTGATCTCGACATCGGAATAGGGCTCACCCGAACCCATCTTCCGGTCTTCTCGAGCGTGCTTCCTCCGCTTTTGTCCCTCAGATCTGCGCGTGTCCTTCTCGTCCACCGGCATACTCATCCAGACTTAGTCCCTCGGTCGCACCCGTGCCGACCTTGGCTTCGCGTCTCTTGCTCCCGAGCAATCTTCGCTCGACTTCGTGCCTCGGAACCACCGCACTTTTTTCCTCCGGTGTACTCTTCCGCAGCACCTCGTCCCTCGGACGCACAGCGTGCCGCACATCTCGCTAGCTGCGTCTTTCGCTCGAGTACCTGTGCTCCTAAGCTCCTGTACACTTAGACACAAGGTTAGAAACAACACAGGACCTAACTTAACTTGTTGATCACACCAAAACAACCTTGGGGTTCCAACAATCTCCCCATTTTTGGTGTGATCAACCCAAGTTAAGCTAGGGTCAAAATAGATATGAAATTAAATAATTTATTGCAATAATGTGCAACAAGATAGAAAAAATTAAATTTCAAACATTCCAAATTTTAATTTTCAATTTTCTACCTCCCCCTAGACTTATACTTTCCTTCTCCCCCTTCGATCACAATAAAATTGGGGAACAACCAAAATCTAAGGGTTGACATTAAAAAAAAAAAATTGAGAATATATTTCAATAATTTTCAGGGAAATATTTCTAAGTCAAGACAAATTTCTAAGTCAAGAAATAACCTTTTTTTTTAAAAAAAAATTTCAAGTATTCGTCATCAATAATTAAAAACTTTCTAAGCCGAAAAATTTATGCAAGAAAATTTTAAGAGAATTGATAACATTAAAAGAAATTTTCTATGCATTTATTTATTTATATATTCTAATGCTTTTATAAGAAAATTTTAAATTTCCATTTTAATTTATCATAATTTCTTAACTTTGAAGTAAGAAATTTTGAGCATGTAGAAATTTGTGCAAATTGTAACATGTCATTTTGAATTTCTAATTTGCAAAGATATTTCGATAATATAAACTTGATAAAGTTTTTCAACAATACTTCTGATTTGCAAACTTCGTTCGACAAAATATTTTGTAATTTGCAAAAGTATTTTGACAACATAAATTTGCAACAATCTGTGGATAATAGATTTACTACTCCGAAAAACTCTTTCGATAATATCTCTAATTTGCAAACTTTGTTTAAAAAAATGTTTCGTAATTTGCAAGATTCTTTTGTCAAATCATTTTGCGATTCGAAAAACTCTTTCAACGAGATAATTTGTACTTTGGAAAAATTTTTAGATCCGGAAAAAGTTTTCGAAAAATTACTTTGTGATTTGCAAGAATCTTTCGTCAAAACACTTTGTAATTCGAACAAATTTTTAGATCCGGAAAAAGTTTTCGATAATATTTCTAAGTTGCATAATTCTTTCGTAAAAATATTTTGTAATTTGTAACAATTATTCGACCGAAGATTTTCTAATCCGAAAAGTTCTTTCGATAATTCAAATTTTGGTTCGCAAAAATGTTCAGGTAATTTGATTAATTGAACCAGTTGTTCAGAGGGTAGAGGCCATACCTTACTTACCTCGTTGGCCGTTGGTTCTCCCCCTGTTGAATTAATTTCTTCCGAAGATTCTCCCCCTTCATCGATCTCGGGATGTACTTCGACTGTTGGGGCTGTCTTGGTAATTTCTTCCGTCTCGGATTCTTTTGATGACGACTCAATGTCTATTGAGGAGACGACTTCAACCGGTTCTTCATAGAGCATTAAGAACTTTTCCCAAAGTTCTTTCGCGCTTTTGTACTCTCCGACTCTGTCGAAATCTTTAGTTGGTATTGCGCTTAGAATGTGAAACTCTGCCCGAGCATTCGCCATGGATTCTTCACGTTGCTTCTCGTTCCAGAGGCGTATGCCGATTTTCTCTCCGTTCGTGTCTTTCGGTGCTTCATAACCTGTTTTCATTATTAGAGAAATACCAATATCAGAGTTAAGAAATACCTTCATTTGTTGCTTCCATGAAGAAAGCTCCCCCTCGAATGCTGGTGGGTAGTCGCTAGCTCCGGCCATTGTTGCTTCAGACGGCGGTTAGTCCTTCTGAGGCGTCTCGGCTCTGATACCACTTGTAGGACCGTTGGGCCGGCTAGAAGGGTTGGTAAATAACCTGTCAATTAAAAACAAACAACCCTTCCTCGAACAATTAAGCTAACACTTGTAAAATGAATTAAGCAGATAAATAAAAGCATAAAAGAAAAGATGAGGCACCAGATGTTTACTTGGTTACAACCGATGTGGTTGTTAATCCAAGGAAGATTAAGCTCAAAAATTCCTTCAGGCGGAGAAGCCTCTTACAGCGTTTAGGCACAGAAAACAGAAGCTTAACTACAACTAAAGTATACAAGTATTTGGAAATAAAATGATCGTGATTGTTGAAAAGCTTCTGGACCAAGACTATATTTATAGCCTTCGTCGGGGCGCCTGGAAGGGTTCCGGGCGCCCTGGGGGGATAAAATTTATCCCAGTTGGATGGCTCGAACCACGAAAGCGGCAAGTCAACTTCAGGGCCCGGAGGCGTTCCGGGCGTCCGAGGCCAAAAAGTCAACCTGTTGACTTTTGGTCTAGTTTCTCTTGCCTCGGTCCGGGTCTTTCTGCTCCGGCTCCGCTTGCTTGGGTGATCTCGACATCCGGAATAGGCTCACCAGAACCCATCTTCCGGCCTTCTCCGGCTTTTCGTCCCTCAGAATTGCCGCGTGTCCCTTCTCGTCCACCAGCGTACTCATCCGCAGACTTCGTCCCTCGGTCGCACCCCGTGCCGACCTTCGCGCTAACTGCGTCTCTTGCTCCCCGAGCAATCTTCCGCTCCAGCTTTCGTACCTCGGAACCACCGCGCGCACTTCCTTCTCGTCCGCCGGTGTACTCTTCCGCAGCACCTCGTCCCTCGGACGCACAGCGTGCCGCCCTTCTCGCTAACTGCGTCTTCCACTCGAGTACCTGTGCTCCTAAGCTCCTGTACACTTAGACACAAGGTTAGAAACAACGCAGGACCTAACTTAACTTGTTGATCATACCAAAACAACCTTGGGGTTCCAACAACAACGTCCAAGAGAAGGAGAGGAATACAACAGAAGATCAAGAGGTCTATAAGTTACAAATAAAGGTATAACTAGTTATTTGTTTCCGCATCATAACTAGTTCATGTTCTTTGTATAGATCTTGTAAAACTAAACACAAGAGGCTATCGATTTTATGCTATCGTTTTTGTTATTGATTTTGTGTTTCGATTTCATGTTTCGATATTGTGCTTCTATTGAGGTCTTTGTAGTTAAACCTAGTTTATTGTAAGAAGTTAAATATCCGATTTTTTTGAAAGACTTTGTCTAGGAAGTGGTGGATGATCCTGTTGGTACGGTTAGCATTAACGATTTAACCCAAGTTTTGATGAATGACAAATCAGGTTAAGTTAGTTTGTTTTTGTCTGACACTTTGATCGAGTGTGCAGGAGAAGTCCAGACAGGTCGACGGGTTGACCGGATGTCTGGCACGAAGTCCATCTAGGTCGACGGGCTGACTGGATAGCTGGCGAGAAGTCCAAGCGGGTCGACGGGCTGACCGGACGCTTGGCGAGAAGTCCAGCTAGGTCGACGGGCTGACCGGATAGCTGGCGAGAAGTCCAGCTAGGTCGACGGGCTGACCGGATAGTTGGCGAGAAGTCCAGACGGGTCGACGGGCTGACCGGACGTCTGGCAGGTAAGTAAGGTAAGTCACTGGAGGGGAGTGACTGTGAGGATGCGTTCCCGGGAAGGGGACATTAGGCGTCGATCCGGCTTAGATCCATTTCGGATGTCTAAGTCGAGATCGTGACTAGATTCCGGTCTCGGAAAGACGGAATCTAAGTCATACTCTTTTTATCCATCTGTTGAACTTTAACTGTGCTAACAATCTGTTTTACAGGATGTATATTTGCCTCGGACTAACTTTATTTTACAGGAAAAGGGAGTTTTCTGGAACAAGGTGGTCCGAGCGCCCGGAGGTCCGGGCGCCCGGAAGGCGAATTCTATCCAGCCAAGTCGTCGCCACGTGGAGCATCTCGGTTTGAGCAGTTACGTCACATTCTAGGCGCCCGGAAGGAATCCAGGCGCCCGGAACAGCATATAAAAGAAGCCCCAGGCAGGAGCTTCAGGATCAATCAATCAAGCTGAGAACTCTTCTACTGCTGGTCTTGCTACTCGACGTTCAGTGCAACGCCAACAAAGCTCCGACACTACGCTCCGTTCTTTTCCCCTTTTGTCGGTATTTGTTTTCAGTTTTCATTAGCATTCCCTGTACAGTTCTTTTTGTAATCATCATTTCGAATTGCTAGTGATTGCCCAACGAAAGTGGTCAAGGACCATGGGCCTTCGAGTAGGAGTCGTCACAGGCTCCGAACGAAGTAAAACCATTGTGTCTATTTTACTTTTCCGCTGCGTTTATACTCGATATTTTCGAATCAATATTCACCCCCCCCCTCTATCGAATCTAACGGTCTTACAAGTGGTATCAGAGCAGGTACCGCTCTGATTTGGTGCAACCACCAATCAGGCAAAGGGGGGACTTTTTGAAAGAAAAATTAGATGGTCCGGGCGCCCGGAAGGGATCCGGGCGCTCGGAAGGCGAATTCTGGAACAAGGTGGTCGCCACGTGGAGCATCTCGGTTTGAGCAGTTACGTCACATTCCAGGCGCCCGGAAGGAATCCAGGCACCCGGAACAGCATATAAAAGAAGCCCCAAGAAGGAGCTTCAGGTTCAATCGATCAAGCTGAGAACTCTTCTACTGCTGGTCTTGCTGCTCGACGTTTAGTGCGACGCCAATAAAGCTCCGACACTACGTCCGTTCTTTTCCCTTTTTGTCGGTATTTGTTTTCAATTTTCATTAGCATTCCCTGTACGGTTCTTTTTGTAATCATCATTTCGAATTGCTAGTGATTGCCCAACGAAAGTGGTCAAGGACCATGGGCCTTCGAGTAGGAGTCGTCACAGGCTCCGAACGAAGTAAAACCATTGTGTCTATTTTACTTTTCCGCTGCGTTTATACTCGATATTTTCGAATCGATATTCACCCCCCCCCCTCTATCGAATCTAACGGTCTTACAGATTCCATACCCAAGAAGGCCTAGTGTCTCGCCATGTTTAACTTGGAAGCCAATCTTTGAAATAGATATTTAATTAACTTCTGTAATATGGTTTAACTTATGAAGAACACATCGATTAAACTTGGAGTAAGAATGTTAAGTTTCGTTTCCAATCCAAGTTTAACTTCTGAAGAGCAACTTGGATTAATAATGTTAAGCATCGTTTGCAATCCAAGTTAAACTTCAGTAGAGCACATGGGTAGCTAGGAAAAGTTCTGTGCTTGTACAAAATTTTTGTATAGGGGAACAGAACGGAATCGAGGTATAGCAACCAACAATTGGTATTAGAGCTAGGTTTTAGCCTCCGTGTGTTTGGTTTTTAGTTTAATTATGCACATGTCATACATAATTTAGGCATGATAATAGTAGGATGTGAAAATAGATTAACTCTGTGGTTTCATGTATCCTAGATCCAACTATTATGACCATGATGTGTTTGTGTGTGATTGGACCCTCGGACATGTCAAGGGCATTTTATGTGTGTGCATGATTGTACTTATTAAATACAGCAGGAGCTATATTAGTTTTTGGATTTTACATTTTTGTTCGATCTAGATTACATGTATATTCCTTCGTGGAATATAGGATCGATAAATGTAAATTTTTATTTTTGTCGCGGATCATATCCTTGCGAGGCGTGGTGCTATTTGAGGACCAGAGGCGCAACGAAAAAAAGGAAGAAAGATAGACACGACGACATGGCCCGATGTCGGTGGCTAAAGATGGCAGCAGCTAGGGTTGATGACACACAGAGGACAGCTATCGATAAAGGCCATAATAGTTGGAAAATTATTTTTCTTATTTATTGCCTTTTATGCTGTGTGTGCTTGTGTTTGTGTGCATGTTAAAATTCCTCGTTCTAAATAAAATAAGTGGGAGAGGAATTTAATTAAATTTCACGGTCTCCATTACTAGTTTGTAAGTGATGCATTCAAACTTGTGCATTGGCTTTGAGTGCCTTCCTCCACATCGGATGAATTGTTTGCGGATCACTAGATCAAACTTCCTTAATGGATGATTATAGGAAATTATTTAGGATGTGTGTGATATTCTCCATCTGAAAGGGCACAATCCTATTTAGTGGACTTAGTATCAAGTAATGGTATACACTTAGACACATTTAATAGTATCCTCCCCATCGGAGTCACTGCTATTATTTGTGTGACTGAAGAAAAACCAACCATTAATTTGCCATAAAGCTAGGTAAAGCCCCTCTTACAAATGATTGAATTTGTATACATCCACACTATCGTGGCATACAGAATTCACGGTACTTGAGATAATTTTATTTGTCATAAAGTTAGGTTGACAAAATAAAATTAATGGGTAAAACCTCCTCTTACAAATGATTGAATTTGTATACATCCACACTATCGTGGCATACAAAATTTATAGTGTTTGAGGTAATTTTATAAAGTTAGGTTGACAAGATAATTAATGGATAAAACACACCTCTTATAAATATTTAAATTTGTATACATCTACACTATTATGACATACAAAATTCACAGTGCTTAAGGTGTTGGTGAATTTAAATGATATTATTTGAGGAATCAATATTTTTTAAAATTCTAAAGTTTTGATCAAATATTTGATTAAAGACAGACCAATTATTAATTTTATTTTTCATAAAATTAGGTTGACAAGATAATAAAATTAATGGATAAAATCTCCTCTTACAAATGTTTGAATTTGTATACGTCCACACTAACGTGACATACAAAATTCACGGTGTTTTGAGGTGTTGGTCTTGACCAAATATTTTGTGATTCTTAGGATTTCAAATGGTTTTCAATCCCCTAGCTATTATATTAGAGAATACACTTACAAGTCCCAATTATATTGATTAGAAACAAAAAAATAGACTACCCTCTCAGAAATGAGAACAATAAAGGTGTATCTTATTCATTAGTTGTTGAAACATGTTTAGTGGTGTTATCTACCGGTACCTAGTGTGTAGATACAGGAGCCACTATGTTGGAGTGTATACTAAAAGCCTAGCTTTTGTAAACATTTATTTGTTAAAATAAAAGAATCACATTGGTCAATATCTACATTTATTTATTAAATGTAATTGTTCAATTAATTTATATAGTAGACAACATGGAGTGTGGTGTCACACTCAGAAGATCATGTTGTCGGTTCTCTATAAATTATAAACAGTTGCTCGCAGCTAAGATAGAAAGGAACAAACTATCAGTGTAGTCGTAGTGTAATTAAGTATTAGTTTATCTTGACTAATAAATTACACTGATACACTTTAAGTGTATTCAGTAGGATCATTTAGGTATGTTCTTTTTGTACTGACTTAGTAAAAGAACTAGACCTTAGTTATTATGGAAGTGTGTGCTCTTAATCCTAATATAATAACAATCACATATATTTAATATTTATTTCTTTGACATATCAAAGGGTGAGGTTTAGCTCGATAAATCAATATGCCCGATAAGTTGAGAAATGATATTACTTATAGTGTGTGTTGTTGATTATAGAAGGAATCTGTGTCCTAGTTATCTAGGTTAGAATGTCCCCAAGAGGAGCTCATAAGGATTGCCATGTTAAACCCTGCAGGTGGACCTAGTCTGACATGATAATAAAGTTGAGTGGTACTACTCTTGGAGTTAAATATTAATTAAGTGAGTTGTCAGTAACTTACTTAATTAATGGACATTCGTAATCTTAAACACAAGGAGACTAACACACTCATGATAAGAAGGAGCCCATAATGTAATTTAGAATTGGTGCGGTAATTCGGTAATAACTCTCTAGTGGAATGCGTTATTATCGATGAACTTGAGTTGTGTGTTCGGGGCGAACACGGGATACTCAAGTTCATCGGAAAGCCAAAACCAATTTCTCCTCTAGATTCCTGTCGTAGCCTCATTATAGCCTCAAGTCCATCCAAATTTAAGGCTCTTCTTGGTGTCCAAGAAGTGGGCCGGTTCAATGCTTGGTGACCAAGTAAGGGCCGGCCACATCCTCTCCTATAGGGGTCGGCCCTTTGCTTGGAGACCAAGCATGAAGGGGCCGACCATAATAATTCAAAAAGGGAGGGTTGTTTTGAATTTTTAAAATATTCTCTTTGTAGAAAACTATAAGTTTTAAAAGAGAGATTTTAATTTTTAAAACTTTTCTTATTTGAATTAGGCCACATGTTTAAATAGAGAGTTTAAAAGATTTTAAAACTTTCCTTTTTTAACCATCCTCATGGTTTAAGAAAAAAAAGGAAAAGAAATTTTAAAATTTAAATTTTCTATCACCATGTTAAAAAAGAAAATTTTATAAGAGAAGTTTTAAATTTTAAAACATGGTTTTAATTTTTAGAACTTTCCTTTTTTTAACTCTTACTTTAGGAAAGAGAGCTTGTAAAATTTTATAAGAATTTTTCTTGTAAAATTTTATATAAAAAATATGTATTTCTTTCTCTTGTGGGGGCCGGCCAACCTTGCTTGGTGCCCAAGCAAGGTGGCCGGCCATATTAAAATCATTATCCAATTAATTTTGGTGATTGATTCAATCAAGAGGAAAGAAAAGGAAAAATAAAAGGGAAAAGGAAAAATTAGAGGAAGATTTTAATTTTTGTAAAAATTCTTCCCTTATTTGCCTTGGGCAAGTAATATAAAAGAAGGGGTGAGGAGGCCTTATGTTACAACAATTCTTATTCTCTTATTTGGAGACCTTGGTGTGGTCGGCCCTCTCCCTTTCTTCTCTCTTTTCCCTTTTGCTCTCTTCTCCTTGTGGTGGTGGTGGTGGCTGGATTTTACAAGAAGAGGAAGGAGGCTTTTGGGTGATGTTCATCTTGGAGGATCATCGCCCACACGACGTCCAAGGCGAGGCGAGGAATACAGCAGAAGATCTCGAGGTCATTAGCATACAAAGAGAAGGTATAATTAGCAATTGTTTTCCGCATCATGCTAGTTTTTCTCTTTATAAGAATTCTAAATACAAGAGGCAATTAAATCTAGTTTTTCGAATTTATTTTTCGAGTTTGTGTTTTCTTCTTTTTCGAACTTGTGATTCGATTGTTCCTTTTGGTTAACCTAGAGTTATTTAAGGAAATAAATATTAGCTTTCCTTAAAAGGCTTTGCCTAGGCGGTGGTGGTTGCTCCCATATCCAAGAAGGTCATATGCCTCGCCATGCAGTCCTGGAAGCCAATTTTGGAAATTAATATTTATAGAATTAATAACCTAGGTAGATTTGAATCAATAGTGTCAAGTTCTGCTTGCGATTCAAATCTAAACCATTAAGAATAGATAAGTTAAATTTGGAATCAATGATGTTAAGTTCCGTCTGTGATTCCTAATTTAACTTCTAAAGAACACAATAGGTTATTTAAGGAAAGGTTCGACACTTGTACTAAAAATTTTTGTACAATGGAACCGGTACGTTTTCCTAGGATTAACCAACAATTGGTATCAGAGCTAGGGTTTGCCTCTGTGTGTTTAGAATTCAAATAGGTTATGCACATGTCATACATAATTTAGGCAGGAAAATAGTAGGATGTGCTAACTCTTTGGTTGCAGGCTCCAACTATTATGGCTTATTGATATTGTGTGTGATTGGACCCTTGGACATGTCAAGGTCATTATTTGTGTGCATGATTGTATGTATAAAAATATAGCAGGAGCTGCATTATTTTTTAGAATTTTTTTTTATTCGATCTAGAATACATGTACATTCTCTTGTGGAATATAGGATCGATATATGTAAAATTCTATTTTTGTTGCGGATCGGATTCTTGTGAGGCGTGGTACTTTTGGAGCACCAGAGGCGCAGCGGAATAAGAAGTATGAAGGATGCGACAACTCGACCCGATGGCGGTGGCTAAAGATGGCAGCAGCTAGGGTTGGAGCATACTGAAGACAGTGATGGAAAAGGCCATAATAGTTGAAAAATTAATTTCTAAATTTATTGCTTTTATTTACTATGATGTTTATATGCATGTGATGTATGCTAGGATAGGTTAAAAATCCTCATTTTTAAATAACTAAGTGGGAGAGGGATTTTAATAAATCCCATGGTCTCCATTACTGGTTTGTAAGTGATGCAACAAGCCTGCGTATTGGCTTTGAGTGCCTCCCTCCACAACGGATGGGTTTGTTGCGGATCACTAGATCAAACTTCCTTTTATGGATAGTTATAGGAAATTATTTAGGAGCGTGTGATCTTCTCTAATCGAAGGGGCACAATCCTATTTAATGGACTTAGTATCAAGTAATGGTATACACTTAGACGCATTCAATAGTATCCTCCCCAACGAAGTCACTGCTATTGTCTTGTGTGACCAAAGTGAAACCAACTATTAATTTTATTTGTCATAAAGTTAGGATGATAAGATAATAAAATTAATGGATCACACCCTCCTCTTACAAATAATGAATTTGTATACGTCCACACTAATGTGGCATGGAATATTCACGGTGATTTGAAGTGTTGGTTAATTTAAAATAGTATTGTTTGAGGAATCAATATTATTCTAAATTTAAAGTCTTGACCAAAGTTTATTTTTGTGATTCTTAAGATGACTTTCAACCCACTAGCCATTATACTGAAAGAGAACAAACTTACTGGTCCCAACTATATTGATTGGAAAAGAAACCTGGACATAGTTCTTACTGCTGAAAGCTATAAGTTTGTACTAACTGAGGCTTGCCCTGATGCACCTGACGGTGACTCTACCCCAGAGGAGATTGAGGGGGCGTTTGGTTCTTTCCTAGGAATAGGAATCGGAATGGGAATCATTGTATTGTGGAATGGGAATGGATATGAATATGGATATCACTCTTAAAAGCAATGTTTGGTTAGTTGTATATCTTCTATCGGAATAAATCAAAGTTTCCTTTTTTACCCTTAAAGGAAAATAAGAGAAAAGATTAGATGTGAGAGAAAAATATGATGAAAGAGAATGATGAGAGAGAAAGTATTATGAGAGAGAAAGTGTGATAAGAAAGAATGAAGAGAGAAAATGAAAAAAGAGAGTGTGATTGGAGAGAGCATGATGAGAAAAAATATGATGTGAGAGAAAGTATAATAGGAGAGGATGAAGAGAGAGAAAATATAGTGAGAAAAAAATAAGGAGAGAGAGTGTCATGAGAGAGATTGAGGAGAGAGAAAGTATGGTGAGAGAAAAAGAGAACAGTGAATATGATGGGAGAGATTGAGTAGAGAGAAAGTATGATAAGAGAGAAAGTGTGTTGAGGAAAAAAGGAGTAAGTGTGATAAGAGAGATTGAGGAGAGAGAAAGTATGATGAGAGAGAAAGTGTGTTGAGGAAAAAAGGAGGAAGTGTGATAAGAGATATTGAGGAGAGAGAAAGTATGATGAGAGAGAAAGTGTGATGAGAAAAAAGAGTGTGATGGGAGAGATTGAGGAGAGAGAAAGTGTGATGTGGAAAAAAAGAAGGAAGAGAGTGCGATGGAAGAGATTGAGGAGAGAGAAAGTATGATGAGAGAGAAAGTGTAATGAGAAAAAAAGAGGAAAGAGAGTGTGATAGGAGAGATTAAGGAGAGAGAAAGTGTGTGATAAAATGATGAGAGAGAAACTATGATGAGAGAGAAAATATAATGAGAGAGAATAAGGAGAGATAAGTGATATGAAAGAAAAAATAAATAAATATATTTTGATATTTGATATTAACGGAGAAAATTTTAGTTTTAAGTCAAGGGTATTTTTGGAATAAGGGAATATTTTGATTGATGAAAATAGGGTAATGGCTCATTGAAGGGGGGGTATATGGGAATGAGTTATTACCCAATTTCAAGGATTCATTCTCTTATTTGTATTCCTATTCCTATAATCCAAACATTAACAATAAGAATCAATGATTCTCATTCCCATTCCCCACTCCTATTACCCTAAACCAAACGCCCCCTGAGTATCATAAGAAATGGGTAAAAGCTGATGAGATGGCGCGGTGTTACATTTTGGCATCAATGTCAAATATATTGCAACATCAGCATCAAGATTTACCAACAGCTTATGATATAATGAACAATCTCAAAGAACTCTTTGGGCACCAGAGTCGGACTGCTAGGCAAGAGGCAATAAGAAAGCTAATGACAGCCACCATGTCTGAGGGGACACCCGTAAGGGACCATATCCTCAAAATGATGACTTATCTGAATGAAATACAAGTCCTTGGAGGAGAAATTGATGGGGAAACCCAGGTTGATATAATTCTCCAAATGCTACCCAGAAGTTTTGAGCAATTCCGCCTGAACTATAACATGAACAAAAGAGAGTATACGTTGGCAGAACTTCTGACAGAACTACAGGCAGCAGAAGGAATATTTCGTCACAGTTCTCAGATTCACTATGCTGAAAATGGTTCTACTTCTAAGTCGAAAGGCAAGAAGAAGAAGAAACAAGTCTTTTCAGCAAAGAAGGTGAATAAACCTCAGAGTACAGGACAGAAAGCTGGAATGAAGAAGCCGAAGGGCAAGTGCTTCATCTGCAAGCAATCTGGACATTGGAAAGCGGACTGTCCTCGTAGGAACCAGAACAATAAAGGTATATCTCATACTCTAGTAGTTGAAACATGTTTAGCTGTGTTATCTACCAACACTTGGTGTGTAGATACGGGAGCCACTGATCATGTCTGCAATTCTTTACAGGGGTTCCAGGAAACCCGACGACTATTTGATGGAGAGATAATTGTCTACATGGGCAATGCTACTAAGGTGGCGGTTGTTGTAGTGGGAGACGTCTACTTATCTTTTGATAGGAATAGAAATTTGATTTTAAGAAATTGTCTTTATGTACCCAGTTTTAGAAAGAATTTAATTTCAGTTTCTAAACTGTATTTGGATGGATATTCAGTTTCCTTTAGTAACAATGTCGTTATAAAGAGAAATAAGGTGATTATCTGTTCTGGTACATTGGTTGGCAATTTATACACTTTAAATCCAATTTCTCCCATAAAGCAAAATATGAAAATTAATAACACATCTTCTAACTCTAATAAGAGAAAAGAACCTCCAGAGATGAACCAAACGTATCTTTGGCATCTAAGGCTTGGACATATTAACTTAAGTAGGATTCAAAGGCTTGTAGCCGATGGACTCTTGGGTTCATTAGAGTTGGAAAACTTTCCAACATGTGAATCTTGCTTGGAAGGAAAAATGACCAAGAGACCTTTTAAGGCCAAGGGGTATAGAGCTAAAGATGTGTTAGAACTAGTTCATTCTGATTTGTGTGGTCCTATGTCTATCCAGGCAAGAGGTGGTTATGAATACTTCGTCTCCTTTATAAACGATTATTCAAGATACGGATACATTTACCTGATGCGCTGCAAGTCTGAATGCTTTGACAAGTTCAAAGAATATAGGGCTGATGTGGAGAAACGTCTTGGTAAAAGTATCAAGACACTACGGTCTGACTATGGTGGCGAATACCTCTTTGGAGAGTTTAGGAATTACTTATCAGAAGTCGGGATTCAATCCCAATTGACTGCATCTGGTACACCCCAGCAGAATGGTGTGGCAGAATGAAGGAATAGGACTCTTACGGAAATGGTTAGATCGATGATGAGTTATTCAGAATTACCAAATTAGTTTTGGGATATGCTTTAGAAACAGCAGTGTACATTCTGAATATGGTACCTTCTAAAACAGTTCCTTCTACTCCCATGGAATTATGGAATGAGCGTAAGCTTAGTCTGAATCATATCCGGATATGGGGTAGTCCAGCACATATGCTGAAGGGAGATACTGACAAGTTGGAATCACATACAGAAGTTTGTTTGTTTGTAGGATATCCTAAGGGAACGAAAGGTGCTTTGTTTTATAATCCTAAAAATCAGAAGATCATTGTTAGCACCAATGCTCGATTTTTAGAAGAAGATTATGTAATGAACCATAAGCCCATGAGTGAAATAGTTCTAGAAGAAATTAGAGAGGACACGTCTACTTCGGTACCAACAGTACAAGATGAAGTACCATAAGAGACTGCAACACGTGTCACACATGATACACAACCACAGACGGTGCTTCGTCGTAGTGGGAGGGTTGTAAGGCAACCTGAGAGATTCATGTTTTTGGGAGAGTCTTCGGACTTGATCCCGGGTAAACATGAACCTGATCCCCGGATATATGATGAAGCACTCCAAGATATAGATGCAGTATCTTGGCAAAAGGCAATGAATTCTGAAATAGAGTCTATGTACTCTAATAAGGTCTAGGAGCTTGTAGAAACACCTGATGGTGTAAAAGCCGTTGGATGCAAGTGGATCTACAAAAGGAAAAGAGGGACAGATGGGAAGGTAGAAACCTTCAAAGCAAGGCTTGTTGCGAAAGGGTATACTCAGAAAGAGGGAATCGACTATGAGGAGACTTTTTCGCCGGTAGCCATGCTTAAGTTTATCCGGATACTCTTGTCCATTGCTGCTCATATGGATTATGAGATTTGGCAAATGGATGTCAAGACAACTTTCCTTAACGGAAGTCTTGAAGAAAACATCCATATGAAGCAACCAGAAGGGTTCATTGAAAAAGGCAAAGAGCATTTAGTGTGCAAGCTTAATTGGTCCATTTACGGATTGAAGCAAGTTTCAAGATCTTAGAACATCCAGTTTAACAAAGTAATCCAGTCATATGGATTTATTCAGTATCCGGATGAGTCTTGTGTATACAAGAAGTGTAACGGAAATGTGGTAGTATTTCTTGTACTATACGTAGATGATATTTTATTAATTGGCAACAATGTCAAGGTATTATCGGACGTAAGGGTATGGTTGTCCAAATAATTTGATATGAAGGACTTAGGAGAATGTGCACACATTCTTGGGATCAAAGTTATAAGGGATCGCAAGAAAAAAATATTGTGTCTATCCCAAGCTTCATATATGGATACGGTCCTTGCTCGTTTTAGCATGCAGAACTCCAAGAAAGGTTTCTTACCTTTTAGGCATGGAGTAGCCTTATCTAAAGGAATGTCTCCGAAGACATCAAAGGAGATGGAGGAAATGAAGGCAGTCCCTTATGTTTCGGCTGTAGGAAGCCTTATGTATGCAATACTGTGTACGAGACCTGATATCTGTTTTGCCGTGGGCATGGTCAGCCGATATCAGAGTAGCCCTGGACAAGGACATTGGACTGCGGTAAAGCATATATTGAAGTACCTGAGAAGGACTAGAGATTATATGCTAGTTTACCAAGCAGACGAGTTACTCCCTGTGGATTACATGGATTCGGACTTCCAATCAGATAGGGACAATAGTAAGTCAACTCAGGCTATGTGTTTACTCTAGGAGGTGGAGCCATTGCATGGAGGAGTGTTAAGCAGAAATGCATCTCAGCCTCAACCATGGAAGCTGAGTATGTGGCAGCCTCTGAGGCAGCAAAAGAAGCTATATGGCTCAAAAACTTTCTAATGGACTTAGATGTGATTCCTGGTTTATCCAAGATCATCACAATTTATTGTGATAATAGCGGTGCAGTTGCAAACTCGAAGGAACCACGAGTTCATAAGGCAAGTAAACATATTGAGCGCAAGTACCACCTGATACGAGACATCGTCAAGCGAGGAGAAGTTGTCGTCGCCAAGATTGCATCAGAAGATAACCTAGCAGATCCTTTCACAAAGGCCCTTCCGGCGAAAGCTTTTGATTGGCATGTGAAGGGGATGGGAATCAGATGTAAGGCAACAGATATGGCAGCTTAGTCTTTTAGTATAAGTGGGAGATTGTTGGAGTGTATACTAAAAGCCTAGCTTTTGTAAACATTTATTTGTTAAAATAAAAGAATCACATTGGTCAATATCTGTATTTATTTATTAAATATAATTGTTCAATTAATTTATATAGTAGACAACATGGAGTGTGGTGTCACACTCAGAAGATCATGTTGTCGGTTCTCTATAAATTATATACAGTTGCTCGCGACTAAGATAGAAATGAACAAACTATCAGTATAGTCGTAGTGTAATTAAGTATTAGTTTATCTTGACTAATAAATTACACTGATACACTTTAAGTGTATTCAGTAGGATCATTTAGGTATGTTCTTTTTGTACTGACTTAGTAAAAGAACTAGACCTTAGTTATTATGGAAGTGTGTGCTCTTAATTCTAATATAATAACAAGCACATATATTTAATATTTATTTCTTTGACTTATCAAAGGGTGAGGTTTAGCTCGATAAATCAATATGCCCGATAAGTTGAGAAATGATATTACTTATAGTGTGTGTTGTTGATTATAGAAGGAATCTGTGTCCTAGTTATCTAGGTTAAAAATGTCCCCAAGAGGAGTTCATAAGGATTGCCATGTTAAACCCTGCAGGTGGACCTAGTCCGACATGACAATAAAGTTGAGTGGTACTACTCTTGGAGTTAGATATTAATTAAGTGAGTTGTCAGTAATTTACTTAATTAGTGGACATTCGTAATCTTAAACACAGGGAGACTAACACACTCATGATAAGAAGGAGCCCATAATGTAATTTGGGATTGGTGCGGTAGTTCGGTAATAACTCTCTAGTGGAATGAGTTATTATCAATGAACTTGAGTTGTGTGTTCGGGGTGAACACGGGATACTCAAGTTCATCGGAAGGCCAAAACCAATATCTCCTCTAGATCCCTGTCGTAGCCTCATTATAGCCTCAAGTCCATCCAAATGTAAGGCTCTTCTTGGTGTCCAAGAAGTGGGTCGGTCCAATGCTTGGTGACCAAGCAAGGCCGGCCACATCCTCTCCTATAGGGGCCGACCCTTTGCTTGGAGAGCAAGCATGAAGGGGTCGGCCATAATAATTCAAAAAGGGAGGGTTGTTTTGAATTTTTAAAATCTTCTCTTTGTAGAAAACTATAAGTTTTAAAAGAGAAATTTTAATTTTTAAAACTTTCCTTATTTGAATTAGGCCACATGTTTAAATAGAGAGTTTAAAAGATTTTAAAACTTTCCTTTTTTTAACCATCCTCATGGTTTAAGAAAAAAAAAGGAAAAGAAGTTTTAAAATTTAAAATTTCTATCACCATGTTAAAAAAGAAAATTTTATAAGAGAAGTTTTAAATTTTAAAAACATGGTTTTAATTTTTAGAACTTTCCTTTTTTAACTCTTACTTTAGGAAAGAGAGCTTGTAAAATTTTATAAGAATTTTTCTTGTAAAATTTTATATAAAAAATATTTATTTCTTTCTCTTGTGGGGGCCGGCCAACCTTGCTTGGTGCCCAAGCAAGGTGGCCGGCCATATTAAAATCATCATCCAATTAATTTTGGTGATTGATTCAATCAAGAGGAAAGAAAAGGAAAAATAAAAGGGAAAAGGAAAAATTAGAGGAAGATTTTAATTTTTGTAAAAATTCTTCCCTTATTTGCCTTGGGCAAGTAATATAAAAGAAGGGGTGAGGAGGCCTTATGTTACAATAATTCTTATTCTCTTGTTTGGAGACCTTGGTGTGGTCGGCCCTCTCCGTTTCTTCTCTCTTTTCTCTTTTGCTCTCTTCTCCTTGTGGTGGTGGTGGTGGCCAGATTTTACAAGAAGAGGAAGGAGGCTATTAGGTGGTGTTCATCTTGGAGGATCGTCGCCCACACGACGTCTAAGGCGAGGCGAGGAATACGACAGAAGATCTCGAGGTCATTAGCATACAAAGAGAATGTATAATTAGTAATTGTCTTCCGCATCATGCTAGTTTTTCTCTTTGTAAGAATTCTAAATACAAGAGGCAATTAAATCTAGTTTTTCGAATTTATTTTTCGAGTTTGTGTTTTCTTCTTTTTCGAACTTGTGATTCGATTGTTCCTTTTGGTTAACCTAGAGTTATTTAAGGAAATAAATATTAGCTTTCCTTAAAAGGCTTTGCCTAGGCGGTGGTGGTTGCTCCCATATCCAAGAAGGCCATGTGCCTCGCCATGCAGTCCTGGAAGCCAACTTTGGAAATTAATATTTATGGAATTAATTACCTAGGTAGATTTGAATCAGTAGTGTTAAGTTCCGCTTGCGATTCAAATCTAAACCATTAAGAACAGATAAGTTAAATTTTGAATCAATGATGTTAAGTTCCGTCTGCGATTCCTAATTTAACTTCTAAAGAACACAATTGGTTATTTAAGGAAAGGTTCGACACTTGTACAAAAAATTTTTGTTCAGTGGAACCGGTACGTTTTCCTAGGATTAACCAACACACTAATCATGTCTGCAATTCATTGCAGGGGTTCCAGGAAACTCGACGACTACATGAAGGAGAAATCACCGTCTACATGGGTAATGCTACGAAAGTGGCGATTGTTGCAGTGGGAGATGTTTATTTATCTTTTCATAGGAATAAAATATTGATTTTGAGAAATTGTCTTTACGTACCAAGTTTTAGAAAGAACTTAATTTCAATTTCTAAACTATTTTAGGACGTATATTCTGTTTCTTTTGATGACAAAGTTGTTATCAAGAAGAATAGGGAAGATATCTATTCTGATACGGTGGTTGACAATTTATATACTCTATATCCAATAACTCGCACAATGCAACAAATAGAAATTAATAACACATATCCTAATTCTAAATAAGAGAAAGCAATCTTCAAAAATGAACCAAACATATCTTTGGCATCTAAAGTTAGGTCATATTAACTTGAGTAGGATTCAAAGGTTAATAGCCGATGGACTTTTAGGTTCATTGATGGTGGAAAACTTTCCAACCCGCGAGTCTTGCTTGGAAGAAAAAATGATCAATAGACCTTTTAAGGCTAAGGGGTATAGAGCCAAAGATGTGTTGAAATTGGTTCATTCTGATTTGTGTGGACCTATGACTATCCAGGCAAGAGGTGGTTTCGAATATTTCGTCTTTTTTATAGATGACTATTCGAGATACGAGTACATTTACTTGATGTGCCGCAAGTCCAAGTGCTTTGATAAGTTCAAAGAGTACAACACTGATATGGAGAAACGTCATGGTAAAAGTATCAAAATACTATGGTCTGATCGTGGTGGAGAGTACCTCTTAGGAGAGTTCAGGAGTTACGTATCAGAGGTCGTGATTCAATCCCAACTGTCTTCACCTGGTACACCTCAACAGAATGGTGTGGCATAATAAAGGAATAAGACTCTTATGAAAATGGTTAGATCAATGATGAGTTATTCAAAATTACCAAATTTGTTTTAGGGATATGCTCTGGAAACAATAGTATACATTCTGAACATGGTACCTTCTAAGTCAGTACCCTCTACTCCCATAGAATTATGGAATGGGCGTAAGCCTAGTCTGAAGCATATTTGGATTTGGGGTAGTCAACACATGTGCTGAAGGGAGACATTGATAAGTTGGAATCACAAATAGAAGTTTACTTATTTGTGGGTTATCCGAAAGAACGAAAGGTGATTTATTTTATAGTCCTAAAGATCAGAAGGTCATTGTTAGCATCAATGTCTGATTTTTAGAAGAGGACTATGTAATGAACCACAAGCCCATGAGTAAAATTATTCTTGAAGAAATAAGAGAAGACACGTCTATTTTAGTACCAACAGTACAAGATGAGATACCACAAGAAACTGCAACACGTGTCACAAATGATGCACAATTATAAGTAGTGCTTTGTCATAGTGGGAGGGTTATTTGACAACCTGATAGATTCATTTTTTGGGAGAGTTTTCGGATTTGATCCCTGGTAAACATGAACCCAATCCCTGCACATATGATGAAGCACTCCAAGATTAAGATGCATCATCTTGGCAAAATGCAATGAACTCTGAAATAGAATCTATGTATTCTAATTAGGTCTGGGAGTTTATAGAACCACCAAATGATGTAAAAGCCATTGGGTGGAAATGGGTCTACAAAAGAAAAAGAGGGATAGACGGGAAGGTGGAAACCTTCAAAGCAAGGCTTGTTGCAAAAGGGTATACTCAGAAAGAGGGAATCGATTATGAGGAAACCTTTTAGCCGGTAGCCATGCTTAAGTCTATCCGGATTCTTTTATCTATTGCTGCTCATATGCATTATGAGATTTGGCAAATGGATGTCAAGATAGCTTTCCTTAACGGAAGTCTTTAAGAAAACATCCATATGAAGTAACCAGAGGGGTTTATTGTAAAGGGCAAAGAGCATCTTGTATGTAAAGCTCAATCGGTCTATTTATGGACTGAAGCAAGCTTCAAGATCTTGGAACTTCTGATTTAATGAAGTAATCTAGTCTTATGGATTTATTCAGTGTCCGCATAAGTCTTGTGTTTACAAAAAGTGTGACAGAAACATGGTGGTATTTCTTGTACTATAAGTAGATGACATTTTGCTCATTGGCGACAATATCAAAGTGTTGTAAGACGTAAGGGTATGGTTGTCCAAACAATTTGATATGAAGGACTTGAGAGAATGTGGACATATTCTTGGGATCAAAGTAATAAGGGATTGCAAGAAAAGAATATTGTCCTTATCCCAAGCTTCATACATCAATACTATCCTAAGCTCGTTTTAGCATGCAAAAACTCCAAGAAAGGTTTGTTAGAATGTATACTAAAAGTCTAGCTTTTTGTATTAACATTTATTTTGAAATAATAATTACATTGGTCAAATATCTACATTTATGCTAAGTGTAGTTGTCTATTTAATTTATATTATAGATAACATGGTGTTAGGTGACACACAGAAAATCATGTTGTCAGTTCCTTATAAATTATAAATAGTAGCTCACAACCAAGATGGAATGGGACAAACCATTGGAGTGGTTGTAGTGTAATTTGGTATTAGTTTATCTTGACTATAAAATTACACTAGTACACTATGAGTGTATTGAGTAGGACCATTTGAGGTAGTTTTCTTTTATACTGACTACATAAAAGAATAAACTCTCTGTTATTATAGAAGTGCGTACTCTTAATCATGATATAATAACAAGCACGTATATTTAATATTTATTTCTTTAATTTATCAAAGGGTGAGATTTAGTTTGTTAAATCAATAGGCCCGATAAGTTAGGAAATGATATTATTTATATGGTGTGTTGTTGAATATACCGTGTCCTAGTAATCTAGGTTGATGATGTCCCCTTGAGGAGCTCATAAGGATTGTCATATAAACCCTGCAGGTGGACTTAGTCTGACATGACAATAAGGTTGAGTGGTACTACTCTTGAAGCTAGATATTAATTAAGTGAGATGTCAGTAACTCATTTAATTAGTGGACATTCGATATCATAAACACAGGGAGACTAACACACTCATGATAAGAAGGATCTGTTGGTGCAGGAAGCATCCGACGATCGAACCTAAGTTTTGATAATGACAAAGGGATTCAAAGTTAAGATTCTCTCTTATCTAATATGTTGAATGAGTGTTTCAGGAAAGTCCTAACTGCGGTTAGGCAGGTGAAAACCCTAGGGGATGGTAACCCTAGGTCCTAGGGGGTGGTAACCCTAGGTGGAGAAAAGTCCTAGCTGTGGTTAGGCAAAGGGAAAACCCTAGGGGGTGATAACCCTAGGTCATAGGGGGTGGTAACCCTATGCGGAAAGTCTTGGCAGGTCGATGGCTTCAGGCAAAAGTCCTAGGGGGTGGTAACCCTAGGTGAAAAGTCCTGGTGTCGCGAACCAGGTGAAAGACTGGACTAGCCGGGGAAGCGGATGTCCAGCAGAAAGTCCGGAAGCATCGAGTGCTGAGCAAAAGTCCAGTCGATCTGGAGGATCGACTGGCAACAGGTAAATCTCCTGAGTGGAATAGGTGAGGACGCGTTTCCCGTAGAGGGAACAGTAGGCGTCGGGTCGACCTAGGGTTTCCGGATGGGAACCCGAAGTCAGACTCGGACAGTCCGGAGACTGTCTATACTTCATTTATCATGTTTATTGTTCTAACTTTGTGTTGCAGGATAGTGTTTGGGACTAACGTATCTTGCAGGTGCAAAGGAGCAACCTAAAGCCTCGGATGAACAGTGTCCGAGGCGCCTCCATGGAGCTTGGAGGCGCCTCGGGTGCAAAGGCTGAGCTGGCTGCGAAGCACCATTGGAGGCACCTTGGAGAAGGCAGAAGGCGCCTTGAGAGGGCTATAAGGCGCCTTGAATGGATGAAATTCGACCAGGTCAGCTTTGATCCACGCGGAAGACCAGGCAGCATGGAGGCGCCTTGAACAGCCTTCAAGGCGCCTTGAACACCCTTTATAAGGGGGTTTCGACCAGCACTTCAGAACAATGCATTCCAAGTCTTCTCTCTTCAACGTGCTGCTCCGAAAGACGCCCGGAAGTGCTGCTACAAGTCTCCGACGACCCGAAGCTTTAAAATTCTACTCCTGTCGTCGGTATAACTAGTTTTTCCATTTACTTGTACTTCATCTTGTAATCCTTTTATCGAGCTTATAGTTGTTGCCCACCGGAAGCGATCAAGGATCGCGGGCCTTCGAGTAGGAGTTGATCAAGGCTCCGAACGAAGTAAAAATCCTTCTGTCTCTGTGTGCTTGTTTTGTTTTATTCCGCTGCTTAATTACTCCGATAATTCTTACGATTCCGATAAAAGAACAAAATAGCCACGAGCGCTATTCACCCCCCCTCTAGCGCTTCTCGATCCAACAATTGGTATCAGAGCGGGGTCGCTTTGAATTGGTGCAACCACCATTCAAGCATTTTTCGTGGCTTTGTCGTTTATATAGGTTAAAAATATAACCTTACGCCTTTCGTTTTTTTTTCCCTCCAAAAATGTTTTTAAAAAATTAATTTTCATCTTTTCACCATTGGTTGGAATTAACAAAATATTGCGTTTTCAAAAATTTGTAGTAATATTTTTTTAATATTATTTTAATAATATTTTATTATTTTTTCTCAAAATTCCTGAATTACTATTTTTATTTCTCTCCCGCACTACTAATCCAAGACTAAGTCTTGGAACAAGTTTTATTGTATTTATTTTGCGAGATCGTCTTTTTAAAATGACCCATCAAGAAGGCTACAACACTGCTCGCCCACCGCTCTTCTCCGGAGATGATTTCGGAGATTGGAAGGGTCGGATGGAGGCGTATCTCCAGACTCACTTTGAAGTCTGGATGATCGTCAAAACCGGGCTTCAACTGCCAACTGACGGCGCCGGCAAGCTACTACCATACGAGAACTGGGACGCGAACCTTATCAAAAAGGTAGAAGCAAATGCAAAAGCAACGTATACACTTCAGTGTGGCTTAACGAACAAGGAGCTAAATCGCGTCGGCCCATTCTCAAGCGCCAAGGAGCTGTGGGAGAATCTGATTGAGCTACATGAAGGTATTCTTGATACGAAAATAGGTAAGCATGTTTTAATAAACAAATTATTTGAGCAGACTAATGCTATTCCGGCCGAGGAAGGTGTTGCGTTATTTGCAGGAACAAGCAAGACGAAGAAAGCACTGAAGGCAACTTGGTCTGAGTCATCAGATGAATCCGAATCGGACGAAGAAGAGCAAGCGAGCCTTCTCGCTCTACCAGTACTAGCACATGTTGTTGAAACCGAGTCCGAGTTCGAGCCCGATTCAGAAACAGAGAGCGAATCAGACACCGAGTCGGAGCGAAGCCACGGATCCGTATCCGTTTCTGAAGGACCCAAAACCACTGTAAGTGCTCTAATTTCTAGTATTACCTTAGATGATTCAGAAAATTTAATTCCTTACTTATTAAAGAAGTTGGCTAAATCCAACGTCCGGGTTAAGTCGCTCCAAAAGGAGGTAATACCCTTAAGGAAGTAACGAACTTGAGTGCTTTAACTGAGCCAGTTCAAATTGGAAGTTCGACTCAAGTCCAACAACTTGAGGAAGAAAATTCTAATTTGAAAACTCAGATTAAAGAACTCAAAGACACGTTGGAACGGTTCACCTTGGGTTCCAAGAATTTGGATCTAATTCTTGGAAAACAACGAGCCATTTACAACAAATCCGGACTTGGATTTAAGACCAAAACAAAATATAAATCATATCTGTCTCTAGTTAATAGAAACAATAGAAACATAATTCAAGCATGGGTCCCCAAGTCCAAATTGATTAATCAAGTTGGACTTGGTCAATATTGGATCCCGAAGGATCAAATACACTACCTCGATAGACCATATCGAGGCCATGATCCAGGGGGAGCAAAAAGAAAAACGATATTAATCAAACCAATTTAATTCAAAATTCGAAATTAAATTAAAATTCAAAAATTCAAAATTCAAAATTAAAATAAAAAAATTCAAAAATGAAATTACAAATTCTAAATTCGAAATTAAAATAAAATTCAAAAATCAAATTACAAATTCTAAATTCAAAATTAAATTAAAATTAAAAAATTCAAAAGTCAATAGAAGGAGGATCCAGAATAGCTGGCACCCCCAACTAAATTACCCGACTGGGTAACCGAACTTAATCTACCCGGAATGGGTAAACAAGAGTAGACTACCCGGCAGGGTAATTAAGGTTAGATAAATGGGCGAGGTTTAACTTGACCCACGGTACTGGTGAAGTTTTTGGATGATAGTACGTTAGGGAAGCTTGGGCATCGCATGTCTAGGAAGATATGGCTTCGACCTGGTGCATTTGGCCAAGTGGAACTGACCGAAGCTACCCTTAAATGGATCCTAACTAGTTAGACCAAGGTTTAGTATTAAGTTCAGTGGGTAGGACTATTTGGAAAACCTCGAAGGCATGGTTACTTTAATGAGTTCCTTGTGACTCACCATAGCCCAGAAGTTTATCCAAAGAATGCTTACTTGTTGAACCCAAAACTAAATCTAAATCTAACACAAAGTTAAACCAAACCCTTAAATTGAATCTCAATTCATCTCACAAAAATTATAGGATTACCTGATTGAAAACTTAGATCGGGTGAGATGACTAAGGAATTTAAAATTCAAATTAAACTCATAACTATAATTCTATAATCAATTAATCAATTTGAAAAATCTTTTAAAAAATCTTTTAAAACTTCATTTCAAAATTATTTTAAAAAATCTTTTAAAACTTCATTTCAAAATCATTTCAAAATCTTTTAAAACTTCATTTCAAAATCATTTCAAAATCTTTTAAAACTTAATTTCAAAATCATTTTAAATAATTTCAAAATCTTTGAAAAATCATTTCAAAATCATTTCAAAATCTTTGAAAAATCTTTGAAAAATCATTTCAAAATCATTTCAAAATCTTTTAAAAAATTCTTTTCAAAAATCATTTTAAAATCTTTTCAAAACTTAATTTTAAAATCATTTTAAATAATTTCAAAATCTTTGAAAAATCATTTAAAAATCATTTCAAAATCATTTCAAAAATCATTTTAAAATCTTTTCAAAACTTAATTTCAAAATCATTTTAAATAATTTCAAAATCTTTGAAAAATCATTTAAAAATCATTTCAAAATCATTTTAAAATCTTTTCAAAAATTAATCCTTTCAAAACTTAATTTCAAAACTCATTTTAAAATCTTTTCAAAACTCATTTTAAAATCTTTTCAAAATTTAATTTCAAAATCATTTCAAAACTTATTTAAAAATTTGTTCAAAATTTAATTTCAAAATCATTTTAAAATCTTTTCAAAATTAATTTCAAAATTATTTAAAAATCTTTTTCAAAATTATTTAAAAATCTTTTTCAAAATTATTCAAAATCTTTTCAAAATTAATTTCAAAATTATTTAAAAATCTTTTCAAAATTATTCAAAATCTTTTCAAAATTAATTTCAAAATTATTTAAAAAATCTTTTCAAAATCAATTCCAAAATTATTTAAAAATCTTTTCAAAATTAATTTCAAAATTATTTAAAAAATCTTTTCAAAATCAATTCCAAAATTATTTAAAAATCTTTTCAAAATTATTTAAAAATCTTTTCAAAATTAATTTCAAAATTATTTAAAAATATTTTCAAAATTATTTTAAAATGTTTTTCAAAATTATTTAAAAATCTTTTCAAAATTAATTTCAAAATTATTTAAAAATATTTTCAAAATTATTTAAAAATCTTTTTCAAAATTATTCAAAATCTTTTCAAAATTAATTTCAAAATTCTTTTAAAATTATTTGAAAAATCTTTTGAAAATTAATTTCGAAATTATTTAAAAATATTTTCAAAAATATTTTCAAAATTATTTAAAAATATTTTCAAAATTAATTTCAAAATTATTTAAAATTATTTTTAAAATTATTTAAAAATCTTTTTCAAAATTATTTAAAATTTTTTTCAAAATCAACTTCAAAATTATTTAAAAATCTTTTTCAAAATTATTCAAAATCTTTTCAAAATCAATTTCAAAATTATTTTAAAAAAAATCTTTTTCAAAATTATTCAAAATCCTTCGAAAAATATTTGAAAAACTTATTTCAAAATCCTTCGAAAAATCTTTGAAAAACTTATTTCAAAATCCTTTGAAAAATACTTGAAAAACTTATTTCAAAAACCTTTGAAAAATCTTTGAAAAACTAATTTCAAAATCCTTTGAAAAATAGTTGGAAAACTTATTCAAAAAACCTTTGAAAAATCGTTGAAAAACTAATTTCAAAATCCTTTGAAAAATACTTGAAAAACTAACTTGAAAATCTTGCTCCCCTGAATTTACTAGACTTACAAGAATATGGAATTAGCTCTGAAGGAAATGGAGATTTGAAGTTTGAGCATGCTCATACTTTAGGGCTCTAATACCTGAACAAAACAATCTGGATAACTTAAAATCTATTTAACCTCATGCTTGGACTTAAAGACCAACTAAAATAAATAACCTAAATTAAACATTTAGCTACTCCCTCTTCATCCTAAAAATTAACAAGATCTTACTCCTATTTTTCAAAATTAAGCCTTTAAGCTAAGTACCTTTAAAACTGAACCTACATTCTCAAAATTCATTGTTTGCAAAAGGCTTAGCTAAAGTGACTCATATAACAACCTTCAAACTTTCTCAAACTTAGCCACCTTATAAATTTTAACTCTAAATGCTAAAATACTTTTCTAAGTTAAAAGTATTAAAAAGCATATTTCTTTACTTGCAAAATTTAACTCATGGCTTTCAAAAGACTTTTGCTAAGTAAATTGAGACTTTGAATTTTTTTACAAACAACTTGGCTCCAAAATTTAAAAAAAAAAAAAATCTAGCTAAGTTTTTCTAACTTTAGTTAGGTATGTCTTTCTAAAAACAACTAAGTCTCAAAAGTGGCTAAAGACATCATTCGAAATAATCCATATATTAGCCTTTTAAACTTAGGTGAAAAATATTCCGTTTAACTAAGTTTCACAAGCCTTCTTCTTCCTTCTCTCACAAAGATTGTTTTTGCTTTCAACTGATTTTTGATATATGGCAAAGGGGGAGAGTAGAAGAAAATTCAAAGAATTAAAGAAAATTTAAAGAAATTCAAATTTTAAAAAGTGAGCTTTTATTAAGGGGGAGTCTTTATATTAAGGGGGAGCTCTGCACTTAACTATCATTATGCTTGTATTTTCATGCTTATCTTTTAATGGCATTATTTCCTTAACTTTGAATTTTTGTTGCCATAATCAAAAAGGGGGAGATTGTTGGTGCAGGAAGCATCCGACGATCGAACCTAAGTTTTGATAATGGCAAAGGGATTCAAAGTTAAGATTCTCTCTTATCTAATATGTTGAATGAGTGTTTCAGGAAAGTCCTAACTGCGGTTAGGCAGGTGAAAACCCTAGGGGATGGTAACCCTAGGTCCTAGGGGGTGGTAACCCTAGGTGGAGAAAAGTCCTAGCTGCGGTTAGGCAAAGGGAAAACCCTAGGGGGTGGTAACCCTAGGCCATAGGGGGTGGTAACCCTATGCGGAAAGTCTTGGCAGGTCGATGGCTTCAGGCAAAAGTCCTAGGGGGTGGTAACCCTAGGTGAAATGTCCTAGTGTCGCGAACCAGGTGAAAGACTGGACTAGCCGGGGAAGCGGATGTCCAGCAGAAAGTCCGGAAGCATCGAGTGCTGAGCAAAAGTCCAGTCGATCTGGAGGATCGACTGGCAACAGGTAAATCTCCTGAGTGGAGTAGAGGGAACAGTAGGCGTCGGGTCGACCTAGGGTTTCCGGATGGGAACCCGAAGTCAGACTCGGACAGTTCGGAGACTGTCTATACTTCATTTATCATGTTTATTGTGCTAACTTTGTGTTGCAAGATAGTGTTTGGGACTAACGTATCTTGCAGGTGCAAAGGAGCAACCTAAAGCCTCGGATGAGCAGGGTCCGAGGCGAAGCACCATTGGAGGCGCCTTGAAGCAGGCAGAAGGCGCCTTGGAAGGCGCCTTGAGAGGGATATAAGGCGCCTTGAATGGATGAAATTCGACCAGGTCAGGTTTGATCCACGCGGAAGACCAGGCAGCATGGAGGCGCCTTGAACACCCTTTATAAGGGGGTTTCAACCAGCACTTCAGAACAACGCATTCCAAGTCTTCTCTCTTCAACGTGCTGCTCCGAAAGACGCCCGGAAGTGCTGCTACAAGTCTCCGACGACCCGAAGCTTTAAAATTCTACTCCTGTCGTCGGTATAACTAGTTTTTCCATTTACTTGTACTTCATCTTGTAATCCTTTTATCGAGCTTATAGTTGTTGCCCACCGGAAGCGATCAAGGATCGCGGGCCTTCGAGTAGGAGTCGATCAAGGCTCCGAACGAAGTAAAAATCTTCTGTCTCTGTGTGCTTGTTTTGTTTTATTCTGCTGCTTATTTACTCCGATAATTCTTACGATTCCAATAAATGAACAAAATAGCCACGAGCGCTATTCCCCCCCCCCCCCCCCCCCCCGCCCTCTAGCGCTTCTCGATCCAACAGGATCCCATATTATAATATGGGATTGGTGCGGTAGTACAATAATAACTCTCTAGTGGTATGAGTTATTATTGATGAACTTGAGTTGGGTGTTCGAGGCGAACACAAGAAACTCAAGCTCATCAGGAGACCAAAACCAATTCCTCCTCTCGGTCCATGTTGTAGCCTCTTATTTATAAATCCTTATATCCACTTAAAGCCAAGCTTCTTACCCATCTTGTTGTGGCCGGCCAAGCCAAGCTTGGAGCGGAAGCTAGGGTCGGCCAAGCCAAAGATTGGAGCCAAGTTATGGCCGGCCAAGCTTGGAGCCCAAGCTAGGTTGCTGACCATATTAAAATTAAAAGGGTATTTTAAACTTTAAAATCTTTCCTTTTGTGGAAGCCATGGTTTTAAAAGAGAGTTTTTAAATTTTAAAATTTTTCCTTTTATATATTTCTATAAAGGATTAAGAGAGAGGTTTGATATCTTTCCTTATTTGTAGTTAAAAGGAAGATTTTAATTTTTGATAAAACTTTCCTTTTTTTTAACCATCCACATGTTTTTAAAAGAGAGATTTTAATTTATAAATTTTTTCTTTTATAACCATCAAGGGATTTAAAAGAGATTTTTTTTTTAAAATTTCTTACCGGAAATAAATAAGGAAGTTTTAATTTTATATTTAAAACTTTCCTTGTTTGGTGCACAAGTATAGGGTCGGCCATGACAAGCATTAAAGGAAGTTTTAATTTTTTGTTTTAAAACTTTCCTTTTTAGTCATTGGCAAGGAATATAAGGAAGTTTTAATTATGTTTAAAACTTTCCTATTTTGCCAAGGCCAAAGATTATAAAAGAGATGGAGGGGTGCTCATGAGATAACATATCTTCTATTCCTCTCTTCCAATCCCTTGGTGGCCGGCCCTATTCCTTTTCTCTTCTCCTTTTGTTTTCTTCTTTGGAGGCCGGCGGCATCAAGTTTGGTGATTTCTTGGTGGCCGGTTGCTTGAAGGAGTAGAAGAAGAGAAGGAAGCTCTCTTGTCTAGCATCCCTTGAAGGTTAGTTGGTGGCCGAATCTAGGAAGAAAAGGAAGAAGCTTGGGTGGATTTCATCTTGGAAGATCGTCGCCCACACGACATCCAAGAGAAGGAGAGGAATATAGCAGAAGATCAAGAGGTCTATAAGTTACAAAAGGTATAACTAGTTATTAGTTTCCACATCATAACTAGTTCATCTTTTGTATAGATCTTGAAAAATCAAACACAAGAGGTTATCGATTTTAAGTTATCATTTTTGTTATCGATTTTATTTTTCGATTTCATGTTTCGATAATGTGCTTCTATTGAGGTCTCTGTAGTTAAATCTAGTTTACTGTAAGAAGTTAAATATCTGATTTCTTTGAGAGGTTTTGTCTAGGAAGTGGTGGATGATCCCATATCCAAAAAGGTCTAGTGCCTCGCCATGTTTAACCTGGAAGTCGATCTTTGAAATAGATATTTGATTAACTTTTGTAATATAGTTTAACTTAGGAAGATCACATCGGTTAAAGTTGGAGTATAAATGTTAAGTATCGTTTACAATCCAAGTTTAACTTCTGAAGGACAATTTTGATTAATAATGTTAAGCATCGTTTGCAATCCAAATTTAACTTCAGTAGAGCACATGGGTAGTTAGGATAGTTCTATGCTTGTACAAATTTCTGTACAAGGGAACTAAAATGATATTCCGAATAGCAACCAACAATTGGTATCAGAGCTAGGTTATACCTCTGTGTGTTTGGTTTTTAGTTTAATTATGCACATGTCATACATATTTTAGACAGGATAATAGTAGGATGTGCAAATAGATTAACTCTGTGGTTGCAGGCTCCAGCTATTATGGCCTATTGTGATTGTGTGTGATTGGACCTTCGGACATGTCGAGGGAATTTTATGTGTGTGCATGATTGTATTTATTAAATACAACAGGAGTTGTGTTAGTTTTAGGATTTTATATTTTGTTCGATTTAGACTTATTGTACATTTCTTTGTGGAATATAGAATCAATATATGTAAAATTTTATTTTTGTCACGGATCGTATCCTTGCGAGGCGTGGTGCTATTTGAGGACCAGAGGCGCAGTAGAAAAGGAAGCTCGATGGGCGCGACAACATGAGCCCTAGGGCTGACAGCTAGTTTTGATGACTGCTATGGCTGACAGCACACGGAGGACAGTGATGGAAGAGACCATAATAGTTGGAAAATTATTTTTCCATATTTATTGCTTCTATTTGCTGTGATGTGTGTGTGTGCATGTTAAAATCCTCATCTTAAATAACTAAGTGGGAGAGGGATTTATAAATAAATTCCACAGTCTCCATTACTGGTTTGTAAGTGATGCAAACAAACTTGCGCGTTGGCTCTGAGTGCCTTCCTCCACATCAAATGAGTTTGTTTGCGGATCACTAGATCAAACTTCCTTTATGGATGATTATAGGAAATTATTTAGGAGCGTGTGATCTTCTCCATTTGAAGGGGCACAATCCTATTTAATGGACTAAGTATCAAGTAATGGTATATACTTAGACGCATTTAATAGTATCCTCCCCATCGGAGTCACTGCTATTATTTGTGTGACCGAAGGAATACCAACTATTAATTTTATTTGTCATAAAGTTAGGTTGACAAGAATAAAATTAATGGGTAAAACCTCCTCTTACAAATGTTTGATTTTGTATACGTCTACACTATCGTGACATACAAAATTCATGGTGTTTTGAGGTGTTGGTGAATTTAAATAATATTGTTTAAGAAATTAGTATTATTCTAAATTCTTAAGTTTTGACCAAAACTTATTTTGTGATTCTTAGGATGACTTTCAACTCACTTGCTATTATTCTGAAAGAAAACAAACTTACTGGTCCCAATTACATAGATTGGAAAAGAAAATTGGGCATTGTCCTAACTGCTGAAGGCTATAAGTTTGTACCATTAGAGGTCTGCCCTAATGAGCCTAATAGTGATTCTAGTGAAAAGGAGATTGAGTATCATAAGAAATGGGTAAAGGCAGATGATATGGCGCAGTGTTACATTTTGGCTTCTATGTCAAATGTGCTGCAACATCAGCATCAGTCCATGCCTACTGCCTATAACATGATGTACAATCTCAAGGAACTCTTCAGACACTAGAATCGGGCTGCTAGGCAAGAGACTATGAGAAACTTAATGACAGCCACCATGTCAGAGGGGACACCCGTAAGAGATCATATCCTCAAAATGATGGTTTAATTGAACGAGATACAAATCCTTGGAGCTGAAATCGATGGGGAAACCCAGGTCGATATTATTCTCCAAACGCTACAAAAAAATTTTAAGCAGTTCCACCTGAACTACAATATGAATAAAAGGATTTATTCATTTTGGGAACTACTCACAAAAATTCAGGCAGCAGAAGGGCTATTTCATCATAATTCTCAAATCCACTTTACTAAAAATGTTTCTATTTCTAAGTCGAAAGGCAAGAAGAAGAAGAAGAAACAAGCTGGCTCGACAAAGAAAGTGAATCGATCTCTAGGTACTGGACTAAAAGTAGGAGTGAAGAAGCCGAAGGGCAAGTGCTTCATTTGCAAGCAGTCTGGACATTGGAAGGCGGACTGCCCTCGTAAGAAAAAGAACAATAAAGGTATATCTTATTCTCTAGCAGTTGAAACATGTTTAGCAGTGTTATCTACTAGTACCTGGTGTGTAGATACAGAAGCCACTGATCATGTCTGCAATACATTGCAGGGGTTCCAGGAAATCCGACAACTATATGAAGGAGAGATAACCGTCTACATGGGCAATGCTACAAAAGTGGCGGCTGTTGCAGTGGGAGATGTTTACTTATCATTTGATAGGAATAGAACTTTGATTTTGAGAAATTGTCTTTATCTACCAAGTTTTAGAAAGAATTTAATTTTAGTTTCTAAACTATTTTTGGATGGATATACTGTTTCTTTTGATGACAAAGAGATTATCAAGAAAAATAGGGTAGTTATCTGTTCTGGTACATTAGTTGGTAATTTGTATACTCTAAACCCAATAACTCCCACAAAGCAACAAATGGAAATTAATAACACATCCTCTAATTCTAATAAGAGAAAGGAACATTCAAAAATGAACCAAACATATCTTTGGCATCTAAGACTTAGTTATATTAACTTGAGTAGGATTCAAAGGCTAATAGCCGATGGACTCTTGGGTTCATTAGTGTTGGAAAACTTTCCAACCTATGAATCTTGCTTGGAAGGAAAAATGACCAAAAGACATTTTAAGGCCAAGGGGTATAGAGCAAAAGATGTGTTGAAATTGGTTCATTCTGATTTGTGTGGACCTATGACTATCCAGGCGAGAGGTGGTTTCGAATATTTTATCTATTTTATAGATGATTATTCGAGATATGGGTACATTTACTTGATACGCTGCAAGTCTGAGTGCTTTGATAAGTTCAAAGAGTACAAGGCTGATGTGGAGAAACGTCATGATAAAAGTATCAAGACACTACGGTCTGATCATGGTGGCGAGTATCTCTTAGGAGAGTTTAGGAATTACTTATCAGAGATTGGGATTCAATCCCAATTGTCTGCACCTGGTACACCCCAACAGAATGGTGTGACAGAACGAAGGAATAGAACTCTTATGGAAATAGTTAGATCGATGATGAGTTATTTAGAATTACCAAATTTATTCTGGGGATATTCTTTAGAACGACAGTGTATATTCTAAAGTTGGTACCTTCTAAATCATTACCCTCTACTCCCACGGAATTGTGGAATGGGCATAAGACTAGTCTGAGTTATGTTTGGATTTGAGATAGTCCAGCACATGTGTTGAAGGGAGATGCTAATAAGTTGGAATCTCGTACAGAAATTCGCCTATTTATAGGTTATCCTAAAGGAACGAAAGGTGGTTTATTTTATAGTCCTAAAGATCAGAGGTCATTATTAGCACTAATGTCCGATTTTTAGAAGAGGACTATGTAATAAACCATAAGCCCATGAGTGAAATTGTTCTAGAAGAAATGTGAGAGGACACATCTACTTTAGTACCAACAGTGCAAGATGAAATATCACAAGAAACTGCAACACGTATCATAATGATACACAACTACAGACAGTGCCTCGTCGTAGTGGGAGGGTTGTTAGGCAACCTGAAAGATTCATGTTTTTGGGAGAGTCTTCGGACTTGATCCTAGGTATACATAAACCTGATCCCCGAATATATGATGAAGCACTTTAAGATAAATATGCAACATCTTGGCAAAGAGCAATGAATTCAAAAATAGAATCTATGTATTCTAACAAAGTCTGGGAGCTAGTAGAACCATCAAATAGTGTAAAAGTTATTGGATGTAAATGGATCTATAAAAGAAAAGGAGGGACAGACGGGAAGGTGGAAACCTTCAAAGCAAGGCTTGTTGCGAAGGGGTATACTCAGAAAGAGGGAATCGATTATGAGGAAACCCTTTCGCCAGTAGCTATGCTTATGTCTATTCGGATACTCTTATCTATTGTTGCTCATATGGATTATGAGATTTGGCAAATGAATGTCAAGACAACTTTCCTTAACGGAAGTCTTGAAGAAAACATCCATATGAAGCAACCAGAGGGGTTTATTATAAAGGACAAAGTGCATCTTGTATGTAAGCTCAATCAGTCTATTTATGGATTGAAGCAAGCTTCAAGATCTTGGAACATCCTGTTTAATGAAGTAATCCAGTCTTATGGATTTATTCAGTGTCCGGATGAGTCTTGTGTATACAAAAAGTGTGACTGAAACGTGGTGGTATTTCTTGTACTATACGTAGATAACATTTTGTTAATTGGCAACAATGTCAAACTGTTGTTAAAAGTAAGGGTATGGTTGCTCAAGAAATTCAATATGAAGAACTTGAGAGAATGCAGACATATTCTTGGGATCTAAGTAATAAGGGATTGTAAGGAAAGAATGTTGTGATTATCCCAAGTTTCATATATCAATACTATCCTAGCTCATTTTAGCATGCAAAACTCCAAGAAAGGTTTTCTACCTTTTTGGCATGGAGTATCTTTATCTAAAGAGATGTCTCCTAAGACATCAAAAGAGATAGAGGAAATGAAGACAGTTCCTTATGCTTCAGCTGTAGGAAGCCTAATGTATGCAATGTTATACACGAGACCGGATATCTATTTTGCTATGGGCATGGTTAGCAGATATCAAAATAATCCAGGACAAGGACATTGGACTGTCGTAAAGTATATATTAAAGTACCTGAGAAGGACTAGAGATTATATGCTAGTTTACCAAGCAGATGATTTACTCCTTGTGGGTTACACTGATTCTGATTTCCAATTAGATAGGGACAATAGTAAATCTACCTCAGGTTATGTGTTTACTTTAGGAGGTGGAGTCATAGCATGGAGGAGGTTAAGCAGAAATGCATTTCAGACTCAACCATGGAAGCTTAGTATATGGCTGCCTCTATGGCAGCCAAAGAAGCTGTATGGCTCAGGAAATTTTTAATAGACTTAGATGTGATTCCTGGTTTTCCAAAAATCATCACAATTTATTGTGATAATAGTGGTACAGTAGTAAACTTGAAGGAACCACGAGCCCATAAGGCAAGTAAACATATTGAGCGCAAGTACCACCCGATACGAGACATTGTAAAGCGAGGAGAAGTTGTTGTCACCAAGATTGCTTCAGCAGATAAGCTGGCAGATCCTTTCACTAAGGCCCTTCTGGCGAAAGCTTTTGATCGGCATGTTGAGGGGATGGGAATCAGATGTATGGCAGCATAGTCTTTTAGTATAAGTGAGAGATTGTTAGAATGTATACTAAAAATTTTACTTTTTGTATTAGCATTTATTTTGAAATAAGAATCACATTGGTCAAATGTCTACATTTATGCAAAGTATAGTTGTCCATTTAATTTATATTGTAGATAACATGGTGTGAGGTGACACACAGAAGATCATGTTGTCAGTTTCTTATAAATTATAAATAGTAGCTCACAACCAAGATGGAATGGGGCAAACCATTGAAGTGGTTGTAGTGTAATTTGGTATTAGTTTATCTTGACTATAAATTTACACTAATACACTATGAGTGTATTGAGCAGGACCATTTGAGGTAGTTTCCTTTTATACTGACTACATAAAAGAACAAAATCTCTATTATTATGGAAGTGCGTACTCTTAATCATGATATAATAACAATCACGTATATTTAATATTTATTTCTTTAATTTATCAAAGGGTGAGATTCAATTCGTTAAATCAATAGGCCCGATAAGTTGAGAAAATGATATTATTTATATGGTGTGTTGTTGATTATATTGTGTCCTAGTAATCTAGGTTGATGATGTCCCCTTGAGGAGCTCATAAGGATTGTCATGTAAACCCTGTAGGTGGACTTAGTCTGACATGACAATAAGGTTGAGTGGTACTACTCTTGGAGCTAGATATTAATTAAGTGAGTTGTCAGTAACTCATTTAATTAGTGGACATTCGATATCTTGAACACAGGGAGACTAACGCACTCATGATAAGGAGTCCATATTGTAATATGGGATTGGTGCGGTAGTGCAATAATAACTCTTTAGTGGTATGAGTTATTATTGATGAACTTGAGTTGGGTGTTCGGGGCGAACACGAGAAGCTCAAGCTCATCGGGAGACTAAAACCAATTCCTCCTCTTGGTCCCTATTGTAGCTCTTATTTATAAAGCCTTATATCCACTTAAAGCCAAGCTTCTTACTCATCTTGTTGTGGCCGGCCAAGCCAAGCTTGGAGCCCATGCTAGGGTCGGCCAAGCCAAAGATTGGAGCCAAGTTATGGCCGGCCAAACTTGGAGCCCAACCTAGGTGGTCGACCACATTAAAATTAAAAGGGTATTTTAAACTTTAAAATCTTTCCTTTTTTGGAAGCCATGATTTTAAAAGAGAGTTTTTAAATTTTAAAATCTTTCCTTTTATAGCTTTCGACTAAGGATTAAGAGAGAGGTTTGATATCTTTCCTTATTTATAGTTAAAAGGAAGATTTTAATTTTTAATAAAACTTTCCTTTTTGTAACCATCAACATGTTTTTAAAAGAGATATTTTAATTTATAAAATTTTCCTTTTATAACCATCAAGGGATTTAAAAGAGAATTTTTTTTTTTAATTTCTTACCGAAAAAAATAAGGAAGTTTTAACTTTATGTTTAAAACTTTCCTTGTTTGGAGCACAAGTATTGGGCCGACCATGACAAGAATTAAAGGAAGTTTTAATTTTTTGTTTTAAAACTTTCCTTTTTAGTCATTGGCAAGGAATATAAGGAAGTTTTAATTATGTTTAAACTTTCCTTTTTTGCCAAGGCCAAAGATTATAAAAGAGATGGAGGGGTGCTCATAAGATAACATATCTTCTATTCCTCTCTTCCAATCCCTTGGTGGCTGGCCCTATTCCTTTTCTCTTCTCCTTTTGTTTTCTTCTTTGGAGGCCGGCGGCATCAAGTTTGGTGATTTCTTGGTGGCCGGTTGCTTGAAGGAGTAGAAGAAGAGAAGGAAGCTCTCTTGTCTAGCATCCCTTGAAGGTTAGTTGGTGGTCGAATCTAGGAAGAAAAGGAAGAAGCTTGGGTGGATTTCATCTTGGAAGATCGTCGCCCACACGACGTCCAAGAGAAGGAGAGAAATACAGCAGAAGATCAAGAGGTCTATAAGCTACAAAAGATATAACTAGTTATTAGTTTCTGCATCATAACTAGTTCATCTTTTGTATAGATCTTGAAAAATCAAATACAAGAGGTTATTGATTTTAAGTTATCATTTTTGTTATCGATTTTATTTTTCGATTTCATATTTCGATAATGTGCTTCTATTGAGGTCTCTGTAGTTAAATCTAGTTTACTGTAAGAAGTTAAATATCCGATTTCTTTGAGAGACTTTGTTTAGGAAGTGGTGGATGATCCTATATCCAAGAAGGTCTAGTGCCTCGCCATGTTTAACCTGGAAGCCGATCTTTGAAATAGATATTTGATTATCTTCTGTAATATGGTTTAAGTTAGGAAGATCACATCGGTTATACTTGGACTAAAAATGTTAAGTATCGTTTCCAATCCAAGTTTAACTTCTGAAGGAAAATTTGGATTAATAATGTTAAGCATCGTTTGCAATCCAAATTTAACTTCAGTAGAGCACATGGGTAGCTAGGATAGTTCTATGCTTGTACAAATTTTTATACAAGGGAACTAGAATGGTATTCTGAGTAGCAACCAACAAGGTTTTCTACCTTTTCGGCATGAAATATCCTTATCTAAAAAGATGTCTTCTAAGACATTAAAGGAGATAGAGGACATGAAGGCAGTTCCTTATGCTTCGGTTGTAGGAAGTCTAATGTATGCAATGCTATGTACGAGACTGGAAATCTCTTTTACCGTGGGCATGGTTAGCAGATATCAAAGTAACCTAGGACAAGGACATTAGACTGATGTAAAGTATATATATTGAAGTACCTGAGAAGGACTAGAGATTATATGCTAGTTTACCAAACAGATGATTTGCTCCCTGTGGGTTACACGGATTCGGATTTCCAATCAGATAGGGACAATAGTAAGTCAACCTCAGGGTATGTGTTTACTTTAGGAGGTGGTGCCATAGCATGGAGGAGTGTTAAGCAGAAGTGCATTTCAGACTCCATCATGGAAGTTGAGTATGTAGCAGCTTCTGAGGCAGCCAAAGAAGTTGTATGACTCAAAAACTTTTTTGATGAACTTAGATGTGATTCTTGGTTTGCCCAAAATTATCATAATTTATCATGATAATAGTGGTCTAGTAGCAAACTCGAAGGAACCACGAGCCCATAAGGTAAGTAAACACAATGAGTGCAAGTACCACCCGATACGAGACATTGTAAAATGAGGAGAAGTTGTTGTCGCCAAGATTGCATCAATAGATAACCTGGATCCTTTCACTAAGGCCCTTCTGGCGAGAGCTTTTGATGGGCATGTTGAGGGGTTGGGAATCAGATGTATGGTAGCATATATGGTAGCATAGTCTTTTAGTAGAAGTGGGAGATTGTTAGGATGTATACTAAAAGCCTAGTTTTTTGTATAAACATTTATTTTGAAATAAGAATTACATTGGTCAAATGTCTATATTTATATGCTAAATGTAGTTGTTTATTTAATTTATATTGAAGATAATATGGTGTGTAGTGTCACACAGAAGATCATATTATCAGTTCCTTATAAATTATAAATAGTTGCTCACAACCAAGATGGAATGAGACAAACCATTGGAATGATTGTAGTATAATTTGGTATTAGTTTATGTTGACTGTAAAATTATACTAGTACACTCTGAGTGTATTGAGCAGGACCATTTGAGGTTATTCTTTTTATACTGATTGTAAAAAAGAACAAGACCTCTATTATTGTGGAAGTGCGTACTCTTAATCATGATATAATAACAAGAACGTATACTTAATATTTATTTCTTTAATTTATCAAAGGGTGAGATTTAGTTCGTTAAATCAATAGGCTCGATAAATTGGGAAATGATATTATTTATATGGCGTGTTGTTGATTATAGAATGAAACTGTGTCCTAGTGATCTAGGTTGGTGATGTCCCCTTGAGGAGCTCATAAGGATTGTCATATAAACCCTGCAGGTGGACTTAGTCCGACATGACAATAAGGTTGAGTGGTACTACTCTTGGAGCTAAATATTAATTAAGTGAGTTGTCAGTAACTTATTTAATTAATGGACATTCGATATCTTAAACACATGGAGATTAGCGCACTCATGATAAGAAGGAGGCCATATTGTAATATGAGATTGGTGCGGTAGTGCAATAATAACTCTTTAGTGGTATGAGTTATTATTGATGAACTTGAGTTGGGTGTTCGGGGTGAACACGGGAAGCTCAAGCTCATCGGGAGACCAAAACCAATTCCTCCTCTCAATCCCTATTGTAGCCTCTTATTTATAAAGCCTTATATCTACCCAAAGCTCAGCTGCTTACCCAAGCTTAGGGGTCGGCCAAGCCAAGCTTGAAGTCCAAGCTTGGAGCCCAAGACTAGGGTCGACCAAGCCTTGCTTGGTGCCCAAGCAAGGGACCGCCCATATAAGAAGAGAAAAGGAGATTTTATTAAAAATAAATTTTGATAAAATATTTCCTTTTATAGCCATTCATGAAGGGATTTAAAAGAGAAATTTTATTTTTAAAATTTCCTTTTATAGACATCCACATGGTTTTAAAAGAGAGTTTTAAAATTTTAAAATCTTTTCTTTTATAGCTATCTACAAAAGATTAAAGAGAGATATTAATTTTGTTAAAATCTTTCCTTATTTGTAGTTATCTATAATGTTTAAAAGAGAGATTTTAATTTTTGATAAAACTTTTCTTTTTTTGTAACCATGATTTAAAAGGAGAAGTTTTAATTAATCTTTCCTTTTTGTAGTTGTCTACATGTTTTAAAAAAGTGAGATTAATTTTAAAACTTTCCTTTATTGCCATGTACAATAGGAAATTTAAAAGAGAGAAATTTTAATTGTTTTAAATCTTTCCTTTTTTGCTTTTGTGTGGCCGACCATGTATTGTTTAAAAGGGAGTTTTAAACTTTTGTTTTAAAACTTTCCTTTTTAGTCATTCGCAAGGATTAAAGGAAGTTTTGATTTTATTTTAAAACTTTTCTTTTTTGCCTTGAGCAAGCATTATAAAAGAGAGGGAGAGGGAGCCTTCATGAATATACAACCTTAGTCTCCTCTCTTGATCCTGTTGGATTGAAAAGAATTTAGATATCTCTACAATGGTATGATATTGCCCACTTTGGGCCTAAACCCACATGGTTTTGCTCTTGGGCTCTACCCAAAATGCCTCATGCCAATAAAGATATATTTTCTATTATAAACCCATGATATTTTCCATGTGTTTTCAATATGGGACTATGTTTGCAACCTTGCAACCCCAACAAACCCCCCCCCCCTCAAACAAAGGACCATAGGCTTCCCACGTCCGATCATCGACCCACCAGGTCTTCCTGCCCCTCGGTCCACCCGACCTACTAGGACTTCCATGCCTAGCTGCAACTAGGACTTCCTGCCTGGTGTCTGGTCCTCTTGATCCAAACATTGGAGCCCCCGGTTTCTTTGTTCGAGGTCAATTTTGTATCCACATGGCTCAATCAGACCATAGCTCTTGTGCACAGTCGGCGGTTAAACCTTCTGGCAGTCCGGGTTCTGATACCAATTGTAGGATAGAAAAGAATTTAGATATCTCCACAATGGTATGATATTGTCCACTTTGGGCCTAAGGCATCATGGTTTTGCTCTTGGGCTCTATCCAAAAGGCCTCATGTCAATGGAGATATCTTTTCTCTTATAAACCCATGATCTTTCCCATGTGTTTTCAATATGGAACTATGTTTGCAACCTTGCAACCCCAACAGATCCTTGTGTGGCTGGCCCTTGCTTCTTCCCTTGCTCCTTGTTTTCTTTCTCTCAAGGCCGGCGACACATCAAGAAGTTCCTTTTCCTTGGTAGCTGACTACTTGGAAGAGAAGAAGAAGAGAAAGGAAGTTTCCTATTTTGGCATCCCTTGGTGGCTCGAAAGTCTTGGAGGAAAAGAAAGCTTGGGTGAATTTCATCTTGGTAGATCGTTGTTGGTTGGTCCTAGGATAATCGTACCGGTTCCCCTGTACAAAAATTTTGTATGAGTCTTTAACCTTTCCTAACAACCTATTATGTTCTTTAGAAATTAAATCCGGAATCGCAAACGGAACTTAAGATTATTGATTCCAAATTTAACTTATCTGTTCTTAGAGGTTTAGACTTGGATCGCAAACGATACTTAACATTATAGATCCAAATCCACCTATGTTACAAATTTAATTAAATATTTATTTCGGAAATCGGCTCCCAGGTCAAACATGGCGAGGCACATGACCTTCTTTGGTATGGGAGCATCCACCACTGCCTCGACAAAGCCTCTTAATGAAATTCAATATTTATTTTCATTATAGTAACTCTAGGTTTAACCAAAAAGAATAATCGAATAACAAGATCGAAAAAGTAAAATAAAAGAAACACAATTTCGAATTACAAATCCAAAAATCTAGAATCTCTAGCCTCTTGTGTTTGGAATTCATACAAAGAAAACTAGTATGATGCGGAAAACAATTACTAGTTATACCTTTCTTTATAAGCAACAACCTCTTGATCTTCTATCGTATTCCTCTTCTTATCTCGGACGTTGTGTGGGTAACGATCTACCGAGATGAGAACCACCAACACCTTCCTTCTTGCAAGTTTCGACCACCAACCTTCAAGCTCCAAGGGATGCAAGAGCAAAGCCTCCTTTCTCTCCTTCTTCTCCTAGCAAGAACCGGCCACCAATAAGAACTCCAAGAGAGAGATGAACCGGCTACTAAAGAAGAAGAGAAGAGGAGAAGAATAGGGTCGGGCACACTAAGGAAGAGGAGAGGAAAATAGAAGAGAGTTATCTTGTCTGATGAGTCACCTCTACCCCCTCTTTTATATTCCTTGGTCTTGGCAAATAAGGAAATTTAATTATAATTAAAATTCCCTTATATTCCTTGCCTTTGGTTAATAAGAAAAATTTAATTAAACTTTCCTTTTAACCCATATCATGGCCGGCCACATCACAAGCTCCAAATAAGGCAAGTTTTAAACACAAAATTAAAACTTCCTTATTTGTTTCCGAAAATTTTTAAAATAAAAATTTCTCTAATAAAGTTTCCCTTCATGGTTGGTTATAAAAGGAAATTTTATAAATTAAAATCTCACCTTTAAAACATGTGGATGATTACAAAAAAGGAAAGTTATCTCCAAAATTAATATCTTCCTTTTAACTACAAATAAGGAAAGATATTTAATCTTTTTCTTAATCTTTTGTAAAAACTTATAAAAGAAAATATTTAATTTTTAAACTCTCTTTTAAATCATGGCTTTCACATAAGAAAAGATTTTAAATAAAATCCCTTTTATTTTAATAGGGTCGGCCACACCAAGCTTGGGCTCCAAGCTAGGGCCGACCACTAATCTTGGCTCAATCCCTTGGCTTTGGCCGGCCCAAGCTTGGGCTCCAAGCTTGCTTGGCCGGCCACCTAAGGGTGGGTAGAAAGGTGGGTATAGGTGGGTATTATCTTCATAAATAAGAGGCTATGATAGGGACTGAGAGGAGAAATTGGTTTTGGTCTCCCGATGAAATTAAGCTTCCCGTGTTCGCCTCAAACACCCAACTTAATTTCATCAATAATAATTCATATCACTAAAGAATTATTATTGAACTACCGCACCAATCCCAGATTATATTTTGGGCTCTTTTTTATTATGAGTGTGTTAATCTCTCTGTGTTTAAGATGTCGAATGTCCACTAATTAAATGAGTTACTGATAACTCATTTTAATTAATATCTTAGTCCAAGGGTAGTACCACTCAACCTTATCGTCATGTCAGACTAGTCCACCTGCAGGGTTTACATGACAATCCTTATGAGCTCCCCTTGGGGATATTATCAACCTAGATTACTAGTGTTGGAACCCCAAGGTTGTTTTGGTGTAATCAACAAGTTAAGTTAGGTCCTGTGTTGTTTTAACCTTGTGTCTAAGTGTGCAGGAGCTTAGGAGCACAGGTACTCGAGCGGAAGATGCAGCTAGTGAGAAGGACGGCACGCGGTGTGTCCGAGGGACGAGGTGCTGCGGAAGAGTACCCCACTGGACGAGAATGAAGCGTGCGGTGGTTCCGAGGGACGAAAGCTAGAGCGGAAGATTGCTCGGGGAGCAAGAGATGCAGCTAGCGAGAAGGTCGATACGGGGTGCGACCAAGGGACGAAGACTGCTGATGAGTACGCTGGTGGACGAGAAGGAAACACGCAGCGATTCCGAGGGATGAGAAGCCGGAGCGGAAGGCTACTCGAGAAGACCGGAAGTTGGGTTCGGGTGAGCCCTTTTCTGGATGGCAGAGATCATCCAAGCGAGCGTATCCGGAATAGAAGACCCGGACCGAGCCGAACCGAACCAGAGCAGTGGTCCCAGATGGAAAAGTCAACACAGGTTTACTTTACTGGTCCGGGGCGCCCGGACCAGCCCGGGACGCCCGGAACCCCTCCGGGCGCTCGGACTAGCAAGTTTGACCAGAACACGTCTAATGCATTCTGAACGTTGGGGAATAAAGTTTTATCCCCCCAGGGCGCCCGGAACCCTTCCAGGCGCCCCAACTAAAGCCATAAATATAGCCTTGGTCCAGAAGCTTTTTAACGAACTCAGAATTGTAATTCCCACACTTGTGTGCTACTAGAGTTAAGCTTCTGTTTCTGTGCTTCAACGTTATAAGAGGTTTCTCTGTCTGAAGGAGTATTTAGTGCGCTTAATCTTCCTTGGATTAACAACCACATCGGTTGTAACCAAGTAAACCGCTTGTCTCTTGCTTTATGTTTTTAATTTACTGTTCTGCTTTATTTATGCAAGTGTTAGCTTAAAGAGTTCGAGAAGGGTTGTTTGTTTTGATTTTACAGGATATCCAAAAACCCCCCTTCTAGCCGGTCGCAACGGTCCTACAAGTGGTATCAGAGCCGAGGTGCTTCAGGAGGACTAACCGCCGATCGAAGCAATGATATGGCCGGAGCTAACATCTATCCACCAACATTCGAGGGTGAGTTCACATTCTGGAAGCGAAAAATGGAGGTTTACTTTAAAACTGATTTCAATATGTTATTAATAATGAAGTATGGTTTTATAATGTCCAAAAGCGAAGAAGGAGAAGAACTTAAGGAGCATCAATGGACTGACGAGCAGCGCAACAAATTCATGGCAAACGGTAAGGCTGAATCCAGTCTTTTGAGCGTGTTACCTGCTAAGGATCTCGACAGAGTCGGAACATACAAAAGCGCAAAAGAACTTTGGGAAAGGTTCTTGAAGCTTTACGAAGAACCACCTGCAGTCGAATCCAACTCCTCAATAGGCATCGAGTCACCGACAGAAGAGTCAGAGATCAAGGAAATTGCCGAAACATCTCTCCCCACCGAGCATCTACCAAAAGACGCAATCAGCTCTTCCTCAATAAACATCGAGAGCATCAATAAAGGGGGAGTAACGTCAGAAGAAAACAACTCGACAGGGGGAGAACCAACGACCAAAAAGGTAAGTCAGGTATGGACTCCAACTTCTGAACAATTAGTTAAATCAATCAAAATGTCGCCGAAAGAATTTTACGAATTAAAAATTGAATCGTTGAAAGAATTTTTCGAATTAGAAAATCTTCTGACGAATAAATTTTGTAAAATACGAAATATTTTTCTAACGAATTTTGTAAATTAGAGATATTATCGAAAGAGTTTTTCAGATTATCAACAGATTTATTCAAATTAAAATTTATGTTGTCAAAATATTTTTACAAATTACAAAATATTTTGTCGAACAAATTTTGCAAATTGGAAATGTTGTCAAAAAACTTTATCAAATTAGAATTTAGATTAACAAAATATTATTGTGAAATAGAGATTAACATGATACAAATCTTTGTATGTTTAATCATGGTTGCTTTAAATCTGAAAAAGTGTGATTTAAGAAGCTATGATAAATTAAAATGGAAATTTAAAACTTTCTGATAAAAGCTTTAGAATTTAATAATAAAAAATAAATGCATAGAAAATTTCTTTTTCTCAATTTTTTTAAAAAGATTTTCTTGCATAAATTTTTAGGATTAGAAAACTCCTTTTAAAGGTTTAACTTAGAAAAATTCTCTTTTATAGTTAGAAAAATTTTCAGAAGATATTTTTTTGCCTAAGTTAAAAGCTGTTCTGAAATTAAAAATTTCTGCTTAAATTTTTTGTGCAAAACTGTCTAAGTTAGAATCTTTTTATAATTTCACTTATAATTTTTTTTTGAGACTGTTTATGTGAAAATTATTGTAATATTTTTTAAGGATCTCAAAATTTTCTAAGTTTTTACCCTTAGATTTTCTTCTTAGAACCCCATTTTTTTTGTGATCAAAGGGGGAGAATGAAAAGTATAAGTCTAGGGGGAGGTAGACTAAAAAATAATTTTTTTCTATCTTTCTGCACTAAATTTTAAATTTAGTTAAGTTTATTTTAAGTCTATTTTTTCCCTAGCTTAACTTGGGTTGATCACATCAAAAAGGGGGAGATTGTTGGAACCCCAAGGTTGTTTTGGTGTGATCAACAAGTTAAGTTAGGTCCTGTGTTGTTTTAACCTTGTGTCTAAGTGTGCAGGAGCTTAGGAACACTGGTACTTGAGCGGAAGACGCAGCTAGCGAGAAGGACGGCACGCGGTGCATCCGAGGGACGAGGTGCTGCGGAAGAGTACTTCGGTGGACGAGAAGGAAGCGTGCGGTGGTTCCGAGGGACGAAAGCCGGAGCGAAAGATTGCTCAGGGAGCAAGAGACGCAGCTAGTGAGAAGGTCGGCATGGAGTGCGACCGAGGGATGAAGACTGCGGATGAGAGGTTTGCTCCACCGAGAAGAAGAAAGATTTAGCTGAAGATTGTTGGGGACTAATCCACCGATGGATTGAGGGATCGTCCACCTCAAGGACAAGCTGTGAAGTAGGAGCAAGTAATCTCCGAACTATGTTACATAAATTATGTTAGAGTTTGTGTTCTATTCTTATTATTTTCATTATTTTAGTATATTCCACTACGCACTAACCTTTTGTAGATAAGTAATCGACTTGGGGTGACTTAGCTATTCAACCCCCCTTCTAGCCGGTCATGAGATCACCTACAATTGCATTACCATCCATGTTAGTTTTGTTCTTGAAAACCCACTTGCATCCTATAGGTATAATGCCTTCAGTTAGGTCCACTAAATTTCAAACTTGATTTTCGTACATAGAATCTATTTCCAACTTCATGGCTGTAAGTCACTTGTCCTTCTCTAAACTATTCAGAGCTTCTTCGTAATCAGTAGGTTCCTCATCCTCAATGAGTAACATGTCATTCGATTCTCTTACAAGAGATCCATATCTCTTAGGAATTTTACGTGTCCTACCTGATCTACAAGGAGGTTGTGTCATAATCAGTTGTAGTTTTTAATTAGGCATCTCCTTATTGTCTATTGGAGTATCTTGAACTTCATCAAGTTCAATTATACTCCACTTACTTCCTGCAAGAGAAACTCTTTCTCTAGGAATGTATCATGCCTTGAAACAAATACCTTTTGTTCCAAGGGGTGATAGAATTGGTAACTCTTAGTTTTCTTAGGGTATCCAATAAATAAACACTTATCAGACTTAGCATACAACTTGTCTGATACAGTCCTTTTCACATAAGTAGGACATCCCTATATCTTCAAATAAGATATGAGGAGTTTCTTACTAGTTTATACTTTATATGGAGTTGTTGAGATTGCCTTCATCGGGACTCTGTTTAGCAAGTAAACAGTTGTCATGAGTGCATAACCCCAAAATATTTTAGGAAGATTTGCATGATCCATCATTGACCTAATCATGTCTGATAGAGTTCAACTACGCTGATGCACCATCATGTTGTAGCATATAAGGTGGAGTCCATTGAGAGAATATACCATTATCCCTTAGATAATCTTCAAACTTTTAGTTTAAATACTCACAACCTCGATCGGATCGAAGTATCTTAATACTTTTACTAAGTTGTTTCTCTACTTTATTTCTAAATTCTCTAAACTTTTCAAAGGCTTCAGACTTATTTTTCATTAGATACACATACCCATAAAGAGAGTGATCATCAATGAAAGTAATGAAGTAGTTATAACCTCTTAGTGCGTGAGTTGACATTAGTCCACTCATCAACTCATTCACCCTTTCTAGAAAAAGCTAACTTTGTCATCTTGCCTTTTAAACATGAATCACATGTATTAAATATATCTAATTCAAATGATTCGAGAACTGTAATCTTTTGCAATTCAGACATACATTTCTTGTTTATATGGTTAAGGCGACAATGTCATGAGTATGAGGTTAATTGATTATCTATTCAAGTATGTTTATTGCTCGTTTCAATATTGAATACGTCACCATATATATCTAATGTATAGATGTCATTGCATAAAGTCCAGTGCCATAAAAAATGCCATTCAAAGTTATATAATAATAATTATTACTAAAATTTAAATGGAAACCTTTTCTATTTAAACAAGAAATAGAAACAATGTTCTTTATTAATGCAGGAACAAAATAACAATTATCCAGTTCTAAGACAAGTCCACTAGGAAGCTTTAACAAGTATGTTTCGATGGCGACTACAGCAACCTTTGCTCCATTCCCAACTCGCAGATTTGATTCTCCCTTAACGATTCCTTAGCCCATGCATGTCATTACATATATATGAGTTACATCTAGTATCCAATATTCAAGTGTCTAAGGAAATAGCATGACAATTAATAACGAAAATACCTAAAGAGGATGAGACATCGAATGTCATATTCTTCTTTATGGGCTCAAGATAAATCTTACAGTTTTTGCCAGTGCCCCATCTTGTCATAATGATAGCATGAACCTTTTTGTGCTGGTTTTACTGTCTTGGCCTTTTTGCTCTTCTCCTTAACATGATGTGTTGACTTCCTCTAAGAATCTTTCTTGGAGGAGTCTGCTAATATCACAGTTTTTTGTTCACCTTTAATAGAAGGCTCTACAATCTTGAGCATATTAATCATCTCAGGGATGGTCAATTCTAATTTGTTCATCCAATAGTTCATCACAAATTGTGAATGAATTTTTGGTAAACTATGTAGAATTAAGTCAATATTTAACTATGATCCATCACTAAATCGAGTAATGTTAAACGCTCTATATAGCCATTCATCTTTAGTACAAATTGTACTGCAGATGAACCCTCCTACATCTTTGAGCAAAAGAGAAGCTTGGAGATCTCAAACCTTTTGGATCTAGCTTGCTCATCAAATAGCTCATGAAGATGATAGACAATATCATAAGCATCCAAATACTTGTGCTATTTCTATAGTTCAAGAGTCATAGCGGCTAGCATGATGTAACTAGTAAGTACAGAATCATCCTTATATTTTTTATGGGCCAATAATTGGTTCACAGTTGCATCAGCATCAAGATTTATAGGAAGAGACTCATCAAGGACATAAGCTAGCTTCTCAGCTTTGAGAACAATTCTCAAACTTCAAAACCAGTCCAAAAAGTGTTGGATCGAGAAGCGCTAGAGGGGGGAGGCGAATAGCGCTCGTGGCTATTTTGTTTCAATTATCGGAATCGTAAAGGCGTAAGAGTTAAAGCAGCGGAATAAACAGAGAACAATCACACAGAAAGACGCAGGGGATTTTACTTCGTTCGGAGCCTAGATCGACTCCTACTCGAAGGCCCGCGATCCTTGATCGCTTTCCATGGGTAACAACTATAAGCTCGTATAATTATTACAAACTAATTACAAATGTAACTGTAATTAAAGTTATACCGACAACAGTGGTAGAAAAATTTGAGCTCTGAGTCGTCGGAATGTTGCAGTAGCACTTCGGAAGCAATACTTGAGCAGAACATAGCACGAGGAAGCTTTTGATTTCGTTGTATATTGCTGCTGCTCGAACCCCTCTTATAAAGGGTGTTCAAGGCGCCTTAAACCCCTCCAAGGCGCCTCCAGGCTGGCCACGTCACCCGCGTGGATCAGAACTAACCTGGTCGAACTTTATCTTATTCAAGGCGCCTTCAACCTCTCCAAGGCGCCTTCATCAACTTGTTCAAGGCGCCTTCAGCCTCTCTAAGGCGCCTTGAAGCTTGCTTCGCAGCCAGCTCAGGTTTTGCACCCAAGGCGCCTCCAAGCTCCATGGAGGAGCCTCGGTACTGTTCATCTGAGGCTAAATTTACACTTTAGTCCCTGCAAGATATGTTAATCACAAAAATATCCTGCAGCACAAAGTTAGCACACAGACATAATCATAAACAAAATATACGACAGTCAACAGACTGTCCGGGTTTGACTTCGAATTTTTAACCGGAAACCCTAGGTTGACCCGACGTCTACTGTTCCCTCTATGGGGAATGCGTCCTCACGTACTCCACTTAGGAGATTTACCTGATGTCAGTCCGGTCCTCCAGACCGACTGGACTTTCCGCCTAGGGTTACCGCCCCCTAGGACCTAGGGTTACCGCCCCCTAGGGTTTTTCTCCACCTAGGGTTACCACCCCCTAGGACCTAAGGTTACCGCCCCTTAGGGTTTTCCTTCACCTAGGGTTACCACCCCCTAGGACCTAAGGTTAAAATTGTTGGGGTTGCAAGGTTGTAAATATAGTCCCACATTGAAAACACATGGGAAAGATCATGGGTTTATAAGAGAAAGATATCTCCATTGGCATGAGGCCTTTTGGGTAGAGTCCAAGAGCAAAACCATGAGGGTTCAGGTCCAAAGTGGACAATATCATACCATTGTGGAGATATCTAAATTCTTTTCGATCCTACAATTGGTATCAGAGCCCGGACTGCCAGAAGGTTTAACCACCGACTGTGCACAAGAGCTATGGTCTAATTGAGCCATGTGGGTACAATATTGACCTCGAACGAAGGAAGTGGGGGCTCCTATGTTCGGATCAAGAGGACCAGACACCAGGTAGGAAGTCCTAGTTGCGACTAGGCAAGAAAGTCCTAGTAGGTCGGGTGGACCGAGGGGCAGGAAGACCTGGTGGGTCGATGATCGAACGTGGGAAGCCTGTGGTCCTTTTTTTGAAGGGGGGTTTGTTGGGGTTGCAAGGTTGCAAACATAGTCCCATATTGAAAACACATGGAAAAGATCATAGGTTTATAAGAGAAAGATATCTCCATTGGCATGAGGCCTTTTGGGTAGAGCCCAAGAGCAAAACCATGAGGTCTCAGGCCCAAAGTGGACAATATCATGCAATTGTGGAGATATCTAAATTCTTTTCGATCCTACAAAAAGTTCGGCCCAGTTAGTTTGTTCGAGTCCAAAATCGAACGCAGATTAAAAAAGTCACAATTAAATGATTAACCTAAAAATATAAAAATGAGAATGTATTAGAGACATGATTTTATTTATGTAAACAATTTACATGTAATAAAAGTCTGCTTATTTATCAAATTTAAATGCCCTCATTTTGAATTCGGGAGATGATAGATTTTCTCCAAGTGGGTTGATATCCACCATAGATAAGAATAATCTTGACTTTGGCTAATAAGTCATTCTTATCTATAGCGGTATGTAACAAGTTTATCGATTACATATAGCTTATATGCAACTATCACATTATGCTAGCAACTAATTAATTTTCACATAAATATCGAGTTGTTAACACATTAACAAGTATATATCAAATATACATCACCCAACTTCACAGCTATCCATATTGATCATGGCTTTAGCATAACAAATCAATGTTTCTAGTTTAAGACCAACTTGTTAATCATGAGATTGCATCTTCATGGTTTGAACCTATTTAATTTCAAGTTGAACTTGACTTTGGCCAACAATTCAAACAAGAACTTAAAATCTGGTTCTTACCATATTAACGAAAGGTATAGATTTTAATATTGTGTATGAAATTTGGTCTCATCTATATCATGCAAATATTCTATCTACATGATATTATACGTATGACATAAATGATGGCATGATATATCGCATGCATGACATAGATGATGACATGACACATAGCACGCATGGCATAACATGACACATCATATATACAACAAGATCTAATCACATCGCACACATGATAAAATCAATCATGTCATAATTAATGCATCTACATGACATACAATATGACATGAACATGACATAAATTTAATTATGTTAAATTTCTATTTTAGAAATAAAAATATACTATAAATTTGATTTTTAATAAATCAAGAATTATCTAATTAAATTAGGAAACTAATTTTCAAATTTAATTAACATATTAGAATCTTCTATCCATCACAAATTTTTAATTATTTTATAAACAAATTTTCAAATTAATTTTCTAAAATGTTAGGAAATAAATAATTAATATTTCTTAATATATTACAGAATAATTCAAATCTAGATTTTTGTAATTTTCTAAATCTTTCTAAATTTAGTATTTCCTAATACTTTAGGAAACTTTCCAAAAACTAGAATATTTTAATAAATCTAAAAATTTCAGAAATGATAATTTCTATAACTTAATTCAAAATATCTCAAATTTAAATTTTTAAAGAATTTTAGAATAATTTTAAATTTGGTATTACCTAATAAATTAGAATTTTTTTTCTAAAAATAGAATATTTCCTAAAATTCTAGAAAATTCCAGAAATGATAATTTTTAAATTAACAGAATATTTATAAATTTAATTTTTTAAAATTATTCAGAAACTTTATAAAAGTGAAATTACCTAACAATTTATGAAACTTCCAAAAATGGAAAATTCTGAATAATTCTAGATAAATCCCCAAAATTAATTACAATACTAATTACGAATCATAAAATAATGTTATGATCATGTCAAAGTATGATCGGGCTTTGATACTACTGTTTAGATATGTCCAATGCGGTGTGTATTAAAAACACGTTTCGTAAACATGCATAATAAAAGACTTAACGATAAATAAACTAATTTATTTTATCACACACCATACACATACAAGATACATTTGCGTAGACAAGATTATAAAATAAAACAAAATCAAATAACAATTATTCTAGGTATACCTTACAGATGACCTGTAACGAGAAGGGCATCAACCTTTTATGATGCTATCGAACGTCGCCTCTATTTGTATCCATACCGAGCTCTTCAAGGCAACTCCAAGAGAACAAACTTCGCCTTTGGAAGGTACTATCTATGATCTAAGGAGAAGGATCCAGAAGAGGAAGAAGAAGCAAAAGGAAGATCTTCTTTCTTTGTGTGACTCACAGCAACAAGAGGAGACCCTTTGTTGTGGTAGGTGATAAGAGAGAGGAAGAGGGAGAGGGAGAGAGAGGTATTGAGTTTAGGTTTCTAAAACCTAATCAAGCTAATAATAAATTGTGTATTAATTCTCTCTTAACAATATCATTATATAGTCATTTTTAATAAGTTAGATTAGAAAGTTCAAATCCAACCCATTATGCCTTAACTAAAAATTAGCCCATTAACCCCTTATTTTAGTAAACCAAGTCGGTTCATGGCCAAACCAAATTGGTTCATAACTAAATCAAATATCGTCCAACTCTTTCATAAGAGATGTGACCTATCCGAGCTTCCGCTTTGATAAATATTTCTATATTTGTCTTATGTATAATCCAACTAAATATTTATCTCTTGATCTGAGAATCTTATTCTCTAACTTATTTTACGTCTTTAAGAGACTACTAGTGTGTGTGACCCAATAGATTCCTGACTTATCTTGGCCATCCATAATTAACTACTTAATTATGAAATGATCATGAATAGCACCTAGTAGTACATCATGATCCCCAATTAACTAAAAAATCATAGTTGATTTCAGAACTAATTCTGAACTCTTCAACAGCTATAGTGAGTCATGCCTCATTCCTTTCACTTGTCTTATACCCACTTGGTTCAGGACATGGTTTATGTATATACCCCTACTAGGCTGACTACATCACACCTAGCCTAAGTAATACTTTCTCGTTCTACATATTCAAATTACTCGTACATGTGTACAAGAGTCTCATACTCTTAACATGTAATGCTTTGGCCAAAGATTCTGAGTAATAATCCTAACGAGTGGTCATAGGGTGTACGTCTACTCGCAAGAAGCGGTGAATCCTCTATGGGTTATCCAAACATGTTCGGGCACTTCGACTTATACCCATCATCTTGGGTTCACACCTCTAAGAGATGTTTGCTTAAGATGTCAAAGTATAAGTCTACATAACTAAGATGACTTGTATGACTCAAGTCAAAGAAAACTTGCACTCGAATTGTAGTAAGAACTTTATAGACATATCCATATATGTAAAGAACCATATGAAGTCTTATAGCAAATCACTCCAATGAACTAGTTACCATAACTAGCATTCATGTTTAACTCTCAACATCCCAATGTCTCCATCTAGTTAGAAATAGCTGCTTAGCCAAACCAAGGAGTATAACCTGTGCTAATATTACAAAATTGATGATGCCTGAATGCACCAATTCGACGATTAGGAAAATTTTAATACGCTCATAATTGCACATGTAAAGATAATCATAAGTTGTGATTTAATCACAAATTCTCTCATGTTATGAATTGTATTGTGGGCATTCAGTAAATGAGTTTAAGATTATTCAAACATATAATATGTACTCAAATAATGAATATATATTTATCAAATAAATAGTAAAATCATAAGATGATTGTCTTAGGATATCCTTTAAAATCTAACAGGTTATATATAGTTTCTCAACATCAGATCATAAATATAAAGTTGGAGATAAAGGCCAATATAGAAGTCTTGAGAACGGCACAAACACTTGTGGCCAATGGTGTTGGATCGAGTCACACATGAGAGGAGGGGGGGAGGAGGGGTGAATCACGTGGTTTTGAAAATCTCATTCTTTTTTATTTTTAAATCAAAGTACGAATGTAGCGGAATAAGAGAATAGACAAATGAAAAATAATACGAGCACAAGTGGTTTACCTGGTTCGGAGTCTTCGATGACTCCTACTCCAAGACCTAGGTCATGGGACTTATTGATGGGTAATCCACTAAAACCTCTTATGGTACCTTTGGAAGAGGAGATCGAGTACAAAGAGATCGAAAAAGTGTAATAAACTATACTTTTCATTTGTAGAAATTAAGTATAGAAAAAATAACTTTGTTACTGACACGTAGGGATCAAGGTGAGAGTGCATGAGTGTCGATGTCGATCTTCTGGCCATTATCGAAAGTCCTCGGAGTAGTTGTAGGGCACAGCAGCTTTGCAGCAAGAAGTCAAAGCAGTCAGAACCTCAAATAAACATGTAGTAGCTCATATATTAGTTGTTAGATGATGCTTAGTCGAGACTACCTTATAAAGGACATGGAAGGTGCCTTTCATAGCCATTGAAGGTGCCTTCAACGTGGTAAATTTGATCCCGACTTCACTGTGCCTTATCTGTGATGGGGTCCAAAATTTATCCCTTGGAAGGCACCTTCAACTTGAAGGCGCCTTCCATGAACAATGTGAAGGCGCCTTCTAATGCTTCAAGGTGCTTTCAAGTACTGTTCATTCGAAGGCTTTTTGCTCCTTTTTTGTAACGACCCGCCTTCTACTAACTAAGCTGTAAGGCCGATCGTTACGTAATGCTGTGCTAAATTACTATTGTGGAAATCTGGATTGATTAAAATTTTGCTAAACTATTATCTTTAAAATATGCTCTTAATATTCTAGGTGTACCTAGGAGTTGTACACATACTAGGGGAGACAATTTATGCCTCTCGAATGTCCTGCTAGCTATAATCAGGCATTTCAATCGGTCCGTGGATCGATTGGGGCTGTCGGATCGATCCAGTGATCGATTGGGGGCTGTCGGATCGATCCAGTGATCGATCCGGCTTGATACTGGCACGGAGGAAACCCCTGGATCGGTCGGCTGACCGATCCATAAGCTATTTGCCTCTGTACGTAGCTGGATCGGTCTACCGACCGATCCAGGAGTACACTGATCGGTCTAAAGGACCAATCCAGTGGCTCACTGATCGGTCGGCAGACCGATCAGTGAGCTTCGGTACTCTCTGTTCGCGACAGCCAACTCTCTGTTCGCGACTGGATCGGTTGGCTGACCGATCCAGTGCAGACGCTAACTCTCTGTTCGCATCTGGATCGGTCGGCTGACCGATCCAGTGGCACAGCCCTAACTCTGATCGGTCTGCAGACCGATCTGGGTTCTGATCTCACCCTGAAACTCTGATTTCAGCACTCTGGCGTGCCAAAACCTCACACAACAATTCTAAAATCAATGGGAATATATTCTAGCAACTATTAACCAGCATTCTAACATAGTTACTAACAAACTAAATAAATCCCCCATGGTTTAAACATTCTAAGGTCAAAAAAAATGCATGAAAGAAGAAATACTAAGAATTCAACTATTTAAGCTTGCTAAAACCCCTGAGGATCTTTTATTCCAGTTCCTGCCACACACACCATCTTTGCATTGAACTCCAGCTTCCTCTGCTAGTCCATTTTCCCTTTACCTTTATCTGCAGTATAAGGAAAGTAGAATCTGTAAGCTTAAAGCTTAGTAAGAAACCATCTACCTCACTAAAACATGCAACGATGCAAACATGCTTTTTAAGAATGCTATTTGAAAACATGTACTGGCATGGCATACTATGGTTGCAAGCATAAACTGAAATAACTAAACATGTAAGCTGAAACATGGCATAGCAAGCCAATCACATAGAACAATAATAGAGAACTAAGCTAACTGAAGCTAACCTGAAGCTGAAATCAAACTCAACTAACATAACTGATTTTATGAGTTTTGAAAACTAATAGCATAGTAGATCAAAATAATAATCATGTGCTGTTGGGCCCGGCAACTGTACTTACTGTGCGCGCATCCCTAACTAAACCTGGGTTTGCAAGTCCCGAATTTAGTAGGGTTTACTAGGTTATCTGAACCTAGGGACGACTATGGGAGTCCAACCCAATGGATATCTAATTCGGTACAGTGCCAACTGAAAAGTAAAATACTGAGTATAGATAAACTGTTCTAAATTGCTGTTTCTAGGTTATCTGAACCTAGAGCTAAGTTGTCTGAACCCAGAGGCGACTGTGGGAGCCCACCCATTGGACCGTAGTCCCATATAAGCTAGAATTAACTGATTTACTGGTTTAAATGCTTCTAATGCATTCAACTGAGCTGTTAAAATGCCTAATTTGCATTTTTACTTAACTAGTTATTTTATCAAACACTTAGTGTGCCCCAACTCTCCTCTATATTAGGGAGACCACTTCTAGGCACCCGACAACGTCTAGAAACCCTCAACGAAGAGGGATTACGTGTCCGGCCCATCTAGAAGTGCTCACTAAATCCCTAAACCTGCGAGGAGGATCAATTTCACGCTATGCGTCGATAAAAATTCTGCATATAGTTAAACTAATGCGTAGAAAACCCAAACGGAGCTACTTATACTGCAGGTGAGGGGTTTCTTACCTCGTACGCTAATTTCCTTACAATTCTATTCGTTAGAATTCCGGTGGAGACGACTTCTCGACGATCTTCTCGCGTCTAAGCGTTCCCCTCGCGAAGGAGAGCGTCCTCGTGCCGGAGTTATCGCCGGAAGATGTCCTTGGGTCCCTAGGGAGAGAACCCTAGGTCTTCCTTGTGGTTGGCGCCGAGAAAAGGAGAGAAGAAGGGTGTTTGGCGTGAGGGTTTTGGAGGGGAGGAGTTTGCCGAACCAAACTCTAAAATAAACCAAACCCAACCTAACTCTTCTATTTATATTAAGTGGATAATTGAACCCAACTCTAATATAAATATAATTGATTCCTCTTTCTTTCAGCACGGCCCTGCTGGGTTCACCGGTTACTAAGGCTAACTAAAAGTTATCGGATCCGAGGGGTTCCGGGTTCGATTCCCGCCTAAGCTATTTTGCGGTTCTAATTATTTTTGCTGCTTCCGTACTCGGAAAATTCCGGAAAAATATCTAAAAATTCCAGAAAAATCATAGAATATTTATAATGCAGTTTCGAGAATTTTCGGGTGTTACAATCCCCCATACCTTATAAAAAGTTCGTCCTCGAACTTAGAACAAATCTGGGTACTTCTTGTCTCATGCTGGCTTCTGTCTCCCAAGTTGCCTCTTCTGCTGTGTGACTGTGCCAAATAACTTTGACTAATGGTACTTCTTTGTTCCGTAATTTCTTAACTGCTCGGTCTATTATCTGAATAGGCCGACTGTCATAGCTGAGGTCTTCGCGGATCTGTACCGACTGGGGCTCAATCACCTGGGTGACATCTGGGGTATGCTTCTTCAGCATAGAGACATGAAATACGTTGTGGACAGCTGACATTTCCTGGGGTAGCTCTAGCTCATTTGCTACCTTGCCCACTCTTCTGCTGATAAGGTATGGTCCCACATATCTGGGACTTAGCTTGCCCTTCTTCCCAAAACGCATTACTCCCTTCATGGGAGCTACTCTGAGGAACATTGAATCCCCAACTGAAAACTCTAAGGGTCTGCACCGTGTATTTTCTGGCGGCTCTGAGCTGTCTCTATCCTCTGGCGGATCTGCTGTATAGCTGCTGTGGTATCTGCTACTAGATCTGTCTGAAGCTCTAGTTCTTTTTGTTCACCACTCTCATACCAACAGATTGGAGATCTACACCTCCGCCCATAGAGAGCCTCATAAGGTGCCATACCGATAGTGGCCTGATAGCTGTTGTTGTATGCAAATTCTGCTAGACTCAGATATTTGCACCAACTTCCTTTGAAATCTAGGGCACATGCTCGGAGCATATCTTCGAGTACCTGATTTACTCGCTCCGTCTGTCCATTTGTCTGCGGATGGAAGGCTGTGCTAAACTTTAACTTCGTGCCCAAAGCTGTCTGTACACACTCCTAGAAGTGTGATGTGAACCTACTGTCTCTGTCTGAAATAATGGTTCGTGGGACTCCATGCAGCCTGACGATCTCCTTGAGATACAACTGAGCTAGTTGCTCCATGGAATAGGATATTCTGATAGCTAGGAAGTGGGCTGATTTAGTCAACCTGTCGACTATTACCCAGATGGTATCAAAACCATTCGTGGTTCTGGGTAATCCCACTATGAAGTCCATGGAAATATCCTCCCACTTCCATTCTGGGATCTGGATGGGCTGCAAAACTCCTCCTGGTCTCTGATGTTCTGCCTTAACCCTCTGACAGGTTAGGCAGGTGCTAACATATCGAGCGACGTCTCTCTTCATCCCAGGCCACCAAAAACGTTTCTTCAAGTCCTGATACATTTTGGTGGAGCCAGGATGCATCGCGTAGGGAGTCTTGTGAGCCTCATCTAGAATCCTCCTTCTAAGTTCCTCCTGAGCTGGAACACATAATCTGTCGCCAAAGTACAACACCCCGCTAGCGGACACTCTGAATTCTCCACTTTCTGATTCTGCTAATTCTTGCTTGATTTTCTGAATTTCAGGATCCTGCTCCTGAGCTGTCTGGATGTCACCATGCAAGGTAGACTCTAATGTCATAGTAGAGAGCTGTCTGACTATGAGTTCGAGATCGAAATCTGTGATCTCCTTCTGTAGGGGTGGTGACATGGCTGCTAGAGATAATAAGGTAGCACTGGACTTTCTGCTAAGGGCATCTGCTACCTTATTTGCTTTTCCTGGGTAGTAGAGGATGTTTATGTCGTAATCTTTGACCAGCTCTAGCCATCTGCGCTGTCGCATATTCAGATCCTTCTGAGTGAAGAAGTACTTCAGACTTTGATGATCTGTATACACTCTGCACTGAGCTCCATACAAGTAATGTCTCCAAATCTTGAAAGCGAACACTACTACTGCAAGCTCAAGGTCATGGGTAGGATAATTCCTCTCATAACCCTTGAGTTGTCTGGAGGCATAGGCTATCACCTTGCCATTTTACATCAGTACTGCTCCTAGTCCCAATTTGGAGGCATCACTGTAAATGTCAAAGCTGTCTGTATTTTCTGGTAAAGCTAGAATAGGAGCACTGGTCAATCTCCTTTTGAGCTCGCTGAAGCTGTTCTCACAGTCCTCTGTCCACTGAAACTTCCTGTTCTTTCTGGTAAGAGCTGTCAGTGGGGAGGCTATCCTGGAGAAGTCCTCTACAAATTTTCTGTAATAGCCTGCTAATCCCAGAAAGCTTCTGATCTCACTAGCGTTCTTGGGTCTTTTCCAGTTGCTCACAGCTTCTATCTTACTGGGGTCTACCATGATACCATCCCTTGAGATGATATGACCCAGGAAGGACACCTGATCTAACCAAAATTCACATTTTGTGAACTTGGCGTACAACTGATTCTGCTGAAGGGTCTGCAATACTGTCTTCAGGTGCTCTGCGTGTTCTTCCTGAGTTCTGGAATTGATAAGGATGTCATCGATGAACATGATAACGAACCTATCTAAATATTCTCTGAATACCCTGTTCATAAGGTCCATGAAAGTAGCTGGAGCATTTGTCACACCGAAGGGCATGACTACGAACTCGTAGTGTCCGTATCTAGTCCTGAATGTTGTCTTGGGCATATCCCCTTCTTTAACTTTCACCTGATGATAACCTGATCTGAGGTCTATCTTAGAGAACACTGCTGCTCCCTTTAGCTGATCAAACAGGTCGTCTATTCTGGGAAGAGGATACCTGTTCTTGATTGTGACTTGGTTCAGTGCTCTGTAATCTATACACAGGTGCATGCTCCCGTCCTTCTTCTTCACGAACAATACTGGCGCTCCCCATGGTGAATGACTAGGGCGTATGAAGCCTTTGTCAAGTAGCTCCTGTAATTGCTCATGAAGTTCCTTCAATTCTGCTGGAGCCATGCGGTAGGGTGCTTTGGAAATAGGGTTGGTACCGGGAATAAGCTCTATTTCAAATTCAATCTCCCTGTCTGGTGCTAATCCTGGTAACTCTTCAGGGAAGACTACTGGGTAGTCACTTACGACTCGGACCTCTGCTAGCTGTTGGTCCTTGTCCTGACTGGTACTAACTACGTGTGCTAAAAATCCCGTACACCCTGAATCCATTAATCTCTGTGCCTTCATAGCTGAGAGAAACCTCTTGGCCTTTCTTTTGGGTTCTCCAACGAATTCGAACTGTGCTTCTGCTTCAGGTTGGAATATGACTTTCTGCTTACGGCACTCGATGGAAGCACCGTATCTGATCAAGAAGTCCATTCCAAAAATGACGTCGTAGTCAGTCATATTTAGCACGATCAGATCACAGAAGAGTTCTCTGTCTACTATAATGACTGGCACTGCTCTGAGCCAGTGCGTGGATGCCATAATTTCTCCTGAAGGCAGTGTCGTCAGAAACTGACTACTGAGTACCTCTGGAGGTATTGCTAACTTCTCGGCAAATGCCCTGGATATATATGAATGGGTTGCCCCAGTATCGAATAAGACAGTTGCTATTTGCTGAAAAATACTAATCTGACCTGTAACAACTGTCGAGGCATTTGCTACGTCCTCTCTGGTGAGTGAGTAGATCCTCGCATTGGTCATAGCTGGAGGGGCTTCTAATCTGCCCTGGCTGATGTGTGGACCATCTAAAGCGGCCTGCATCTGATGTAACTGAGCTGGCTGGCCTCCGTACTGAATCGGCTGTGGCTGAGGAAGACTGGTCTTGTTTGGGCACTGCTTAGCCATGTGCCCTTCTTGTCCACATTCAAAGCATCCTCGTGTGCCCTTACGACAAACTCCAGGATGGAATTTCCCACAAGTAGCACACTTTGGATAACTGGGCTGCTTGCTGGCTGGTCCTCCTTTTGGGTAACTCCCTGGTTTGCGCTTGTTACTGGAGTTCCCTTTCCAGTTAGAGCCATGAGAGCTGTGGCCCTGCTGCTTCTGGGTACCTGAGCCTCCTTGACCCTTAGGTTCTGAGGGGATTTGCTTCTGCTGCTTGATACTATTCTGGTAGTGCTCAGTGGTCAAGGCGCTGCTGACTAGTTCTTCGGTGGTTTGCGGCCTGTGGATGCCGCCAGCCACGTTCATTGCTATTTCCGGCCTCAGCATCTTGAGCATCAACCGGACTCGTTCTTTTTCTGTGCTGACTAGTTCTGGGCATAGACGAGCCAACCTGTTGAATTTCTTCACGGCTTCCTCCACTGAAAGGTTGCCCTGACGAAACTCTGTGAACTCGTCGTAGTGGCGGTTCGTGACCCGCATGTGAAAGAATTCCTCAAAGAACTCCTTCTCGAAGTCAGCCCATAACATCTGGTTCACTGGGCGCTTCGCTCTGATTCTCTCCCACCACATGCGTGCATCCCCTGTCAGGCAGAAGGAGGCACACTTCACCTTCTCATGTTCTGGTCAGTCCAGAAGCTCCATCGTACTCTCCAGTGTTTTGAACCAGGCTTGTGCATCCCATGGTTCACTAGTGCCTGAGAAGTTCTCTGGCTTGACTCTCTGCCACTGGATCAGATAAGCTTCTCTCCTTGCCTCTGCTACTGGGGCTGCTAGTGCTGGTGCTGCAGGCTGGACTGGTGGAACCTCTAAGACCACTGGAGTCGTCAGATTTGGTTCCGGGGTGACTGTGGGGGTATTCAAGGTGGCTATCTCCTGCTGCTGCTGTAACTGAGCCACTAATGCTGTAAGGTCTGGGGGAGGCACTGAACTGCCTGCCTCATGCTGGGGCTCAGTAGCTGGTGTCCTTTTAGCTGGGCGTCCTCGTGCCATTTCTAAAGACATAGAGGACAGGACATGCATAACTAATACAATTATAATCGTATAACTATTGCTATCATGTTATATACTCTCACATACTAACATGCATCAGTTATCTATAAACATGAACTACAACAAGGAAGCAAGAAACATAAATAAAGTAGAGGTATTCTTACTTGGAAGCTGCAGGTTCAATGCTGATGTGTGTGTAGGAAGTATGGAACACTGCTCTGATACCACTCTGTAACGACCCGCCTTCTACTAACTAAGCTGTAAGGTCGATCGTTACGTAATGCTATGCTAAATTACTATTGCGGAAATCTGGATTGATTAAAATTTTGCTAAACTATTATCTTTAAAATCTGCTCTTAATATTCTAGGTGTACCTAGGAGTTGTACACATGCTAGGGGAGACAATTTATGCCTCTCGAATGTCCTGCTAGCTATAATCAGGCATTTCAATCGGTCCGTGGATCGATTGGGGCTGTCGGATCGATCCAGTGATCGATTGGGGGCTGTCGGATCGATCCAGTGATCAATCCGGCTTGATACTGGCACGGAGGAAACCCCTGGATCGATCGGCTGACCGATCCATAAGCTATTTGCCTCTGTACGCAGCTGGATCGGTCTACCGACCGATCCAGGAGTACACTGATCGGTCTAAAGGACCGATCCAGTGGCTCACTGATCGGTCGGCAGACCGATCAGTGAGCTTCGGTACTCTCTGTTCGCGACAGCCAACTCTCTGTTCGCGACTGGATCGGTCGGCTGACCGATCCAGTGCAGACGCTAACTCTCTGTTCGCATCTGGATCGGTCGGCTGACCGATCAGTGGCACAGCCCAGACTCTGATCGGTCCGTAGACCGATCTGGGTTCTGATTTCACCCTGAAACTCTTATTTCAGCACTCTGGCGTGCCAAAACCTCACTCAACAATTCTAAAATCAATGGGAATATATTCTAGCAACTATTAACCAGCATTCTAACATAGTTACTAACAAACTAAATAAATCCCCCATGGTTTAAACATTCTAAGGTCAAAAAAAATGCATGAAAGAAGAAATACTAAGAATTCAACTATTTAAGCTTGCTAAAACCCCTGAGGATCTTTTATTCCAGTTCCTGCCACACACACCATCTTTGCATTGAACTCCAGCTTCCTCTGCTAGTCCATTTTCCCTTTACCTTTATCTGCAGTATAAGGCAAGTAGAATCTGTAAGCTTAAAGCTTAGTAAGAAACCATCTTCCTCACTAAAACATGCAACGATGCAAACATGCTTTTTAAGAATGCTATTTGAAAACATGTACTGGCATGGCATACTATGGTTGCAAGCATAAACTGAAATAACTGAACATGTAAGCTGAAACATGGCATAGCAAGCCAATCACATAGAACAATAATAGAGTACTAAGCTAACTGAAGCTAACTTGAAGCTGAAATCAAACTCAACTAACATAACTGATTTTATGAGTTTTGAAAACTAATAGCATAGTAGATCAAAATAATAATCATGTGCTGTTGGGCCCGCACATCCCTAACTAAACCCGGGTTTGCAAGTCCCAAATTTAGTAGGGTTTACTAGGTTATCTGAACCTAGGGACGACTGTGGGAGTCCAACCCAATGGATATCTAATCCGGTACAGTGCCAACTGAAAAGTAAAATACTGAGTATAGCTAAACTGTTCTAAATTGATGTTTCTAGGTTATCTGAACCTAGAGCTAGGTTGTCTGAACCCAGATGCGACTGTGGGAGCCCACCCATTGGACCGTAGTCCCATATAAGATAGAATTAACTGATTTACTGGTTTAGATGCTTCTAATGCATTCAACTGAGCTGTTAAAATGCCTAATTTGCATTTTTACTTAACTAGCTATTTTATCGAACACTTAGTGTGCCCCAACTCTCCTCTCTATTAGGGAGACCACTTCTAGGCACCCGACAACGTCTAGAAACCCTCAACGAAGAGGGATTACGTGTCCGGCCCATCTAGAAGTGGTCACTAAATCCCTAAACCTGCGAGGAGGATCAATTTCATGCTATGCGTCGATAAAAATTCTGCATATAGCTAAACTAATGAGTAGAAAACCCAAACGGAGCTACTTATACTGCAGGTGAGGGGTTTCTTACCTCGTACGCTAATTTCCTTACAATTATATTCGCTAGAATTCCGGTGGAGACGACTTCTCGACGATCTTCTCGCGTCTAAGCGTTCCCCTCGCGAAGGAGAGCGTCCTCGTGCCGGAGTTATCGCCGGAAGATGTCCTTAGGGCCCTAGGGAGAGAACCCTAGGTCTTCCTTGTGGTTGGCGCCGAGAGAAGGAGAGAAGAAGGGTGTTCGGCGTGAGGGTTTTGGAGGGGAGGAGTTTGCCGAACCAAACTCTAAAATAAACCAAACCCAACTTAACTCTTCTATTTATATTAAGTGGATAATTGAACCCAACTCTAATATAAATATAATTGATTCCTCTTTCTTTCAGCACGGCCCTGCTGGGTTCACCGGTTACTAAGGCTAACTAAAAGTTATCGGATCCGAGGGGTTCCGGGTTCGATTCCCGCCTAAGCTATTTTGCGGTTCTAATTATTTTTGCTGCTTCCGCTACTCGGAAAATTCCGGAAAAATATCTAAAAATTCCAGAAAAATCATAGAATATTTATAATGAAGTTTCGAGAATTTTCGGGCGTTACATTTTTCCCTACAAGTTGTGATAGTCCAAATCTAAAACATCTAACTTGCAAAACAAAGTTAGCACAGTGATAATAAGAAATAGTAATTAACTCTTGTCCTCTCAGGACCAGGAACTAGTCAAGGTCTCAGATTAGAGATCCAAAATGGACCTAACCTGGACCGACGCCTACTGTCCCTCAATCGGGACGCGTCCTCACTTAGTCACTCTCCTCCAGTGACTTATCTTTACTTACCAATTTATTGTTGGTTGACTAGCCTCTTGACCTACTAGGTTTTCATGCCAACTGTCCAGTCGGCAGACCCAACTGGACTTCTACAGGTTGTCCGGTCCCGTAGATGCAATCGGTCTTCCTGCTAGATATACGGTTGGCCCGTTGATCTATGTCGACATCACACCAACTATCCGTTCTCGCGGATCTAGCTGGATTTCTGCCTAGTGTCCGGTCCTTCAGATTATCAATTTCTGCACACTTGGTAAAGTAATTAGATCACAAAAAACACCTAACTTAACTCACTTGTCATTCATCAAAATCTGAGTTAGACCGTTAATACAAACTGTACCAATATTGGAACATTATTAACAGTGAAATATTTGATTGTCAGTGATTCATGATTTTTGAGTTGATTTAGAGAATTGTGTGAGCTTTATAAAATGATTATTATATGAATAAAAATTATGTATTCACATTTTAATTGGATTTTGTAATTTTTTTATTTCTATTTTAAGTGATATATGAATTATGATAATATCTAAATTTAAATTTGAATTATATATTTTAAATAAATATTAGTGGTAATTGTATGATATTTTAACTATAGCTTGCACCACGCACTATGAATGCTCTTAATCGCAGCGTACGATTAGCGTTGCTAATGCTCTTAACTATAGCGTGTGATGCACGTCACGACTGCTCTTAACTACAGTGTAAGGTGCGTGCTGCGGCTGCTCTTAACCGCAGCACACGTTGCACGGTGCGACTACTCTTAACCACAATGCGCGATATACGCTATCAATGTCTTATAACTTTCAACACCTTGTAGTTGTGCAATGTGTGATGCACGCAATGGATAGCATATTTGCGTGCAACGAAAAGTCAAATTTGTTGTAATGTACATATAAGCTACCTTTAAGGATTATAGATATTGTCGATGATTTCGACAACCTAGGAAGTTATAATTGGGTTAAGACAATATATAAATATATGACTCCTCAACTCTCAATATTTGGGAATACTTTTGTATCAAAGACTCCTAGGCCTATCCCATAGTTTGTAGAATCATGATTCTACGCAGAATTAATTTAGGGTCAGGATTGGATCATAGAATCATACGATCGTATAAAAAAAACCCTTAAAATCTTATCATACATGATTAATAATTAGAAAAAAAATACCTAAAAACTCATTTATATATAAATAGATTACTAATTTTGCATATATGTGCAATCATTTACACTCAACATCTCATATTACACTGCTACATGTAAATTTAAATTAACTAGTAATTTAACTATCATTCTCGCACGGTAATAATTGTTGGTGCAGCGGGAGCGGCAAGAGGGGAGGTGAATTACCTGTAAAATAATAACTACCCTCCTCATACTTTCAACTCAAAAATTAGTAACAATAAAATAAAAAATAACAAAAAAGAAGAAAAAGGAACTCAGCAATTGACTTAGTTACAACCAAGAAGGTTGTTAATCCAAGGCGGTTGAACGGCGCACTAAAAGTCTCCTTTTCTGAAGGCAGAGAAGCCTTTTACACACTTAGAGAGCTCACGAGTTGCTAAGAATTGATTACAGAGTTGATTGTTTAATTTTGTAGCTCCATGGGTCTTTATATAGCTCCTAGAAAACTTATCTCGAGCCTTGAGGGTGCCTCCAGTCGAGTCAACGGATAAAACTTTATCCGAACTCGCAATAGTCATCTAGATTGGGTTGAAGGCACCTCCAATGGCCTTGAAGTCACCCTGGACAAGGTTGAGGGGCACCTTCAAGGCAATGAAGGCACCTTCAATATTGCAGGCAGCGCAGGCGCCTCCAGCTTGCTTTTCTAGCTCCTTTTGACTCCTTTTCTTCTTCCGAAGCTCCGATTGCTTGGATGATTGCGGCCAACTGAAATAGGGCTCACCCTAATTCAATTTCCGGCCTTCTCCTCGAGCAGGCTTTTGACCCGGCTTCTGGTCCCTCGAACGCCGCACACATTCTTCTCATCTACCGATGTACTCTTCCGCAGCTCTTTCGTCCTTCGGACACACCAAGCCCGTCGGCTCCCTTCCCGTGTCGTCCTTCTCGTTAGCTGCGTCTTCCGCTCGACTTCCTGCGCTCATAAGCTCCTACACACTTAAACACAAGGATCAAATAACAAACAGGACCTAACTTAACTTGGTTGATCACATCAAAATAACCACGGGGTCCAACAATAATATTTATATTTTTATATCATAAAATAAAAAAATATAAAATTTTTATTAACACAATAATAATAACACATTCAACCTCAAAATATTTCCTTAGTTTATAAGATGATCATATTTAAAGGCTAACAAAGCACCTAACGTATATAACAGAAGCTATTGAATCCTTTGATTCAAATATGAACGTTGGAAATAATCTTCTAAAGACTGGTTGATGTCACACAATACTAGACAATAGACATCCAAAAACTCATCATTTTGGGGAAAAGAAATGATAGAATATTATTGATCAAAAACTAATTCAAAAATAATCAAACATATGTTTAAATAATTTAAAACCCTAACAAAACAAAAAAAAAGATAAAATCTTCTAGGTCTTCAAAAATAATTTAAATGATATTTTCGGGGTTTCAAATAGGGTGGTTAAGGATAAACTTTGAAATTTATTAAAGATCTTTAAATGAAATTTGATTTGATATATTATAGGGCCCGTGATTCAATCCGAGTCAAAAGTTATGGTCTCTCAAAGCTTCCACCTATCCTACTCTGATTCTATTATGATCCTGTTACGATTCTACCGATTCTGTTCATATTCTATCAAGCTTACCGATCCTGCTGCGATCCTACTGCAAAAATCAATTCTACATGATCCTAGATTGATTTGTGCTTCTAGACCATAGGATCGCACGATCCTACTATCCAGGATCATGATTTTACAAACATGGGTCTATCCTCTCATTGCCTTCTTGTTGATGTTCCACAAGTGTACGGAAATATCGTAAGTAATAATAAAAGATATCGTATCCACAGGGACTGGTATAAGCACTAAAGATATCTCAATGCGAATTAGCTAAACAACAGATCAATTGGTTTATCAAAACTAAGGGCAACTATGAAAAGTAAACAATAGAAACAAAAGAATAGGAACAAGAATAAGGGTTGTGATAAAAGATATTTTAGGAGTTTTGGTTTCTTTGTAATGATCTTAAATGTAAATGATCTACCAAATCTTATTCCTCAATTGTCCGTCATTTGTAGAAGGTTTCCGGTTCTCTCTTGCAATAGACAACCGACCTAGGACTGAAATCTATACCTAAACGTGATCAATTAGGAATGGTTCCTATGTTGTCCTTACACGGGCTTGCCTGTCACGTGCATCCCTCGGATAATCAACATAGAAATTCATCACTTCTCAACCTCATCAAGATATAAAAGATAAGTGTATTTAATCTATCCTACCCCCTTGAATAATCTTATTTCACCCTCAAGATTATCCCTCAATTGTCCTTACACAAGCATGTGTCATGTACATCCCTCGGATAATCGATTGAAGAATCATCTCTACAAGATCCACAAGATATCCAAACATTCAATCAAATATGGAAATTAAGCCCAATCAAAAGAATCCATACAAGATCAAATAGATGCAAAACAGGACAAGATTATTGAAATAGGAAATTGGCAAATCCACAAGAGTTTACATCAATTTATCATTACAAATACTCCCTCCATCCTAGAACATAGAGATCTAATCCATAGAACAAGGAAAGAAATCCAAAGATAAGAAGAATATAAGCATCTTGATCCCAAATCCAAGAAGATAAAGGAAGAAAAGTTTATCTACGATGAAGAACCATCTTCGGATCCAATCCTTATTCCCCGGAGTTGATTCGTTGAAGATCCACCCTTAGATCGCTAGAAAATCCCTCCAAGATGGTGGAGGAACGCCCTAAATCTCCTTTCCCCCAAGAGGGAAAAGATCTCCTTTCAAATCATGAAGAAGGCCTTATATAGAAGGGGGGTTTGGGCGCCACATGGCCTTGAGACACGGCTGTGTGAAGCTCACACGGCCTGTGCTACTCCCTTCTCTGCCTATCTCACACGGTCGTGTGTGAGACACGGTCATGGCTTGCTCTGTCACTGCTCCCCTTACACGGCCATGTAGATCTACACGACCTGCACTGCCTCCGACTCTGGATCTCCTGCACGGTCGTGTGGTGCACACGGCCAAGGCGTTCTTGGCCTCTGGAAATGTTGCACGACAATGTAAATCTACACGGCATGGCACTACTTCAGCTCTGGAGGGCTTGCAAGGTCATGTGGTGTACACCGCCTGGCTCTGTTGGCTTCAAAACTTGGCACGGCCGTGTAAAACTCACACGGCCATGGCCACTCCCTTTCCTGCTACAACCACACGGGTGGTGATCCTCACATGGCCTGGGCAACCCCCCATGGCAGGGTCGTGTGGCACACAAGGATGGTGCCTTCCTCCTTTGGTTTGCTTGCAAATCTGGCCACGATCATAAATCCTTCACCAAATACGACTCCTGTGTACAGAAAATGCACAAAAGCATATCTTCGAACAAAAAAGAGTAAATATGCTAAAAGCAAAGCTGAAAGTATGAAAATGCATAGATAAAGCATGTACAAAGTATGTGAATGTGCGTCAAAACATGCTAAATAAGAGTATATAATCTATGCACATCACTTATATGAAGGGATTTGTAGGTCTACTTGCTGTAAGTTTTTAATTGGTTAGTTAATTTATTTTATAAATATTTAATAGTATTTAATTATTGAATTATGACACAAACTTGGTTTCTTGAGCATGTCCCTATTCAAGTGGCAGACAACATAGTAACACTAAGGATAAATAAGTGGAGATCTACTTATTCTCATAGAAATAAAATAAAGGCTAAGTTAGCAGGAGTCTTACCTAGCCAGGTAACCATTATATATATTTCAAATCATGCTAAATTGATTTAATATAATTAAAGGTTTTTAATTAATTATGTATCATTACTGATTTTGTAGATTATTGTTGATATTCTCCCTACCTTTGAGGAAGTAAATTTACTTGGCACCCCCTTCGTATTAAATTTAAGCCACCACAACAGGGTGAGTTCGACTTCAGAATTTCACATAGAGTATGAGGAAGAAACTGGATGTTATTATTTCATTGAAAAGCAAAAACAAATCCAAAAGTTTACCTTTGATAATCAAAGTTCAGTGAAAGTTATTCAAGAATTAGTTATCATATTGGAAAGGGAAGGTATTTCTTATCCAACTAACCACCCTATCAAAGATCCTCATCCTGATATTGTTTCAACCAATGTAACAAGGAGAGGACATGAAAGAAGTCACTATAACCTCAGGTCCACCCCCTAAAGATATGCCAAATTGGCTAGCATTGGTCCCGGGTAGGAAGAGGATTAGGAGAAAATTAAAGGACGGTGAAGGGGGTAACTTGGAGATAAAGGCTAGGGATGTTGATTTAGCTATGAAAGAAGAAAATAAAATTATATCAGTTTACAACAAAATTGAGGATGAAGAAGAGGTTGATCAAAGAAAAGCAAGGAAGAAGCAAATTAAGACAATGAGATTGAATGTTATTAAATTAAGTTGACATTTATGCGTAATATTTAAGTTTGATTAAAATAATTGTATTTTCTTTAATTTGACTTTTGCTTTTGTTAAATACATTAAGTTTGATTTATTTATAGTATCTGAAAGGAAAATTCAAAGAAACAAAAAAGAAAAGACAAGAAGAACATGTGGCCTGCCTGATAGAATTTTTTCAAATTCCGAGATACCTACTTCTGGGTTCCTATGGGATGATAGTTACTACTCATTGACAATAAATGACTTCCTCACATATGTCTTAGGTGACATATTTATTGATGAGGACACTTATATTTCATTATTTTTAAGGGAAGTGTCCTCGTCTAATAGGTTGTATAATAAATCCATATATTTCTCAACCGGATTCGTGATAAAAATTTGATTCCATATTATGTTTGTGAAATTATTACACTAATTTATGTTTATATATTGAATTTTGTAGTTATCATATGAACATTTATGGGAAATAACTTTATATCATATTATCAAAACAAATTCGGTAGATCAAGAAGTTAGGTATATTTTTATACTTATAAATACTAATCGAGCACATTATCATTTAATAGTCATGGACACCGAGGTAAAAATGTTCTACAATTTTAATTTATTGTTCTATAACTATAAATATAATGAATATTTTATAGAGTTGATTAGTATTAATTCTTTTTCATTTATATTCTAACATTATGATACTTATTTTATCTTTTTATGAAAACATTTTTGTTTATCTAATACTCACATGTCTCCAGATTGAAAATATTTTCCAATGATAAATTAAAGGAACTACATAATGGATTACCAAATTTGCACTCTTTAGATGAATGAGCCTCTACTAAAGTAGATTCTCCTCAATAAATATTATCGTAAGTAAATTAGTATATTATTAGTAAATTTCAATAGTACATTGTCATTATAATTTTATTATTATTTTAATTTTGTGATATTGCAGGAATGACTGCCCCTTCTTTATTATGAAATATATCAGATATCTTTTGTACAATATTGATATGGAATTCATGCAAAAAGATATTCATAAATTTATAGTGGAAGTTGCATTATCAATCATTAGGAACAAATATTGTAAAATCAAAGTAGAATGAATTATCAATGTTGTTGTGTGTTTTTCTTGGAATGTTTGAAATTATTATGTTGTGTGTTGTCCTTGTATTGGAATGTTTGAAACAATTGTGCTATGTTATTCTAAATTTTGCTTGTATTGGATTATGTGTAAATTTGTTGTGTTCTTGTATTAGATTGATATTCAATTATGTAAAATTGTAGTGTTGTATTGTGTTGTTCTAAATTGATCTTGTCTCGGATTATGTAAAATTGTTATATTATTCTTGTATTGGAGTGATATTGAATTATGTAAAATCGTAATGTTATATTGTTATAAATTGTTCTTATATTAGAATGTTTAAAAAATATTGTGTTGTGTGTTGTTCTGGTATTGGAATGTTTAAAATTATTGTATTATGTTATTTTAAATTGATTTTGTATTGGATTCTTTGTAAAGTTATTATTTTGCGTTGTATTATTGTTATAATATATCATAATAATGAAGTTAGAGGGCATTTACATATTTAAGAGATCAGCCCTAAGACATAGGATCCAGCCCTATGTTGATCTGATGTCATATATTAAGTGATAAAAATAATTATTATCAAAAATTTATTTATTCTCAAAAGTCTTCAAATTCTCATTTAAGGTGGCAAAAGACGAATACGCTCATCCTTAGTGCCCCCATTAACCCTGGCCAGGGCCAACACAGAAGAGGTAAATCACGAGCGACTACTAGTCTTGGAATAATGACTAACACATAAAAGAAGCATTTACCTCGACTTTATCGAGATTCGAACTCCAGACCTCATGATGATAATAACTTATATGTTAGTCACTAAACTATCCCGAGAGGACTCCAAATTCTCATTTAAGACTGAAACCTGAGGTTGCAATATTATTTGAGAGTAAATACATTTTTTATGATAATTATTTTTATTACTCAATATACTCCTCAATTTCAAATTCGGGATCCGTCCCTGTGGCCTGTTCCATGAAAAAAAATAGAGTTGACTATTTTGTTTATCCATGATTTAAAATACATTATATTGTCGGATGTGGAAAGGCCAGCTGGGATTGAGACAGGGAGGTTCAAACTTTGGAATGGGCATCAGATTTCAAAATTCGAATTTCGAATTCAAGTTTTGGAGCTTCGCCCTTTTTTGACCGGCGGAATGTGGAGGAGGGGGTTGTGGCCTGTGGGTTGTAGGCTTGGCTCTTCCTGGGCCGTGCAGGCCGCCACCCAATGGGCTAGAGGCCACCGGAGGTGGCCATCTTCTCCGGCTAAGGGGGAAATTCTCAGTGGCTTCAAACCGGGCGCGGCAAGGAGCACGAACTTGCTAGCGAAGGAGGCCCCTTGCTCAGCTATTCACGCGAGGTTATGCTCCCTTTTGGTGGAAGATTGGACCAAGGCAGCGCTTATGGAGGAGGGGTACAGATGCAACTTGTAGGGAGGCTGCCGGCGGTGAGGAAGGCCTGGAGAAGAACCAGTGGAATCACAGAGAAGATGACAGGGCGCATCAGTGTGAGGAATGTACGGTTGCGATTGTATCTGTGTTTATATTGGGTTTGAGAGTGTGTTTGATGGTGATGCAGGTTGGGCGCCTCATACTTACACCAACCTATTTGACGATGCCACGAGTATCCGGTAAATGTCCGGACGTGACGAGTAAGAACCAGTGGTATTGTTGATTTTTATTTTTTTTATTATATATATTTATTCTTTTCATAAAAAAAAAATTATAAATCTATTTATATACAAATCATCTTTTAAATATATTTTTTCTAATTATTAATCATTATCATAAAATTTTAATACGTTTTGATAGGTTCGTACGATTTTATGATCTGATCCAACTCGATCCGATCTCGATCGATTCGATCTAATCCGATCTTGACTGATCTGATTTGATGCGATTCAACCTCAATTAATTCGTTCTAAATCCCAAATTGATCATGTGTAGGGTCACGATTCTATACATTACACGCCTCTACGGGCTTAGCTGTGTTGGTAAGTGACAGTTTTGATTGCCATATAAGGTCTTGGGATTGAATCTCGGGACAGGCGGGACGTAAATCCCTGCAACCCATGTAAACTCACCCTATCTACGACTTGCTTTCTCAGTCATCATGATTTATCTCTTTCGTGTTGGTTCTAGGGGGGATAGCGGGGGCTGGGACGAGTGTATTCACCCTTTTATCACGATTCTACACACTACACACTATGGTTCAATCGGAACAGACAGTTGGCTAGTGTATGATAATGTTGTTATCATGAGATCTAGGAGTTAAATCCCGGCTAGTAGTCGAGTGACTGCCCTCCCTCATACACTATTCAACTGCCTAGGATTAGTAGCTAGCCACCCATGATTTTCCTCTTTCACGTTGATCCAGGATTAGCGAAAGTGTTGGAATGAGTTAATCACCTATTATCACCATGATTCTATATATTATGGATGAGAGTATCATCTAGAGTTTACATACAACACTTTTATCATCCATTCTAATGGCACCATTGAGACTTTGTATGAACAAGCTTGTATGTCCCTGAGTGCGATGAAGTTTGGAGAGCAAAAAGTTTGAGACCCTAGTCTATCTTAGTATTTCACTATTCACCCCTTTAAGTCTTAACTCTTAAGATATGTTTAGTTAAGTTATCAAATATAATTTAATATTATTTAGTTTTCAGAAATTTGAGTATGTATTTAATATTATTTTGTTCAATCTGTTCAGAAATTTTAGTATGTAACATAGTTTAATATTCGCTATATTATTCTCAGAGGAGTGCATGTAGGAATCCCTGGAAGAGCCGGTTGCTGAAAAATGGTTAGTCAAAAACGATTACTTTGGAGGATTCATTGCGATCTCCGTTTCTGATGCCACTTTAGGCAATGAACAAGTACGGAAGGGTGAAGAAATTGCGACTAGCGAGAGATATTGGTAACTTGTTGTACTTGATCTCATCTGCTTCGTTTCTTTTACTCCATGATGTTATGCTTTGTTTTTGGCATCTGCGCCCTTGCGTACTATTTCCCTTGCTTCTGTTGGTAAAGAGCTGATTAAGCTTCAGGTTCCAAGGCTTAAATGAGGCTCTTTATAATATTGTAGCTCCAAGGTTGAAGAATATAGATCAATGTTTCAGCCCAACCTATGTTGCCCTGGGTATTAAAATCTTCCAGAATAACTTTAGTTGCTATGACATTCTAAAGTTGTAGTTGCAGTGAATACCTTGTCATCTCTCCAATGAAGATAATTGCACCTTTAAACTTGTTGCAACACATGGTCAAATAGTATAAGAGAGATTGACGTGAATTACTTACTATATTTGATAACCAGACTCAGTGAGCTTTGACGCAATGGTGAGGTTGTTCTAATGTAACTGAGGATATCCTTTATATAATTTTCCATATGCATGTTGCAAATAGTACAAGAAAGATTGATGTGAATTACTTCCTAATTTGAGTTTTGGTGGAATGGTAAGGTTGTTCTAATGTAACTGAAGATAATGGGGTTTTGTGCATTTTATTTGATTAAGCCTATGTAGAATGAACCCTTACTGACAACTATTCTTTTACTTGTGTTGAAGATTTTCTATTGCAGTCCATCATCCCTTCAACCAGTTAAAGCTTGTCATTTATTGAGCCATGTGTTCATTGCTATGCTGCTTTATTTTAACTAATGTTTAGTGATAACCAGTGGTCAAGAATTTTAAAGTTGGTCATGAACATTTTGAAATGTATGCAACTCATTGATATTTATTCAGAGGCTCTCAATTGGATAACTCTTGGTAAATATGAAGCATGGACATGCATGGAAAGCTTCTTCTTTTTGTATTATGGTTGGAGTAATAAAAATGTTCCTTCCATACACTTGCCTTCTGCTGATGGATTCATGAATTTATTTGATCTTATGTCTCCATTAGAACGTCCTTAGTTTCTCTTCAAATCTAATTATATTTGCTGTTATGAGTTTTGTAAATACTTTCTTGAAGGAACCTTGCTAAGATAATTTAGCTACAAATTGTGTGCTTTGTTGTTTGCAGTTACTGGTGCTTCATGTGGTTATGCTTTTGTGGAATTTGAAACTGAGAGAGAGATGCGCCGTGCATACGAGGTACTTCTGTCACGCCACTTTGTTAAAAGTGTATACAGAACTTTTGTTGGTTTGGAACTTGATGCATTGTCTTTTTCTATTGCTGATTTTGGGCATTTTTCAACAAATTTAACTGTTGTCAGATTTTTTGGTGATCCAACTTATCTGACCCAAATTATGTTCTATAAACTATGGAAACTATAGGATTAATTGTATAATCTTATTTACCAGCATTTTTTATGAATTACACATGCAAGTATGTACACTGAGTTGGACCAACTGATTTTGTAAAAATAAATAAAAAATCAATTAGCATGCAAACTTTTTTGCCAGCACTTAGTGTAAATTACTAAATAAAGGCAACTCTGTGGGCAGCCTCTGTCCACTATAAATTATGATTTTGTTTTCATTTTTAACTTTGCTTTATTGGGCTATATACTTTTAGACAAATTTGTGGAGATTCTAACATTCTTTTTTATTTAATTAAGTTTTTTTATACATCATCAGTAAAATTTAATCGGTTCATTTTCTTACCAGCGGCTCAAGACATATATATATATATATATATATATATATATATAATTTAGATATTAAATATTTAAAATTATAGTTAAAATAAATTTTAATGATTCTCATCGATAATTTAAATTTTTTTACTAGACTAATTATAATTAAATAATAAATTTTAATTTTTATAAATTAAAATTAAATTTGATTAGACTAAAATTTATTTTTATCGATAATTTTAATATTTTACTAGTCAAATTATATTTGATCATTACTTTTAATTTTTTTTAGATTTAATCAATAATTTTAATTTTTTATAGATTAAAGTTAAATTCCGTTTTAATTTTTTTTACTCGTTTTAATTTTAATTAATAATTTTAATTTTTTAAATATTAAAGTTAAATTTGGTTGGTAATTTATTTTTATTTTTTTATTAAAATTTGACTCGAAATTTTTAATTTTTTACTGATAAAAATTTAATTTAATAATCAAAATTAAATTTAGTTAATAAATTAAAAATACTTATTAATTATACTTAATTAACATTTTTTTTATAAAATTACTTTGAAAGTTAAAAGCATATTTAATATTGTATTACTATTTCTCTGTATTATTATTATTATTATTATTATTATTATTATTATTATTATTATTATGTCCTTGCTTTTCGATGAGTTATTATGCATAATTTTTTTTAGTAATTTATCATCGATGTTTATTAGTTAAATATTTTTGATTAAATAAATTTAATTGATAATTTATCGAAGTTAAAATTGATAAAAGGATAGTTTGGTTCATGAAGGTCCTGCAACATAAGTTCTTAGGAAAAGGTTTATTGTATGCAGTGTCTATATCTACTACTTGAATCTATATACATCTAAGTCATACAACAATAATGTTTACTGTTGCGTCCAGACTTTTCTTCATTGAAGTTAAAATTAATTGATATGTTCGTTAAAAATAGCAATTAAAATATATATTAATAGTATTGCAATAATTTAATACTCATTGTCAAATTAGTTAACATAAGATATTTTTAAATTTTTTAATTTTACTAATAAAGAAGTGAGATTTGACACAAGATAAAGTTATTACTATGCTAATCTAGTTGTCATTCCTTTCCATTGCATAAATAATCATTGGCAATGTAAAAACAGTCCTTTTAAATTTTACTAATAAAATAAGATATCTCTAATAATATTTTTAATATATATATATTTTTAAAATATTAAGGTCTAAATTTTTTTTCCGGCCTAGGCCTCAGGAATAGTTGAGGTGCCCTGTTTTAGCGTTTCTCTATTTCTGCTTATCATCTTTGATATCCATATATTGTCATATCAACGTGCAAAATTAGCATTTGCATCTTAAGCTCATAATGCATCATTGCATTATGCTTGCAGGACGCACACCATTCTTTTATTGATGACTGTGAAGTGACTGTTGAGTACTACAGGCAACACTTAATGCCTGGATGGATTCAAGAAGACTAGGTGTTGTAAACCATTTTCTCGTTAGCAACACTTTCAGCACAGTTTGATGTCTTTGTAGTCTTTAAACAGTTGGTGGTCTTGGAGGCAAGAAGGAATCTGGTCAACTTCATTTTGGAGGTCTGGAGTGGCCATTTCGTGCTCCTTTGTGTGTATTTCAATCTTAATTTCAGCTTCTTTCTAATAAATTTGATACCATAGTCGACTTGCAAATACAGTTGTCATTCAATTCTCTGGTCTGTCTAAATTCTTACTTTTCAATGAAGTTAGCAATGACGGAGTTTACATGCTTTTCTTGATTAACCAGACGAGCAATTCCATGTGATGATCTTAAAAGGCTTGACATTCCACCTCCACCTGAAGGACGATATATGACACGTTTTCAGGTATGTGGTCTATTTTTGTCTTATCACTTTGATATATTCTTTTTGGACCTCTATTTTCCAGCTGAAACACCTGCAGTTATACAGAAGTTGGTTAAATACTGAAAACTTTTAACTGATTTTCTATATTGAGTATAATTTTTTGATGTCAGCATTTTCTAGTAATTAACCTGGTCGCCATTGCTATCGTGGGCAAGTTCATGTGAAACTCTAATTTCAGTTTCTGATTCTACATTGCTCCTGATACGGTGATAAGAAAGGACCCACTCCGCGGAGGGTCAACATCACGGTGGAAGTCAAAGTCAAGGTCGACTCCTCTGTATCACCGGCCGATCGGGTAACCCACTTGTTCGACCGGGATAAAGAATGTTCGGTCCGATATCATCATAGCTTGGTCATGCGCCGAGCTTCTGACGCTCATAAGAGCCAAATATCAGCAAGGCACACGCCGAGCGACCAGCCTGCTCGGACTTACATTGGACTCAGAATCGGCGAAGCGGAGTCATGACCGAGCAGATTATACTCAGACTAGGCTTCCCGCTCAGCATGGCAGCGCAGCTCAGACAGTAGAAGGTTGGCCGAGCGGCTCTCCCGTTCGGTCCAGTAACAGACAAAAGGAGGATCCGGCGATATCCTTTTAGGAACTAGAGCCACCGACAAGTGGCATGGTTGGCAGTATGATCAGGCAGAGGATCGTACGACGAAAGCTTCCATTGTCACGTCACAGATGTGCTCAACTCGTTGAGGTATTGTGTCAGGGACACTTTACTGATACATTTTTTCAGGGAAAACTTCGAGAAGCGTGCATGCCCTGAGAAGCATGCACGCGCGCTACAGGATCCCTATATAAAGAGGTCCAAGCTTCGTCGGAGGTACGCGCACATTACTGTTGCTACTGTTCTTCTACTTCTTCGCTCTATTGCTTCCATATCGTCGGTGATTTACTTGAGCATCGGAGGGCCAACGCTGGGAATCCTTCCTTGGCTCCGCACTGACATGGTTGTGGTTGTAGGTCCGCTTCGCTCAGAGTCTTCTCACGATCAACAGGAGTGTCACAACCCCAGAATCCGTCGACTCGACTTTCGGATAGAATTAAATTTGACGCCATTTGTGGGAACTCAAACTGCATCCAAGCCGAGAAGATGGAGGAAGTTGGACAACTTCACACCGTGACGCTCACCCAAGAGGAGCTAAACATGATCGTACAGGCTCGAGTGTAAAAGATAGTCGAGCAGCAGCAACAAAAGGCGCTGGCCGATCGGCAAGCACAGCAAACAACCTTAGCGGCAGGAGGCCGAGCGACACAAGAGGACTGCCCAGAGCAAATTTCTATCTAGGGGCAAAATAGACTGTCGACCGGCAGGCATGGAGAGGCACTACGTGCTCCGATACCGTTCCACCGGGCTCTGTTCCAAACACCCTCGGAGATCGCACAAATGAATTAGGAGTGAGGATCCTCTTCAGACGAAGCGCCCGTTTGGGATGAACGAAAAGGCAAGGCACCCCGAGGCAAAGCGTCTCCCGAGCGGATCAACCGCCAGTTTGTTGACGTAATATGCAAGACCCTTTGCCGAGGCACTATGCTCTACTGACGATCAGGGAATACAACAGATCGACCGACCTCGATGATCATTTGGGAAAGTTCGACAATGCCGCCTCACTTCATCAATATACAGATGGGGTGAAGTGTCGAGTCTTCCTCACCACACTCTCCGGCTCGGCACACCGCTGGTTTAGAAGGATACCGGACGGATCAATACGAAGTTTTAAGGATTTCTAAACGACCTTCCTACAACATTTTGTGAGCAGCAAGCACTACCAAAAGACGAGCGTCAGTTTGTTTTCCTTGAAGCAAGGACTGAGAGAAGCTCTCCGAGCGTACATCCAGCGCTTCAACCAGGTAGCCATGGATATCCCTTCGGTCTCATCGGAGACCACGATAAATGCATTCACTCAGGGGCTCAATGAAGGAGACTTCTTCCGATCACTCATCACGAAGCCGCCCCGGGACTACGACCACATGCTCAAGAAAGCTAATGAGTACATAAATGTGGAAGAAGCTCAGGCAGCAAGAAGGAAGGAGGCACCAACCAAACCCTCGGCGCCGACCAAACGCCGACCGCCCAGCAGCCACCAACCGCCAAGGGGGCTGTTACGTTCCGTAAGTGTACGGAAATGTCGCAAGTAATATAAAAGATTATCGTATCCACAGGGACTAGAATAAGCACTAGAAATATCTCAAAGTGAATTAGCTAAACAATTAATCAATTGGTTTCAAATGCTAAGGATGAAAAACAAATCTAAAATGAAAGACTAACAAACAAGAATTTGGGGGTTTGAGTTATGATAAAGGGAGGTTCTAGGAGTTTTGGTTTCTTTGTAAGATCTCTTGAATGTATATGGTTTACCAATTCTTATTTCTCAATTGTCTAATAATTGTAGAAGGTTGTCGGTTCTCTCTTGCAATAGATCACCGGCTTAGGACTGAAAAATGTACCTAAATGTAATCAATTAGATATGAACCTACGTTGTCCTTACACAGGATTGCACCTATTACTATGCTTCCCTCGGATATCAACATAGAAGTTCATAGCTTCTTAACCCATAAAGATACAAGGATTGAATCATAAAATCTATCCTACCCTCTTGAATATTCTCATTTCCCCTTCAAGATTATCCCCCAAACATCCTTACTCGGGCTTGCACCTGTCACGTAGATCCCTCGAAAAATCGAGTGAGGGTTTATCCCTACAAAGTCTATAAGATATCCAAACGTTCAATCAAGAATGAGAATTAAGCCCTAATCACAATTAATCATCAAGATCCAATCGATACAAACTAGGCAACATCATTGAAAACAAGAAATGACAAATCCACAAGAGTTTACATCAATTTATCTCACAAATACTCCCTCCATCCTATAACAACAAGATCTACTCCATAAAACGAAGGAAGAAGACCAAAGATAAGAAGATTACAAGCATTCTTCAATCCCAATCCAAGAAGAGGAAAGAAAGAAAACTTATCTACAATATAGCTCCATCTTCGGATCCAATCCTCGCTTCCGGAGTCGAATTCGCCAAGATCTCCCTTTAGATTGCCCAAAAATCCTCCCAAGAATGGGAGGAATCCACCAAATCTTGCTTTCTCCCAAAGGGGAGAAGACCCCCTTTCAAATCTCCTAGGAGGCCTTAAATAGAGGGAAGCTTTTGGGCGCCACACGGCCCCGAGGCATGGCCGTGTGAGGTTCACACGCCCAGAGCCTTTCCCCTCTCTGCCATCTATACACGGCCATGTGTGGTACACGGCCGTGGACAACTCTCTTCAAGACCTCCAAGCACGGTCGTGTAGATCCACTCGGCCTAGACTGCCCCAGCTTCTAGAAACTTGGCACGACCGTGTGGTGCACACGGCCAGAACACTTTTAAGCTCTGGGAACCCTGCACGGCCGTGTGGTGCACACGACCAGGGCCTTCTTAGTCTCTGGAAACCTTACACAGCCACGTAGATCCACACGGCCATGTAAGGATTGAACTCTTATTTGCTTCAAAACTTGACACGGCCGTGTGAGGTTCACACGGCCTGGACTTCTTCCTTTGCTGTTGCTGTCACACAGCCTCTGAACTCCACACGGCCAGAGCTCCCTACCAATGCAAGGTCGTGTCTGGTACACGGCCAGGTGCTTTCTCGCTTGCTTAGCTCATAAGTTTTATCCAAGAATGCAGAATCTTCACCGAATTCGACTCCTGTGTACAGAAAATGCACAAAAGTAGATCTCCGAACAAAAAGAGTAAATATGCTAAAAGTAAGACTGGAGTACAAAAATGCATAGATCAAGCATGCTCAAAGTATGTAAATGTGCGTCAAAATATGCATAAAAGTATATATAATCTATGCACATCAGGGACCAAGAGCCGAAGGAGTGCGGCCACACCAGGAGACAAGGGTGCATGCCGTGCAACATGTGGCTTCCGAATGGCAAAAGGTGTCAAAGGGCAAGGTATGGACATCTATGTTCTGTTCCTTCCACCAATCAACGTCGCACAACGGACGCGACTGCCGCTGTCTGACGCCAATCACCATACCAGCTCCAAGAGGCTATCATCGTCAATCGCCCTCTCTCGACCGGCGACACGGACATCAATCCGTCGAGCGGCAGGAAGATGCAAGAAGATCACCCGAGCGATAACAGCATCATCAACGAAGGGAAAGTACTGATCATTCCTGAGCCGTGTACGAGCGAAACATGCCATCAACTCGGGAGGAGGAAAACATAAGTAATATCGTTCAGGGAAAAATAAACATCATCGCTGGTGGACTGACCAGCGGTGACTCTAACCGAGCCAGGAAGACATACGCTCGGTGGCTGGAAATCCATGAGTAGGCTGCAGTCGAGAAAAGGCAAATAGGCCCGAAATCAGCTTCGGACCCCGGGACCTCTAAGGAGTAGAAGTCCCTCATGATGACGCCCTCATCATCCAAGCAGTAATCGCAAATTATACCATTCACCGAATTTTTTTTTGACATAGGGAGCTCGGTGAATATAATTTTCAAAAAAGCTTTCGATCAGCTCTAGATTGATCGAGGTGAGCTATTGCCAATGACGACTCCACTGTATGAGTTCACTGGCAATGTGGTTTTGCCGATCGGCCAAAGCAAGTTGGTCGTATCGCTCAGAGAGGAGCCTCTCAGGAGGAACAGAATCACAAACTTCATCATGGTAGACATCCCCTCAACCTACAATGTCATCCTGGGCCCACCGGCTCCCAATGAGTTCCTGGCAATAGTCTCTACCTACTGTCAAAAGATCAAGTTTCCTATAGATGATCGAGTAAGGGAGGTCAAGGGTGACCAGTTGGTCGCTCGGCGATGCTATGTCGAAATGGTCAAGGCCGAGGCCATGTCCGTTCGGAAGACCCCTCGGCTAGAGCTTAGTGTTATTGCTGAAAAGCCTCCTACTCTAGTCTATGAAGAAAAAGAGAAAATCCAAATCCTGTTATAGTGTATACTAAAAGTCTAGCTTTTTGTATAAACTTTTATTTTGAAATAAGAATCACATTGGTCAAATGTCTACATTTATGCTAACTGTAGTTGTCCATTTAATTTATATTGTAGATAACATGGTGTGAGGAGACACACAGAAGATCATATTATCAGTTCCTTATAAATTATAAATAGTAGCTCACAACCAAGATGGAATTGGACAAACCATTGGAGTGGTTGTAATGTAATTTGGTATTAGTTTATCTTGACTATAAAATTACACTAGTACACTATGAGTGTATTGAGCAGGACCATTTGAGGTAATTTCTTTTTATACTGACTATATAAAAGAGCAAAACTTCTATTATTATGGAAGTGCGTACTCTTAATCATGATATAATAACAAACACGTATACTTAATATTTATTTCTTTAATTTATCAAAGGGTGTGATTTATCTCGTTAAATCAATAGGCCCGATAAGTTGAAAAATGATATTATTTATATGGTGTGTTATTGATTATAGAATGAAACTGTGTCCTAGTAATCTAGGTTGATGATGTCCCCTTGAGGAGCTCATAAATATTGTCATGTAAACCCTACAGGTGAACTTAGTACGACATGACAATAAAGTTGAGTGGTACTACTCTTGGAGCTAGATATTAATTAAGTGAGTTGTCAATAACTCATTTAATTAGTGGGCATTCAATATCTTAAACACAGGGAGACTAACGTACTCATGATAAGAAGGAGCTCATATTGTAATATGGGATTGGTGCGGTAGTATAATAATAACTCTTTAGTGGTATGAGTTATTATTGATGAACTTGAGTTGGGTGTTCGGGGCAAACACGGGAAGCTCAAGTTCATCGGGAGACCAAAGTCAATTCATCCTCTAGGTCCCTATTGTAGCCTCTTATATAAAGCCTTATATCCACAAAAAACCTAGCTTCTTAAGGCCCAAGATAGGGTCGACCAAGCCTTGCTTGGAGATCAAGCAAGGGGCCGACCAAGCTAAGTTTGGAGCCCAAGCTAGGGTCAACTAAGCCTTGCTTGGTGCCCAAGCAAGGGGCCGACCACACACAAGAAGAGAAGTTTTATTTTGTAAAATCTTTCCTTTTATAGAGATCCATAAAAAAGATTTAAAAGGATGATTTTAATATAAAACTTTCCTTTTTTAGATCAGTCATAAAAGGAAATAAAAGGGAGTTTTTATTTTGTTAAAAACTTTCCTTTTATGTTAGTTTTAAAAGCGAGTTTTAAATTTTAAAATTCCAACCTTCTCCTCGAGCAGGCTTCCTTCTCAGTTTTTTATCCCTCGAATATCGTGTACGTCATTCTCATCCACCGGTGTACTCTTCCGCAGCATCTCGTTCCTCAGATGCACCGAGCCCGTCGACTTCTTTCATGTGTCATCTTTTTCGCTAGCTGCATCTTTCGCTCGACTTCTTGTGTTTCTAAGCTCCTGCATACTTAGACACAAGGATCAAATACAATAAGATCGAACTGAACTAATTGACTATATCAAAACAACCACGAAGTGTTGATAGTGTGAATAGAGAAGAGGTGGAAGAGAAGAATCTCCATTGTGAATGGGACTGTAGTCCCACATTGGAAGTTTCAAGGCACTTTTGTTGGTTTATATTGATTCACATACATTGAGGATGTGAACAAATGCATGGGGAGAGGCTCTCTCTCACGCGTGGGTGTGCAGGGGGGTGCAAATCCAGGGCCCGAATTGCACTGAACCAAGTTGACTCGGGTACGAGCGCGACCTGCGCACACGAATGTCGGACCGGTCAGGGCAAAAATTTGCCCAAGCGGAACAACCAACATTTTGCCACATGAATCTTTTTGTTGCTTGTATAACGGATGTATTAAAGAAAGACTAATACAGAATCAAAATGGCCAAGTGAAAGTAATGATCATTAATGTTGTCCTTTGGTCTTGAGCTCCTATATAAGGAGGCGCGACCACATGCAAAAGGTTATGAAGATAACACAGTGAAGCAAGCAGAAGCTCTCCACCTTATTCCCCTCCTCTGTCGCACAATTCCTGCTCGGCAGAGCGCCCGTGATAGCGTTCGGGTACCACTCAGTTTGCTGTGACCACTAGTGCTTGGTGGAGTTCACGGTCGACCGTTGTATCCTGGGAAACAGACGACCCGAGTAAACCTCGAAGCACAACCGGAGGTGGGCGAATCTGTTTCAAGGAAACTGCTATTTGCAGGCCTCGGTCAGCTCGCCCGGTCGGTCTCTTTGTCCGACCGACGACCTTACTGCCCGATTGGCCTTTCTGCTCTATAGATCTGGTCTTCTGGTCTGTCAAGAATGCTCTGTCCTGGTCTGTCAATTCTGCTCTAACCGACCTAGTCATTCTGCTCTAATAGACCTGGTCTGCCGCTCTGGTCTACCACTCTGCAGACTTGCTCTGCCACTCTGGTCTGCCGCTCTACAGACCTGCTTGACTGCTCTAGTCTGCCGTTCTGCAGACCTGGTCTTCCGCTCTGCAGACCTAGTCTTCCGCTCTGCAGACCTAGTCTTCCGCTCTGGTCTGCCACTCTGCAAACTTGCTCTTCCGCTCTGTAGACTTAGTCTTCCGCTATGGTCTGCCACTCTGTAGACCTGCTCTTTCGCTCTACAGACTTAGTCTTCCGCTCTGGTTACCGCTCTGCAGACCTGCTCTACCGCTCTGCAGACCTGCCCTGTCGCTCAGCTCTACTGCGTTACGGATATCAACCCCTGCTGGCAGCCTGAGATTATCCGCTCAGGTCATTTCGACTGTAAGTTGAATTTAAATTCTGTGTAAGTTTTAAATTCAACTAAGTTCCCTAAAATCTCCGGCAACAGATTTTTTGGTTTCTAACAATCTTGAAACAGACTCGATTCTGTTGAGATGGCCACAGAACAGAATGTTGAGGTGCAACAGACTCAACAAGTGTAGGCCCCCTCCGCCCCGATTAGAACTGTGCCAATCAGTCATGGGGAAAAGCCAGAGAAGTTCAGTGGACTGAATTTCAAGAGATGACAGCAGAAGATGCTCTTCTACCTGACCACGCTCAATCTGGCTCGGTTCTTGACCGAGGACCCTTCCAAGCGAGTTAAGGATGCTGATGCACAAACCATCAGTACAATAGAGGCATGAACTCATTCTGAGTTCCTTTGCCGACACTATATCGTCAACTGCCTTGTCGACTCGCTGTACACTGTGTATAGCATAAAGAGAATGGCTAAGGAGTTGTGGGAGTCCCTAGATAAGAAATACAAGACGGAGGATACAGGGGCAAAGAAGTTCATTGTGGGCCGATTCTTGGACTACAAGATGGTTGACTCTAAGACGGTGATCAGCCAAGTCCAGGAGCTTCAGGTGATCTTGCACGAGATTCACTCAGAAGGGATGGTTCCGAGTGAAACCTTCCAAGTGGCTGCTATCATTGAGAAGCTACCTCCCGGCTGGAAAGACTTCAAGAACTACTTGAAGCACAAGCGGAAGGAGATGAATGTGGAAGAACTCATTATTCGACTTCGCATCGAAGAAGACAACAAGAGTTCAGAGAGAAAGCTGTTCTCTCCAGCTACTGTGAAAGCCAATGTGGTCAAGCACGGTCAAAGGTCGTAACGGAAGAACCTCAAATCTTCCAAGATGGGACCTAGAGGAGGCATCAGCAAGAAGAAGTTCTCTGGGAAGTGCTTCAACTGTGACAAAGTGGGTCACAAATCTTCGGAGTGCAGAAAGCCAAAGAAGAAACAAGAGGCCAACCTGAACGAGGGACCAGAAATGGACGACCTCTGTGCTGTGGTCTCAAAACTAAATCTGGTCAGTTCAAACCCGCGACAATGGTGGATCGATACTGGAGCCACCAGACATGTCTGCTGCAATAAGGAGCTGCTCCACAACTTTGAAGAAGTCACTGGAGACAAGCTGTGCATGGGGAACTCAGCAACCTCGGACATCATGGGCCAAGGAAAGGTGGTGCTGAAGATGACCTTGGGCAAGGATCTCACTCTGAACAATGTGTTGTATGTTCCAGAGATTCAAAAGAATCTAGTATCCAGATCACTGTTAAGCAAGCATGACTTTCGCATTGTCTTTAAGTCAGACAGAGTTGTACTGTCCAAGAATGGAGTGTTTGTAGGAAGGGGCTATGTATCTGATGGGTTGTTTAAGCTCAATGTAATGGCAATTAGGCCTAAGATAAATAAAACTGAAAGCTCTTCAACTTATAAGCTTGAGTCTTCATGTTTGTGGCATGGTAGACTAGGACATGTTAACTACGATGTATTGTGTAGATTAATAAACATGCAAAGCATACCTACATTCCACCTTGACCCAAAACACAAGTGTGAGATTTGTGTTGAAGCAAAAATAACAAGGTCATCCTTTCAACATATTGAAAGAAGTAACGAATCACTTGACCTAATCCACACCGACGTGTGCAACCTTAAAGGTACACCAACACGTGGTGGGAATAAATACTTCATCACTTTTGTAGATGATAACACAAGATACTGTTATGTGTATCTTCTCAAAAGTAAGGATAAAGTTAGAGAGAAATTCGCTCTCTATAAGAATGAGGTTGAAAACCAGCTTAATAGAAAGATTAAGGTGGTTCGAAGTGACCAAGGCGGTGAATATGTGTCACTGTTCGCTGAGTTGTGTGTTGAACATGGGATCAGACACGAAACAACAGCTCCTTATACTCCTCAACAAAACGGAGTTGCTGAGCGAAAGAATCGAACTCTTAAGGAGATGATGAATGTGTTGGTGCGGGAAGCATCCGACGATCGAACTCGTGTTTTGATAATGACAAAGAATTCAAAGTTAAGATGTTTTGTAGTCTAACAAGTCTACTTAAGAATTTCAGGAAAGTCCTAGCTGCGGTTAGGCAAAAGGTAAAACCCTAGGGAGTGGTAACCCTAGGTCATAGGGGGTGGTAACCCTATGCGGAAAGTCTTGGTAGGTCGATGTCTTTAGGCAAAAGTCCTAGGGGGCGGTAACCCTAGGTCGAAAGTCCTGGTGTCGCGAACCAGGTGAAAGACAGGACTAGCCAGGGAAGCGGATGTCCAGCAGAAAGTCCGGAAGCATCGAGTGTTGAGCAAAAGTCCAGTCGATCTGGAGGATCGACTGGCAATAGGTAAATCTCCTGAGTGGAGTAGGTGAGGACGCGTTCCCCGTAGAGGGAACAGTAGGCGTCGGGTCGACCTAGGGTTTCCGGTCGAAAACCCGAAGTCAGACTCGGACAGTCCGGAGACTGTCTATACTTCATTTATCATGTTTATTGTGCTAACTTTGTGTTGCAGGATATGGTTTGGGACTAACGTATCTTGCAGGTGCAAAGGAGCAACTTAAAGCCTCGGATGAATAGTGTCCGAGGCGCCTCCATGGAGCTTGGAGGCTCCTCGGGTGCAAAAGCTGAGCTGCCTTCGAAGCACCATGGAGGTAGGCGCCTTGGAAGGCGCCTTGAGCAGGGTATAAGGCGCCTCCAAGGGATGAAGTTCGACCAGTTCAGATCTGATCCACGCGGAAGACTAGGCAGCATGGAGGCGCCTTGAACAGCCTTCAAGGCGCCTTGAACACCCTTTATAAGGGGGTTTCGACCAACATCTCAAAGTATCAAGTTCTGAGCTTTCCTTCTTCAACGTGCTGCTAACAAAGTCTTTCCGAAGTGCTGTTGCGACATTCCGACGACCCGGAGCTTCAATCTTCTTCTTTCTTAAGTTGTCGGTACAAGTTTACTTCAATACTTTCAGTGTAATTTGTAATTTCTATCGTGATTATAGTTGTTGCCCACCGGAAGCGATCAAGGATCGCGGGCCTTCGAGTAGGAGTCGCCTTAGGCTCCGAACGAAGTAAAAAGCTTGTCTCTTTGTGTGTTTGTTTACTTTCCGCTGCGTGTTTTAACTCCGATATTTTCACGATTCCGATAAACGTAAAATTTAGCCACGAGCACTATTCACCCCCCCTCTAGCGCGTCTCTCGATCCAACAATTGGTATCAGAGCGGGGTCGTCTTGAATCAGTGCAACCACTATTCGAGACAATTTTTTCGTGGTTTTGTTCGGAGTCGATTAGAATTTAGCCTCATAGCTATATTCTAATTTCTTTTTACGAATCGATTTTCTGCTCAAAGCTGGTCAATACCACTTGAGCCTGTTATTTTTTCCTTCCTCCCGCGCTACTAATCCAAGACTTAGTCTTGGAATAGATCTTGTTGTTTCTGTTTTTTTGTAGATCTAAATGGCCCAACAAGAAGGATTTAGCACAGTTCGTCCCCCATTATTCTCCGGAGAAGACTTCGGATATTGGAAGGGGCGAATGGAGATTTATCTAAAGATCCAGTTCGACACCTGGATGATCGTCAAAACAGGACTGCAACTACCAATTGATACAGACGGTAAGCCTACATCCTGTGAGAACTGGGAGCCAGCATTTATCAAAAAGGTGGAAGCAGACGCCAAAGCCACCTGCACCATTCAGTGCGGTCTTACCAAAGAAGAGCTCAACAGAGTCGGTCCATTCTCCTCCGCAAAAGAGCTATGGGAGAAACTGATCGAACTTCACGAAGGCACCTCGGAAACCAAGGTAAGTAAGCATGATTTGTTACTAAATAAACTATACAATTTGAAAATGCAAGAAGGCGAGACGGCAAGCTCTTTGCACGCCCGAATTCAAGATATCCTGAATTCTCTACATGGAATCGGGCAGAAGGTAGAAAACAGAGATATAATAAGGTATGCCCTTAACTCATTCCCTAGGAGTACATTATGGGCATCAATGATAGATGCCTATAAAGTCTCTAAGGATTTGTCCTCCTTAAAATTAGACGAATTATTTAGTGAATTCGAACTCCATGAACAAACTAATGCACAGCCATCCGAGAAAGGGATTGCTTTGGTTGCAGGTACAAGTCGAACAAGGGAATCAAGAGGACGGTGAAAAGTTGAATCGGGATCAGAAGACGAACCCGATTCAGAAGATTCAGAAGATGAACTGGCCAACGAATTTGTGAATCTTGTAAAGAAACTCTACAAGAAGAAGAAGGGCTTCAACAAGAAAGATTTGAAGAAGGCAGTTCAATCCAAGGAGGCTCAACAGAACTCAAAGACAAAGTTCGAAGTCACTTGCTACGGGTGCAACCAAAAGGGGCATATAAAAGCCAACTGCCCCAATCAAAAGGAAGACAAAAAGCAAAGAAGAAGGAAAGTCCTAAAGGCAACATGGGACGAATCCTCTTCGGAGGACGAAGACGACGAACTCGACCAAACGAGTTTCTCGCATTGATGGCCCGGGACCAGATCAGCGAATTCGAGAGCGAGTCAGAAGACGACTCCGAGCAAAGCCACGGATCCACATCCATTTCCGAAGGGCCAGACTCCGCTGTAAGTATTCCTAGGCTTAATAACTTAGTCAATTATTTACTTCGCAAATTAGCCAAATCAAATTTGAAAATTAAGTCACTTCTAAAAGAAGTAAGCATTCTTAAAGGAGTAACTAACTCAAAATCTTTAACTGAAGATTCAACTCAAGTACAACAACTTGAGAAAGAAAATTCAAATCTGAAAAATCAGTTAAATGATTTAAAAATTACTTTAGAAAAGTTCTCTCTGGGCTCTAAGAATTTGGATCTAATTCTTGGGACACAAAGAGTCGTCTACAATAGAACTGGGCTAGGATATAAAAGTAAAAAGAAATATAAATCTTATTTATCCTTAATAAACAAACAAAGTAGTAAATCAGTCCAAGCATGGGTCCCCAAGTCCAAATTGATAAATCAAATTGGACTTGGCCAATACTGGGTTCCGAAGGATCAAATATACTACCTCAACAGACCATATCGAGGCCGTGATCCAGGGAAAGCTAAAATGAAAACGATCTTAATTCAAAATTCGAAATTGAATTAAAAATTCAAAATTAAATTACAAATTCAAATTTTAAAATTAAAAATCAAATTCAAAATTTAAAATTCGAAATCAAATAAAAAATTCAAAATTAAATTACAAATTCAAAATTTAAAATTAAAAATCAAATTCAAAATTCAAAATTCGAAATTAAATTAAAAATTCAAAATTAAATTACAAATTAAAATTTTAAAATTAAAAATCAAATTCAAAATTTAAAATTCAAAATTAAATTAAAAATTCAAAATTAAATTACAAATTCAACAAGTCGAAATTATGAAAATGAAAAGTAGATGGAGGATCAAAACTAGCTGGCACCTCCAACTGAACTACCCGACAGGGTAACTGAACCTAATTTACCCGGAATGGGTAAAACAAGAATAGATTACCCGGCAGGGTAATTAAGGTTAGATTAAAACGGGATAAGTTTAACTTGAACCACAGTACTGGTGAAGTTTTTGGATGATAGTACGTTAGGGAAGCTTGGGCATCGCATGTCTAGGAAGATATGGCTTCGACCTGGTGCATTTGGCCAAGTGGAACTGACCGAAGCTACCCTTAAATGGATCCTAATTAGTTAAACCAAGGTTTAGTATTAAGTTCAATGGGTAGGACTATTTGGAAAACCTCGAAGGCATTGTTACTTTAATGAGTTCCTTGTGACTCACCATAGCCCAGAAGTTTATCCAAAGAATGCTTACTTGTTGAACCCAAAGCTAAACCTGAATCTAACAAGTGAACCTCAATTCATCTCACAATAATTATAGGATTCCCTGATTGAGAATTTAGATCGGGTGAGATGACTAAGTAATTAAAACCAAACTGATAATTAATTTAAATTATTTTAAACTTAAATTTTAAAATTATTTTAAAAAAAAACTTAAATTTCAAAATTATTTTAACTAAAATTTCAAATAATTCATTATTTTAAAAACTTAAATTTCAAAATTATTTTAAATTAAAACTTCAATAGACATAAGTGTTTATTAAATTATCTTAAATACAATAAGATAGAAAATTTAAGGAATCTGCTTCAATCACGCTATCTTTAATCCATTAATAAGAAACCAATTCAACTACTTCATGTGTAGGAATTGGATCAATGGATATTGGATAGTGGATGCTCCAGACATATGACTGGAGAGTCTAGGATCAGTTGAAGTTTACCAAACTCAAGTACAAGAGTCTAGGATCAGTTGCATTCGGCAACAACGGTAAACTTAAAGTAATCGGAAAAGGTAATATTGAACTTAGTTCCGATTTCATTATTCGAAATGTTTTATTGGTTGAAAGTTTTAACTTTAATTTACTAAGTATAAGTCAATTGTGTGACAGCGAATACCTAGTTAATTTTGATAAATCTGGATGTCTAGTTAAAAATATTGAAAATCCAGAAATTAAACTTAAGGGACTTAGGAAAAATAATATCTACACAATTGATTTATCAATATCCTCAATAAAGTGTCTCCTGACACAACAAGAGGAAACCTAACTGTGGCACAGAATGCTGGGTCACACACACACAAGACTTATTTCAAAAATAAGTCAAAATGGTCTAGTTAGAGGGTTGCCCAAATTAAAATTTATTGAAAATTCAATCTGTGATGCATGTCAAAAAGGAAAACAAACCAAGTCAACCCACAAGTCAACTAACCTAGAAAGATCCAACACCATACTTGAGCTCCTTCACTTTGATCTATTTGATTCACATGGAGCCAAATCACTAAACAAGAACCAATATTGCTTAGTAATAATTGATGACTACTCTAGGTACACTTGAGTAAAATTTCTAAAAATAAAAGATGAAACCTGTGAAATATTTAGTAATTTTTGCAACTTAACGGAAAATGAAAAAGATACTAAAATTAAAAGAATAAGAAGTGATCACGGAGGGGAATTTGAAAATCATAAGTTCACCCAATTTTGTAAAATAAATGGATACCAACATGAATTTTCATGTCCTAGAACCCCCCAACAAAATGGACTAGTGGAACGTAAAAATAGAACATTACAAGAAGCAGCTAGAACTATGTTAAATGAATATCACTTAAATCATTAATTTTGGGCTGAAGCGATAAATACTGCAAATTACATTCAAAACATAATTTTAATTAATAAATTTCACAATAAAACAGCATATGAACTCTACTATAATAAAATTCCCAATCTAAACTATCTAAAGGTATTTGGGTGTAAAGTTCATATTTTAAATACTAAAGATTACTTAGGAAAATTTACACCCAAAACTAACCAAGGAATATTCTTAGGATACTCCTCTACCAGTAGAGCCTTTAGAGTATATAATCAAAATACCTTGAAAGTTGAAGAAACAACTAATGTAATATTTGATGAAGAAAATAACTTACCTAATATAAATACAAATATTGACACTAATCCAAGAGCTGTAGATGATGATGAAATCCAACCTAATCTTAATGAGTCAGAAGAACCAGTTTCTGACTCACAGATAAGACCAACTAGAATTAGCACCTCTCACCCACCTGATCAAATTTTGGGTGACCCAAACCTAGGAGTCAGAACTAGATCGTCCTATAGAAACCTTAGTCAGATTGCTCTAATTTCTAAAATTGAACCTAAAACTATAGAAGAAGCCCTGCCTGATCCAGACTGGATCATTGCAATGCAGGAAGAATTAGCTCAATTTGAGAGAAACCAAGTCTGGGACCTTGTACCTAAACCCATAGATAAATCAATAATAGATACTAAATGGGTTTTTAGGAACAAGTTGGATGATCACGGTAATATAGTAAGAAACAAGGCAAGGTTAGTAGCCAAAGGGTTTAGTCAAGTCGAAGGCTTAGACTATGATGAAACCTATGCTCCAATAGCTAGACTCGAGTCAATTAGGATGTTATTAGCCTATGCAGCCAATAAAGGATTCAAATTGTACCAAATGGACGTTAAGTCAGCCTTTTTAAATGGTTTTATCAAAGAAGAAGTCTACGTAAGCCAACCTCCAGGTTTTGAAGATATAGACTACCCCAATCACGTATTTAAATTAAAAAAGGCACTATATGGACTAAAACAAGCCCCTAGAGCATGGTATGAAAGATTATCTAATTACTTAATATCCAAAGAATTTAACCAAGGACAAATCGATCCTACTTTGTTCATGAAAATCATAGGAAAAGACATCTTTATAGCCCAAATCTATGTTGATGACATAATCTTTGGTTCAACTAATTCAAAATTTTTGAAAGAATTTGTTAAATTAATGGAAAGTGAATTTGAAATGAGCATGGTCGGAGAACTCAACTTTTTTTTTAGGCTTACAAATAAAACAAACCAAAGATGGAATCTACATTTATCAAACTAAATATGCTAAGGAGTTAATCAAAAAATTCAGCATGGAAAATTCAAAAATTATAAATACTCCAATGGCAACCAACATAAACATTGACTCTGACCCTGAAGGAAAACCTGTAGACCCAAAATACTATAGAAGTGTCATAGGTAGTTTACTTTATCTAACTGCAAGTCGACCTGACATACTGTTTGCAGTAGGTATGTGTGCAAGATACCAATCATGTGCAAAAGAGTCACACTTAACATATGTTAAAAGAATACTTAGATATATTAAAGGAACTCTAAATGTAGGACTTTGGTATCCAAGAACTTGCACCTTTGACCTTTATGGATATTCTGATTCAGACTATGCTGGGTGCAAGTTAGATAGGAAAAGTACAAGTAGTAGTTGTCAAATTCTAGGTCAGTGCCTAGTAAGTTGGTCAAGCAGAAAGCAACATTGTGTTGCTTTATCCACTACAGAAGCTGAATACATAGCTCTAGGAGAATGTGCATCTCAATTGTTATGGATGATGCATACACTAAAAGACTATCAACTAGACTATAAAAATACTAAAATCTTTATTGATAATATCAGCTCGATTAATCTGACCAAAAATCCTATTCACCATTCTAGAACCAAACATATAAAGGTAAAACACCACTTTGTAAGGGATCATGTAGCTAAAGGTGAAATTGCACTCAACCATGTTGAGTCCAAATCAAACCTAGCTGACATCTTTACAAAACCCTTACCTGAACTTGAGTTCAGTGGACTTAGAAGGCAAATAGGAATGTGTTGGGTAGAGTAGATGTCTTGCCATTATTTCTATTATTTTTTTTCAAATTCCAAAAAAAAAAAACAGTTTTCAAAACTCCAATTTTTTTCCTAGATTTTAAAATTCTGGAATTAACCTAGGTTTTCCCCCTAGATATCATGTTCCCCTAGAATTAAGCCAGAGCATCTCACAAGCATCTAGGTTTACCTTGATTGTGATTGAAAAACATAGAACGGCGTGAGATGCATAGGGTATAGCCTGAACTCAAGAATGCTTATATCTGTGCATCAATATGAGTCTGGGCGTTAAATATGCAATAAACATTAATCAAGTTAAATTCTCCAGCTCTAGTCAAGTCTATCTGGACCAAAATAATTTAACTTGACTAACCTAGTGAAAGCTACTGTCCTGTAGACAATCAACAAGTAACTAAAGGTTAGACAGTTGGTAAAGAACACTCATTTTTTAAGCATATTTTGTTCTTTATGGCTCTGATACCTAGTAAATCAATCTAGTAAACATGACTTATGCTTGGACCTAAGGACCAACTAAACTTAAATAAATAAATAACCTTATCCTCAAACTTAAGCTAAGTTCCAATTGACCTTAACTTTCACACCCTATTGAACATAGCTAAACTGTTGACCTTAATTGTGGACAACTCAATCAAATATCTATAATTGTCCATTTTTGAGTTATGGCAAAGGGGGAGAGTAGCAAAAGTAAATATGTGAACATAAATTCAAGTTAAAATTAAAAAAATTAGGGAGGCAAAAGTTAAGGGGGAGCAAAAGTTAAGGGGGAGCATATAGGTACCTTGTTCATCTATACTTAGCAGATTTGCCTGTGCTAAAAATGTCTATCTATTCGTTTATTTACTTAACTTTGAATTTGAGTTGCCATAATAAAAAAGGGGGAGATTGTTGGTGCGGGAAGCATCCGACGATCAAACTCGTGTTTTGATAATGGCAAAGAATTCAAAGTTAAGATGTTTTGTAGTCTAACAAGTCTACTTAAGAATTTCAGGAAAGTCCTAGCTACGGTTAGGCAAAAGGTAAAACCCTAGGGAGTGGTAACCCTAGGTCATAGGGGGTGGTAACCCTATGCGGAAAGTCTTGGTAGGTCGATGTCTTCAGGCAAAAGTCCTAGGGGCGGTAACCCTAGGTGGAAAGTCCTGGTGTCGCGAACCAGGTGAAAGACTGGACTAGCCGGGGAAGCGGATGTCCAGCAGAAAGTCCGGAAGCATCGAGTGCTGAGCAAAAGTCCAGTCGATCTGGAGGATCGACTGGCAACAGGTAAATCTCCTGAGTGGAGTAGGTGAGGACGCGTTCCCCGTAGAGGGAACAGTAGGCGTCGGGTCGACCTAGGGTTTCCGGTCGGAAACCCGAAGTCAGACTCGGACAGTCCGGAGACTGTCTATACTTCATTTATCATGTTTATTGTGCTAACTTTGTGTTGCAGGATATGGTTTGGGACTAACGTATCTTGCAGGTGCAAAGGAGCAACTTAAAGCCTCGGATGAATAGTGTCCGAGGCGCCTCCATGGAGCTTGGAGGTGCCTCGGGTGCAAAAGCTGAGCTGGCACCTTCAAGGCGCCTTGGAAGGCGCCTTGAGCAGGGTATAAGGCGCCTCCAAGGGATGAAGTTCGACCAGTTCAGATCTGATCCACGCGGAAGACTAGGCAACATGGAGGCGCCTTGAACAGCCTTCAAGGCGCCTTGAACACCCTTTATAAGGGAGTTTCGACCAGCATCTCAAAGTATCAAGTTCTGAGCTTTCCTTCTTCAACGTGCTGCTAACAAAGTCATTCCGAAGTGCTGTTGCGACATTCCGACGACCCGGAGCTTCAATCTTCTTCTTTCTTAAGTTGTCGGTACAAGTTTACTTCAATACTTTCAGTGTAATTTGTAATTTCTATCGTGATTATAGTTGTTGCCCACCGGAAGCGATCAAGGATCGTGGGCCTTCGAGTAGGAGTCGCCTTAGGCTCCGAACGAAGTAAAAAGCTTGTCTCTTTGTGTGTTTGTTTACTTTTCGCTGCGTGTTTTAACTCCGATATTTTCACGATTCCGATAAACATAAAATTTAGCCACGAGCGCTATTCACCCCCCCCCCCTCTAGCGCGTCTCGATCCAACAGAATGCTCTTCTATTGAGCTCTGGATTGCCAGAGTCCATGTGGGGGGAAGCTTTGTTAACAGTTAATTACCTTTTAAATAAGGTGCCCCGAAAGAAAATAGATAAGAGCTCTTATGAGTTATGGAATGGAAGACAGCCGTCCTACAAATATTTACGAATGTGGGGGTGTCTTGCCAAAGTGTTGGTGCCTGATCTGAAAAGGATTAAGATAGGACCAAAGACTGTTGATTGCATATTTATTGGATATGCACAAAACAACACTACGTATAGATTTTGTGTGTATGAGTCACACATACCGGAGATACACAAGAACTTGATAATCGAATTGAGAAATGCCTCGTTCTTTGAGCATGTGTTTCCGTATAAGACCCGAGAGGATGCTAGCTCCTCAAAACGGACATATGAAACACAAGGCGAAGAAGAAGATAATGAACCAGTTGAGGTTGAGCTTAGACGGAGTAAAAGAGCTCGGGTAGAAAAATCCTACGAATCAGATTTTATCACTTTCATGCTGGAAAGTGAGCCCCGGAGTTACTTATAGGCAGTAAGCTCTTCTGATGGATCTCACTGGAGAGAGGCAATTGCATCTGAGATAGAATCAATCTTGCAAAATCACACTTGGGAACTCGTGGATCTTCCTCCGGGAAGTAACCCACTAGGTTGCAAGTGGATCTTCAAGAAGAAAATGAAATCAGATGGCACAATCGATCAATACAAGGCCAGATTGGTAATCAAAGGATATCGGCAACGAGAAGGCCTTGATTACTTCGATTGTCGAGAATAACTTCCATTAGAGTATTGTTGTCTATTGCCGCTCTATGGAATCTCGAAATACATCAAATGGATGTAAAGACAGTCTTTCTAGATGGTGATTTAGAAGAGAAAATCTACATGAACCAACCTGAGGGGTTTTCTATGCCAAGACAGGAAAACAAGGTCTGTAGACTGGTGAAGTCATTATATGGTTTGAAACAAACACCAAAGCAGTGGCATGAGAAATTTGATAATGTCATGAAGGAATATGGATTCAAGATCAATGAATGTGATAAATGTGTCTACATGAAAGTCACAGAGAATGAATACGTCATCTTGTGCCTATATGTAGATGACATACTTATCATTGAGAGTAATGATAAGATAATCAAATCCACTAAAGATATGTTAAACTCAAGATTTGACATAAAAGACATGGGCCTAGCTGATATGATTCTAGGAATCAAAATTCTTAGAATGATAGAAGAACTTGTTCTTAGTCAATCTCATTACGTGGATAAGATTCTTGAGAAATTCACCAAGGGTGATACTGCGTTGGCACAAACGCCGATAGATACGAGTCAACATCTATCGAAAAATCGAGGTGAAAGTATCTCTCAGATAGAGTACTCTCGAGTGATTGGAAGTCTGATATACTTGATGAGTTGTACACGACCAGACTTGGCCTACGTAGTAAGCAAGCTGAGTAGATACACGAGTAATCCCGGTGTTGAGCACTAGAAAGGGATAACAAGAGTACTGAGGTACTTAAGGTATACTCGTAAATATGGACTGCACTATACAAGATATCCTGCTGTGATCAAAGGATACAACGATGCAAGTTGGATATTTGATATAAAAGACTCCAAGTCTACGAGTGGATATGTCTTCACTCTAGCTGGTGCAGTCATTTCCTGGAAATCTTCTAAGCAACCCGTAATAACCAGATCCACGATGGAATCTGAGTTTATAGCTCTTGACAAATGTGGTGAAGAGGCTGAATGGCTACGACAATTCTTAGAAGATATTCCACGATGGCTGAAACTAGTGTCGGTGATTTGCATACATTGCGATAGTCAATCGACAATCGGCCAGGCACAGAACCATCTATATAATGGTAAGTCTAGACATATACGTCGTAGACATAATACCATTAGACAACTACTCTCAACTGGAGTTATCACTGTTGACTATGTGAAGTCAAAAGATAACCTAGCGGATCCGCTAACCAAGGGGTTAAATCGAGAGTTAGTTGCAAGCTCATCAAGAGGAATGGGGTTGATGCCGTTGTTAGTGATTAGTGCAGAGGACACCCAACCTATGCTGACTAGAGATCCCAAGAACTAGGTTCAAAGGAACAACTAATCTGCACTGACTAGACACATTGTGTGGGGGTAGGACAATGAAACAGTGACTAGACCAGGGTAAGCCAATGGACTTTTAATGATCAAAAATAGTAGATGGTAACTCTTGAGGGATCGCCTATGTGAGAAAGAAGTGGGGTCGCTTCGAAGATAATTAGAGGCACAATTCTTAGAGCTTCTCACAGAACCAGGTATGTTCAAGGCCAAGAACGAACACACTCATGAGAACTGAGTTGTATCAAGGAGAGTCTTGGGTGAGATTTGTCACTGTTTACACAGACGGTAGTATAGTTCAAGGACATCGTGTCTATTATCAGCCAATAAGCAACCAAATCTTCACAAGGGAAGGTTCAAAGGGTAAAACCTACCTATCCTATACTTGACTCAACTGTTGAATGCTATCACATTCCCTATCTCCATTCATGTGGGGGATTGTTGATTAAGTGTGAATGAAGAAGAGGTGGAAGAGAATAAGCTCCATTGTGAATGGGACTTTAGTCCCACATTGAGAGTTTCAAGGCACTTTTGTTGGTTTATATTGATTCACATACATTGAGGATGTGAACAAATACATGGGGAGAGACTCTCTCTCATGCGTGGGTGCGCAGGGGAGTGCAAATCCAGCGCCTGGATTGCACTGAACCGACCTGCGCATACGAATGTCGGACCGATCAGAGCAAAAATTTGTCCAAGTGGAACAACCAACATTTTGTCACATGAATCTTTTTGCTGCTTGTGTAACGGATGCATTAAAGAAAGATTAATGCAGAATCAAAACGACCAAGTGAAAGTAATGATCATTAATTAATCATTAATGTTGTCCTTTGGTCTTGAGCTCCTATATAAGGAGGCTGTGGCCACAAGCAAAAGGTTCGAAGATAACACAGTGAAGCAAGCAGAAGCTCTCCACCTTATTCCCCTCCTCTATCACGCAATTCCTGCTCGACAGAGCGCCCGTGATAGCGTTCGGGTACCACTCAGTTCGCCGTGACCACCAGTGCTTGGTGGAGTTCACAGTCGACCGTTGTATCCTGGGAAACAGACGACCCGAGTAAACCTCAAAGCACAGCCGGAGGTGGGCGAATCTGTTTCAAGGAAACTACTATTTGCAGGCCTCGGTCAGCTCGCCCGGTCGGTCTCTTTGTCCGACCGACGACCTTACTACCCAATCGGCCTTTCTGCTCTACAGATCCGGTCTTCTGGTCTGTCAAGACTGCTCTATCCTGGTCTGTCGATTCTGCTCTAACCAACCTGGTCATTCTGCTCTAACAGACCTGGTCTGCCGCTCTGGTCTGCCACTCTGGTCTACCGCTCTGCAGACCTGCTCTGCCACTTTGGTCTACCACTCTACAAACCTGCTAGACTGCTCTGGTTTGCCGCTCTGCAGACCTGGTCTTTCACTCTACAGACCTAGTCTTCCGCTTTGGTCTGCCACTCTACAGACCTGCTCTTCCGCTCTGCAGACTTAGTCTTCCGTTCTGGTCTGCTGCTCTGCAGACCTGCTCTACCGCTCTGCAGACCTGCCTTATCGCTCAGCTATGCTGCGTTACGGAAATCATCCCCTGCTGGCAGCCTAAGATTATCCGCTCAGGTCATTTCGACTGTAAGTTGAATTTAAATTCCGTGTAAGTTTTAAATTCAACTAAGTTCCCTAAAATCTCCAGCAATAGATTGTTTGGTTTCTAACACGAAGTACTAACAATTTCTCCCTTTTTGATGTATATCAACCCAAGTTCAAGTTAGGGTTAAACAAACAAAGAAAATAGTAATATGATGAATGAATTGTAATTAGAATGAATTACATAAGTGAATGAATTAAGCAACTCAATAAAATTACATAACAACTACTCCCCCTTAACTTGTACCTATGTATCCCCCTTTGATCACATCAAAAAATGAAAAAAAAAAAACATAAATAGTTAGAAAAATTTGATATAAATTTCTAGGGATACATAACACGAATTTTCAGTAGGCTGATATTGCTCAAAAATAATTGTCATACATTTTTTATTTTTCATAATTAATCTTCTATTTTGAGAAAATTAGTTTATAGGTTCTAAAAATCTTAAAACTTTTTATCGAAATTAAATAGGTAATGTTTGATCAGAACAAAAATTTTCACAGAAGGAAATTATGTAATCTAAGAAAAATGATTTATTTCTAAAAATTTTTCTAATTTTTTAAGATGTGGAAAACACATAGTTTAATAGCAGAAAATTTTCAATTATCTATTTATTTTAAATTTTTAATTTAAAAATATGATTTTCATAAAGTAATTTGTAATATTTAAAAAATTCAAAAGAATTTGTAAGGACAGAGAATATCATATCTCATCGTAAAAAAAATAAAGTTTTCAAAAATAAATCTGAAATTATTTTTAATTTTCAATATACTATTTTTATTAATGAATTCATAGAAAATAATTGAACGGTAAATTTTTTTTAAAATATTTTCTAATTGAGACAAGTAAAAAAATGAAATTTAGTCTAAAAAAGATTTTGGAATCCAATAGAGGTTCCTACCTACTAGATTTATTAAAAATTTTGGAAGTATATAATTTCTAGGGATTTTCTTAATCTGCCCCTGGTGATTTCTAACATACCAGTTAATTTTACCATAATTTTTAAATTTTGATTTTTTGACAACTATTCGAATTCAAATATGCATAGTCATTTTCTAATTTTTTTATTTGTGCTTTTAATTTATCATTTTCATTTTTGAGTTTATCATACAATTCTAGTGGACATGCATTAGCTAATTTTCTTTTTAGATCCACATTTTGCTTCTTTAAATTATTATTTTTAGATTTTAGCTTATATAGAGATCTAGTCATTAAAGTCATTCCAGAATACAGTTTATCAAGGGGTAGAAGGCATACCGCACTTATCATGTCATGTTTGAAGTTAGATGCTCCTCCTTCTCTACTACTTTCTTCAGATGTAGCTTCCCCTTCATCGATACTTTCTTTTTGGTGACTCGCCAAAAGTGCTAGTCTGACATACTCCTCCAGTTTGAACTCTGATGATAACTAATCCCATGTTGCCTACAGAATTTTGTACTTTGGTTTGCTTGGTCCGTTGTTCTTCTCCTTCTTCTTTAGTTTTGGGCAGTCATCTTTGATGTTCCCTTTTTCTTGACAATTATGGCACCATACTTTCGTTTTCTCGGAACAAACTTCTTAGCCTGCGACTTTTTAAACTTATTAGATTTAAAAAACTTAGTGAATTGTCTTACTATGAAGGTTACTTCATCTTCGTCAATCGATGAGTTTGAGTCTAGTCTGCTTTTCTAGGCTTGTAGTGCTAGGTTCTGACTTCGCCCCTTTCTTTGTCCTACATATCAAGATTCATGTAATTTAAAAGTGGAAAAAAGACTTTCTAATGTACTTACCTCGAGATCTTTAGAGATATAGTAGGAGTCTACTATAGATGTCCATTTCGGTGTTCTCAGGAATGTATTTAAAGCATACCTTTATGCGCCCGGATTAGTTACCATTTCTTCGAGGTTTGTTAATCCGATGATTAGTTCTTTGATTCTTCCATGTAGATGAGCAACCGATTCACCTTCTTTCATCTGGAGGTTGCTAATTTAGTTCTGGAGTAGCTCCCGTCTTGTGAGTTTTACTTCTGACGTTCCTTCATGTAGCTCCAGGAACTTCTACCAAAGATCTTTTGTTGATTCGTAGGTTCTGATTTGACTGACTTCCTAGGGTGGAAGTACACTCAGCAGGTGGAACTCAACTCGTCCGTTTACTACGAAATCAGTTTGTTCTTTTTTGGTCCATTGGTATTCCTCCTTTTCATTTCCGTGTTGGTCTTTAGGAGCTACAAAATCATATTTTATTAATAAAAGTAATTCAAAATCAGTCTTAAAAATACCTCCATTCGTTTCTTCCATATTGCAAAGTCCCCCTCAAATTTGACGGGTAGATGTTAAGTCTGGCCATCGTCTTTATACTTCAGTCGGTGATTAGTCCTTTAGAAGTGGTTGGGCTCTGATGTCACTTGTTGGAACAGGTAAGTCGGCAATAAGGAAGTGAAATGCCTGTATAATAAAAATAAACCTTTTTCGACTTCTAACTCTAATTAGTAGTACAATTATAACAACAAATTAAATGAATAACTTAAAAAAAAGGCAAAAGAGTTTCTTGGTTACAGCCTAGATGATTGTTAATCCAAGGAAAAAGGAAGCACTAAAAATCTCCTTCGTTGAAGGCGAAGAAACCTCTTACACTCTTTAAACGTTTAGGAATAATCTAGGAAATGAATACTTGAGTTGTTGTTAATTTCCTAAATCCAAGGGTCTTTTTATAGCCCCTGGAAAACTCTATCCGCAGCTTAAAGGTGCCTTCCACTAGTTCCAAAGCACCTCCAATGTGATAACTCTTATTCGCCAAAGATAAAAGTTTATTTTCGGCCAACGACTATCGAAGGCTCCTCCAACAGGTTGGAAGGCGCCTTCACACTGTTCATCGAAGGCGCCTTCCAAGCCATGGAAGACACCTTCCAAGAGGCATTGAAGGCGCCTTCCAGTCCATTGAAGGCGCCTTCCATAGGGAAACTCAGCTCAATAGCTGATTGCTTCGCTTGGGTAATTCTCTGGCTAACTGGAGTTGAGCTCACTCGAATCAAACTCCAACCTTCTCCTCGAGCAGACTTCCTTCCTGGCTTCACGTCCCTCGAACGTCGCGTACGTTCTTCTCATCCACCGGTGTACTCTTCCACAGCATCTCATCCCTCAGATGCACCAAGCCCGCCAACTCCTTTCCTGTGTCATTCTTCTATCTAGCTGCATCTTCCACTCGACTTCTTGTGTTCTTAAGCTCCTGCACACTTAGATACAAGGATCAAATACAATAGGACATAATTGGACTTGGTTGACCATATCAAAATAACCACAGGGTACTAACATAGTCGACTAGTATCTTTATCAGTCGACTGGTGGCAGGAAAATAACTTGGTGTTTTCCTCTTGAGCTTTATTTAATAGAGCTCGGGGTGCTTGGGAATGGTTGATAAAATTAGTGGTGGTTAACCCTAATTAGAGTCTCCAAGTGCTCAAGTGATCTAGTATGGTCATGTGCGAGTTTTGGTGAGGTTTCTCCACCCATAAGGAGCTACGCGATCTAGCCGAAAGTTCTCCGAAGAATCATCCACTGACAAATTGGGATCGTCCAACTTACGAGCAACCATAGAGTAGGAATAAGTGATCTCCGAACCAAGTTACATAAATATATTATAGGTTTGATTGTCTTTGTTATTGCCTCTAGGTATAGCTTTATATTTGTTAGTTTTGTTTTATATTTTCATAGTAGACTAACAAACATAGGAAGTGGCGATTTGAGTGATCGACTATTTATCCCCTCTAGCTGGGCATCAAGGTTCCAACAGGTGAGTCTCTAGTTGAAGATCCCTAGGATGGCTTAATTCCGAAGCAGCCTTCCTAGTGGCATTCAAATAAATTCTTGGGGAAACTCCATTGGCTATTTGGACTTGGATCCTCGCTCGACAGTAGGTGATTCTTCAAATGATATGGGAGGTGTGGTAGGTTCTTTCAAAGGGGAGGGAACTGTTACCTGCTGCTTTTGCACCAACGCCTACACTTTGGCTAGCACAAGCAAATCGAAATCTTCTTGTGACAAAATGATGGTCACTCTTCCGGTGTCATTCATCTTCATGTTTCAACTTAGGCGGAGAGGTTCCCACAGACGACGTCAAATTTAATCTCGTCTGAAAGTGGTGAGGATGGATAATTGGTGACGTAGCGTGAAGATGGGTTGACTCCAACAACTCTTGAGAAAAGAGGGAAATCGTCAGTCAACAGGCCAGGGGGAGTCTCTAGTGTAGCTACTCCGATAGTTAAGTCACAACCGGTGGCGGCACAAAGCAAGCAACAGCAAGTAGAAGAAGAAGATGCGTAAATATATGTATGCTAAGTCCCTAGTAAATCTAGTTAGAGCCTATAGTGGGTTCACAAAGGAAAAACCCAATCGCCAAGACCGATCAAGAATGGGAGAGTTGGGACCCTAGTAAGACCGGAGTTGGGTCCCTAGTAAGACCAACCCGAACCAAGAATGAGGTCTGCATGGAACCTATCAGATTGGCAAGGTCGATTAGGAATGTGGACCCTATAGGCTAGCTGTTTGGCTCTTTTGACCTATCGTGGACTTTAACCGCCATTTATACCACCATTATTTATCCCTTTTTCTTCATATTGGCTTTTTCCCTATTCACGGAAATAGGTACATATATATATAAAAATTGGTTTGAGAGATAAGACTCTCAAACCGTATGTCAAAACCATACAGCATTAAGAGTTTAATCCTCAACATCTGAGGTAAACTCCACAATCAGCTCTCTCTCTCTTGTCACAAGGTCAACACCACATGAGCACATGACACCCAATGTGGTGGATACACATCACACTTGTATGCAATCAAAAACAAAACCACACATGACACTACACGTTCGAAGTCCACAATTGGACTTTGCATTTAAACTAACATCAAGAAAAACTACAAAATCAAGCACCATGTAGTTACCAAACCATGTACAGATGCAAGCCAAAGCCACAAGTAAGGTTCGGACAGCAAGCCAAAGCCATGGATGCAAGGCATGCACAGACAGCAAGCATAGTGAACTCTAAAACAGCAACATCAGCATTATAGCTTTCGTTTCCTTCAAGTACAGTCAGCATTATACTTCCAAACACCCTCCAACAACGGCCTACAACTTGCAAATAAAGAGTTCTAAGGAGGTTTCAAGTTCGTAGATATGTATTTAGACTTTCTGAAATAGTCAATCCATATTTAGTGCAATGTTTTGGTATCGATATCTATTTCTAGCTTTTCATGTATAATAAATTAAATTAGAGATGATTAAATACCGAATCAATATCTTTCTACCAATTACACTTTACATTCACACTTACATCAAGAAATAGATAGCTTTGCATTCCCTATTCACAATATCATAACAATGTCTGTAGGTAGGTACCTTTTGAATATATACATAATTCGACAACGTAAAATGAGCGGTAATTTTTTAAATAAGACAAGCAAAAAGTTAAAATAAAAATTAAAAAAAAACTTTTGAGAGCGAGGATATAATGGGAATGCGATTGGGATATTATAAAAATTATGGACGTAAATGAGAAATTCCAAAATCTAATATGATTTTGATATTATTGCTATGATTAGATTAGACAAGTAGGTAGATACTCTGTCCCATCGGACGGTGATGGTATCTTCAAAATTTATAATATCCTTGTAATATAATATGGCATGTTCGATTAATGAGGGGACACATATATGATTATTGAGAAACTCTATAAAACAGGCATATCTGTTCAGACAAGAAATAAGTCCTAAACTTTATAACGACATGGCTTTCTTCCCTATCTTTTTCCTTCTTCCCCTTCTCTTCCTCCTGCTGCGATTCAGGAAAAAACAGATCTCCGGAAGTACCAACCTTCCCCCCTCACCTCCAAGGCTTCCTCTCATCGGCAACCTCCACCAGCTCGGTGCCTTCCTCCACCAGTCCCTCGCCGCCCTCTCCCGCCTCCACGGCCCTGTCATGCTCCTGCACCTCGGCAACGTCCCCACCCTCGTCGTATCCTCCCCCGACGCCGCTAGCGACGTCCTCCGCCACCAGGACGTCGTATGCGCGGGACGTCCCGCCATCACGCCGGCCAAGATCCTCCTCGATGGCGACATAGCCTTCGGCCCCTACGGAGAATACTGGAGGCAGCTCCGCAAGATCTGCAGCGTCCACTTGCTGAGCTCCAAGCGGGTGCAGTCCTACCGCCGCGCAAGGGAGGAGGAGGTGGCAGCCATGGCGGCGGCCATAGCGGCGAGGGCCTCGACCACTATAAATCTATCCGAAATCATATATTCCTTCACCAACGACTTGATCTGCCGAGTGGTGTCGGGAAAGTTCAAGAGAGCGGAAGGGCGGAGCCGAGTTTTCGCAGAGTTGATTCACCAGAACTCGGAGCTGCTGGTGGCGGTGTACCTCGGGGACTACTTCCCGTGGCTGGGGTGGGTGGATGGGTTGCTGGGTTACGTGACGAGGGCGAGGAAGATCAGGAAGAGGTGGGAGGAGCTGCTGGATCAGGTGGTCAAGGAGCATGCTGACCGATCGTCGTCAAATATAGACGGTCACGATGAGAAGGAGGAGGAGAAGGATTTCGTGGACGTTTTGATGTCGCTGCAGGACAAGAACGAGTTTGTCCTCGAGCCAGGAAACCTCAAGTCGCTTCTTATAGTAATTAAATATTGATCGATCCTTCTTGTAGTGATTTTCTGACGATTCAAACTAGAACTGATCTGTTTTTCTTTGGGATGTTTCTTTCTGCGACATTTGCAGGATATTTTCGGAGGTGGAACAGACACAACTTACATTACTTTAGGATGGGCCATGGTCGAACTCGTTCGCAATCCTCTCGTCATGCAGAAATTGCAAGAGGAAGTGAGAAGGATAGCGAACAGAAAGAGCCTTGTCAAAGAGGAAGACCTCCACCAAATGACCTACTTGCTGGCCGTAATCAAGGAGGTCCTGCGGCTGCACCCCCCACTTCCATTATTGCTGCCGCGAGAAACGTTGAATGACTGCATGATTCAAGGCTACAGCATACCCAAGAAGACGGTAATCTTAGTGAACGCGTGGGCGATTGGTAGAGATCCAAAGCATTGGGACGCGCCTGAGGAGTTTAGGCCGGAGAGGTTCTTGGACGGCACGGTGGACTTCAATGGAACTGATTTCCGGTACATGCCCTTCGGATCGGGACGAAGAGTTTGCCCGGGACTGCAATTCGCCATTTCTTCGTTGGAGCTTGCACTGGCGAACCTGGTGCATCAGTTTGATTGGGAGCTGCCTGCTGGGATGGAGAAGGAGGAGTTCCACACGAGAGAAGCTCCTGGACTGGTAGCGGAACGAGAAGGGAAACTTCATCTTGTTGCCAAACCATGGAGTAATTGATCAGAAGAGTAGCTATATATGCACCAGATAGCTAAATAAAGATGTCTGTGAATGTGGTGATTCTTTTGCTATTTTCAAGACTCGTGAGCAAATAAAAAAAATGTTGAATCTAGAGTAATCGGTTTGATTAGACATAAATTTTTTTATTAGAATAAATCAAGAAAGAACGCCTATATCAAGTGGCTTAGAAGTCTAATATCTCGTGATTGTGATTTTCATTTTTTTTTTAAAAAAAACTCATATACAGTACTCTGAAGTCAAACGGTGAATGTGACAACCGGATACCCTTCACACCACATAGCCAAATAACAATAATCTATGTAATGTAGTTCACCAAAGCAATTAATAAGTAATGGATTTCATGTTTTTCTGATTTTCTCTGGATCTGATAGATTTGAGTCTATCTCAAATATGGTGCATAGCCTTGTCTTTTCCTTTGTCCATTTTAATATATTTTAATATGATAAGATTAATTCTCGTTGTTACTGTATTGTAATATTATATATGCTATACAATTTTATAGAAAAATATTTTTTTTTGGGCACGATCTTAATTTATTTATTATGATAAAAGATGAGTATATTCATCTCAATTACTAATCTTTGAAATATTAACTAATACATAAAGATCTTAATTCATTTATGAAATTTATGGGAATTGTGTTGGAACCCTTATTTTACAAGATATTGGTAAGTATAAAAATTTTAGATGATAATTTCATTTAAAAAAGGAAACCTAAAAAAAATAAAAAATTTGTTGTTCCGTTCTATCAAAAATAAGGTGCATTGCCTTGTCTTTTTCTTTGTCCAATTTAATGTATTTTAATATGATAAAATTAATGCTCGCTTTTTAATGTATTTTAATATTATCGTATTATAAATGCTATACAGCTTTATAGAAAAAATTCCTTTTTGGTGCTATCTGAATTCATTTATGGGAATTGTGCTGTAACGTCATATTGTAAGACTATTTTAGAAGATATTGGTAGTTATAAAAAAAATTTAAATGATAATTTGATTAACAAAAGGAAACCTTCAAATAAATAAATAAATAAATAAATATATATATATATATATATATATATATATATATATATATATATATAATGTCATATTTTTATTATATTATTAGTTTATTATTATACAGAAATCTTTCATACTTACTATATAGATATTCTCTTTAATTATCTTTTCGAATTCATTCCAAAACCCTTGCCAATATTTTCATTGTCAATTGTGTCATTTTCGATCACCGGAATTCAGAATTGATTATATATTCAGAAAGTCTGCGACCTAAATTTTCTATTGATAATTTAGTAACAAAATCTTGAAATAATATCGCAACCTTGAACCAAGTTGTCGGCCCTTGTTTCTCATCGTAGCTACACACGAACGTATTCACTATCGTTGTCTCGTTGACCATCATGCAACCTGGGACAATGATTTCTAGAAAATTTTAAGCTCGATTTCGGTCCTAATGAGAATTCTATGGCTATTTAAGGGTGAATAAATTTTTTATGATAATTATTTTTGTTACTTAATATGCCCTTCAATTTAAAATTCAGAATCCGCCCCTACATGAACAAGATATTGTTTATACGAAATCATGACATAATAAATTAATGCATAAATTGTAATGACAAGGAACCAGAATATAGTGCCATAGTCCTTGTCCTGTAACATCGTCTCAGTATCCAAGTCCCTGAGGAAAAAGAAGCGAAAGCAAACAAAGAGAGTTCTTTCGAGGGAATTAGGGATGATGGCGCCGCACAAACTCTCGCCAATGGGGAACGAGGGTTCTGTCAAGATACCTAATCCATCAAAGACCTCTGCCTTATATAATAAACTGATATGTTATCAGTTCATAAATAATAACGGATCGAGCTAAAGGATTCTACATATCGAATTCACATCCAATAATCCGAACATCAATTAACTCAAGTCCGATCACTGAAGCAGGTTCAATTCGTATCCATATGTACAACTTATAAATAAGTCCACCTAAAGGAAATATCTAACAATCTCCCACTTGAACTATATGTGAGTGATAATGAAATACAAATATAACTTTAGTTGATATCAAACTTTATGGGTATGGAATACCCCTTTAAATAATTTGATCCATTAACTTCATTGGTATAGGACTAAAGAAGTCATACCTACTATATATGCCTGTAACAAGCTCCAACAGTAATCACAATACCAATGTCATTAATATTATAGATCAAGATGTGAATGTGTAGAATGAAAATTATATGAAATATGATCAATATATGTTAATTTCCAACTAGTTCAAAGTGACCCAAAAGGGTCTAATCATATTTGTAAATACGTTATGCTAAACTGCAATAATAAATCATGATCCAAACATTATGATTCCAAAAGAAGTTTACATCATATTTACAAACAACAACAGTAAATCATGATACAATATTCAAAGTGTTAAATAAACATATAAATTTTCATTAATATTTTAAACTTTAAGTACATGCAACAATCAAAATAAAATATTTATCTTTATTAACATAGAGTAATAAAATGAATAAAGACTCCAATTAGATGAATTCTTCTTCCATAAGAATAACTCTCATAGCCACAATATGCGTATGAAACACCTACCAAGCCTTTAATGAGTGGATTTGCCAATATGGAATCTATACTGATGTGCTCTATCATAATCTGACGACTCTAAACTCTTTTTTTAACTGCCAAAAACTTGATGTTGATGTGTTTTTGGTTTCAACAAACCATGGTTGTTCTTGGAATATAATTATGCAGTTTTATTATCACAATTAATCCTCAGTAATCTATCAATGCCATTAACGATCAATAACGTTGTGATAAAGTTCTGCAGCCAAATCTCATAATTGGATGCTTCTTAGTATGCTATCAACTCTGCCTCCATAGTAGAAGTAGTTATTACCGTCTGCTTAACACTCTTCCAAGATATAGTTCCTCAAGCCAACATGAAAATATAGCATGAAATGGACCGTCTGCTATCCAAGCATCCAACAAAATTAGAGTCTGAATATACAATCACTTCCAGGTGATCTAACTTCCGATACATGAGCATATATCCTTTAGTTTTCTACAAATATCATATCACTCTCTTTATAGTTTTCCAGTGTGATGATCCTGGGTTACTAACATATTTTCCTAACATCTCCACTATGAACGCTATATTTGGCCGAGTATAAACTTGTACATATATAATACTTCCCATTACTGACGCATATGGAAATTGTTTCATCTCCTTTATTTCAAATTCAAGCCATGGACACTATTGTAAATTGAATCTGTCACCTCTAGACACTGGTGTGTCACCAAGTGTACAGTTTTGCATATTATACTTTATAAGAACCTTTTCAATATAGGCTAGTTGTAAAAGTCTAAGAATATCTCTTGAACGATCACAATATATATATATGCCTAAAATAAAAGACGCTTCACCAAGATCTTTCATTTCAAAATTGCTAGATAAAATGATTCGGAATCATACAGCAGACCATTATTATTGCTCGCAAGCAATATGTCATCTACATACATAACAAGTATAATAAATTTGCTCCCACTAAACTTGACATATATGCACTTATCAATAAAGTTTTATCTAAATATAAATGAGATGACCACTTAATTAAATTTCTGGTACCACTAATGGGATGTCTGTTTCAAATTATAAATGGATTTCTTTAATCTACATACTAGGTGCTTTGAGTCCGAGGACTCAAAGTATAGTCTTTACGTCCATTTAGTGTAGCTCTAAATTATAATGAGCTATAAGTGTCATGATTATCCTAAGAGAATCTTTCCTCGAAATAGATGAAAAAGTCTCCTTGTAATCAATATCTTCCATCTAAGTGAATCTCTTAGCAGCAAGATGAATCTTATACTTTTCAACATTTTCCCTTAAATCCTACTTGATTTTAAATATACATTTACAACCAATGGATTTTATACCTTTAGGAAATTCGACAAGTTTTAAAACGTCATTATCTGTCATAGACTTTAACTCTTCTTTCATGGTGTTATTCCACCTTTTAGGGTTAAAACATTGTTTGACCTCTTGGAAAGATATAAGATCACTTTTCAACCCAATGTCAAACTTATGCTCTTAAAGATAAACATAATCATGAGAAATCATAGATCTCCTATCCCTCGTGGATGACAAAGGGACTTGTGCTTAAGGAAGTTGAGGTACTTGCTTATCAATATGAGGCAATATCTCACTTTGAGTGATAGGTTTCTCTAATTGTATTGAGATGTCATGGAAATATCTTGGTTCACTACATTCATTGGATATGTGATATCTGTTGGTGCAACCTTAGGTCAAGGTTGACCTGGGTGACCCGACTCGAGTTGACCTGACTGGAGGTATATTTTGATGTTTGACAAGAATGGAGAAGTTATATTTTGATGTTTGACAAGAATAGGAACTTGGGGGATTGTGGGTGCAACCTTTGGTCAAGGTTGACCTAGTTGGCCCGACTTGAGTTGACCTGATTTGGGAAAAGTCCAAGTATGGAGACTTGGCACGAAAAGGTCCAAGTAGGGAGCTTGGCACGGGAAAAGTCCAAGCAGGGAGCTGGGCACAGGGAAAAGTCCAAGTATGGAAGCTTGGCATGGGAGGTCAGAGAGGGCTCGGTAGCTCGTTCTCTGGACTGGATGGAGTCGGAGAGGGCTCGGTAGCTCGTTCTCCGGACTAGGTTAGAGAGAGCTCGGTAGCTCGTTCTCTGGACCGGACGAAGTTGGAGAGGGCTCGGTAGCTCGTTCTCTGGACTAGGTCAGAGAGGGCTCGGTAGCTCGTTCTCTGGACCGGACGTGGAAGTCGGAGAGGGCTCGGTAGCTCGTTCTCCGGACTAGGTCAGAGAGGGCTCGGTAGCTCGTTCTCTGGACCGGACGTGGAAGTCGGAGAGGGCTCGGTAGCTCGTTCTCCGGACTAGGTCAGAGAGGGCTCGGTAGCTCGTTCTCTAGATCAGGAAGGCTTTAGGGTTTAAGGCTGGGAAATTGGATCGGTCTGCTGACCGATCCAGTGATACTATGGGTATCTGGATCGGTCTGCTGACCGATCTAGTGATACACTAATTCTCACTGTGTGTCATCTGATCGGTCTGGTGACCGATCAGTAACCAAACAGATTGGGAGAAGGAATAGGAGGGATCGGTCTGTGGACCGATCCAGCTATGGCCTGATCGGTCCACAGACCGATCAAGGCTCGGCAACAACTCTCTGTGAGAGTTGGGATCGGTCTGGGGACCGATCAGCCTAGGGCCTCATCGGTCCCCTGACCGATCAGATCCGTCCTGGATCGATCAGGGTGGAGCCTGATCGGTCTAGGTCTAGCCGTTGAGTCACAACAGCTAGATTTCTGTGTCTGTGACTTCTTCTTTGCAGGTTCATATAAATCAAGAGGTGGAGGGCCTCTACGAGCTGTTGACTTCGGCTGACTTCTTCTTGCTCCTGCGATCTAAGCTTTGCTGAGCTCTCCACTGCTGAAGCTTCGTGTGAGCTTCCCTCGGCAGGTCTCCAACTGATCAGTTGCTGCTGTGGTTGGCGTCCATGAAGTTGCTGCTTCATCAACAGTCGACGAGAAGGCAAGCAAACTAGTGTTTTTACATTCATATTGTTCTTGGCTTCTTGCTGTATTTCTTGTACTCCGATCTTGCTGTTGCAAGAGATTGTGGCGAGGTTTCTCCACCCAGAAGGAGTTTTTATTAGCCGGTTTTCCGGGGTCTCATCCACCGACGGATTGATAGGATTCGTCCACCTTATAGACACGCCGAGGAGAAGGAGTATCATCTCCGAACCTCGTTATATCGTCGCGTTTGAGGTTTGATATTCTCCTGTTTCATTTCTATCTTTTATTTCCGCTGCGCTAACTAAAATTGTAGGAAGAAACATGATTTTGGGGTCGTCTATTCACACCCCCCCCTCTCTAGCCGCGTCCGAAGGTCCTAACAAGTGGTATCAAAGCAAGGTCGCTCTTCGTCGGATTAACACCCGGGGGAGCACGAGCTAGAGAATGGATCAACTTGGAGAAGACGTCACAATTCCACCCTTCTACGATCGCGACGACTTCGCGTTTTGGAAGGTAAGAATGAAGTATTTTCTTATGACTAACCTAGTAAATTGGAATTGTGTACAAGTAGGTTTTATTCCTCCGGTGGATAAAGAAGGAGAACCTCTCGAGAAGAAGAAGTGGACGAAGAAACAAATCCACCGATCCATAATCAACGACGAGGTAACGAAAATCTTTGAATTTTCATTACCTAATGATATCTTGTGTAAGATAGATGGATACAACAATGCCAAGGAGTTGTGGAACAACTTGGCTAAGTTCCATGAGGAGAGCTCCAATTCAAGTCATAAAGAGGAGTCAAGTGAGCCAAGTAGCTCACATCATGGAGGTATGGAATTAGAAGTTGAGGGCTACTCAACATCTAAGGAAGAAGAAGAGGAGATTTCTTCTTCAAGATTGGAGCAAGAAGAAGAAGCCTCTACCTCCGGAAGGGATGAAGGAGAGAGCTTATATCCATCCTCAACCCTAGGTAACTCAAGCAACATAATCTTAAGTAAATTACATATAATGTGCTTTGAGTGTAGGGATTATGGACATTACAAGAGTAAATGTCCAAAGATGATTAGGAAGACTCCACCGGCGCCAAAGGTCAAGGAAGCCGGAGTCCCGATACGCAAGGACAAGGAGCATGTGGTGTGCTTCCAATGCAAGCAAAGGGGACATTATAGGAGTCAATGTCCAAGGGGGGGGCAACCTCACAAGGACAAGAGACCAAGCACATCTATGGGGGGAGCTAAGGCAAACCCTAAGGTATCCTTTAAGGCACATTCTTGCAATTCTAATAAGACACATGCTAGTAGTTTTATTGCAATTGTCAATAATGATAAGCATGATAACCATAGAAACCAATACATGTGTTTAGGTGCCAAACATGTTAGCCTAGATAAGGACAATGCTAGAAATACCAACCCTAGAGTTAACTCATCTAAGGTTAAGGAAAACCTAGATAGGAATCCCAAAACAACTAGACATATGCCTAGGAATACCTCAAAGAAAAATGGAAAATTAAAGCTTGAGGTATTAAAGAAGGAAAATCAAGTCTTGAGGTCAAGACTTGACACTTTAGAAAAGGCTCTTAAGAATTTGGAGAAGTCAACTCTAGGGTCTAAGGGTCAAAAACCAAAGCCCAAGGACATGAGAGGTTCGGGTCACGAATCTAAGTCTCAAGTGGTCAAGCCCGCTTATCATAATGTTCCATTCGATTATAGAACAAGACCAAGGGCTAAGAAGATCATCACCAAGGTCACAAGGGGAGTCACCCCTAGAGTTGATCTTGATGAGTCCCAAATGACCAAGGCTTTAAAGCCTAGGAGGGTCATTAGGAGGGTTGCTAGGGAAGTCATCCCTAGTGAATATTTAGTGAATCCAATGAGTTCAAATAGGTATTGGGTTCCTAGGAGTGTGATTCCTTCACGCTAGATGGTTTAGGGTGTGCCAACCTTAATTGGATAGGTAGTTAACCTACTCATGGCAAAAGGTGGCATTTTAGGAATTTTCAAGGTGTAATCAAGCCTTGAAAATGAATTTAAAAATTATTCCTAAGGTGATTAGGATGTGTCAACCACATTTGAGGAGTTTTCTAGGGTCAATCTAATTGGCACATAGTGATCTAAAAATCTTTAGTATATGATTTTAGGTCTATTACACTTAGGAATATAGAATTTATGGTAAAATGATCAAAATTATCAAAAATGGCAACTAAGGCTAGAATTAGGTATTTTCTATACCTTTATATGTTATTTGCCATACATTGTTTGTAATATGTCATGTCATGCCATCATATTTATCATTTGAAATGACATGATAATGCTTAGGTTAGTTATATGTCATGCCTTATTTAAGTTTCATACTTGATGACATGACATCATGACATTGGCACATGTTTCCACTCATGATATTATTTTATGTCATGTCATCATCTCTTGCATTTATGATCAATTAATTTGATTTAAGGATAGAAACACAATTTGATATGGAGATCAAATTGTTGTTTAGAAAATGCATGAGAACTTAGCTTAAGATGACCTAAACCCATATCTCACATCAAAATTGACTTGGATGTATTTGATACACCTTAGATGTGTGTGAGATATTAGGATTATGAGTTAGGATCAAGGTGCATAGTTCTTGTACCTAGATGAGCCTAATTCGAATTTGAGGATCATAAGGAAAACTTGTGTACAAGTCATGTACATTTAGCCCTAAGATTGTGGTCCTAAATTAAATAGTTTAAGATCATTTCAAAATTTATTTGAAAAACCTTGATGAAGCTTTTCTAGTGATAGCATTCATCATTGAGCAAGTTGATACAAAGATGGATTAACCTTGAGCTAGTTCAAAGTCTTTCGAACTTTGTATCAAGATTAAAAAATGGGAGTTATTTTCATAGAAAACTATTTTTCCATGATAATATATGTTATGAGGAATGTATCCTCAAAATTTTATAATTTTTGAAATTTTCTGTAATTTTTTTAGGGGTTTCTGAATTTCGGGAGAAAAATCAGAAATTCTTATCAGAGAGTCGTGGACCGATCAGAGGACATCCTGATCGGTCCAGGGAAGTCTGGATCGGTCACTGGACCGATCCAGGGCAGTGTGGATCGGTCTGGTGACCGATCCAGAGGAGTCCTGATCGGTCTGGTGACCGATCAGAGCGTGCCAAAATGCTGATTTTCGACTGTTGTCTGAAATTTCAGCTATGGAAGTTGGTGCTTTAGATTTCTAAAGGGTTGAAACTCTCCAAGACATTGTTAGTGCAATGGTCAAGGAGGAGTTGACCTTTAGGGGGAGTTTTACCTAATGGTCAAGGAGGAGTTGACCTTTAGGGGGAATTTTACCTAATGGTCAAGGAGGAGTTGACCTTTAGGGGAGTTTTACCTATTGGTCAAGGGGGAGTTGACTTTTAGGGGGAGTTTTTACTCGTCAAGATTTCTGAGGATGAGTGATATGGGATTATCACTAAGTTGGTTGTTGATTTTAGTATCAAGTGGGAAATTAAGGGTTTCAATGAAAGGTATGGGACTTTCATTAAGAAGAAACTCTTGACCTTGATTCACTCTTTTTGATGTGTGTCAAAAAGGGGAAGAATGTCCAGAGAATGTTCAAGGAAGAACATTGGAGTTTGGGGAGAATGTTCAGAGAATGTTCAATGAAGAACATTGGAGAACTATTGGAAAACCTAAGTTAGGTTATCGGGTTAACCTAACTTGATTATGATTTTTGTCAAACATCAAAAAGGGGGAGATTGTTGGTGCAACCTTAGGTCAAGGTTGACCTGGGTGACCCGACTCGAGGTATATTTTGATGTTTGACAAGAATGGAGAAGTTATATTTTGATGTTTGACAAGAATAGGAACTTGGGAGATTGTGGGTGCAACCTTTGGTCAAGGTTGACCTGGTTGACCCGACTTGAGTTGACCTGATTTGGGAAAAGTCCAAGTATGGAGACTTGGCACGAAAAGGTCCAAGTAGGGAGCGTGGCACGGGAAAAGTCCAAGCAGGGAGCTGGGCACGGGGAAAAGTCCAAGTATGGAAGCTTGGCATGGGAGGTCAGAGAGGGCTCGGTAGCTCGTTCTCTGGACCGGACGAAGTCAGAGAGGGCTAGGTAGCTCGTTCTCCGGACTAGGTCAGAGAGGGCTCGGTAGCTCGTTCTCTGGACCGGACGAAGTCGGAGGGGGCTCGGTAGCTCGTTCTCTGGACTAGGTCAGAGAGGGCTCGGTAGCTCGTTCTCCGGACTAGGTCAGAGAGGGCTCGGTAGCTCGTTCTCTGGACCGGACGTGGAAGTCGGAGAGGGCTTGGTAGCTCGTTCTCCGGACTAGGTCAGAGAGGGCTCGGTAGCTCGTTCTCTGGATCGGACGTGGAAGTCAGAGAGGGTTCGGTAGCTCGTTCTCCGGACTAGGTCAGAGAGGGCTCGGTAGCTCATTCTCTAGATCAGGAAGGCTTTAGGGTTTAAGGCTGGGAAATTGGATCGGTGCATTGGCCGATCGGTGATCTATGGGTATACGGATCGGTCTGCGGCCGATCGATGTCTGATTCTCTCTGTGGGTCATCTGATCGGTCTGGTGACCGATCAGTAACCAAACAGATTGGGAGAAGGAATAGGAGGGATCGGTCTGTGGACCGATCCACCTATGGCCTGATTGGTCCACAGACCGATCAAGGCTCGGCAGCAACTCTCTGTGAGAGTTGGGATCGGTCTGGGGACCGATCAGCCTAGGGCCTGATCGATCCCCTGACCGATCAGATCCGTCCTGGATCAATTAGGGTGGAGCCTGATCGGTCCAGGTCTAGCCGTTGAGTCACAACGGCTAGATTTCTGTGTCTGTGACTTCTTCTTCGCAGGTTCATATAAATCAAGAGGTGGAGGGCTGATAGTGGCCCAATTTTGTCGCGAATTGGGCATCAAATGATGAAATACCAAACCCCTCCTACACTAATGTAGCATAGGAATAACTCGGGTCGTCCGCCAACGAAAGTAACGATAGGATGGTAAACTTAGGATCGTATATTATTTCTATTTTTTTGAGGTTTTTAATATGGAATTGGGGTTTGGGTTTTTGATTCTAAATCTAAGAAATTAAAAGCAGAACAAGAAAGAAACTAATCTAATGCTGGAATGAAATTTAACTAGGTGTCAATAATTAATCCACAATGCATTGTCACTCTACGCTATGGGTTAACTATCAACACAATTAAACTAAGGATCGAAATAGCGAAACATCAAATAAAATCTAACCTAAATAATGAAAGACAATGCAAGTAAAAAAAACTATATCTATCCTAACTAACCATTGAAGATTTTCCTACATCGCATTGTCACGCTACGATACAAGATTATCTATCAATGGGCATAACATGAAATAAAGCATTAACAAAACTAAGAATGTAATGAAGCCTAAAGCATGAAACAAAACCTAAACTAATCTATCCTAATTGCATTCAATCGAAACTAGAACTCAACTAAATTGCAAGAACAAGACAATGTAAGAATTAACCAAACTAAAAATGCATCAAAATAAACCTAACTACTGGTTGAAACATTTCATCAAACATGTTGTGAGCGTTAATCAAATCGAACATAATACGTGCAACTTAAACATGGAAGATCAAGTTAATACAAGCATTCAACTACAATTCATCAACAAAAGCAAATTAACACAATTAACGGAATTAAACTAAGAAAAATCTAAACTAATCCAACCACAATTCACACATCCACTTCCGATTACCAACAATTATCTTCATCGTGACACGAAGACCCGGCTCCGGAACCCCCAAAAACCAGTGGACAGAAGCAATCTGCCGGTTGCTGCTAGCTTCAACGACGACGTAGATGAATGCAATCTTCACCGAGGAACCCCCTCGCTGGAAGTTGCTGGAAAATCTGGACTGCCGGACCTCCCTATGCTCTGCCGCCTTCTTCTTCCTCTGCCCGTCCGAACCCCAGAAAGCCAGAGAAGTTGGAAGGTGAAGGATCTCACCGGAGAACCCCTCCGATGAGGTGGATGGCCGGAATCGTCGCCGAAGTTCGCTGCTCCCTGCTCAGAATGTTGCTGCCGCTTGCTGCTGGAATCGAGAAGCTGAGTGGACTGTAGTTGGCCGGCCGGCGGCGAGGAAGAGAGGAAGAGAGGCCGCCGGCCGGAGAAAAGGAAGAAGGAAGGAAAGGGGCGGTGTGGGAATGAGCCGATGCCCTAGCCTTGCGCCCGAGAAGAAACGCGCGAGAGGAGCCTCTGTGCCGTCGGGTGAGTAACGAGAAGAGGGATTTTTCTTAATGGGTTAATGGGTTTCGGGTTTGGGTAAATGAGAATATCCGGATCCAATAAGAGAAATTGAAATTAGGTTTTGAAATTGGGCTTTTGGATGAGTGGGTTTAGAATTGGTTTGGGCTTCTTTCTTCTTTGATCTAAAATTAAATTGAAGCTCTAAATGAATCTTGGATGACTTGAGCTCCCAATTAACGGTCCAGATTAATTCAGCTTGATCTCATCCATTTGAACTCCAAATTAAGTACAATTTGATCCAGCTCGACCCTAATCCATGGCTCTTTGAATTTCCTACAAAATATAAAAAATATGAAATTAAATTTCATAATTATAAGAAATTTACATTTAAGTTCAAAATGAATTTCTACTCACAAAATATAATATAAACACCAAATCAAGCATGTAAGAAGGTAAAAATGTTAAGTCTAAGAGCCAAAATAACCAATAAAAATGTTCATTATCAAGGGCCTCTACGAGCTGTTGACTTCGGCTGACTTCTTCTTGCTCCTGCGATCTGAGCTTTGTTGAGCTCTCCACTGCTGAAGCTTCGTGTGAGCTTCCCTCGGCGGGTCTCCAACTGATCAGTTGCTGCTGTGGTTGGCGTCCGTGAAGTTGCTGCTTCATCAACAGTCGACGAGAAGGCAAGAAAACTAGTGTTTTTACATTCATATTGTTCTTGGCTTCTTGCTGTATTTCTTGTACTCCGATCTTGCTGTTGCAAGAGATTGTGGCGAGGTTTCTCCACCCAGAAGAAGTTTTTATTAGCCGGTTTTCCGGAGTCTCATCCACCGACGGATTGATAGGATTTGTCCACCTTACGGACACGCCGAGGAGTAGGAGTATCATCTTCGAACCTCGTTATATCGTCGCGTTTGAGGTTTGATATTCTCCTGTTTCATTTCTATCTTTTATTTCCGCTGCGCTAACTAAAATTGTAGGAAGAAACGTGATTTTGGGGTTGGCTATTCACACCCCCCCCCCCCCTCTCTAGCCGTGTCTAAAGGTCCTAACAATATCCATAATGTGTGATATGGTAATCACGCCACTACTGATCGCACTAGTAGTGACCACAAGAGGATCCCTAATGCTTTCCTCAAAAGATACTTAACCTTATTACTCTCACTGTCCTCAATGAATTTGGAGTTTCCCATTTCAAAGAAGAATCTACTGAGGGATCATAAAATTTATACTCTCTTGACTTCTTAGAATAACCTACAAAATTACAGCTAATAATCCTTGAGTCTAGTTTCCTTTCATTAGGTTTATAAAATCTAGCCTTGGTTGGATAACCCCAAATGTGTAAATGTCTAATCCTGGACTGTCTACCCATCCATATCTTAAATAGAGTTTTAGTTACTGCCTTACTAGATACTTTATTAAGAAGGTAAAATACAATCTTGAATACTTCACCCCACAAAGACTCCAGTAGAGAAGTGAAAGTCATCATACTTCTTACCATATCTTTTAGGGTAGAATTGTGTTGTTCAGCTATACCATTCTAACTAGGAGTACCAAGCATGGTATACTAAGACACAATCTCACACTCAGCAAGGTAATTCGTAAAAGTTCCTAAACATTGTTCACTTAATCCATCATATCGACCATAATATTCAGCTCCATGATCGAATCGGACAACTTTAGTTTTCCTACCTAGTTAAAGTTTAACTTTGGCTTTGAAAATTTTGAACAGGTCCAAAGATTGCGATTTTTTATGAATAAGGTACAGATAGTCAAATCTGCAATAGTCGTCTATGAAGCTAATAAATATGTGTATCCATTCTAAGATGCCTTAGGAATGGTTCACAAATGTCTGCATGTATTAGCTCTAAGACGTCGTTACAATAACTAGCCCCCTTATTTTTTTGTTAGTTTCTTCCCTATAAGACACTTTATATAGACATCAAAGTCTGACATATTAAAAGAATCAAGAATTTCATATGATATTAACCTTTCTAGGCATTGTTTGGATAAATATCCTAAATATTTATATCACAACATAGAAGAATTCTCGTCGATTAATTTATATTTCGTACTTATACTATACATTATTACGTTGTCAACTGTAAGAGTTATGGTATTCAATTTATAAAGCTTATGAATCAAGGAACCATTGTCAATCAATACTAAATTTAAGAAAATACTAAAAATTCTATTTTCGAATAAACAAGAATAACCTGATTTATCCAAATAAGAAATTAAAATTAGATTCCTTCGAAAAGGCAGTACAATGATTGCATTTTCTAATTCCAAATAAACATCAGTTCCTAAACAAAGCCTAAAAATACTAATCGACTCAACTTTAGCCTTCTTTCTACTCCTCGTATAGATGTATTTTTCACCATCAAATAGAAGACGACTACTGAAACAACCCTATATAGTGACATTTATATGAGTAGTAGCACCGATATCTATCCACCAAGTGTTAGTGGATACAATAGCCAAATTGACTTCCGAACTAACAAAGTTGAGAAGTTTATCCTTTTTTACATCCCAGTTGGCGTATTTGGGGATGCACTCCCTTATGTTCCCTTCCCATTATACCTTATGGTTACCAACTTCGAAAGAAGTGTGGTAGTCTCGACATTTTCATTTGCTACGAAACGATATACTAATTGGCTAAGGAAACTCTTAGCATCCTCTCCCTTTAAGTTGTGCCGGTATGGAAAATCTCATGATATTTAGACACATGCAATTTAATCTCTCTCATGAAATTCAGTCCTCTGCTCTATAGTGCCTAGCACTGGTCAAAGATACAGGGCGATCGTTCCTTAATACATAGTCTAAGTCCACGCAGCCTAAGACTACGATAACGACTAACAGTCACTGATTGCACTGGAATAATAAAAGAGAAAATTTTATTTAATCTCATGATTTAACTAAAGCCAAGAACATGTATAATATATAGTAACATAAGATTATGCAAATAAAATGAAATTTAAATACATATATATGGGCTCCTTATAAGATACCAAATATAACATTATATTTTAATATGTGGACTAAAATATAATTTATTAACGGTACTCTCTGATATAACTCAAACTTTATTTGGTCACACAATGCGTGTTCCTTTGGGACGATCCATTGTGCACATAATATGATATTTTATATGAGTTATATATTGGTCTATAGCTCACAACAACCTTGATCGGCCATATAATATGTCTTCTATTGGGCCAACATATTTTGTGCATGATATTTATAAAATAAAAAATTTGTTCCATAGTTGTAAGCTAACACGATGTGAATATCCTTGATAGGCTTCAGACATTAACCAAAGTAGTAGATAGATAATTATAGAAATAGACGCGCATAAGGTAATAGAATACTATATTACTTTAGATATCAACCAAAGTCGTATATATGAAATTAATGAAGTCTTTGTTCAGTTCAAGGAGGCAAAATCGGTTTAGAATTGGACCGACGCTGAAGTAAAAAAAATGTCTTTTACTTCGTTGATTTTGTAATGTGTCGAAGTAATAGATTATATGTAACTTCATAGTTTACATTGATTACCAAAGTTAATATATTCTATAACTTCATCATAATTTATGTTTTGTCAAAGTAATAAATGATATGTAACTTCGTAGTTTACATTGATTACCAAAGTTAATATATTATATAACTTTGCCATAATTTTTATTTGTTGAAGTAATAGATGATATGTAACTTCACAGTTTACACTGATTACCGAAGCTAATATATTGTATAACTTCACCATAATTTATATTTGTCAAAGTAATAGATGATATGTAACTTTGCAATTTACATTGATTACCAAAGTTAATATTTTCTATAATTTCATCATAATTTATATTTGTTAAAGTATTTAGTATTATGTTACTTCATAGTTTACATTTATTGACAAAGTAATTGATTTATACCATATAACTTTAGTATTAACAAATATCAATATGACCAACAAATTTTTATCCACAATTATATCCTCAAATATATCCAAAAGTATATCCACAAAACTATATCAAAAAGTATATCCACTGTTTATCAAAAATTACATCATACAAACCAAAACTATATCCACAAGAGCAGCACTAAAATCTACAATGATGCCAAATATTTATCCCAACATACATGACTGAGGCACCTTATACATACGAGTATATAAATTATCTGTTGGTGTGGTTAGCACTAACGGTCTAACTCAGGTTTTGATGAATGACAAATCGGGTTAAGTTAGGTTTGTTGTAATCTAACACTCTGACCGAGTGTGCAGACAAAGTCCAGACAGGTCGACGGGCTGACCGAATGTCTGGCAAGAAGTCCGGCTAGGTCGACGGGCTGACCAAATAGTTGGCGAGAAGTCCAAGCGGGTCGACAGGCTGACCGGACACTTGGCGAGAAGTCCAGAGGGGTCGAAGGGCTGAACGGACGTCTGGCAGGTAAGTGAAAGTAAGTCACTGGAAGGGAGTGACTATGAGGACGCATTCCCGGGAAGGGAACATTAGGCGTCGATCCGGCTTAGATCCATTTCGGATCTCTAAGTCGAGATCGTGACTAGATTCCAGTCTCGGAAAGATGGAATCTAAGTCATACTTTTTATGTCAAACTTATGAACTATGCTAACACTCTATTTTACAGGATATACACTATTTATTCACCTCGAACTAACCTTGTCTTGCAGGAAAGTTGGTTTTTGGAGAAAGGTGGTCCGGGCGCCCGGAGGTCCGGGTGCCCGGAAGGGATCCGGGTGCCCAGGAGGTTTTTTTTATCCAGATCGCACATCGCCACGTGGAGCTCGTTGGTTGGACCTGCCATGTCTCACCAGGGTGCCCGGAAGGGATCTGGGGCACCCCGAGCCTCATATAAAAGGAGGGTCAGAGGGGAGCTTCAAAACAACAATTGAAAAAGAGATCTTCTACTGCTTGCCCTGCTGCTCTGCGCTCCTGCGACGCTAACGAAGCTCCGACAACTCGCTCCTGTTCTTTTAATTTCCTCCTTTGTCGGTATAAGCTTTGTTTTATTTTCGTTAGCACTTCTGTACTTAACTTTCTGTAATCAAATATTCGAACTGCTAGTGGATTGCCCAACGAAAGTACTCGACGAGTGCGGGCCTTGGAGTAGGAGTCGACACAGGCTCCGAACCAAGTAAAACCAAACTGTGTTAGCCTTGCCTTGATTTCTTACTTTGTCTTTACTCTATTTCCACTGTGCGCTTAACTCTTTTCGAATGAAAGTTTTAATCGATATTCACCCCCCCCCCTCTATCGAATGTTTACGATCCAACAAGTGGTATCAGAGCAGGTACCGCTCTGATTTGGTGTAACCACCAATCAGAAAAGGGGGTAAAATATTTTTTAGTTTTTTTTCGGCTTTCATTTTTTTTTTATTAATATCATTGCCCTTTTGGAAAGTTTTTTTTTGCAATTAAATCTAAATTGGTGCAACACCAATTTAGATCTTTCTACTATTTTTAATTCTTCCCGCACTACTAATCCAAGACCGAGTCTTAGGACTTTTTGTCAATTTGTTTACTTGTGTACAGGACTAAAATGTCACAGCTTGAAGGATTCAGCATAGTGCGTCCTCCCCTCTTCAACGGGGATGACTTCCCGTATTGGAAGAAGAGAATGGAAGTCTATCTCAAAACGGACTTTGACTAGTGGATGAGCATCACCAGACCCTATAAAATACCAGTAGACAGTTCCGGAAATCTACTAGATCCAGAAGATTAGACGTCAGACCTAAAGAAGAAGGCGTCAACGGAAAACAAGACAATCAACACCCTACAGTGCAGATTGACCAGAGAAGAACTAAACCGAGTCGGACCACATAAGAACGCCAAAGAACTGTGGGACAACTTGATCGAGCTGCACGAAGGAACGAGCGACGCTAAGGTAACAAAACGAGACTTATTATTAAATAAAATATTTAATATAAAAATGCAGGAAGGAGAAACTGCAAGTCAACTTCACGCAAGGATCAAGGACATCCTCAATGGGCTCCACGCCATCAGCCACCAAATGGAGAACCGGGACTTGATAAGATATGCATTAAATGCATTTCCACGTAATAGTTTGTGGGCATCTATCGTAGATGCCTATAAAATTTCTAACAATTTATCGAAACTTAAATTAGACGAGTTGTTTTGTGAATTAGAACTACACGAACAAACTAACGTCGAGGCCGAGAAAGGAATTTCTTTATTTGCAGGTCCCTCCAAAGAAAAGAAGAACAAGCCTGAGCCTGAAGCAGATTCTGACCAGGACTCTGAAGATGAAGAGCACCTGGTGAACTTGGTAAGGAAAATGTTCACCAGAAGAAAGAGAGGCTTCAGCAAGAAAGACCTTCAGAAAATCAACTCCCCCGAATCAAGGAGTGTGACGTGCTTCGGATGCAACAAAAAGGGCCACTACAAGAACGAGTGCCCGAAACTGAAGAATGACAAACCGAAGCTGATCAAAAAGAAGGTGCTCAAAGCGACGTGGGACGACACTTCCTCGGATGAATCGAAAGCCGAAGAACAAAAGAACCAGAGTTACCTCGCGCTGATGGCCCGCGAAGAAGAATCGGAGGATGAATCGGAAGACGGGTCTAAACCCGAATCAAGCCACAAGTCCGTACTCGTTTCCGAAGGTTCCAAAGAGGTATACCGAAATCTAAATAGAAATTTTTTTAAAATTATTTCCTGCTTAAATAATAAATTAGTAAAAATAGAAAATGAAAATAAGTCACTCCTCGAGGAAAATCAAGACCTCAAGGAACAAATCAAAAACTCAAGTCCAACTCAAGATCTAACACTTGAGGAGGAGAATCTATCACTAAAAATAGAAATTAATAATTTAAAAGAAATATTAGAAAAATTCACAACGAGGTCAAAGAACTTAGATTTAATTTTAAAAATCAAAAAGTAAGTTACAACAAAACTGGACTTAGTTACAAATCAAGTTCAACTAAAACTTTTAAATCATTAATAACCCTACACAAACCATCAAAACAAGCTTGGATTCCAAAAGCGTGTTTAATCACCCAAGTAGGACTTAATCAATACTACATCCCTAAAGATAAGATATATTATATAAAGTCAAATAAATCAAATAAACCAGAATACAAACCTGAACCAAAAGGGTTAAAATCTAAACATATTAAAACTCAACAAAATGTAAGCTATCATCAAGTGAAATTTAATTATAAAAGAAATAGACATAAACCGAGAACAAAGTTAAATTAAATGATAATCAATTCAGGGGGAGGCTCCAAAATAGCTGGTACCTTCAAAACTAACCTACCTGGTAGGGTAACCCTAACCAACCTACCCGGCAGGGTAATTAGGATTAATTAAAAAGGGTTCAAGTTTAACTTGAAAAATGGTACTGGTGAAATATTGGATGATAATACGTTAGGGAAGCTTAGTCTATGCATGTCTAGGAAGATATGGCTTCGACCTGGTGCATTTGGCTAAGTGGAACTGACCGAAGCTACCCTTTATGAATCCTAACCAGTTAAACCAAGATTTTGTACTAAGTCCAGTGGATAGGACTATTTGGAAAACCTCGAAGGCATGGTTACTTTAATAATGTCCGAGTGACTCACCATAGTCCAGAAGTTTATCCAGAGAACGCCTATTTGTTGAACCCAAAGTTAAACCTGAATCTAACACAAGTTAAAAACAAACTCCAAAATTAAATCTAATTCATCTCACAAAATTATAGGATTTCCTGATTGAAAACATAGATAGGGTGAGATGACAAAGAAAGTTTAAATTAAAATTAAATTAAAATAAACTTAAATTTTAAAAAAAAAGTATTTTAAAACTTAATTTTTTTAACTTAAATTTTTATTTTAAAATTAAAACTTATTTTAAAATTAAAACTTAATTTTTTTTAAAACCTAAAAATTTTTTAATCTTAAAAATTTATTTTAAAACTTAATTTTTTTAACTTAAAAATTTATTTTAACTTAAATTTTTATTTTAAAAATAAAACTTATTTTAAAATTAAAACTTAATTTTTTTTTTAAACCTAAAAATTTTTTAATCTTAAAAATTTATTTTAAAACTTAATTTTTTTAACTTAAAAATTTATTTTAACTTAAATTTTTATTTTAAAATTAAAACTTATTTTAAAATTAAAACTTAATTTTTTTTTAAACCTAAAATTTTTTTTTAATCTTAAAAATTTATTTTAAAACTTAATTTTTTTAACTTAAAAATTTATTTTAACTTAAATTTTTATTTTAAAATTAAAACTTATTTTAAAATTAAAACTTAAAAAATTATTTTAAAATTTAAACTTAAAATTTTTTAAAAAAAAACCCAAAATCAGAGTCAAAAACCAGGGGCGGGCGCCCCTGGTATACGGACCCGGGGCGCCCGGAGGGGATCCGGGCGCCCCGCCCCACTTGACCCCGGGCGCCCGGAACAGGTCCGGGCGCACGGACTCCCCTATATATAGGGGGGCAGGGCGCCCCCTCCCTTTGCACCTCCAAGCTTTCGTTCAAGCTTTCTCCAAGCTTTATTGCGAAAGCATTCAAAATTAAAATTTTCTCTCGTTCTACGGTTAATACGCGCTCGCGAATCAACCAAGGTCATCAGTTCTAAAACTATTTTAGCAATGGCTCCTCGGTAAAACTCTTGTCTTCTATTTAAAGTTTATTATTGCTTGTTTATTGTCTTTAATTAGTATTATTTTATTATATAATTTAGGAAACGTTCTAAATCTGGTGTTGAACCCTCTACTCCCAGTGTTGATCCTAGGTTTCCCACTAATGAGCTTAGGATTAAGTTTGAGTCAACCATCTACATGGCCATTAGGACCAAATGTACAGATAAAGCGTTCTTTTTACGCTCTTGCATTCCAACTATGGAGGCCATCAACCACTACAACCTTCAGAACCTTGTTGAATGTACTAGCTCAGTAAACATAAGTTTGTGTACAGAATTTTATAACAACCTAGTAAAAGTAGACGACTTTACTTATACTACTAGGGCAGCTGGGACTGATATCACGTTGTCCCCCACTGCCATCCGAGAGTTTTTGGAGTTACGAGAGTCTACTTGTCCCTTTCAGTGCTATCCTCCCAGGGAACTACCCTTTGGAGATCCCTACTCGCATATCACTCTTGATACGATTTATTCGTATTTTTTCGAGGGCGAGCGAGTACCCACAGTGACCCAATTTAGGTCAGTTACCCTTCGACTCCAGGACTACGCCCTTTATAGGGTCTTAGTCTTTTGCATTCTACCACTGAGCACTTGCGACATCGCGATGATGCGCCCATTCCATTCCTTTCTCCTCTATGCTCTATGTCATAAGCTAGATATTGACATTAGCCTGCATATCTTTTCCACCATCATTTACTCGGTCGGATATGTGATGAGTGGCTGAGTTCATATGCCCTACTGTCACATTTTGACAGCATATATGTCCTCTTTGGGCATTGATGTCACCAGAGGTGACATCCGCTATATGACCGAGTTTGATATTATAGGAGCTAGGAACTTTTCCCTAGCTAGTATTCATATAGATGATGAGGGCATCATGACCTGGCAGAGGGAGGCATAGCACCAACCTGACCCAGACGCACAGCAGGAAGAGGTCGATGAGTTCTTTCTCGCACTCTTTCCCGACGAGGCCGCTCCTGCCCCAGCACCAGCTCGAGCCCTACGTCCCGCTCCTCGCACTCTAGCCGATCGAGTATCCAGGCTAGAGAGAGCCATGTCGAGCCTCCAGCACGAGTTCTCCGAGTTCCACCGAGATATACGACTAGAGGTCTCCGATCTCCGACGAGAGGTGCAACAGGAAGTCTTTGATTTACGGCGAGATGTGCGGCAGGAGATCCGGCAGGAGATCTCTGACCTACGACGAGACCTACGAGAGGACGACAGGGCTCGTCACACTGAGATATTGGCACTGCTTCGGTCGATGGGTTCCAGACCACCCCCCTAATCGTCTCAGTAGTCGTGATTATTACGCAGCGTTGTCATGACACTATTACAGCTTTTTGTAGTACATATTCTATTGATCTTCATTTTCATATATAATTGGTCATATTCTAAATTAATAAACTAGGATGTTCAAAATTCAAAATTGTTTTCTGAACTGATTGTTAGGACCTTCGAACGCGGCTAGAGAGGGGGTGTGAATAGCCGACCCCAAATTCACGTTTCTTCCTACAATTTTAGTTAGCGCAGCGGAAATAAAAGATAGAAACGAAACAGGAGAATATCAAACCTCAAACGCGACGATATAACGAGGTTCGGAGATGATACTCCTACTCCTCGGCGTGTCCGTAAGGTGGACGAATCCTATCAATCCGTCGGTGGATGAGACCCCGAAAAATCGACTAATAAAAACTCCTTCTGGGTGGAGAAACCTCGCCACAATCTCTTGCAACAGCAAGATCAGAGTACAAGAAATACAGCAAGAAGCCAAGAACAATATGAATGTAAAAACACTAGTTTGCTTGCCTTCTCGTCGACTGTTGATGAAGCAGCAACTTCACGGATGCCAACCACAGCAGCAACTGATCAGTTGGAGACCCAGCCGAGGGAAGCTCACACGAAGCTTCAGCAGTGGAGAGGTCAACAAAGCTCAGATCGCAGGAGCAAGAAGAAGTTTACTTTACTGTTCTGTCGTTACTATCCACCTCCTTCACCTCTTGATTTATATGAACCTGCGAAGAAGAAGACACAGATTTCTAGCCGTTGTGACTCAACGGCTAGACCTGGACCGATCAGGCTCCACCCTGATCGGTCCAGGGCGGATCTGATCGGTCAGGGGACCGATCAGGCCCTACGCTGATCGGTCCCCAGACCGATCCCAACTCTCACAGAGAGTTGGTTGCGATCCCTGATCGGTCTGTGGACCGATCAGGCCATAGGTGGATCGGTCCACAGACCGATCCTCCCTATTGTTCTCTGAATCTCATCGCTTCCTGATCGGTCTACCGACCGATCAGATAAATTACAGAAAGAATCAGTGTATCACTGGATCGGTCAGCAGACCGATCCAGATACCCATAGTATCACTGGATCGGTCAGCAGACCGATCCAATTTCCCAGCCTTAAACCCTAAAGCCTTCCTGATCTAGAGAACGAGCTACTGAGCCCTCTCTAACCTAGTCCGGAGAACAAGCTACCGAGCCCTCTCCGACTTCCATGTCCGGTCTAGAGAACGAGCTACCGAGCCCTCTCTGACCTAGTCCAGAGAACGAGCTACCGAGCCCTCTCCAACTTCGTCCGGTCCAGAGAACGAGCTACCGAGCCCTCTCTGACCTAGTCCGGAGAACGAGCTACCGAGCCCTCTCCGACTCCATCCAGTCCAGAGAACGAGCTACCGAGCCCTCTCTGACCTAGTCCGGAGAACGAGCTACCGAGCCCTCTCCGACTTCGTCCGGTCCAGAGAACGAGCTACCGAGCCCTCTCTGACCTAGTCCGGAGAACGAGCTACCGAGCCCTCTCTGACCTCCCATGCCAAGCTTCCATACTTGGGCTTTTCCCCATGCCAAGCTCCCTGCTTGGACTTTTCCCGTGCCAAGCTCCCTGCTTGGACTTTTCCCATGCCAAGCTCCATGCTTGGACCTTTCCGTGCCAAGTCTCCATACTTGGACTTTTCCCAAATCAGGTCAACTCAAGTCGGGTCAAACAGGTCAACCTTGACCAAAGGTTGCACCCACAATCCCCCAAGTTCCTATTCTTGTCAAACATCAAAATATAATTTCTCTATTCTTGTCAAACATCAAAATATACCTCGAGTCAAGTCAACTCGAGTCGGGTCACCCAGGTCAACCTTGACCTAAGGTTGCACCAACAATCTCCCCCTTTTTGATGTTTGACAAAAACCATAATCAAGTTAGGTTAACCCGATAAACTTAGGTTTTCCAATAGTTCTCCAATGTTCTTCCTTGAACATTCTCTGAACATTCTCCCCAAACTCCAATGTTCTTCCTTGAACATTCTCTGGACATTCTCCCCCTTTTTGACACACATCAAAAAGAGTGAATCAAGGTCAAGAGTTTCTTCCTAATGAAAGTCCCATACCTTTCATTGAAACCCTTAATTTCCCCCCTTGATACTAAAATCAACAATCAACTTAGTGATAATCCCATATCACTTATCCTCAGAAATCTTGACGAATAAAAACTCCCCCTAAAAGTCAACTCCCCCTTCACCAATAGGTAAAACTCCCCCTAAAGGTCAACTCCTCCTTGACCATTGCACCAACAATGTCTTGGAAAGTTTCAACCCTTTAGAAATCTAAAATACCAACTTCCATAGCTGAAATTTCAGACAACAGTCGAAAAATCAGCATTTTGGCACGCTCTGATCGGTGACCAGACCGATCAGGACTCCACTGGATCGGTCACCAGACCAATCCACACTGCCCTGGATCAGTCCAGTGACTGATCCAGACTTCCCTGGACCGATCAGGATCGCCTCTGATCGGTCCACGGCTCTCTGATAAGATTTCTGATGTTTTTCTCCCGAAATTCAGAAATCCCTAAAAATTACAGAAAATTCCAAAAATTGTAAAATTTTGAGGATACATTCCTTATAACATATATTATCGTGGAAAAATAGTTTTCTATTAAAATAACTCCCATTTTTTAATCTTGATACAAAGTTCGAAAGACTTTGAAATAGCTCAAGGTTAATCCATCTTTGTATCAACTTGCTCAATGATGAATGCTATCACTAGAAAAGCTTCATTAAGGTTTTTCAAATCAATTTTGAAATGATCTTAAACCATTCAATTTAGGACCACAATCTTAGGGCTAAATGTACATGACTTGTACACAAGTTTTCCCTATGATCCTCAAATTCGAATTAGGCTCATCTAGGTACAAGAACTATGCACCTTGATCCTAACTCATAATCCTAATATCTCACACACATCTAAGGTGTATCAAACACATCCAAGTCAATTTTGATGTGAGATATGGGTTTAGGTCATCTTAAGCTAAGTTCTCATGTATTTTCTAAACAACAATTTGATCTCCATATCAAATTATGTTTCTATCCTTAAATCAAATTAATTGATCATAAATGCAAGAGATGATGACATGGCATAAAATAATATCATAAGTGAAAACATGTGCCAATGTCATGATGTCATGTCATCAAATATGAAACTTAAATAAGGCATGACATATAACTAACCTAAGCATTATCATGACATTTCAAATGATAATAAAATAAATATGATGTCATGACATGACATATGACAAACAATGTATGGCAAATAACATATAAAGGTATAGAAAATACCTAATTTTAGCCTTAGTTACCATTTTTGATAATTTTGATCATTTTACCATAAATTCTATATTCCTAAGTGTAATAGTCCTAAAATCATATAATAAAGATTTTTAGATCACTATGTGTCAATTAGATTGATCCTAGAAAATTCCTCAAATGTGGTTGGCACATCCTAATCACCTTAGGAATAATTTCTAATTTCATTTTCAAGGCTTGATTACACACACCTTGAAAATTCCTAAAATGTCACCTTTTGCCATGAGTAGGTTAACTACCTATCCAATTAAGGTTGGCACACCCTAAACCATCTAGCGTGAAGGAATCACGCTCCTAGGAACCCAATACCTATTTGAGCTCATTGGGTTTACTAAATATTCACTAGGGATGACTTCCCTAGCAATCCTCCTAATGACCCTCCTAGGCTTTAAAGCCTTGGTCATTTGGGACTCATCAAGATCAACTCTAGGGGTGACTCCCCTTGTGACCTTGGTGATGGTCTTCTTAGCCCTAGGTCTTGTTCCATAATCGAATGGAACATTATGATAAGCGGGCTTGACCACTTGAGACTTAGGTTTGTGACCCAAACCTCTCATGTCCTTGGGCTTTGATTTTTGACCCTTAGACCCTAGAGTTGACTTCTCCAAATTCTTAAGAGCTTTTTCTAAAGTGTCAAGTCTTGACCTCAAGACTTGATTTTCCTTCTTTAATACCTCAAGCTTTAATTTTCCATTTTTCTTTGAGATATTCCTAGGCATATGTCTAGTTGTTTTGGGATTCCTATCGAGGTTTTCCTTAACCTTAGATGAGTTAACTCTAGGGTTGGCATTTCTAGCATTGTCCTTATCTAGGCTAACATGTTTGACACCTAAGCACATGTATCGATTTCTATGGTTATCATGCTTATCATTATTGACAATTGCAATAAAACTACTAGCATGTGTCTTATTAGAATTGCAAGAATGTGCCTTAAAGGATACCTTAGGGTTTGCCTTAGATCCCCCCATAGATGTGCTTGGTCTCTTGTCCTTGTGAGGTTGCCTCCCCCTTGGACATTGACTCCTATAATGTCCCCTTTGCTTGCATTGGAAGCACACCACGTGCTCCTTGCCCTTGCGTATCGGGACTCCGGCTTCCTTGACTTTTGGTGCCGATGGAGTCTTCCTAATCCTCTTTGGACATTTACTTTTGTAATGCCCATATTCCCTACACTCAAAACACATTATATGTAATTTACTTGAAATTAAGTTGCTTGAGTTACCTAGGGTTGAGGATGGATATAAGCTCTCTCCTTCATCCCTTCCGGAGGAAGAGGCTTCTTCTTCTTGCTCCAATCTTGAAGAAGAACTTGTTGGGGATCGATCGGCCGGCTTGAAGGGGGGTTGGATAGACGGCACCCCCAAATACTCGCTTCTTTCTACAACGTTAGTGCGCAAGTGGAAATGCAAACAAAGCAAGTAGAAAGTTAAATACTAAAGGAAAGAATGCAAACCAAGCTACACGATCATTTACGTGGTTCGGAGATAAAGCTCCTACTCCACGGCGTGTCCGTAAGGTGGACGATCCCTATTCGTCGGTGGATTACTCCCCGGAAGACCTCTGGCTAGCTCACGTAGCTCCTTGTGGGTGGAGCAACCTCACCACAACTCTCACAAGAACTTCTTACAAGCTAGGGCACAGGTGATGTGCGTAGATTATATACTCTTTTATGCATGTTTTTACGCACATTTACATATTTTGAGCATGCTTGATCTATGCATTTTTATACTTCCAGCTTTCCTTTTAGCATATTTACTCTTTTGGTTCGGAGATCTGCTTTTTGTGCATTTTCTGTACACAGGAGTCGATTTGGTGAAGAATCTACATCTTTAGGCATGCATTGGAGGAAACAAAGGGAGAAAGCACTGGGCCGTGTACCTCACACGGCCCTGCACTGGTATGGAGCTCGGGCCGTGTGGAGTTTGGCACCAACAGAAGAGGAAGATGACATGGTCGTGTGAACCTCGCACGGCCGTGTCAAGATTTGAAGCCAACGGCGAAGCCTTACATGGTGTGTGGATCTACACGTAGTGTGAGGTTCTGAGAGACCAAGCACGCGTGGCGTGTGCACCACAGTGTAGCATTCGAGGCGAGAAGGGTTATGGCGTGTGGAGTCACACTGCAGCTTTGGCAGAGAGGGAACTGGACATGGCCGTGTGAATCTCACACGGCCGTGTCACGGGACCGTGTGGCGCCCGATTCCCTCCTCTATTTAAACTCTTCTTCATGAATTGAAAGGGGATCTCTCCCCCTTTGGGAGAAGGCAAGATTTGGTGGTTTCCTCCCAATCTTGGGAGGATTTCTGGGCGATTCAAGGGGAGCTCTTGACGATTTCGGCTCCAGAGCGAGGATTGGATCCGAAGACGAAGCTTCTTCATAGATAAGTTTTCTCTTTCCCCCTTTTCTTGGTTTCTTGGATTGGGGATTTAAGAAATGCTTGTATACTTTATTTCTTCGGGTTTTCTTCCTCGATTCATGGGGTAGATCTTGTATTCTAGGATGAAGGGAGTATTTGTATGATGGATTAATGTAATCTCTTATGGATTTGTCATTTTCTTGTTTCAATGACATTATCTTGCTTGTATCGATTAGATCTTGAATGATTAATGGTGACTCGTGCTTAATTCTCATTCTTGATTAATTGTTTGGATTTCTTATGGACTTTGTAAAGATAAACTCTCACTCGATCATCCGAGGGATCCACGTGACAGGTGCAAACCCGTGTAAGGACGTTTGAGAGATAATCTTGAAGAGGAAATAGGAATATTCAAGAGAGTAGGATGGATTTTGTGATTAGTTTATTGTATCTTGATAGATTAATAAGTCATGGGCTTCTACGTTGATATCCGAGGAAGGCATAGTAATAGGTGCACTTCTGTGTAAGGACAACATAGGTTCATGTCTAATTAATCCTATTTAGATACATTTCTCAATCCTTAGCCGGTTGTCTATTGCAAGAGAGAACCGGCAACTTTCTACATGTTTGGCAATTGAGGGATAAGAATTGGTGGACCATTTACATTCGAGAAATCCTACAAAGAAACCGAAACTCCTAGAACCTCCTTTATCATAACCCAAAACACTAAATTCTTGTTTGTTGATCTTTAAAATTAGATTTGTTTACCTTACTTTGCTTTTGAAACGATTGGATAGTTGTTTAGCTAATTCGCATTGAGACATTTCTAGTTCTTATTTCAGTCCCTGTGGATACGATAATCTTTTATATTACTTGCGACATTTCCGTACACTTGCGGAGAGCGAACAAGTTTTTGGCGCCGTTGCCGGGTACTGCGCTATAACATTAGGAATTATCAATTGAGTTAGACTAAACATAACTTTTCTTTCTTTCTTTACATTTTCATAGTTGTAACTTTAGAATTCTGTTTCTATAAGCTTTTCTTTTCTTGAATAACATTCTTGACAATTCTTTTTGTTGCAATTCTAATTCTAATTCTAACTTTGCATTCTTGATTTCTAGCACTCTAATCTAACTTTTCTCTGTTTTCTCTTTTGATCTAGTTTCTTTCTTCTTTTCTTTTGTAAACAAATCTTGCAATCTTTAGCATATGAATTATTCTAGACATTTTTCTTTTTTCTTTTATCTTTTCTTTCTTGTTTTCGTTATGCACTTTCTTTCATGCAATTTAAATTCTGCATTTTCTTTCTTGTTTTTCATTATGCATTTTATTTCTTGTCTTTAATTCTGCATTTTTAGTTTTGATTGTAATTTTTTTAGATATCTAGAGCACTAACATGTCAAGCAGGGCTTCAAGAAAATTTTTCACACCCATGAGCGTAAGATCTTCCACTGATGAATATTATGATTCCGAAGATGATCAATTTGAGTTTCTTTGTGGAGTGTGCGATAGCACATCTCATCCAGCTGCTATTTGCCATTTTTTTCAAAAGACTGCTATAACTCCGGAACTTCAGTGTTTGGTTCAACCTCAATATCAAGATACATATGAGCAAGTTCCTGATACTTATGGCTATGACTGGGAAGATCATCAAATTCAGTACCTTCAAGCCCAGCTAATTTCAGAGCAGAGTGAGCAGTCATTATTCCAGCAGCAGATCTCTGACCCTCCTCAACATTATAATCACTTTTGGATGAATCAACAAAATTTGGACTACAACTACATACAAAATGTTGAGTATACTTCCCAAGTAAATCAGGGTTTGTCAAAATTTCAGGATGATTCTTCATTAGATGGACCACATCGTTCACAATTTGATGAGCCGATTGTTTGGGAGGACTCCCAAAACTCAAATACTCTTGCTCCCAATCAGATGAAGACCACAATACAAGATTCTGAAGAGCTAATGGTACAACGGGGAATCTTAGCTTTACGACTACTACTACAAAATTCCAATAAAGTTGTTGATTCCTCTATTGATGATATTGATGTTAGTGGACTCTTCACTACTTATGATGATGATGTGGTGGATAAAAGTGTAGGGACATGTACTATGGAGGATATGTCCCAAGGATCACCTCCTTTGGTCACACAACCAATTGATACTATGGAATGTGTAAGAATAGAATTGGTTGATGATAATTGTGTAGGGACTTATGTAATGGAAACAAAGCCCCAAGAATCACCACTTTTAGAGGCACCACCACTCGAACCAGAGCTAGAACCATTACAAAATTCTGAAGAGGTCACATCCACTTGTTTAGAACTTTCAGGTACTTCTCAGCACTACAAGGTTAGTATTCTTAGTAATCTTTTAGAAAATTTCATAGATGTACCTATAATTGATTTTGTTGGATGTGATTCATTTTTTGATACATACTCAATTCATACTAATATGATTCTAGTTCCTTCTTATATTACATTCTTGTGGGAGGTTTGTTTTTCTTTTGGGTGTGTAGGTTTTCGAGAGGCCAATAATGGGAAGCTCATACTGAACCGTCTTCGACCACCTGAAACAACTTTAAAGAAGACGAAGATGGAGAGGGCGATACATCACTTTTTAACTCCAATATTAAAAGCTCCCTCCATAATAAGAGCCTTTGGTAAGAAGGTTCTAAAATATCTTACCCCTCCAAGAGCAAGATTTAGATGAATCTAATAAGGTGGTCGAGCTAATGACCTTAAACAAGCGCTTCTTGGGAGGCAACCCAAGTTCAATCTTGTTTTCATTTTACTTTTAGTTTCTTTTTATTTTGTTGATAATAAATCATACCCTCTACTTAATTCTTCTTGTCTATCTTATTTTTGTAGATTTTAAAGTTGTGGAGGATTGTGAACATTGGATAGAGGAGTATCTTAAAAAAAAAACATGAATGTCAACCATTTAGAGCTCATCACTTGGTAACTTCTCTTAAAATCTCCTCCACATTGTTTTTAGTTTTCATTGGGACAATGAAAATTTTAAGTCTGGGGGGATGCATTAGATGCATTTGATTTGCTTTGTTTGTTTTTGTTTTTGCTTATGTCTTGCATTTTGTTTTGATTTTTTGTGGCATACATCTTGAGAACATCAAATCTTTACTTATATGCTTTCTTGGATTCAAGTGAAATGTTAGCACGATTATTGTCTTGATTCATGATGTTCGAATGATGCTAGTAGTAAACTTTGTGTAGTTCTTTTTTCTATCTTGGGAAGCATTAATAAGCTAAGAATCTTATGGTGATGAGTTTTAGTTTTGGTTCAACCTTAAGGATTTTATCTTCACTACACTTGTGCTTGATGCTTGAATAGTTGATGTCATTGAAATAGTCATGATTCATCTTGTTTGCTTAGTACTTGGTTTCCATGGTGATTTCTCAACTTTCATTTTGGTTACTGGATGAGGCTCAAATCATTAAAGCTCATTTGGAAAAATCAAAATATCCCAACATGTATGTTAAAAGTACATTTGTGAATAAGTTTTGCACAATGCAAACACTTATAAAAAAAATAAATAAAAGAATAATAAGGGATATAAAAAACAGTTGTCATGAGTGGAATCTAGCAAGTCACCCCTTTGAGACCGAGTTAGGTTACTGGGGAAATGACTGTTTAGCTTCTCTTGAGATTGAGCACACCTTTGAGACCTTGGGTTAGTTGAGAAATATGAACCAAGTGAATGGTGAGTAAGTGTCTATCACTGGTTACTTGTCGTTCACTGGGAACACTAGGAATTCAAATTTGATGACGACTTGACTAGGACATGGATTGAAACTTGAAGGGTATTGAGTTACTTTTACACTGCGCACAAGATTCTTATGCTTGAACCATACTTTACTTGTTTCCATGATCATGCTTGTTAATGAAACTTTTTGATAGAGTTAGGAAAGTGCACTGGGTTTTATGAATGTGTTGTAGAACATATGAATTTAGACTGCAGCATTTTGCTTGAGGACAAGCAAAGGTTTAAGTCTGGGGGTGTGATGTGCGTAGATTATATACTCTTTTATGCATGTTTTTACGCACATTTATATATTTTGAGCATGCTTGATCTATGCATTTTTATACTTCCAGCTTTCCTTTTAGCATATTTACTCTTTTGGTTCGGAGATCTGCTTTTTGTGCATTTTCTGTACACAGGAGTCGATTTGGTGAAGAATCTACATCTTTAGGCATGCATTGGAGGAAACAAAGGGAGAAAGCACCGGGCCGTGTACCTCACACGGCCCTGCACTGGTATGGAGCTCGGGTCGTGTGGAGTTTGGCACTAACAGAAGAGGAAGATGACATGGCCGTGTGAACCTCGCACGGCCGTGTCAAGATTTGAAGCCAACCAGAGCAGAAGCCTTACATGGCCGTGTGGATCTACACGGCCGTGTGAGGTTTGCAGAGACCAAGCAGGCTGTGGCCGTGTGCACCACACGGCCGTGTAGCATTTCCAGAGAGCAGAAGGGTTATGGCCGTGTGGAGTCACACGGCCGTGCAGCTTTGGCAGAGAGGGAACTGGACATGGCCGTGTGAATCTCACACGGCCGTGTCACGGGACCGTGTGGCGCCCGATTCCCTCCTCTATTTAAACCCTTCTTCATGAATTGAAAGGGGATCTCTCCCCCTTTGGGAGAAGGCAAGATTTGGTGGTTTCCTCCCAATCTTGGGAGGATTTCTGGGCGATTCAAGGGGAGCTCTTGACGATTTCGGCTCCGGAGCGAGGATTGGATCCGAAGACGAAGCTTCTTCATAGATAAGTTTTCTCTTTCCCCCTTTTCTTGGTTTCTTGGATTGGGGATTTAAGAAATGCTTGTATACTTTATTTCTTCGGGTTTTCTTCCTCGATTCATGGGGTAGATCTTGTATTCTAGGATGAAGGGAGTATTTGTATGATGGATTGATGTAATCTCTTATGGATTTGTCATTTTCTTGTTTCAATGACATTATCTTGCTTGTATCGATTAGATCTTGAATGATTAATGGTGACTCGTGCTTAATTCTCATTCTTGATTAATTGTTTGGAATTCTTATGGACTTTGTAAAGATAAACTCTCACTCGATCATCCGAGAGATCCACGTGACAGGTGCAAGCCCGTGTAAGGACGTTTGAGAGATAATCTTGAAGAGGAAATAGGAATATTCAAGAGAGTAGGATGGATTTTGTGATTAGTTTATTGTATCTTGATAGATTAATAAGTCATGGGCTTCTACGTTGATATCCGAGGAAGGCATAGTAATAGGTGCACTTCTGTGTAAGGACAACATAGGTTCATGTCTAATTAATCCTATTTAGATACATTTCTCAATCCTTAGCCGGTTGTCTATTGCAAGAGAGAACCGGCAACTTTCTACATGTTTGGCAATTGAGGGATAAGAATTGGTGGACCATTTACATTCGAGAAATCCTACAAAGAAACCGAAACTCCTAGAACCTCCTTTATCATAACCCAAAATACTAAATTCTTGTTTGTTGATCTTTAAGATTAGATTTGTTTACCTTACTTTGCTTTTGAAACGATTGGATAGTTGTTTAGCTAATTCACATTGAGACATTTCTAGTGCTTATTCCAGTCCCTGTGGATACGATAATCTTTTATATTACTTGCGACATTTCCGTACACTTGCGGAGAGCGAACAACAGGTAGACTACTAATAGGGGTTAACCACCTCTATTTCGTCAACCTCAACCAAGCTCCCAAGGCTTGGTTATATAGGCCACGGGTTGGAAAACCCCGCCTACCAGTCGACTGCTAAAACATGCAGTCGACTGCCCTCTGTAGAAATTCGACCATTACATCCCAACGGCTCGATTCCACACTAACCGAGCGAACAGAGACATTCTGTTCGCTGTCAGTCGACTGCCCCAGTCGACTGCTAAAATATGCAGTCGACTGCTACAGTACTGCTACAGTAGCGCTACAATACTGCTACAGTAAAACCCTAAAACTAGGATTTTACTCCAAGTACAATCTCTCATGCACTCGTACCCTCACCCTTATGACTCATTTGACGCTTCCTTTGCAGCTTTCACCTTTTGCCTTCAAGCCTACTTCCTTTGGCTCTCGTCCCTCGGATGCATTCAAGTCCGCGGCTCGTCCCCAATGTCATCCTTCGCGTATGCCTCGAAGTCGTTTCCCTCGGCCATTATCCTTGCTGCCTTGTCCACGGTCCCTCGGATGCCCCATCCTTCACCGGACCCGAAGCCATCAACCTGAGTCACATGTGTATCCTGCAGTTCTGCACAACTCAAGTACACATATCAAATAACAAGGGTGAACCTAACTTAAACCCTTTGCCCAAACACCAAAACACATGGTCGCACGGACCATTGGGATTGCTCCAACAATCTCCCCCTTTTTGGTATTTGGCAATACGTTTAAGTTAGGGAAAACAAATAGCAAATAAACATGCTAATACATACAATGGACTTATGATGCCAAGGCTACACACTTGGACTTACTCCGCCGAATGGACTTACGATGCCAAGGCTACACACTTGGACTTACAACGCCGAATGGACTTACGTTGTCAAGGCTACACACTTGGCAACCGCCGTAACAATGCACAGGGCTTTTTAAGAACCTATCCCAAGACATCCCCTACACCTAAGCTCCCATTGAGCTAGGATTTTCCACATAAGGCTTTTTAAGGACCTATCCCAAGGCTCCCCCTTTACCTAAGCTCTCCATTGAGCTAGGATTTTTCCACAGAGCTTTTTAAGAACCTACAAGGCTCCCCCTACGCAAAGGCACTAGGTTTTCCCAACTAAACCTTACTTCTCCCCCTTTGCCTAACATCCAAAAAGTTCTCCAACAATATCCCAATTGTTGAAAACTTATCATCTAAATTGACCTAAACTCATATATTAATCCCCCATGGATTTCATACACTTGTATGAGTTGACTTGGTCAAAATCCAGTGCTGAAAATAATTTCAGACTGGTATCAGTCGATTGCAAGAAGTACCAGTCGACTGGTCGCTACTGGTTGAGCGAACAGAATGCTTCTGTTTCCAGCCAGTCGACTGCATGTTTTAGCAGTCGACTGGTGCAGTTTTTCAGCCTTTTTCAACATTTCTGACCCACTTTCAGAAATGCACCAGAAATTCCCTAGACCTCCAAAATTTTCCAAATTTTGTGGAGAGGTCTATTGTCCCCTTATCTACCTGAGAAAAATACATTACAAAATGTATCTATCACAAATCCCAAGATTGACACAATATCCAAAACTAGCTAAATGGTTCAATTGAACCTTGACCTAAAGTCCTAGTTTTGGCTTCCTCTTGATGTATTTGCCCATACCAACCCACAATGCATCCCTAGCATTGGTTTATATGGCATCTATACATCTAAAATAAATTATCATGCAATATGATCCCAATGTCATATTTCCTTGCATGAAATATAACCCAATTATGCCAAAACCCTAGGTTTGAGACTCAAGTCCGTCTCCAAACCATTTGGCACACTCCATGACTCCTCTAGACTCCCAAGTAAAATCCACCTGAGATCCATTGGCCATGGGTCCCAAATTGACTCTTTGAGCTCCCCCTAGAGCTCTTAACCTTAGCCACCTCCCTTGGTGACTCATCTATTATGACTAAACCACAATGATGTCCCTTAGAAGATCTCCTTATCTTCTTGACCTTGGAAACATCATCCTTGCCATAGTCATATGCAACCCTAGCATATTTATTTTTGGCCTTGGATGACTCTCTCTTGCCCTTATCATGTGCCACCCTAGCACGTGGTCTCCTTTTAATCTTGGAGGGATTAGATCGGTATCCCAAACCCGATCTATCATTGTTGGGTCTTTGGCTCCCCAACACCATATTCAATCCCTTAGATCCAATAGTAAATCTCTTAAGGAATTTTTCCAAACCATCAAGCTTTGCCTTCAAAGCTTGATTCACCCTTTCTAGGTTCCTAAACCTAGAATCAACATGTCCACCTTGGACATTCCTAGACCTACCCTTTCTAGGCATATGTCTCTCCTTCTTGGGATTAATGCCTTGGTTCTCTATTATCTTCTTCTCCTTAGGTAATGAGAATTTAACTTGCCTAGGTCTATCATGCATAGGTCTCCTAGGGTTATGATTCAAATTTACCCTATTTCTATCATGATATCTAAAATCAAAATTTTGCATGGGTAAATAATGAGAATTATTCCTAGCATGCATGGAGGAATGAAAATTTGAATTGCATTTCAAATTAGGGTATACCTCCCTTACCCTTGAAGCTCCCCCTTGATTCAAGCTCCTCTTCTTCTTCTCCCATTTCTTTAAATGTGCAAGCTTCTTGATTTTCATCTTCTTGGGGGCATTTGGTGTGGTAGTGTCTCTTCTCCCCACACGTGAAGCATGTAATGCACATTCTCCTCCTTTAGGCTTCTTCATTCCTACAACCCATGTTAGTGTTTAAATTAACTTGAACGGGTTTAGGATTTACCTTCTTCTTACCCATTGGACACCTACTCTTGTAGTGTCCCTTCTCATTGCATCCGAAGCATATAATGTGATCTTTTGACTTTGCTTCGGTGGAGGTACTCACTAAGTTGACTTCCAAGACTTCTTCTTCACTTGTCTTGGATTCTTCCTCACCCTTTGAGGATGTCTCCTCATCCACACTAATGGATGCCATTTCTTCATCCTTCTCCTCCTTCTCCTCGGAAGTTGAGTGCTCGTCACCTTTCGGTTGCTCCTCCTCTACTTGAGCTTCTTCATCCGTTTCTTTGGATTTTTCTTCTTCTTGTGTAGGAATAAGTTCTTTACCTAGAACTTTCTTTACTTTGCTCCACAAATCATGGGCATTCTTATATCCACCTACATCACTCAATACGTTAGAAGGCAAAATATCTACCAAAATTGATATTACCTTATCGTTTACCTTTGACCGTGTTGTTTGCTCTTCCGTCCAATGTCGTGGTCGGAGCTTCTTCCCTTTCTTGTCCTTCGGAACTTCAAATGGCTCTTCCACCACCATCATTGTGTCCCAATCCGTCTCGAAGAAGTTCTTCATCTTCACCATCCAAAAGGTGAAGTCCCATAAGCTTCCTCCTTCGAACTTTGGCGGATCTATCAAGCCGGTCATCTTTGCTTCCTCGGCGATTAGTCCGACAGAGAGCGGCCTCGCTCTGATACCACTTGTTGGGGATCGATCGGCCGGCTTGAAGGGGGGGTTAGATAGACGGCACCCCCAAATACTCGCTTCTTTCTACAACGTTAGTGCGTAAGCGGAAATGCAAACAAAGCAAGTAGAAAGCTAAATACTAAAAGAAAGAATGCAAACCAAGCTACACGATCATTTACGTGGTTCGGAGATAAAGCTCCTACTCCACGGCGTGTCCGTAAGGTGGACGATCCCTATCCGTCGGTGGATTACTCCCCGGAAAACCTCCGGCTAGCTCACGTAGCTCCTTGTGGGTGGAGAAACCTCACCACAACTCTCACAAGAACTTCTTACAAGCTAGGGCACAGGTAGACTACTAATAGGGGTTAACCACCTCTGTTTCGTCAACCTCAACCAAGCTCCCAAGGCTTGGTTATATAAGCCACGGGTTGAAAAACCCCGCCTATCAGTCGACTGCTAAAACATGCAGTCGACTGCCCTCTGTGGAAATTCGACCGTTACATCCCAACGGCTCGATTCCACACTAACCGAGCGAACAGAGACATTCTGTTCGCTGCCAGTCGACTGCCCCAGTCGACTGCACCAGTCGACTGCTAAAACATGCAGTCGACTGCTACAGTACTGCTACAGTAGCACTACAATACTGCTACAGTATCACTACAATACTGCTACAGTAAAACCCTAAAACTAGGGTTTTACTCCGAGTACAATCTCTCATGCACTCGTACCCTCACCCTTATGACTCATTTGACACTTCCTTTGCAGCTTTGACCTTTTGCCTTCAAGCATACTTCCTTTGGCTCTCGTCCCTCGGATGCATTCAAGCCCGCGGCTCGTCCCCAATGTCATCCTTCGCGTATGCCTCAAAGTCGCTTCCCTCGGCCGTTATCCTTGCTGCCTTGTCCACGGTCCCTCGGCTGCTCCATCCTTCACCGGACTCGAAGCCATCAACCTGAGTCACATGTGTATCCTGCAGTTCTGCACAACTCAAGTACACATATCAAATAACAAGGGTGAACCTAACTTAAACCCTTTGCCCAAACACCAAAACACATGGTCGCACGGACCATTGGGATTGCTCCAACAGAACTCTCCTCCTCTTCTTCCTTAGATGTTGAGTAGCCCTCAACTTCTAATTCCATACCTCCATGATGTGAGTTACTTGGCTCACTTGACTCCTCTTCATGACTTGAATTGGAGCTCTCCTCATGGAACTTAGCCAATATGTTCCACAACTCCTTGGCATTGTTGTATTTACCTATCTTGCACAAGATATTATTAGGTAATGAAAATTCAAAGATTTTCGTTATCTCGTCGTTGATTATGGATTGATAGATTTGTTCCTTCGTCCACTTCTTCTTCTCGAGAGGTTTTCCTTCTTTATCCACCGGAGGAATAAAACGTACTTGTAAACAATTCCAATTTACTAGGTTAGTCATAAGAAAATACTTCATTCTTACCTTCCAATACGCGAAGTCGTCGCGATCGTAGAAGGGTGGAATCGTGATGTCTTCTCCAAGTTGATCCATTCTCTAGCTCGTGCTCCCCCGGGTGTTAATCCGACGAAGAGCGACCTCGCTCTGATACCACTTGTTAGGACCTTCGGACGCGGCTAGAGAGGGGGGGTGTGAATAGCCGACCCCAAATTCACGTTTCTTCCTACAATTTTAGTTAGCGCAGCGGAAATAAAAGATAGAAACAAAACAGGAGAATATCAAACCTCAAACGCGACGATATAACGAGGTTCGGAGATGATACTCCTACTCCTCGGCGTGTCCGTAAGGTGGACGAATCCTATCAATCCATCGGTGGATGAGACCCCGAAAAATCAGCTAATAAAAACTCCTTCTGGGTGGAGAAACCTCGCCACAATCTCTTGCAATGGCAAGATCATAGTACAAGAAATACAGCAAGAAGCCAAGAACAATATGAATGTAAAAACACTAGTTTGCTTGCCTTCTCGTCGACTGTTGATGAAACAGCAACTTCACGGACGCTAACCACAGCAGCAACTGATCAGTTGGAGACCCAGCCGAGGGAAGCTCACACGAAGCTTCAACAGTGGAGAGCTCAACAAAGCTCAGATCGCAGGAGCAAGAAGAAGTTTACTTTACTGTTCTGTCGTTACTGTCCACCTCCTTCACCTCTTGATTTATATGAACCTGCGAAGAAGAAGACACAGATTTCTAGCCGTTGTGACTCAACGGCTGGGCTATTCGGGCTCCACCCGATCGGTGTGGAATCTGATCGGTCGGGGACCGATCAGGCCCCTGATCGGTCCCAGGACCGATCCCAACTCTCACAGAGAGTTGGTTGCGATCCTGATCGGTCTGTGGACCGTCAGGGTCATATGGATCGGTCCACGGACCGATCCTTCTATTCCTTCTCCCAATCTGTTTGGTTCGATCGGTCACCGGACCGTCGGATGACCCACAATGAGAATCGATGTATCCTGGATCGGTCGGACCGATCCGGATACCATAGTATCCTGGATCGGTCGTGAGACCGATCAATTTCCCAACCTTAAACCCTAAAGCCTTCACGATCTAGAGAACGAGCTACAGGCCCTCTCTAACCTAGTCGGAGCGAGCTCACAGGCCCTCTCCGACTTCCATGTCCGATCCAGAGAACGAAGCCCTCTCGGCCTAGTCCAGAGCGAGCTACGAGCCCTCTCCAACCCGTGCGGTCCGAGCGAGCTCACGGGCCCTCTCGGCCTAGTCCGGAGAGCGAGCTCCGAGCCCTCTCGACTCCATCCGGTCCGGAGAGCTCAGGCCCTCTCGGCCTAGTCCGGAGGCGAGGCTACAAGCCCTCTGACTTCGTCCGGTCCAGAGAACGAGCTACCGAGCCCTCTCTGACCTAGTCCGGAGAACGAGCTACCGAGCCCTCTCCGACTTCGTCCGGTCCAGAGAACGAGCTACCGAGCCCTCTCTGACCTCCCATGCCAAGCTTCCATACTTGGGCTTTTCCCCATGCCAAGCTCCCTGCTTGGACTTTTCCCGTGCCAAACTCCCTGCTTGGACTTTTCCCGTGCCAAGCTCCATGCTTGGACCTTTCCGTGCCAAGTCTCCATACTTGGACTTTTCCCAAATCAGGTCAACTCAAGCCGGGTCAACCAGGTCAACCTTGACCAAAGGTTGCACCCACAATCCCCCAAGTTCCTATTCTTGTCAAACATCAAAATATAACTTCTCTATTCTTGTCAAACATCAAAATATACCTCGAGTCAGGTCAACTCGAGTCGGGTCACCCAGGTCAACCTTGACCTAAGGTTGCACCAACACTGATTGCTTTCAAAATTATAGGTTAAAATTGTTTTCATTTGTTTTAAAACCTTCCAACTTTTAGAATTTCAAAACAACTTTAGCCTTAGACTAGAAAAATCCCCTTAGAAATCATGTTCCCCTAGGACTAGTATTTGAGCATCTCACCAACACCCAAGAATTACCTTGATTGTAATTGACAAATTTCGAAAAGGGTGAGATGTATAGGCCAATTGCCTGGACTTAAGATGCTTATGTCAGTGCATCGATATAAGTCTGGGCGTTAAAAACCAAACCTATATTAATCAAGTTAAGTTATTCAGCTTAGTCAACCACTAACTGATCACAATGAACTTAACTTAACTAACCAAGTGAAAGTTGTCATCTTCGGATAGCCAGTAAGTAACTAATTGGTTAGACAACTATTTTAACTGTCATGTTTAGGGGGAGGATTAATAAGTCTCACATTTATTTTTCCTTTACTAAAATTGGTTTTTGAAAAATACTTTCTTAAAAATATTTTAACAAACCTGACTTATCTTTGTAAAATCTAATAAACTTGGTTTTGAAAATCTTACTTTTGCAAAATTATCTTTATAAAACTTATGTTTAAAAAGGTGTTTTAACTTTACAAGCTTATTTTGAAAATTTCAATAATTGGATCTAGCATTAAAGTTTGATTTGAAAATTAAACTTCACTTCATTTTGAAAATCTGGATTTTGCAAACTTTGTCTTGAAAAATAAATTTTAATTAGCTTTGACAAGTAGATTTTTCAAACTTAGTCTTAAAATTTTTTTTTACTAAGGGTTTAAATTGGATTTTATAAACTAAGGGTTTAGTTCTGAAAAGTAGATTTTCAAACTTAATTTTGAAATTTTGATTTTGAAAACTCATGTTTGTAAAGAATTCCAAGTTGAAACTTATTTTGAAAATTTAATTTCTTGAAATTTAGATACTTATGTTTATTAGACTTATACTTGAAAATTAGCTTTTAAAAACTTTCTCTTTGAGTTTGCAAATTCATTTAATGTTGCAAAGATTACCCTTAAAAAATTACTCAAAATATACTAAGTTATGTTACTAAATTAGTTATTTTTCAAAACTTAGTTACGTTACAAGAGTTAAATTACTATGTGGTGAAATTTAAAACTCCCCCAAGTTAACTTGATATCATTTCCTTTTTTTTTTTATGTATTCTGTATTTTTGAATGTTTAAATTATATCCTTGTTTGATGAATGTCAAAGGGGAAGGGATAGGTGGTTAAGTTAGAAAAATAAAATAAAATTAAAAACTAACTTAAACCTCATGCTAGAATAAAATGTTTAACCTTTTTTTCTCGCATATTTTTACTAACTTAACCAGGTTGTCATTCCATCAAAAAGGGGAAGATTGTTGGTGCAGTTAGCACTAACGGTCTAACTCGGGTTTTGATGAATGACAAATCGGGTTAAGTTAGGTTTGTTGTGATCTAACACTCTGACCGAGTGTGCAGACGAAGTCCAGACAGGTCGACGGGCTGACCGGATGTTTGGCAAGAAGTTCAGCTAGGTCGACGGGCTGACCGGATAGCTAGAGAGAAGTCCAAGCGGGTCGACGGGCTGAACGGACGCTTGGCGAGAAGTCCAAACGGGTCGAAGGGCTAACCGGATGTCTGGCAGGTAAGTGAAGGTAAGTCACTAGAAGGGAGTGACTGTGAGGACGCGTTCCCGGGAAGGGAACATTAGGCGTCGATCCGGCTTAGATCCATTTCGGATCTCTAAGTCAAGATCGTGACTAGATTCCAGTCTCGGAAAGACGGAATCTAAGTCATACTTTTTATGTCAAACTTATGAACTGTGCTCACACTCTGTTTTGCAAGATATACACTATTTATTCACCTCGGACTAACCTTGTCTTGTAGGAAAGTTGGTTTCTGGAGAAAGGTAGTCCGGGCGCCCGGAGGGGATCCGGGCGCCCGAGAGGTGATTTTTATTCAGATCACGCATCGTCACATGGAGCTCGTTGGTTGGACCTGCCACGTCTCACCAGGGCACCCGGAAGGGATCCGGGGCGCCCCGAGCCTCATATAAAAGGAGGGTCAGAGGAGAGCTTCAAAACAACAATTGAAAAAGAGATCTTCTACTGCTTGCCCTGCTGCTTTGCGCTCCTGCGACGCTAACGAAGTTCCGACAACTCGCTCCTGTTCTTTTAATTTCCTCCTTTGTCGGTATGAGCTTTGTTTTATTTTCGTTAGCATTTCTGTACTTAACTTTCTGTAATCAAATATTCGAACTGCTAGTGGATTGCCCAACGAAAGCACTCGACGAGTGCGGGCCTTGGAGTAGGAGTCGACACAGGCTCCGAACCAAGTAAAACCAAACTGTGTTAGCCTTGCCTTGATTTCTTACTTTGTCTTTACTCTATTTCCGCTGTGCGCTTAACTCTTTTCGAACGAAAGTTTTAATCGATATTCACCCCCCCCCCCTCTATCGAACGCTTACGATCCAACATTATCTCCACTAACTTCTGACTTCATCAAATTGAAATTGATTGTAATATTTATTCTTGATTGTTCCTGTAAACTAAAATGTAAAAAAAAATACAAAATGCATTAGATTCAATCTAACTTTCAAGAATGAAATATGATAACGCATTGAGAAAACATCCATTAATTTTAGATAATGAAATATAAGCTACATAATTTACAGAATCTAGACTAACATGGCATTAGTTCGAATCTTAAAACAAGAATTTGACTAACTAACAGATTAAGATATCTTTACAATTTTTGTATGAGTATCGAGATACTATTTTTAACTGGTTTGACAACTGAAGCCTGTAACAAAAAGATATTTCATTGTGAACATTGTCTATCAATAGGAGATGCATAAAATCAAACTTTTGACAAAATGAGTGGAAAATAAACTAATTCTTTTGACAGAATAAGTGGAAAATAAAACTCCAAGTGATCATCATTACTATTAGTGCTACAATATAAAGACAGCTATGAGGAAAAAAGAAGAGTAAGGTGAGGAATATATGACAATAATCAATAATGTGAATCCATAAAGTAGTTTGCTAGAACACAAGCATTTGACAGTTCCAATTTTAGTAAGTATCATTTTGCCAAAGTATTCCAAGAGATTTATAGTCAACTAATTTAGTTGTAAATCTAAAAGAATAATATAGTTATAACTCATGCTAATGATTAATAATCAGAAAAAGTAGGAATGTGTGAAAGTTGATAATTATCACAAGTTTTGTTTACTTGTGTCCAAAACAAAATGTTAAACACTTCATAAGAAAATTGTTGTATAGAAGGACCAGAGTGGCCTCATCTAGAATCTCATGCAAGCAATGGCGGAGCCAGCTCGGGTGATCTACCCGGGCTGTGGGCCACGCTGACGTCGACGCTGGCGCCAATGCCCGGGCTAGCCTCCTCTTTCTCTTCTGTTTTCTCCTTTTTTTTACAATAAAATCGACGTTTTTCTCTTCTCACCGCCGTCGGGCATCCGGGCTACAACCCAGGTAGGGTTGTACCTGGCTCCGCCCTTGCATGCAAGACTACACTAACTAGAAATAGTGATCAGTAATCATTTCAATAGTTGTTTTATTTAACATGAGGATTGGTATAAATGCTCAACACAATCAAAAACACAGTAGCAAAAGAGTATAGAAACTATATATTGATTTGTATAAATTGTCAGTTAGTACATCTTTTGTCATTGAAAATAAGATATAAAAAAACTAAATGAAAGATAATATTTTACATATTAGAGATCAAAACCAGTAATCCCACAATTCCCTATCATTATTAACCAAGAAAGACATTACAAAGAGGACAAAAACACTCTAATGAAAAGTAATAGAAAGAAAATGGAAGAATGGTATCAATCACTTTGAAAGTTTGCATCTGTCTACCTTGAGTATAGGGGAAGAGTAGAAAGATGCAAATTTTCAAAGATCAAAGCCATAGAGTTGTAGAAATCCAAATAGAACCTCTATTTCATCTCCATAACCTTCCCTCCGAAGCTCTAGAAAAAACACAACCAAATAATTGGATTTGTTCCTTGAAACAAAATCGAGAAAACATGTGAAAATACAACAAATTACTTAACACAACATCCCGCATTCTTTGTCAAGAATTGGTCAAATTATCAATATATAAAGTAGAAAATTATTTATTTTACGAGCCTCTCGAGCTGATTATGGTTATATGAAACAAGAGATACTAGTACTATAAATGAACATCTCACAAGTATCTACTAGTTTTCATGATGAAACTAATAAACATTGAGGACTAACTTTCAGGAATGCTTCATAGCAATCTAGGAGATTAAATGCCTAAAATTATACCTCCTCTTTGGTAATGAACATGTTGTGAAGATAAACAACATTGAAAGCAAATTAATTATCATGAAACTTCTACTTTTCTACTTATATTTTTAGCACAAGATCAAAAGTTTCACAAAAACATCAACACAATTAGAGAATTTATGAATTATTATGATCTTATAATCAATATCAAAACTCACCATCTTCTCCAACTCTAGATTTTTAGTTTCAACTATCTCTTTCATGTACCTCATCACACAATATCCACATCCAACAAACTCAGTTTGTTTTAAATTACTCTATAAAGTAATTGAAAATGTAATGCAAAAGTCACAATCCAAATAATAAGAACTATCCATTCACATCTTCATACAAAGGCACAATACATACCATCATTTGTTTAAAACCTGGCTCTTTAGAAATATCCTTTGATACATTGCACATTTTGACCCCACTACATTTTAAAAAGTAAAGTTAGTTTTTCATATTTATAAGTGAATGAATTCTAAATCAACACAATTTACTACCTACTTGGTAACTATAGTTTTCCATGCACTGTCTTAGTTTTTGTTACCCATAGAGTCCATTAAATATATCATATTTTTATCTTCATTGACGATAGTCAAGATCTAATGGTTCCTGTAAAAATAGAAATATAGCATTGACTAGTATATAGTAGGAATCGATAAATAACTAAAATATTACCCTGTGTTATATGGGGTGAAGCAGATGTTATCTCTATCCACTGCTTCCAACTGGTCAGCAATATGTTGTGATAAGTCACGACCATCTTTGCCAAGTGGCATGTAGGTATGTTGTTGGGATCCACAAATGAAATATTATAAGCCCTTTGTTCTTCCCTCAAACATTTGTAGAGGTGACTGCACTCAAATATTACATAACTTAGTTATAAATGTTTCAAAGTATGGACAAGTACTTCCAAATATTATAACAAATATGCAAACAAACATACCCCATGTAAATCAAAATGTGTCTGACACCTATCTCTTTCATCTTCATAAAGTGCAAGATATCTTCTCTTAGCAACAGTATACTTTTAGGAGGTCCAAAAATAGTGTCCTCAAACTTTATGTATATGCTCTCCGATTCTTTCATCAATCTAACAACATGGGAGTAGATATATTTGCATGCCATAGGTAATGTTTTTTCAATATCCTTAAAATTATCTTTCTGACTAGGAACATTTGAAAGAGCAAATGGTTATGGTTTCCCCTTCTTCTATAATTTAGGAAATAGTAACTCCATTACAATTAATGTTGACATTATGGTTTTTATGCTAGCATCACCAAGAAAAACTCACTGAACGAATTAATGGATTGCAATTTTTTCTAGTGCAACGAAATTTAAATGAACTATGGATAACATATTGGTTTTATCAAACACCTAGAGATGCACGTAAATAGACTGACATCAACTAATAAAAGGATTAAATAGTTTGTATCTATTTACATTATGTCTATTGCAATGAGAAAAGGGCAAATTCAACAGATTAATTATGTTCAATATCTCCAATGGCAATGCATTAAAGAAGCATATACAAGAATGATGAGTACAAGCTCACATCAAACTAACAGCTAAGTTTAGGAGGAAAGAAAAAGAACATTATTGTCTTATTTCCACTCTATTTCATCCATCTTAATTTATTGGCGTAATTATAAAGAGATAAATTACAATTGAGAGGACAACAAATAATCTAACTGCTTAAATCACATTTAAAAGGGAAAACATTAAGAGAAACCATAACAAGACACATACATCATGATCTATCACACATAAGTACGATTGCGAACTAAATCAAGACCATTTTCACTTGTCAAAGAAAATTTATAACATTTGATAGTATCTATAAGTAACTTCTTTTGGACATGCTAAAATGCATTTTATTTGACAATGTGGAACCACTCTTTAGGCCAACCAACAATATACAAACACAAAATCAAGAGAAAACTTAAACTACCTTTGTAGTTGGAAAAATTACCAACTCTTTAGGCCAACCAACAATGACTCCAACTACATCATTGATTAATCTTAGTCCAGACTTAATTGGGATTGGAAGCTCTAAAACAACATCAGCAGATACCTTGAAATTTTGTTTCCCTAGTGGAACATGGTGAATCATGATATTTGGACCTCCTTATGATATTATTGTGTCATACGCCACAACATTTTCATGTTGTTTAACGCCCAGGTGACATTTTTCCCCTTTTAAGAATAATAAGATATTATATATAAATAAATGAATGTGAAAAACTTAACTTGACTTGAAATCAGGAAATATAGAACCTCCAAATTTGAAGTGTCACATTCTAAAACTTCTTCCACATCATCTAAGAGTTTTGGCTCTTTCAAATCGAAATACTTGTTCGATGCTACAATCTCACAACTTTGATCTGTCATGATTGACATGCATATTTACACTAGCAAGTTGAGTCTTCAATTTCTCCAATTCAGCCTTAGTATATTCCAATTGTTCTTTAAAGTTTTTTGCCATATCTTTTGGCACTGATTCCCTCTTCTTTCTTGGAGTTTTAAAGAAGATGTGAGGTTTTACGAACACTCTCACACCTCAAACCTTTCCATGGTGCTCTTGGCTATAGTTAGAACATCATTCACTCTAGAACATGTAAACTCTCCTTAGATTTTCTTTTCCAATAAATCAGTCTACAATTAGAGCCATTATAAATCAATCCAAAAACTATAGTTTTATTTATCTAAGCAATATGGAGATTGAATAAAACTAAACATTTACAATTTTTTGATGACTTCTGATGTATCCGTATTTGTTATGCTATCAGATTTGTCTTCTTAGACTTTATGCCAAAGCATTGATTTGTCAACTTTTTTATCTTTAGCAATTATATTTTTCTCTCTCTACCATTCCAAAATTCATCAGCTTAATGATATATAATAATCAGCATACTATATTAGAACATGAAAAACATGTTGAAAATAATTGTTTAGAATGTTCTATAACTTACCAATTCAGCCTCTAAGTCTATGTATCCCTTATGAGATATTCTGTGGTGATATTTACAATGCATGGTATGTTTTTTGTGCTTTTCATGAATAACCTATATCATTATGTTCTTCAGTCAATTAAGTATGACAATTAATAATTCTTAAAGGAAACATGACAATTCTTAATGTACCACCTATGATGGATCCAATATTGCATCCACAAATGCTTTCCAATCTGCTATTGGGAGCTGATACTGACTTAGTGAAAAAATTAACTTTTCAAGATTTTTTCTATTTGGCCAAATGAATCTACTAATCAATTTATTTTTAAAAGCTCTCCATTTTTGAGCTACTAAAGTCAACACACTAAACTCACTTTGTGGCGCTAGGTTGAAGACATTTTATAAAAAAAAATATTAGTTGGTAGTATTTCATACATGGTCAAATTAATATACAAACATATTCTAAAAAATATGCATATGATAATTTAAATTAGCCTATGACTCTTACCAATATCTCTTCCCACACTTTTTGTTTTATGTTTTATAGAACATCAGGCCAGGATTTTATATTGATTGACACCATGAATCTAGCAATAGAGTCAATGTATGATTGTAAAGCCCTTCCATTTGCATTGTATGTTGGCCTTCCCATGTCATATTTTTTTTCCATATCTTGTAGCTACACTTAGTTTACCCATCAATGTAGGTCCTCCCTTATTCTTCTTCACAACTACAAGCCATTCTTCTCCTACAGCAAGTCCATCTAGCTCTACATTAGTAACTTCATTTAGCTTATCATCATTTGATCCTTGTAGTTCCTTAACTACATCTTTTTTTTCCTAGTTTTTATGACCCATTAAGCTCTCCACGGCATAAAAACATGATTAAAACTAATTATAAATCTACACAATAACATGGATAATAAAAACATCACAAACATAAACATTACATAAATAATAATAATAACAACATAAACATAACCATGATAAATAATAACATAAACATAACATAAATAATTAATACCAATAAGACAAATATATATAATCATTACATGAATAATAATAATAATAAACATGATAAAAGTATTGGAATGTCTACTAAAAGCCTAGTTTTTTGTATAAACATTTATTTAGAAATAAGAATCACATTGGTCAAATGTCTACATTTATGCTAAGTGTAGTTGTTCAATTAATTTGTATTGTAGATATCATGGTATGTGGTGTCACATACAGAAGATCATGTTATCAGTTCCTTATAAATTATAAATAGTAGCTCACGACTACGATGGATAGGAACAAACCATTGGAACAGTCATAGTGTAATTTGGTATTAGTTTATCTTGACTATAAAATTATACTAGTACACTCTGAGTGTATTGAGCAGGACCATTTAAGGTAATTTCATTTTATACTGACTGCATAAAAGAACAGGACCTTTGTTATTATGGAAGTGTGTGCTCCTAATCATGATATAATAATAAGCACATATACTTAATATTTATTTCTTTAATTTATCAAAGGGTGTGATTTAGCTCGTTAAATCAATAGGCCCGATAAGTTGGGAAATGATATTATTTATATGGTGTTGTTAATTATAGAATGAAACTATGTCTTAGTAATCTAGGTTGATGATGTCCCCTTGAGGAACTCATAAGGATTGTCATGTAAACCCTGCAGGTGGACCTAGTTCGGCATGACAATGAAGTTGAGTGGTACTACTCTTGGAGCTAGATATTAATTAAAGTGAGTTGTCAGTAACTCATTTAATTAGTGGTCATTCAATATCTTAAACACAGGGAGATTAACACACTCATGATAAGAAGGAGCCCATATAGTAATATGGGATTGGTGCGGTAGTGCAATAATAACTCTTTCGTGGAATGAGATATTATTGATGAACTTGAGTTGGGTGTTCGGGTCGAACACGGGAAGCTCAAGCTCATCGGGAGACCAAAACCAATTCCTCCTCTCAGTCCCTATTATAGCCTCTTATTTATAAAGTCTTATATCCACCAAACCCAACTTCTTACCCACCTTAAGGTGGTCGGCCAAGCCAAGCTTGGAGCCCAAGCTAGGGCCGACCAAACCAAGGTTAGATGGGTTCAAGTTGTGGCCGACCCTAGATTGGAGCTCAAGCAAGGGTGGCCAACCACATTCACATTGAAAGAGAGTTTAAAATTATAAATCTTTCCTTTTATAGCTTTCTACAAATGATTAAGAGAAAGGTTTGATATCTTTCCTTATTTGTAGTTAAAAGGAAGATTTTAATTTTTTGATAAATTTTAAATCTTTCCTTATGTGGAAGTCATGGTTTTAAAAAAAGAGTTTAAAATTATAAATCTTTCCTTTTATAGCTTTCTACAAAAGATTAAGAGAAAGATTTGATATCTTTCCTTATTTGTAGTTTAAAAGAAGATTTTAATTTTTGATAAAACTTTCCTTTTTGTAACCATCCACATGTTTTAAAAGAGATATTTTAATTTATAAAACTTTTCTTTTATAACCAACCATGAAGGGATTTAAAGAAAGAAATTTTTTAATTAAAATTTCTTATCGGAAACAATTAAGGAAATTTTAATTTTTTGTTTAAAACTTTCCTTGTTTTGAGGACAAGGTAGGGGCCGGCCATTAAAGGTTTATAAGGAAGTTTTTAATTAAATTTTCCTTTTTAGACATTGGCAAGGAATATAAGGAAGTTTTAATTATGTTTCAAACTTTTCTTATTTGCTAAGACCAAGGAATATAAAAGAAATGGTAGAGGTCCCTCATGAGATAACACATCTATTATTCCTCTCCTCTCTTCCTTGGTCGTGGTCGGCCCTCTTCTTCCTCCTATTCTTCTTCCTTGGAGGTCGGCGGTATCTCATCTCAAGGAGTTCAAGGTGGTCGGATCTTGTTAGAGGAAGAAGGAGAGATAGGAGGCATTGTTTCTTAGCATCCCTTGGAGCTTGGTTGGTGGCCGAAGTTCTTCATCTCTAGGAGATTGTTGGTGGCCGAAACTTGGAAGGAAGAAGAAGGTTTTGGTGGAGTATCGTCTTGGTAGATCGTCGCCCACATGACGTCCAAGATAAGAAGAGGAATACAATAAAAGATCGTAAGGTCTATAAGCTACAAAGAAAGGTATAACTAGTTGTCTTATTCCGCATCATACTAGTTTTCTTTGTATGGATTTTAAAATAACAAACACAAGAGGCTAAGGATTCTAGGTTTCGAATTTATGATTCGATTTTGTGTTTCTTTTGTTTTTCGATCTTGTGATTCGATTGTTCTTAGTGGTTAAACCTAAGGTTACTATAAGGAGATTAAATATTGAATTTCGTTGAAAGACTTTGTCTAGGAAGTGGTGGATGCTCCCATAACCAAGAAGGCCTAGTGTCTCGTCATGTTTAACTTGGAAGTCAGTCTCTAAAATAAATATTTAATCAAATTTGTAACATGGGTGGATTTGGATTAATAATGTTAAGTATCGTTTGCGATCCAAGTCTAAACCTCTAAGAACAGATAAGTTGAATTTGGAATCAATAATGTTAAGTTCTGTTTGCGATTCCAAATTTAATTTCTAAAGAACACAATAGGTTGTTAGGGAAGGTTCGGGACTTGTATAAAATTTTTGTACAGGGGAACTAGTACGCTAATCCGAGTAGCAACCAACAATTGGTATTAGAGCTAAGCTTTGCCTCTGTGTGTTTGGTTTTCAGTTTAATTATGCACATGTCATACATATTTTAGGCATGATAATAGTAGGATGTGCAAATAGATTAACTCTGTGGTTGCAGGCATCCTAGATCCAACTATTATGGCCTTAATGTGATTGTGTGTGATTGGATCCTCGGACATGTCGAGGGCATTTTATGTGTGTGCATGATTGTACTTATTAAATATAGCAAGAGTTGTATTAGTTCTAGGATTTTACATTATTGTTCGATCTAAACTCTATGTACATTCCTTTATGGAATATAGGATCGATATATGTAAAATTCTATTTTTGTCGCGGATCATATCCTTGTGAGGCGTGGTGCTATTTGAGGACCAGAGGCGCAACGGAAAAGGAAGCTCGATGGACGCGACGACATGAGCCCTAGGGCTGGTGGCAAGTTCGACGACTACTAGGGCTGGAGACACACGGAGGACAGTGATAGAAGAGTCCATAATAGTTGGAAAATTATTTTTCCATATTTATTGCTTTTTATTTGCTGTGATATGTGTGTGTGTGTGCATGTGATGTGTGCTTGCATGATAAAATCCTCATCTTAAAAAATACTAAGTGGGAGAGGGATTAATAAATAAATTTCACGGTCTCCATTACTGGTTTGTAAGTGATGCAACAAACTTGCTTGTTGGCTCTGAGTGCCTCCCTCCACAACGGATGAGTTTGTTTGCGGATCACTAGATCAAACTTCCTTTATGGACGGTTATAAGTGTTGGTTGCTATTCGGAATATCGTACCGGTTTCCCTGTACAAAAAATTTGTATAAGTCCTGAACCTTTCCTAACAACCTATTGTGTTCTTTAGAAATTAAATTTGGAATCGCAAACAGAACTTAACATTATTGATTCCAAATTCAACTTATCTGTTCTTAGAGGTTTAGACTTGGATCTCAAACGATGCTTAACATTATTAATCCAAATCCACCTATGTTACAAATTTAATTAAATATTTATTTCAAAGTTCGGCTTCCAAGTCAAACGTGGTGAGGAACTAGGCCGTCTTGGGTATAGATCATCCACCACTGCCTAGACAAAGTCTTACAAAGAAAACCAATATTTAATCTCCTTATAGTAACCCTAGGTTTAACCATTAAGACCAATCGAATTACAAGATCGAAAAACAAAAGAAACAAAAATTCGAATCACAAATCCGAAACCTAGAATCACTAGCCTCTTGTGTTTGGTATTCAAGATCTAAACAAAAAGATGAACTAGTTATGATGCAGAAACTTAATAACTAGTTATAGCTTTTATAGCTTATAGACCTCACGATCTTCTATCGTATTCCTCTTCTTATCTCAGACGTCGTGTGGGCGACGATCTACCGAGATGAGAATCCGCACAAGCTTCCTTCTTCTCCAAGCAAGTTTCGGCCACCAACAATCTTCAAGAGATGAAGAACTTTCGGCCACCAACCAAGCTCCAAGGAATGCTAAGAAACAAAGCCTCCTATCTCTCCTTCTTCCTCTAACAAAATCTAGCCACCACCAAGCTCCTTGAGATGAAGATGTCGCCAGCCACACAAGGAAGAAGAATAGGAGAAAAGGAGGTAGTGAAGGGTCGTCCACACCACCAAGGAATAGAAGAGAGGAATACTAGATTATGTTGTGAGGTGAGGCACCTCTACCCTCTCTTTTATATTCCTTGGTCTTGGCAAATAAAGAAAGTTTTATAAATAAAACTTCCTTATATTCCTTGCCAATGTTTAAGAAGGAAAATTTAATTAAAAATTTTCTTTTAAACCCTTAATGGCCGGCCACCACCATCTCCTCCAAATAAGGAAAGTTTTAAATACAAAATTAAAACTTCCTAATTTGTTTTCGAAAATTTTTAAAATAAAAATTTCTCTTTTAAAAATTCCCTTCATGGTTGGTTATAAAAGGAAAATTTTATAAATTAAAATCTCTCCTTTAAAACATGTGGATGGTTATAAGGAAAGTTTTCTCAAAATTAAAATCTTCCTTTTCAATCTATAAATAAGGAAAGATATCAAATCTTTCCTTTAATCTTTTGTAGAAAGCTATAAAAGGAAAGATTTATAATTTTTAAAACTCTCTTTTAAAACCATGAGGATGGTTACAAAAAGGAAAGTTTTATCAAAAATTAAAATCTTCCTTTTAACTACAAATAAGGAAAGATATCAAACCTTTTTCTTAATCCTTTGTAGAAAGCTATAAAAAGAAATATTTAAATTTTAAACTCTCTTTTAAAACCATGGCTTCCACATAAGAAAAGATTTTTAAAAATTAAAATCCTTTTATTGTGTTGTGGCCAGCCACCTACTTGACCCATCTAACCTTAGTTTGGTCGGCCCTAGCTTGGGCTCCAAGCTAAGATTGGCCAGCCACCTTAAGGTGGGTAAGAAGTTAGGGTTTAGGTGGGTAAAAGACTTTATAAATAAGAGGCTACGACAGGGACCGAGAGGAGGAATTGGTTTTTGTCTCCCGATGAACTTGAGCTTCCCGTGTTCGCCCCGAACACCCAACTCGAGTTCATCAATAATAACTCATACCACTAAAGAGTTATTATTGAACTACCACACCAAGCCCATATTACTATATGGGCTCCTTCTTATCATGAGTGTATTAATCTTCCTGTGTTTAAGATATCGAATGTCCACTAATTAAATGAGTTACTAACAACTCACTTAATTAATATCTAACTTCAAGAGTAATACCACTCAACCTTATTGTCATGTCGAACTAAGTCCACCTACAGGGTTTACATGACAATCCTTATGAGCTCCTCTTGAGGACATCATCAACCTAAATTCCTAGGACACAGTTTCCTTCTATAATCAACAACACACACTATAAATAATATCATTTTCCAACTTATCAGGTCTTTTGATTTATCGAGCAAAATCTCACCCTTTGATAAGTCAAAGAAATAAATACTAGATATACACACTTGTTATTATATCAGGATTAAGAGCACACACTTCCATAATAACAAAGGTCTTGTTCTTTTATGCAGTTAGTATAAAAAAAATTACTTAAATGATCCTACTCAATACACTCTGAGTGCACTAGTGTAATTTTATAGTCAAGATAAACTAATATCAAATTACACTACGACTATTCCAATGGTATATTCCTATCCATCTTAGTCGTGAGCAACTGTTTATAATTTATAAGGAACTGATAACATGATCTTCTGTGTGTGACATCACACACCATGTTATCTACAATATAAATTAATTGAACAACTACATTTAGCAATAAATATAAACATTTGACCAATGTGATTCTTATTTCTAAATAAATATTTATACAAAAAGCTAGGCTTTTAGTATACATTCCAACAATCTCCACCTATACTAAAAGGTTATGCTGCCATATACCCTGCCATACATCTGATTCCCAACCCTTCAACATGCCCATCAAAAGCTCTTGCCTTAAGGGCCTTAGTGAAAGGATCTCCCAATTTATCACCTGATGCAATCTAGGCGGCAACAACTTCTCCTCGTTATACGATATCTCGTATTGGGTGGTACTTGCGCTATATTGTGTTTACTTACCTTATGGACTTATGATTTCTTCGAGTTTGCTACTGCACCACTATTATTACAAAAAATTGTAATAATTTTTGGGCAAATCAGAAATCATGTCTAAATCCATCATGAAGTTTCTGAGCCATATAACTTCTATGGCTATCTCAGAGACTGCTACATACTCAGCTTCTATGGTAGAGTCTGGAAAAACACTTATGCTTAACACTCCTCCATTGTTATGGCTTCACCTCCTAAAGTAAACACAAAATATACAAGGGTTCAAGTTGTGGCCGGCCCTAGATTGGAGCTCAAGCAAGGATGGCCGGCCACATTCACATGAAAGAGAGTTTAAAATTATAAATCTTTCCTTTTATAGCTTTCTACAAAGGAAGAGAAAGGTTTGATATCTTTCCTTATTTGTAGTTAAAAGGAAGATTTTAATGTTTTGATAAATTTTAAATCTTTCCTTATGTGAAAGCCATGGTTTTAAAAAGAGAGTTTAAAATTATAAATCTTTCCTTTTATAGCTTTCTACAAAGGATTTAGAGAAAGGTTTGATATCTTTCCTTATTTGTAGTTTAAAAGAAGATTTTAATTTTTGATAAACTTTTCTTTTTGTAACCATCCACATGTTTTAAAAAAAAAAGATATTTTAATTTATAAAACTTTTCTTTTATAACCAACCATGAAGAGATTTAAAGAAAGAAATTTTTTAATTAAAATTTCTTATCGGAAACAATTAAGGAAGTTTTAAATTTTTGTTTAAAACTTTTCTTATTTGGAGGACAAGGTAGGGGCCTGCCATTAAAGGTTTATAAGGAAGTTTTTAATTAAATTTTCCTTTTTAGACATTGGCAAGGAATATAAGGAAAGTTTTAATATAAGGAAGTTTTAATTATGTTTAAAACTTTCCTTATTTGCTAAGACCAAGGAATATAAAAGAGAGGGTAGAGGTGCCTCATGAGATAACACATCTATTGTTCCTTTCCTCTCTTCCTTGGTCGTGGCTGACCCTCTTCTTCCTCCTATTCTTCTTCCTTGGTGGCCGGCAACATCTCATCTCAAGGAGTTCAAGGTGGCCGAATCTTGTTAGAGGAAGAAGGAGAGATAGGAGACATTGTTTCTTAGCATCCCTTGGAGCTTGGTTGGTGGCTGAAATTCTTCATCTCTAGAAGATTGTTGGTGGCCGAAACTTGGAAGGAAGAAGAAGGTTTTGGTGGAGTCTCATCTTGATAGATCGTCGCCCACATGACGTCCAAGATAAAAAGAGGAATACAATAGAAGATCGTGAGGTCTATAAGCTACAAACAAAGGTATAACTAGTTGTCTTATTCTGCATCATACTAGTTGTCTTTGTATGGATTTTGAAATACCAAACACAAGAGGCTAAGAATTCTAGGTTTCGAATTTATTATTCGATTTTGTGTTTCTTTTGTTTTTCGATATTGTGATTCAATTGTTCTTAGTAGTTAAGCCTAGGGTTACTATGAGGAGATTAAATATTGAATTTCGTTGAAAGGCTTTGTCTAGGAAGTGGTGGATGCTCCCATAACCAAGAAGGTCTAGTGCCTCGCCATGTTTAACTTGGAAGTCGGTCTCTGAAATAAATATTTAATCAAATTTGTAACATGGGTGGATTTAGTTTAATAATGTTAAGCATCGTTTGCGATCCAAATCTAAACCTCTAAGAACAAATAAGTGAATTCAGAATCAATAATGTTAAGTTCTGTTTGCGATTCCAAATTTAATTTCTAAAGAACACAATAGGTTATTAGGGAAGGTTCGAGACTTGTACAAAATTTTTGTACAAGAAAACCAGTATGATATTCTGAGTAGCAACCAACAAAAAGTGCATAACATAGTTTTTTAAAGTACATAACATGTCTTTTCTTGTCCATAACACAAACATGACATAAAAGTATAAATCATCATTGTTTTTCTTGTTCCTTTCCCAAACATCCTCCTTTTCTGATCTAAAGTATCTTTCGTGAACAAGAATACAATGAGTAACAACATCCTCAATTGGTGGAGACTCAAGAATACTAGTTCAACCATCACCCTCTGCCTCAAAACAACTATTTGGCACTGGGAGCACAATTGACCATCCTTTTCTTAATTTGTCATCAATATAAAAGACTTAATTAACTTGACTGGCAAGCATAAATTGGTCATTCTTGTACCCTCGTTTGTTCATATTGACTAAGGTAAAGCCACATTCATCGTTGTTGATTACTCTTTTATCATTTGCAACCCACGCACACTTAAAAAGAGGAACTTAAAATTGATAATAGTATAATTCCCATATTTCTTCAATCACTCCATAAAAAGGCACGTTGACCATTAATGGATTCTTATCTTGGCACTACAAACAAGCATGGTGCTGGCAACTAGAGAAACCTCATTGTTTTGGCAAACTCTCTCATCATCTCGTGCCTTTGTTTGGTATAAATTACCATGTGGTCCATGAGCCAACCCTGTCAATGTCGTTCCACCATTGCAGCTGTCTATTTCAACAGTCACCTGACATATATGTTTTAATTTTAATAAGATGAGTTAAATAGTAGCTACAACTTGTTTAGCGCAAAATGCATGGAAAATATTTTTGCATCCACCTTACCTTAGCACGAAACCAGTCAATGAATCTCTTATTGTGAGCATCTTGTATCCACCTTTTATTGCTCTCTTTTTTCCAAAACATTGACTTCAGGACAATTTTGTGTTCACTATGAAAATATTTATATATAAATTTGTCTTAAATATTAACAATGATACAGTGTGCAGAATATCTTCATTAATGAAGTACACTTACATTATGTAAGGAGATACTTCTCTATATTTTCCAGCACATTCAAATGTGTGTGTTGTAGATTAACTTGTTGCACTGTAATTGTTGCTTTGAATGCTAAGAATCCAAGAACGTTTACTTTGGATCTCGATTTGATTGAGGGACTTCAACAGGATCAAGGTCATTAAGGTATTCGGAACAAAACTCAATTGTTTCTTCAGCTGAATATCTCTTAACAATACAACCTTCAAGATGTTTTCGACTGGCTACATAACTCTTAAGCACCTTCATGTATCTTTTGAATGGATACAGATACCGAAAGTAAACTGTTTCACATAATCAAACTTCTTGAACAAAATAGACTATTAAGTGAAGCATGACATCAAAGAAAGAAAGGGGAAAAATACTATTTCAATAAGCAAAGCATAACAACCAAGTTAGATTATAACTTATCTAACTTGGCTACATCTATAACCTTGCAACAAATATCTTTGAAGAAGAAGTATAATCTTATGATGACATATCTAACATGTTTTGGCAACGCATCACGTATAAGTATTGGTAGGAAATGTTACTGTCACTCCCTGAGAGTAAGGTAGTCCGACGAAAATCGAACAACACCTCCCCTATAATAGTGACAAATAAATCATGTATACATAATCACAAGCTCACATAAGAAATAATCCACAGCCCACACGACTGGAACACACACAACCACGCAGTTATATACTCAGCTCACACGGTTGGAACAAAAATAACATAACCATGCAGTTATATAAGCAGCCCACACAACTGAAACAAAAAGAAACTACGCAAGATAAAACATTGATTGCATGCCGACATGACTTACACCACAATACAAACCCAAAACGAATAAATGGGCCACAAGGCTCAAAACCATAAACAAATCCATAACGCAATACTAAAACCAAATACAGAGTACCGATAGCATAATGCCCAATAGCATGGAAAGTCAATCTCAGATGTGACGTGAGACTGGCAGCTAGGATTCTCCAAGAAACTCCTCATACCTCTACCTGCTACCTGGCAAAAGAAAACCAGTACAAGAGGTGGTGAGTGCAACTCACTTAGCGAGTAATAAGAACATAGTAGTGCATAGATAAAAGTATAAGGCGATCAAAGATATACAATCTCAGTAGGAAAATAAGAACATGATCATATATAACATGATAAACATACATACCAGTACCGATCTAACACCCATGATATAACGATTAGTAAATCACTAGGAATCAATAATTAATATATATATATATATATATATATATATATACAACATAATAATATATGATAAAACAGTGATAAATCATCAAATGTGAGAGCAACGCTCCATCACAAAAATACAACATATGTGAGAGCAACGCTCCACCACAAACAATCGACAATATGTGGGAGCAACGCTCCACCACAAACAATCGACAATATGTGGGAGCAACGCTTTACTACAAATAATCTGAAATATATGGGAGCAACGCTCCCCCCACACACAATCTGCAATATGTGGGAGTAACACTCTACCACAAACAATCCACAAGTGACCAAGACGTCTAGCTATCTAGTAGGGACTGCGCAAGGTCACTCTACTACAGATCACTGTAGGCAAATAGGAAGTAGCTATTTAGCCACAGGCTGCGCGAGATCACTCTACCACAGATCACTGTGGGTAGCCCAAGATATAATAACCCAAGAATAAAACCACAAGTAAGCCGTCATACGCAGGAGCTACGCTCTGCCACGAGAAAATACAAGTGACCAATACATCTAATTATCTAGATAGGGATACACGAGATCACTCTACCACAGATCACTACGGGCAGTCCGAAATGTTGAGATCCCTGTCTGCGCAAGATCACTCTACCACAAATCATGGGTAGACAGGAGGTAGCAATCTAACTACGAGCTGCACGAGATCACTCTACCACAAATCACTGTGGGCAGCCCAACTACTAGGGAGCAATAGTCTTCAAACTAACTCATACCACATGGGAGCAATGACCGTCAAACTAGCTCATACCGCAAGAGAGCAATGGTCGTCAAACTAGCTCATACCACAAGAGAGCAATGGTCGTCAAACTAGCTCATATCGAAAGGGAGCAATGGTCGTCAAACTAGCTTATACCACGTGGAAGTAATGGTCATCAAGCTAGCTCATACCGAAAGGGAGCAATGGTCGTCAAAATAACTCATACCACAAAGAAACAATGGTCATCAACATGCATATAGTGCAATGATGAACATGATATAAATAATTATGATACCGATATAATGACCATCAATGCAACAACTCCCTCAACATAAGTACAATATACTCAACATGATCCTCTAATAGTACACACCAGACACATGTGCACACATAATACAGATATAATCAGCAAGATACCTCCAATAATACACACCAGACATGTGTGAACACTCAACATCGGCATAATCAACTAGATACTCCAATAATACACATCAAACATATGTACACACACCACAACACAGGTTTAATCGATAAAATACCTCCAATAGAACTTACCCGACATAGATGCACACCCAACACACATAGATCGAGAACATGGTCTATCAGTCACATATACCTATATGCATGAAAAGCTCCAACCTGCATCTACCAACAATATCTACAATACGTAGCAACACCTATACACATGTGCACACTAATATATGTATAATTAACATGGTAACTTCTATAGCATACACCAAACTCGTGTGTACGCTACTGCATACAAACAATCTAAATGCAAATTCCTATCATACACACCATACACGTGCGCACCCTATAAAATAGGAATATCAAACAGTGAGACTGTATAGATAATAAAAAGAGCATTTCAAATATCAAGCACATAAATATCAATCGCAGGAAAAATACGAGTGGAGTCAAGATAAAGCAACCTAACCATCAAATAATTCATGCACTAAGTTCAAAGAACTATAAAGGCCAATAAAGAAGTACCCGTCTTTATCTGTCAATCGTGCTAAATATCCTCCAATTTGTGCTCCGATCTCAAATTAGAAACCTGGAATTAGTAACGCAATCAATTCCTAGATCTAACATAGACTGGATAATGCAAATTAAACCCCAATTATCCCACCATATCTTGACCTTACAAATAATCAGAACTTAACCAAACTAAATCCACTTAATCCTTGATATAGATTCCTGACCAATTACTTGGTTAACTACACAATTCCATTAGATCAACACCTATGTAATAATCAACAGTGATTCTAATTATCAAAGATTTTCCCACATCCAAACATCACATTCTGATTCCAATTTCCAATCAGAACTAAAATAAGTCAACTAACCTTAAGTTAAGAAATTCCATACCTTCCAACTTCTTCCCATTGATTGTTGTTGCTCCGGTAGAGGCTCACAGCAAAACAGCGATGGTCTCGGCCAGAACACAACGCTAGGTGGAGGCAACGATACTGGTAGCCGAAGACCAGCTATCTGCCAAGGCTTCTCAACGGAAAGACCCACTGTGAAATAAGCGGTCGGTAATTGGGGTCGTGTACGCACCACGACGAATCTCACGATGGGGGCGGATCAAGAGTATAGTGAGGGATCAGTGAAGAGAAAGGCGACGATGATTCTCATATGGCCAACGACGTCGCTGTCCTAGCTTCTCGCGAAATGGCGACATCGGCTAGGAGAGGAAGCTAGATCTCGACGCTACTCGCTGTGATTAGCATATGAGAAGGCTCAGCTGATGGTGGTTGCACAACGCCGATGCGATGGAAAATATATGGCGTCGAGTAAAGATCCGGCGCGATCGGAGAACAAATGAGGTTGTCAGTGACAAGCGATCGGAAGATCCAGGGCTCCTTGCTCGATTTTTCGATAAGCTTTGAGTGTCTGCGGACAGGAGAGAAAAGGCAACGGCCGGATCGGAGCTTAGGTGGTCAGCATCGATGACTGGTAGCGCCGAGCACCGACATCTCTCGGTTGGGGTGGCACAGCGAAAGAGGGAGAGAAGGGCGAATCGGTGCTAGAGGAAGAGGGAGGAGGGGATCAAGTGGAGTATTAGAGAAGTTAACCTAGTTTTTTATTATATACTTAGGTTTAATCAATTTAATCCTAAGTTAATTCCTCAATCAACTTCCTCTTAATTGATATGTCAAACAGGTTTTCTCTAAGCATATTCGATTCATCCCCTTAAACGAGTCACACGAACTCCATATAAATCCCGAAAAAAATTAAAAATTCTTGAAAAATCTAATAAGTGTATTTCTCCAATAACACTTATTATTTAATGTATCATATCTCACAGCTACAGTAGAACATGACAATTATGAGACTTCAATCCAGTCAACTTTAGCTCAAAATGTACACAAGATTCTTCATGTTTGATAAGAAACCTTCTGGAACTTTTGTATCCATTAATGACTTACACACTTGTAACTTTTCTTTTTTTATGAAAGAACATGTAGCAAGAAGAAGATATGTTCTTTTTTCACCAAATTTAGGGGTAAATTCAGGCCTAACTTCCATTTTAACCATGTCCAACCTAGTTGTCATATTGTCCTTAGTTTTTCCTTTAACATTCATCAAAGTATTAATGAGGGATTCAAAGATATTTTTCTCAATATACATCACATTGAGGCAATGTCTAACACGCAGTTGTTTCTAATAAGGTTGAAAAAAAATTGATTTCTTCTTCAAACATTTTCTAAAATTTGTTGCTCCAGAATCTTTTTCTTCTTTACTGTCTTCCACATTATTCTCCTTGGCATTTTTTTTTACCATTAGCACTAATCTTCTTTCTAAACTCACACCTTATGTACGAAAGCTTGTCAAACAAAGTAACCCCAGATAATGGTTTAGATGCTTCTCCATGATCTTCCATGCCATTGAACTCCTTCATTTGCTTTCGATAGGGATAAAACCATGGTAGGAATTGTCTATGACCAACATATGACATTTTCTTCCCATTTTCCAAATGCTTTGCATAAGTATCTTCTTCATATACTGGACATGCATAATAACCATGTATAGTACATCCACTAAGGTTACTGTAGGCAGAAGAGTCATTGATGGTCAATGATACGGGTTGTAACGAGTTTTCAGACAGAATCAGTCCATAATAAGACTACTTTAAGAATGAAAAAATGTCTTCGATAAGCATCATAGACACCATTAACTCCTCACACAATTGTTGCAAATCTTCAACTAGCACCTCGAGATATACATCTATATCGTTTCCTGACTGTTTAGACCCTGAAATGAGCATAGTTAGCATGATAAGTTTCCTCTTCATACACATGTTTGGAGGCAGATTATAAGTGGCCAACATGATTGGCCAACAGTTGTACCGACTGCTAAGGTTGCTATAAGGATTTGCTAGGCGAAGATTTCTTGGCTCACATTCAAAGTCAAGCCACATATGATCCACCAACTTCCAAGATGGTGAATCAACTAGATGACGTAACTGACCAACAACTCCTGTGGATTTTGCATGCCATGTTAAATTTGTTGAGGTCTCTAAAGATTTAAACATGCGCTTAAATCTTGGTATGGGAGGAAAATACTACACCACATTAGTAGGAACACCTTTCTTCTCAATGTTCGTCTTAGTTAGCTTCCACCTCGATAATGCACATTTTGGGCAACTTAGACAATCTTTATATTGCTTCCTATAAATGATGCAATCATTGGCACAAACATGAATCTTTTCATGACTCAACATGAAACAACTCAATCTTTTTTATATCATACATTTTGGATGGCATATTGTGATTATCTAATAGCAAATCCCTAAAATCTATTAGTAGATCTGTAAATAGAGCATCACTCATCTCATGTCGTGCTTTGGTATTGTATAGTTTCACGAGTGCACTCAACTTTGTACAACATTTACATCCATTGTACAACGGTTTCTCTGCTTCCTTCAAAAATTTCATAAACACTTTTGGATTTTTTGTATAGTTATCATATGCTACCTCACACATATTAGCAGTTTCAAACTCATCGTAATAATTATTAATTGACTCCTGGTTGGTACTCAAATTTACTCTATCATTCTCGGCAAACTAACCATGCCAAATCTAATTCGCATAATTTTGACTAAAACCATGGAAATAAAGATGCTCTCGAATGGACTTCATCAGTCCTTTTTTAAGATTAATACATTTGCAACAAGTACAACAGATTAAATTGGAGTCAATATGGGGATTCTGTAAACAACCTCTAATGAATTGTTCCACACCCTCCCCATATTGTTTGTACCTTCTATCTGAGTGAATCCAAGATTTATCCATTTTAATATATTAAAATCCCAAAAAATGAGTGCATGTATAAGCTAAACATAATGGTTATCTACGAAGCTAACTACAAGATCATCAAAGAAAGTTTGGATAATTCTACAATTTAATTTTCAGAGTACCAAGAAATCGTGAACGACATTTTCACTAAGAATAAGTGTGCATAACATGTAAACTATTAGAAATTACATCACAGAAAGAGTAATACATCATAGAAAGTACATCACACAAGTAGATTTGCATCATAAAAATTAACATTATGACCTTTAGTTTTGAAGGAGCCAATTAGATTGGTAAGGAGATTATACTAATCCAACAAGAGTTAAGTCACACTCAGTTTTCCTTTCTAACATTTAATGAACAGAACATTTAAAATTCTAAAATAAAACAGAAAACTCATACTTTGCAAACAATCATATATAGTTGAGGTACATCTAAACAATTATCAAGAAAGTTTTAGTTCTCATCAATCTAAAGCTTTATGACCATACTTCACACCTCTTTATATACTCTTTAACAGTGGACTAAACCAGAGGAGATGAGTACAAAACAACCTTTTGCAAGATGAAACTGCAACGGTTTCTCAATCTCTCGAATATTTTTTATGGGTGAAACAATGATTATGCTAACTAAACCCATATTAAATAGTTGGCACCATCATATGCAATGTTAAAACTATCCTAGAAAGATAAGCGGACACTCAATTACAAAAGTTTCACATGGCATAATTAAGTGAATAACCATGGATCCTTATTATAAGCAGAGACAACTCTCCAATTTATGAGTGTCGCCAAGTTTACGTAGGTTCATATTGTATATACAGGGCAAAATAAGGCTACAAATTTCCAAGAACTTCAAATAAACAGAGAGTATGCATTGAGGTATTTATAAGCCAGATTAAATACCAAAATTTTGTAAACAATTAGATTCTTCAGTCCAAAGATTTTGTTGGCTGACTTTTAAAACAAAGCAGCAACAAACAAAATCTCAGCAATAGGCACACAAGCATGAATAAACAAGTGTAAGAAAGTGCAAGCATTCGATGTCTAATAAGCCGACACATTGACCGGGATAAAGGCAAAGTGCAGTCAACATTGAAAACCCTAAATCTTGCATGGCAAAGAAAAAAAAAAGCACGAGATCGGCGTCCAGGGGAAGACATTGGTAGTTTTCACATACCTCAAATCGCTAAAAGTCCAGAGAAAATGTATGTCAATGAATCACTCTCCTCTAGTGATAGGGGAAGAGGGGGAAGAGATTGGCAGTTCGAAGAGTTGTTGTAGAGCAAGAGATTGGCGTCTAGGGGAAGAGGAGGAAGAGATTGGCAAAAAAAACAAGGGAAGAGATCGACATCTAGGGTTAAAGAACGGAGGTCGCGCGCTAGTAGTTTTGACTTAAGGTATTTTTGGGCACTAACTGTATTTTGTTTGGCGCCAAGGCGAATATCTGGCTCATTTTTTTTAACTTTAGCATCTATAAACTATATTACCGCTTACTTCATTAAATATATTATGCCGAAATAATGGGTTACTAACTTCTCCAATGTTATTATCTAAGTTATTTATTATATACTACATCGAAATCTCTAATTACCAAAAGTAACCTATGTTGAAGTAAAACAACAATTTTGCTATTAGTGTAACTTGAGTATATATCTGCATAAAAATAAATTTCTTTTGAATTGATTATTTTTAACATAGATATATGTCTATCAAAATGTACTAAATTTATTTAAGATGTCTTTTTTTATCTAAATCATATTCAACTTGGTAATATGTTATATATGTAAATTCAATAAAATATTAGAAACTTTAATTGAACAGATAATCACTTAATTAATCATAATAATTTTAAATTAGACTTATTAATCAATTGATATATAATCGATTAATTTTATCCAATTCATTTGAAAAACTACTCTATACGGCCACGTAACATGTATGATCCGGTGATAAGGACGGGGGGCCCTTGTGGACGGAAGGTCAATGACACGTGGAGGTCAAAGGTCAAGAGATCCAACCCGGAGACCCGTCTGACCGGGGCGAAGTAGGGCGACCGACCGGCCGTAGCGAGACCGACCGGCCGTAGCAGGGCCGACCGGCCTTGAATCCCCCGCCGAATGAAAGACAACCCGACCAGAGGTCGGGTTTCCGATGCTCAAAGGTAAAAAAGTTTCAAGGGCCGATTGGGATGTCCATTCAGTCGGTGCATAAGGCAACACAGGCAAGAGCAGTCTAATCCGAGCATACGACTGAGGCAGAGTGATATGCTCGCCGAGCGGCCGACACGCTCGGCCCTGGAACAGACAGAGAATGCAAGAGGACAAAGGAGACAGAGGATAACATCATCCTCGAGACACCTGCCGCCGACAAGCAGCAGAGTTGGCGGCCGAGCCGTACACAAGATCATACGGTGGAAGCTTCCACCGTCACATCCGGGATATGCTCGGACGATTGCGGAATTGCCAGAGGTACTTTTCTGGCACAGACTCGTTAAGGTATATTTGGGGAAGCGTGCCCGCATCAGGAAGCGTGCCCGTGTTTCCCCCGGGTCCTATATAAGGACCCCCAAACGTCGACGAAGGTACACGTAACTCTCTACTATAGCCACATTATGCTGCCTCTCTCATTGCCTGACTTGAGCGTCGGAGGGTCGTCGCCGGGAAACCCCTCCCAGCTCAACTTCTTTGCAGGTTCGTCGGAGAGCTACGCCACCAGTCGGAGATAGCGGAGCGTGCCACGTCCCCAGCGTCCGTCGACTCAGCGCTCGGACAGGATCAAATTGGCGTCATCTGTGGGAACGCACCTGAATCCGAGTCGAGAAGATGGAAGAAGCTGGACGTCAACTTCTGGTAACGCTCTCTCCCGAAGAGCTCGAAGTACTCGTCCAAGCGCGAGCAGCAAAGATCGTGGAGCAGCAGCAGAAAGCTCAGGCCGAGCGGGCAGCACAACAAGCGACATCAGCCTCGGGGGGCCGAGCCCCACCCGAAGACAGGCAGGAGCAGCTCTCGATATGGGGGCAAAATAAGGGGCCGGCCGGCACTCAGATGGGGGCACCGCCCGCCCCGATACCTTTCCATCGGGCTCTGTTCCAAACGCCCTCGGAGGTAGCGTAAGCCAGTCAAGACAAGGGATCTTCATCGGACGAAGCACCAGTCCAAGACGTCAGAAAAGGAAAGGTGCCCCGAACAGACTCGTCACCCGAGCGGAACAACCGGCAGTTTTCAGACGTCATTCTTCGCAATCCACTGCCGAAGCATTATGCGCCCCCCGCGATCGGGGAGTACAACGGGACAACCGACCCAGACAACCACTTGGGTAAGTTCGACAGCACCACCACTCTGCATCAATACACAGATTGTGTGAAGTGCCGAGTGTTCCTCACCACACTTTCGGGATCGGCGCATCGGTGGTTTCGGAGACTGCCGGACGGATCCATCACAAGTTTCAAGGAATTCCGGACGGCGTTCCTCCATCATTTTGCAAGCAGCAGGCGCCGCCAGAAAACAAGCGTCAACCTGTTTGCTATCAAGCAAGGCGCGAGGGAGCCGCTCCGAGCGTACATCCAGCGCTTCAACCAGGTGGCCATGGACATTCCAACGGTCACCTCGGAGACGATGATGAACGCGTTCACGCAAGGGCTCGTGGACGGTGACTTCTTCCGATCGCTCATCCGTAAGCCGCCTCGGGATTACGACCACATGCTGCATAAAGCCAACGAATACATCAATGTGGAGGAAGCTCAGGCGGCGAGAAGAAAAGAAGCCTAGAGCGATCACCCAATTCCCGCCGAACGGAAGCAGCCAGTCAGTCACCAGCCACCCAGAGGACCGAGAGCCAAAGCCGCCCGTCCTCATCAGCACACTCGGTCGCACGTCGTCCAGCAAGTCGTGGCTGATCGGCCCAAGCCCAAGGGGAAGGTGTGGACCCCGATGTTTTGTTCACTCTATCAGTCGGCCACTCACAATACCCGCGACTGTCGGAGCCTACCCTCCATCGCTCATCCTGTGCCAAGGAGCTACCGCCGCCGATCGCCTTCACCAGACCAGCGACATCGACAACGGAGCCCCGTGCAAAGGATAGAAAGACGATCCCCCGAGCGGTATCATCGTCAGCAACACGGAGCCCACCATCGAGCGTCGCATGAACGACCTCGACCATCCGCTCGGGAGGAGGAAAATAGGGGCAACGCATCTCGGGGAGAGATCAACATCATCTTTGAAGGCCCGACCGGCGGAGATTCCAATAGAGCTAGAAAGGCGCACGCAAGGCAGCTGAGGATCCATGCGGTCGGCTGCAGCCAAGAAAGGGCGAACAGACCCGAGATCAGCTTCGGGCCCAGGGACCTCCAAGGAGTGGAAGTCCCTCACGATGACGCCCTGATCATTCAAGTGGTAATAGCCAATTATACTATTCACCACATTTTCATTGATACAGGCAGCTTGGTCAACATAATATTCAAGAAGGCCTTCGACAAACTATAAATAGACCGAGCTGAACTCTTGCCAATGACGACCCCCCTCTACGGGTTCACTGGGAATGAAGTCTTGCAGGTCGGCCAAGTCCGGCTGGCTATCTCGTTGGGCGAGGAGCCGCTCAGAAGGACAAGGACCACCACCTTCATCGTGGTTGATGCTCCTTCTGCATACAACGTTATTTTGGGACAATCGACGCTCAACGAGTTCCGGACGGTCATCTCTACCTTTTGCCAGAAGATTAAGTTCCCGGTGGAAGATCAAGTAGGGGAGGTGTGGGGAGACCAACTGGCGGCTCGGAGATGCTATGTGAAGATGGTCCGAGCCAAATCTAAGTCCGCTCGAAAAATGTCGCGAGTCGAGATAAATGCTATTACTGAAAAACCACCTTTTTTAGTTTATGAAGAAAAGGAGGAGGTGCAGATTGACCCTTCCCGACCGGAAGCCACCACCTTCATAGCATCCGATCTGGAGAAGCAGAAGGAGAAGTTGGTCAAATGTTTACGGCAAAACTGCGACGTCTTCGCTTGGTCGACCCATGAGCTGCCAGGGGTCTCGCCAAGCGTGGCTCAGCATGAACTTCACGTCCGTCTGGACGCTCATCCGGTGAATCAAAGGAAGAGGGACTTCAGCGCGGAGCAAAATGTAATCATCTGGGTGGAGGTCGAAAAGCTTCTAGAGGTCGGCCACATAAGGGAAGTGCAATTCCCAAGTTGGCTTACCAATGTGGTTCTAGTCTCCAAGCCGGGCAACAAGTGGAGAGTCTGCATCGACTTCCGAGACTTGAACAAGGCATGCCCGAAAGATTTCTACCCCTTGCCCCGGATCGATCAACTGGTGGACTCCATGGCCGGGTGCGAGCTGATATGCATGCTGGATGCATACCAAGGCTACCATCAAGTGCCTCTCGCCCGAGAAGACCAAGAGAAGGTCAGCTTCGTCACGGCAGACGGCACCTACTGCTACAATGTAATGTCGTTCGGGCTGAAGAACGTAGGAGCCACCTACCAGCGTCTGATGAACAAGGTCTTTAGGGAGCAGACGCAACTTGGAAGTGTACGTGGACGACATACTTATCAAGTCCTTTCGAGTGGCCGATCTCTACGCGGACATGGAGGAAACCTTCCAAACATTGAGAAGGTATGGCGTCAAACTTAACCCTCAGAAGTGCCTGTTTGGAGCAAAAGGCAGGCGCTTCCTAGGTTACATTGTGACCGAGCGGGGCTTAAAGGCGAACCCCAACAAGATAAAGGCATTGCAGGACATGCCACCTCCTCGAAATCTCCGAGAGGTACAGCGTCTCACCGGTCGGATAACGGCGCTGTCAAGGTTCATCTCTAAGACCACCGACCGGAGCTTGCCATTTTTCAAGATTCTCCATAAAGCCACCAAGTTTCAATGGGACGAGGAGTACGATCGGGCGTTCGAGGAATTGAAGACTTACCTGAATTCCTTACCCGTGTTGGCGAAACCAGCCGTAGGTGAGCCGCTTCGCATTTACTTATCTTCAATTGAGCATGCTGTGGGCTCAGCATTAATAAGGCCGAGCGGCGAGGAGCAGCCAGTGTACTTTTTAAGCCATATCTTAAAGGATGCTGAGTCTCGCTACACTGGTCTCGAGAAGTTGGCTTTCGCCTTGGTTCTGGGCGCTCGGAGGTTGCGTCCTTATTTTTTGGCGCACATCATTATTGTGATGACGAATAGCCCGCTAGCGAGGGTACTCCTGAACCCTGAAGCATCCGGACGACTCATCAAGTGGACGACGGAGCTAAGCGAATTTGACATCCAATACCAACCCCGCTCGGCGATCAAAGCACAGTCCTTGGAAGATTTCGTGACCGAGGTACCAAAGCCCGAGCCTGAAGCTACATGGAAAATATATGTGGACGGATCGTCCACTCGGCTCGGAAGCGGAATTGGGATCATGCTACTTTCGCCTCAGGGAGAGCGGATGCATTTATCCGTCCGGCTGGACTATCGTGCAACAAATAATGAGGCAGAGTACGAAGCCCTCATAGCCGGATTGCAAGTCGCACGGCATGTTGGAGCCAGTCGGGTCGTGATCCACTCGGATTCCCAACTTGCCGCTCAGCAACTCCTGGGCGCTTTTGAGATAAACAATGCAAGACTCAGATCGTACGCGGAGGCCTTTGAGAAACTCAAGACCAGCTTCACCGAGGCAGTAGTCCAGAAGATACCCCGAGCGGAGAACCAAGCGGCAGATGAGTTAGCCAAACTCGCAAGCTCAATATCGTCGGTCGTCATCCAGCCACCAATCGAACAAGTATGTTTGGTAGCGCATGTGGACCGGATGGATGACCTCACATTCCCGAGCGATTGGAGAACAACCATCACGGAGTTTCTACGCTTGGGTGCCACGCCTTCCGATCGGGAGGAAGCCCAGTTGCTGAGGAGGAGAGCTGGCCAATTCACTCTCATCGGGGATCAGCTTTACAAAAAGGCTTTCTCCCGACCTTTGCTGAAGTGTGTCAGTTCGGAAGATGCCGAGTGCATTCTCCAGGAGGTGCACCAAGGATCTTGCGGAGGTCATCCGGGTGGCCGGTCCTTGGCTAGGAAGATCCTGCTAGCTGGATACTTCTGGCCAACTCTGCATGAGGACGCTGCTCGGACCGTCACAATGTGTCTTTCCTGTCAGAAGTACCACAACTTCTCACATAAGCCGACGGAAGAAATGAAAACGTCCGCAGTGTCTTGCCCGTTCGACCAGTGGGGCATAGACATCATAGGACCCTTCCCTATGGCGACCGAACAATGGAAGTTTCTATTGGTAGCAGTAGATTACTTCTCCAAGTGGGTGGAGGTCGAGCCATTGGCCAAGATAACCGAGCAGGTGGTCAAGAAATTCATCTGGCAGCACATCATCTGTCAGTTCGGCATCCCGCGTCGGCTCGTCTCGGACAACGGGCGACAGTTCGTCGGAAAGCAGCTCAAGGAATGGTGCGAGGGATATGGCATTGAGCAGCACTTCACGTTTGTGGCGTATCCCCAAATCAATGGTCAAGCCAAAGTAGCCAACCAGGAGATACTCCAAATTCTTCGGGCTCGGCTCGATCACATGGGAGGAAGCTGGGTAGACGCGTTGTCGGGAGTCTTATGGGCCATCCGCACGACCCCTAAGGAGGGAACAGGAGTCATACCGTTCCACCTGGTGTATGGGGGCGAGGCGGTCGTCCCAGTCGAAGTCAGCGTAGAGTCCGTCCGGATCCAGAACTACGACGAAGATAATGCCAAGCGGAGGCAACTAGAATTGGATTTGATCGACGAGGAGCGTGCGAAAGCGTCTGTCCGGCTGATGGCCTACAGGCAGAGAATGAAGCAGAACTACAACCGCCGGGTGATTCCCCGAGCATTCCAGGTGGGAGACTTGGTCTGGAAGAAAGTGAAGTCGGTCGGTGACGTAGGCAAGCTGGAGGCTCCATGGGCGAGACCCTTCAAGGTCATCGAGAAGCTCCGATCGGGAGCCTACTACTTGGAGAATGAGGATGGACGGCGGCTGGATAGGCCATGGAGCGCAAACCACCTCCAGCCCTATCGGGATGGATGAAAGGTGCGCTGATGTAATATACTTTGAATATTCCGTTCGGATGTATCATTTGGTTGTAGGAATGAAAGCTATAAGAACAGAGCAAAGGCATGATTCTAGCGCACCAAGCGGGTAGCAGCATGATGCCATGGCGAAGACCCCGTGCCGTTCGGCCGGGAGTATATTATATGAGCCCTACTCGATGGCGAAGACCCCGTGCCGTTCGGCCGGGAGTATATTATCCGAGCCCTAGGCTCGATGGCGAAGACCCCGTGTCGTCCGGCTGGGAGTATATTATCCGAGCCATAGGCTCGACGGCGAAGACCCCATTCGGCCGGGAATATATTATCCGAGCCATAGGCTCGATGGCGAAGACCCCGTGCCATTTGGTCGGGCGTATATTGTCCGAGCTATAAGCTCATTATTGAAGACCGTCGAGCGACGACGTTAAACTCTAGAGTCGAACCGGCGACTATAAACCCCCCGCCCTGAAGACCGTCGAGCGGCGACGTTAAACTCTAGAGTCGAATCGGCGACTATAAACCCCCCGGCCTGAAGACCGTCGAGTGGCGACGTTAAACTCTAGAGTCGAACCGGCGACTATAAACCCCCCAGCCTGAAGACCGTCGAGCAGCGACGTTAAACTCTAGAGTCGAACCGGCGACTATAACCCCCCCCCCCGGGTCGGATGACTGTCAAGCGGCAACGTTAAACTCTAGAATCGAACTGGCGACTATAAACCCCCCAGATGAGGTAGCGTCGCGTCGACACACTTCGGCGAGACATTAGCAAAGAGCCATTTGACCGATCAGCGCAGTAAAGGAAAACACTTGGCGAAATGCTCATAAAAAGTCATAGTGGAAAGTCGTCTGTCCGATCGGCGCAGTAAAGGGAAACACTAAGCAAAGAGGCTATAGAAATCCCAAGTGGAAGGTCGTCTGACCGATCGGCGCAGCAAATAAAAACACCAGCTACAAATAGAAAACCTTTGCGGAAAAAAGGTCTAGAGACCGGTCGACATGGTCAAAAGGAACACTTTAAAGCAAAGGCTAACGCGACAAGAGTGGACATTCATTTAAAATTAGCATTTGAAGGTTACAGACGCCACATGAAAATTAAAGACTCGCCGATCGGAAGCTTTCCTGAAAATACTTCACTCAAGGAAGTCAAAGATATGCTTTGGGATGGTAGAGAGAAGCGCCGCGTGCTCCGTCGCGGGGATGACCACGGACTCGGGAAGTTGCCCCTTGGTCTTCAGATAATCCGCCGTGCCTGTGATGGCCAACTCAAAGGCAATGACCAGCCGGTCGCAGACCTTCTCTACAAACCCCGCCGAGCGGATGTAATTTTGCCTCAAGGCGGTGACACAGCCCGGCTCCGCCTCTTGGTACTCTTTGAAGGCAGCTCGAGAAGTTTCAAGAGCCTCATGCAGGTCCTTTAAATCGCCCTTGAGCTTAGTTACCTCCTCCGAGCGACCTTTCCGCTTGCCTTCCAGCAGCTCGGCTAGCTCATTCACGCGCTGCTCCAGAGCGCGGGCTTCCACGTTCTTCTTTTCCAGATCGGCGATGGCAGTGTTCTTCCGAGTGGTGGCCAGCTCAATCTTGCGGTCATAGGATTTGACCTTCTTGTCCAACTGGTCCAACATGTAGGCCTGATCGGTCGTTTTCTTCTGCTCAGCCTCTAATAGATCCTTGGTTTTGTCGAACTCCTTCTGCAGCTCGGCATAAGAAGAGCCTCGGGAAGAGGACGGGCCGCCCTGACTCTTCAGCCTCTTCAACTCGTCCTCCACCATCGCCAAGCGGTTGGAGACAGCAATCTCTTCCACCCATCGCTGAAGTACAATGAAAAGTTAAGGAGGCCGATCGGGAAAATTATAGTAAAAAGAAGTAAACCTTACCCTGGTGGACTGCTGCATGTGGCTGTCAGCCAGCTTGTCGAGTGGTATCATGGCCACACGGGCCCGAGCGTCCGCCCACATTTCAGCGAGGGGCCCCTTCATAGTGATCATATGCTCGGGGGTCGTCGGCCGATCGGACTCAGCCATAAAAGCCTCAGTAGGGAGATGCAAAGTAGCCCTAACTGTGCGTCGCTGGCCCGGAGTCGTCTAAGCGGATGCCAAAGGATCGGAGGCTGAGCTGGAGAAAGTGGACAAAATGCCCGAGCGGAGGACTCGGCGTGGTGCAGGAGGAAGGGAGGCAACCGGAACCACTTCGATGGGAGCCGCAGGCGCCTCCAGTTGAGAAGGAGTCCGGTCGGAAGATAGCGCCTCGACCGATGGTGCTTGGTCGTGTGGAGTGGCGGTGCCCGTCCACTCGAACGCTTGCACGGCGGAGGTTGCCGAACGGAGGGGCTTCTCAACTCTCCGTCTTTTCCGGTTAAGCGGGAGTTCGTCCTCGGGATCGGAGCTTTCCTCCCGAACGGCCGGTGCTTTGCCAGAAGTTGTACCAGCGGCAGTACCCATGGGCGAAGCCTGAGCGGCCGACTCGCCTGCCTGCGCTTCGCTCTCGTCCACATGAGAGCCGACCGGAGCAATGCCCAGTTGCTCCATTTCCTTGGCCGCTGCCGCTTTGAGCGCGGCCGCTTTCTTCTTCAAAATGCCGGACAGCACCGGCTCCATTACGATATTCGCTGCAAAGAAAAGAGAAAGAAATCAGTTAGAACTCAAGGCAAATATATAAGTGAAGTTCTTACCGAAGCTGCTCGGGAGGGGGGTCCGGCTCGGACTCAGACCAAATATGTACATCACTCCTTCAGGTAGGAGCTTGTTGATGTCGAGCTTCAAACCGGCTAGCAGATTCACTGCTTGAAGATAGTCCGGTCGGGTCTTGTATTTCTTCAGCTCGGGAGAGATGGGCGGTCCAACCTGCCATTTCGCACAGAAGGGGAGCCGCCCGGGAACACGAAGGTATAAAAAATTCTCCTTCCAGTGTTTATTTGAAGAAGACAACTTATCAAAAAAGACTAAGCCGAGCCGAGCTTGAAACAGATAAGTGCCCGGCTCAGATTGTTTGGGGTAATAAAAATAATAGAAGATCTCCGGGCGGAGGGGAATGTTGTGGATCTTAAATAAGACCACAACCCCGCACAGGAGGCGAAAGGTGTTGGGAACCAGTTGGGCGAGCGGGATGCCAAAAAAGTTACAAACTTCAACGATGAAGGGGTGAAGAGGAAACCACAGACCGGCTACAAATTGGTCGCGGAAAAGACAAAAGGCGTCGTTCGGCGGTTTGTGAGGCTGAGCGGAAGGTGAAGGTAAAATTAGTTCAAAGTCGGATGGGATATCAAAAGCATTGAACAGGCTCTCGGCATCGCGCCGATCGAACCGTGACTCCATGGTGGTATACCATGGGCCGAGAGTCGGGTCTGCGGGTTGAGAGGAGCTTGCCATCGCCGGAGCAATGGAAGAAGCAAAGACCGAGAGGGAAAGCAAATGCGCAAGCAAGAAAAAGAGTAAAACAGTAGCCAAAGGACGAAACGCAGCCAAGAGCGCGAAGAAAACGCAGGAATGAAAAGGAGAAAGGAGAAAGAACCTTACAAAGGAGTTGCGGATCGAAGGAAGGAGGCGGAAGGTCGTCGGAGAAGGGGAAATCGAAGTCGCCGGAACGCTGGAGCACCGAGGAAGGATACGGGACATGCGAAAGCAAGGGTGCGGCAGAGGAAGAAGGTGAAGGCTTTATAAGGTCGGGTCCGATCGGCCTCGACCGTCGGATACAGGTCACAGGGATCGAGGCCCACATCGGGCCGTCCATTTCAAATCGCTGATGTCCCCTCGGACACGTCGCCGCACTGTACGATGACGCCAGCAGAGTCACCACGTGGCACCATGCCACATAGGCGCATTTAATGAGCGTCATTACGGCGCACCACGCGCGTGCTCGGTCTTAATGGCGAAGATTTGCACGAATTCCGAGAAGATCCAAAGGACGTCAGCGTTGACCATCGACAGAGTTACAAAGCCAGCAGCAGTAATAAGCCGAGCGGCCGTTTGGAGGAATATTCCCGAGTGGCAGAGTGGTATCACTCAGGCCGACCGGCGGTCCAGTCAGTCGGACTTAGCGCCTCCTTCGACTAAACTTGAAGGGGAGGCATGTGATCCAGTGATAAGGACAGGGGACCCTTGTGGGCGGAAGGTCAACGGCACGTGAAGGTCAAAGGTCAAGAGATCCAACCCGGAGACTCGTCTGACCGGGGTGAAGTAGGGCGACCGACCGGCCGTAGCGAGACCGACCGATCGTAGCGGGGCCGACCGGCCTTGAATCCCCCGCCGAATGAAGGACAACCCGACCAGAGGTCGGGTTTCCGATGCTCAAAGGTAAAAAGGTTTCAAGGGCCAATTGGGATGTCCGTTCGGCCGATGCACAATGCAACACAGGCAAGAGCAGTCTAATCCGAGTATACGACCGAGGCAGAGTGATATGCCCGCCGAGCGGCCGACACGCTCGGCCCTGGAACAGACAGAGAACGCAAGAGGACAAAGGAGACAGAGGATAACATCATCCTCGAGACACCTTCCGCCGACAAGCAGCAGAGTTGGCGGCCGAGCCGTACACAAGATCATACGGTGGAAGTTTCAACCGTCACATCCGGGATATGCTCAGACGATTGCGGAATGGCGCCAGACGTACTTTTCTGATACAGACTCGTTAAGGTATGTTTGGGGAAGCATGTACGCATCAGGAAGCGTGCACGCATCAGGAAGCGTGCCCGCGTTTCCCCGGGGTCCTATATAAGGACCCTCAAACGTCGACGAAGGTATGTGCAACTCTCTACTGTAGTCACATTACGCTGCCTCTCTCATTGCCTGACTTGAGCGTCGGAGGGCCGTCGCCGGGAAATCCCTCCCGGCTCGGCTTCTTTGCAGGTTCGTCGGAGAGCTACGCCACCAGTCGAAGATAGCGGAACATGCTACGTCTCCAATGTCCATCGATTCAATGCTCAGACAGGATCAATGTATATACAGAACCCAAAGAAGCTGAAGCTTACTGGAGGTTCGATAATTGAACCATTATTTAATGGATTCAAACAATACAATTAATCGATTCACAAAAATATAATTAATCGATTCACATGCATGCATGACATTTAATCGATTCATGAAATCGATTCACATGCATGCATTGAAATATGTAGCACGCAAAAAGAATCTAATTGATTAGAAATAAATCGAATATATTAATAATTACTTCTTTAAAGCTTTTAATCGATTAGGAATAATCTGTCATGAGTTTAAGATAGTTAATTGAATTGATTGAACCTCAATTCTAATAGATTAAATTCATCAATAGATTAAACTAATTAATTTCAATTGATTTATCATGATTTTTCTATTAATCGATTGGAAACTATTCCTAATCAATTAAAGGTATTAATAGGTTGAAGATATCAATTGATTCTAATTGATTTTATCATGATTTTGAACTGGTAGCATTAAATCGATTAACCTGATTGATAAAAAAATTAATCTTGCATTAGATTCATTATCCCAATCGATTTGTGAAATTTACTAATCGATTGGTGTCAACTGAATCAAATTTCCCATCAATTCTATTCGTTATTTTATACTTGGTAATCAATTAGCTGACCAAGTCAATCAATTAAGTCATCACGATTTGACCTAAAATTAGATCAAACGTTGTGATTTTTGACAAAGAAGCAATGGTTCATTCATTGATCTTCATGTTCTTCACGAAAACACAAAAAACTTGAAAACCCAAGTCTTTCCTAGGTTTTCTATTACAATAATTCGATAATCAAATTGCTAAAATAAAATATCAACAAAAAACACTAACTTTAAACCATGAAATCTGAATAAACAAAACCGTGGCTCTTATACCAATTGATAAAACATGAAATCCTATGCAGTATGAATTCTAAGAATAAAACAAGAATTATAATATGAAAATACAGGTACATAAACAATATCTTATTTCTACGAAATCATGGCATAACAAATTAATGTATAAACTGTAACGACAAACAACCTGAATGTAGCGTCATAGTCCTTGTCCTGTAGTGTCGTCTCAATATCCAAGTCCCTAAGGAAGAAGAAGAAGCGAAGGCAAACAAATAGAACTCTTCCGAGGGAATTAGGAATGACGGCGCTGCACAAACTCTTGTCAATAGGAAACGAAGGTTCTATCAAGATACCTAATCCATCGGAGACCTCTCCCTTATATAGTAAACTAATCTGTTATCAGTCCATAGATGATAATAGATCGGGTTAAAAGGTTCTATACATCGAATCCACATCCAATAATCTAAAACTAATGAACTCAAGTTTGATCACTTAAACGGGTTTGATTCGTATCCATATATACAACTTACAAATAAGTTCACTGCTACGAGAAACATTGAATGACTGCATGATTCAAGGTTACAGCATACTTAAGAAGACAAGAATCTTAGTAAATGTGTGGGCAATTGGTAGAGATCCAAAGAAGTGGGATGCACCTGAGGAGTTCAGGTCGAAAAGATTCTTAGACAGCACGGTGGACTTCAACGAAACTAAAGTTGGCAAAAGGTGACTATGATCGCCCCCAGCACGCCCACTAATCCATCCAAAAGCTAACGCAGAGGAGGTCAATCATGAATGACTACTAACCCTTGAAATAGTGACTAGCACAAGGAGACATTTATCTCAGCTTTGTCTAGATTTGAATCTAAAACCTCAAGTCGGCAACACCGCATGCGCTAACCATTAGACCGTCCCAAGGGGACATTTTTTTTTTTATATGTAGTCCATTGAAGCAATTAATAGTAATGGATTTCATGTAACTATAGCTAAAAGTAGCTAAAGGAAAAAAATGTTGTTCAAGGATTGTCTTTGTCTTTCTCTTGGTTCTTTCTAATCTAAGGTTGATTTTGTTGAGTTCGGAGAGCAGCGGAAGATATATATTGAATCATGGATCTTTCGTGGTTGATGTGCATAGATTGTATACACTTGTTTAGCATGTTTTGACGCACATTCATGTATTTTGAGCATGCTTTATCTATGCATTTCCATACTTCCAGCTTTTCTTTCAGTATATTTACTCTTTTTGTTCGGAGATCTACTTTTTGGGAATTTTCTGTGTGCAAGAGTCGATTTTGGAGAAGATTTGACGCTTGAACGAAGAAGGAAGGCACAAGCCCTGTGTGCCACACGATCATGACATGGGGGGTTGCCCAGGCCGTGTAGTGATCACCACCCGTGTGGCTATAGTAGAGAAGGAAGAATCCATGGTCGTGTGAGAATCACACGGTCGTGCCAGGTTTAAAGCCAAGAAGGTTCGTGGTCGTGTACACTACACGGCCTTGCAAGCCATCCAGAACTGATGTTGTACACGGCCGTGTAGATCTACACGGTCGTGCAGCATTTCCAGAGCCCAAGAATGTCTTGGTCGTGTGCACCACACGATCGTGCAGGAGCTCCAGAGCTGGAGGCAGTGCGGACCGTGTAGATCTACACGACCGTGCAAGGGGAGAAGTGGCAGATGCATGCCCGGCCGTGTACACCACATGACCGTGTGAGATAGGCAGTGAGGGGAGTGAGCCAGGCCGTGTGAGCTTCACACGGCCGTGTCTCAGGGTCGTGTGGCGCCCAAACCCCCCTTCTATATAAGCCCTTCTTCAAGATTTGAAAGGGGATCTTCTCCCCTTTGGGAGAGAGCAAGATTTGGGTGATTCTTCTCCATCTTGGAGGGATTTTGCAGCGATTCAAGGGGAGATCTTCAAGGCATCGACTCCGGAATCGAGGATTGGATCCGAAGACGTTCTTCATCGTAGATAAGCTTTCTTTCTCTCTTTTCTTGGATTTGGGATCAAGAATGTTTGTAATCTTCTTCTCTTCGGATTTCTTACCTCATTTTATGGAGTAGATCTCTTATTCTAGGATGGAGAGAGTATTTGTAATGGAGATTTGATGTAAAACTCTTGTGGATTTGCCAATTTCCTATTTCTATGATTTTGCCTTGTTTGTATCCATTTGATCTTGTGTGGATTGTTGTGTTTGGACCTAATTACCACGCTTGGTTGAATGTTTGAATATCTTGTGGATCTTGTAGAGATTATTTCTCATTCGATTTTTTGAGGGACGTTCATGACAGGAACAAGCCCGTGTAAGGACATTTGAGGTGTAATCTTGAAAGGGAAATTAGGTTATTCAAGAGGGTAGGATAGATTGTATGCATTAATCTTTATATCTTAATGAGGTTGAGAAGTGATGAATTCTTATGTTGATTATCCGAGGGGCGCACATGACAGGCAAGCCTGTGTAAGGACAACATAGGGTTCATTCCTAATTGATCATATTTAAATATATTTCAGTTCTAGGCCGGTTGTCTATTGCAAGAGAGAACCGGCAACCTTCTACAAATGACGGACAATTGAGGAATAAGATTTGGTAGATCATTTACATTGAATATCCTTAAAAAGAAACTAAAGCTCCTAGAACATCTCTTTATCATTGCCCTTATTCTTGTTTCTTATTCTTTTGTTTTACTTTTCATAGTTACACTTTGCCTTTGTGAATCAATTGATTAGTTGTTTAGCTAACTCGCGTTGAGACATCTTTAGTTGTTATTCCAGTCCCTGCGGATACGATATCTTTTATTATTACTTACGATATTTCCGTAGACTTGCGGAACGTCAACAGTGGTACATATAGTTTTACACAAAATAATATAAAACATACCTCGAGTCCTCGATAGGTGTGAATAATATCACAGACAGATAAGACAGATCACAAACTTGACACGATCTGTTAGGTGCTAGCATCTTGGATCGACAAAGCCTTAGAAACACTATGATCTCTTCCGAACGAAGAAGAAGTTGACGAGGGAAACTCGGAGAGAATCAATTCTTCTCTTGTATCTTTCTGAGGATGGCTACTTATAGCCTCCAAGGAATACGAAGAGTTAAGTTCTCAATAAATTATCATTTATGATCTTCATTAATTAAGAAGATGAAGAGTTATAGGCTCCATAAATTCTTCATTTATAACCTTTATTATGATAACTCTTCAAATTCTTCATTAATTATCATTATGATGACTCTTTGAATTCTCTATTAATCATCATGATTATGGTTATTCGAATTCTCTCTTCTTTGTATCAAATAAATCCATATTTGATCTTGATCTCGACTAGCTTCTGATACTATTGTTCATGTCTACGTGCTATGCATGCGGCCCTCTAAATTTTATACACGAAGGCAGTGTAAATCCATACACAGACTAAGGTAACCGTCTAGCAACAATTTTTAGCCACCCAACGCGATAAAATTAATATAAGTCATAAACTATAAACCACCATGAACCGATTACTATGTAATTCAATCTCTTCATCTAAGCCTACATCCCAATTAATTCGATACATTATGCATCATTATCAAATTAATTATTTTACTTGATTTCCAAGATATAATAGACTTCTCTTGAATGATAAATCATTCCTCCCATGGCCATGGATTTTGAGTCACTAATATCTCTATCAAGCGGCCAGGATGTTAACTCCTAATCCAAGAGAGCGATGAATCCTCTATTGACTCAACACTATTCTCTCTACGCTTTGTCATACACCCAACTACCGTATTAATCACAATCCGATTAAATACTACTTTTAACAGCGTCAAAGCACATAACTCCACGCATAGAATAAATGAAGGTCTCAAGTCAAAAGATCAGTTACACTCGTTCATAAGAGGAATAACCAATGATGCTTAATATGTGGTCTCTTCTTGAGCGGGTCATGTTCAGTGAACCTCTAAACTCAAGGCACCCCCAAGTACAACTTGGATATCCATCCCTCCGGTCTATCTCGACCTAGTAATACTCAGCATTGATCTAGATATCCATGTCCCCTCTAGATATCTGTCCTATCAAGGACTATTTTCAGACCAATATACTCATTAATCTATGGGACTTTATCATTAATTATATACGTACAGAAAAGTAAATAATTAATGATAAATATGTGCCTTTATTAAATAATTATCCACAAAATACATAAGGAGTGTCTTGGCATATAAGTGCACACACTAACAGATTTGTGTTCGATCTCAAATATGGTGCATAGGCTTATCTTTTCCTGTGTTCATTTTGATGTACTATCACAATTTTATCTCAAATTAGATGAAATTTTGAGGGATAGTATATATATCAAACAGATTGACTTTTGAATTTTGAGGGATACTCAAACAGATTGAATTTTGATATGCACCAAATTTTGAGTGAATAGAGTTAGAAATAGATAAGTATGCATGAATCAAACTGACAATTAAGACTGTTTGAACTAGGCTTAAAAACTTTCATGAGTTTCTTCAATCGGATTAACATCTAAATGCTCTCCCAACTGGGATGCGTCCTCACTACTTTCCAAAATCGCAAGGCCTCTCTAGGACTTACCTTACTTACCCGTCAAATATCCGGTTCAACTAAACTATTTGGACTTCTTCTTCTGTTTAGTTTTGATCAACTTAATCCAATCAAACTTTCATGTAATACCAAATTAGTACAATAGATAGAAGAGTAATGCAAAGTAGTATTAAAAATATTGTACTTTGGTCAATCAAATACGCTGGTCTGGTAGATTACGCACGATCGATCAAAAACTTTGTTGCAATCACACTTACTTGGAATTCATTCCTTAAGACTTTTCACCACCTATGATTTACTCCCCTAGGGTTTTTCCTTTGCCAATATTCGATCATCCTTGACCTGCTTGGATTTTTTCCTTGCCAAATATGGTCAGCCTTGACCTACCTAGACTTTTCCCTTACCGAGCATCGGGTCAACCTTGATCTTCTTGTACTTGTTCCTTTGTTAGTCATCCGGTTAACCTTGACTTGCTTAGACTTTTCACATGCTAAGCATCCACTCAACTTTGACCTACTTGGACTTTTCTTTTTGTTAGACATCCAGTCAAACTTGACTTGCTTAGACTTTTTCCTTGCTTAGGTCTACCTTGACTTGTCAATACTTTTCACTTGACTATCAAGTATCCGGTTGATGTGTGCTAATCACAATTGCATGGCAGTGTCATCAAGTAATAAAAGATTGAATCCACAAGGACTGTGAATCAAATACTAGTCAGATTGGTAAAATAAGTTATCTAGAGAATCAAGGGTGGTTGAAGTCATGAACAAGCTAGGGAGAACGAGCAAGAGAGAGTTGAGAGAGAGATGCGAGCAAGAGAAAATTAAGGGAGAGGCAGAAAAGAGAGTTGAGTCAAAGAAGTAAATGAAGGATGAAGTGATTCTAGGACTTCAGTTTCTCTCAAATGATTGAAAATACCTAATCTACGTTTGGTTTTTTATCCTCAATGGGTATTTATATAGGTAGATCATCCTATGGTATCTGATATGAACTTTTGGTATTACAATGGCATACCATCCCTAATCATTGTCTACTTTCAGAAGGATCGCAACTAGTGATCGAAACCTAGAGGAAACTATCACAAGATTCCTCAACCTCTAATTAAGCACTTTTCCTACTTCATGACAACAAATTAGGTTTGTTCCATTAAACTCCATGACAGCTTAGGGTTTCTCGCAACATACTGTGTTGCACTTTCGTATCCGACTCTCCATGTCTCGATTTTCTACTGGTAAAAGGATCAAGTTCTCCTTTTGGTTCATTCCCAAATCCTAGTGGAATACGAATCTCATACTTTTGGTATCGAGGTCGTGTTAATACAGTAGATCTAGACCATAAACACACATTTCATTGAACAAGTAACATGCAAACTCAATAGATTAATTGAAAAGATGTTCACATATCCAAAGGGATACTCCCTATATCCTAGAATCAAGAGCTCTACTCTATGATAAAGGAATTACAAACAAAAGACACTCATAAAAGCATTTATATAATTCAAATCAGAGAATATAGATAAGAAATGCTTAGGGAGAAGATTCTCAGTAATTTCGGAGTAGTTTCTTAAGCCGGAGGTGGATGAATCGTCAAAGTGGATAAAGGTGATTGCTTAAGATTTCTCCTAGAGGGGAAAATCGTCTCCCAGGAGGAGGACAAAGTCCTCTGGTCCAAGATGCTCAAACAAGGGTTTGCTTGATTGTTTTACCAAAATGGTTTTTTCGACCCTTAGACTTGGTTTTCTCGGGTTGGACCTTGAATTAAAGTTATTGATCTTGAAATTATCTGCATTTCCATAAGTGGTCTAACCTGTAACTCCAATTGAGCCAAAAGTTATATCTATTTTACTTTTGGTTCACAGTGCAGGTCTAACTGAACATGACCCATGCTCACCAGTACAGGCACCCGTGTTTAATTATGGAAATTGGCCATTTAGACACGAGCCATGCCCAGCAGCATGGGTGCCCGTGGTGGGCTCTATTGAGGGGTGTTTTGGTGTTGTTTGCACCCAATTTCTTTAGTATGAACACTCTCGTGTCATGGGACATTGCTGGAGTATGTTACTTGATTAAAACTTTATTTTGATGGTCTTTTGAATCCTTTTTCTTTGTGGAAGCTTCATGTGTTCGGCTCGATAATGAGGCTTTATGTTCAATGGTCCATTTTAGCTCCAAATTCATGTCCTATTAATAAAAACAATCAAAGAGCAGTTCTCCAAACTAAAAGTAACTAAATGAAACATATAGAGATAAAAATATGAAATATATACATATAAAATGGGACAATATGTGTGTCAAATCATGAAAAAAACCTATATGAAATATGCTCATCAAAATCTTCTAGACTTAAACCTTTACTTATCCTCAAACAAACATCAATATCAAGAATGCATGTGAATTCATATCTCCCAAACTTCAATAAATTCATCTAATCCTATCAAGTAGTATCATTTTTAAGCAAAGGTACGAGCTAGTTTAAGTGCAGAGTACATAGTTTGTTCCTAAAATTTCAAGGTCCTCCCTAAGTCAAGTCATCATTCAATTATATTTCCAAAGTTTCCAGTGTTAGACACTTATCTGTCATACGCGAGGTTCATCCATTTTTCCCAATACAAAGTCTCAAAGGTATACTCGGTAGTGAGAAAAATGGACAAATATTTTCTCGGTAATCTAACCTGGTCTCAAAGGTGCATATCATCATTTCCACCCATGACAACTATTTTCTATCCCATTATTACCATTTTTATTTTATTTTATTTTTTTACTCAAATATTTCATTGCATCTCAAATATTTTCTTTTCTTTTCTTTTTCTCTCATTTGGGATTTTAATTTTTTCAAATAGGATATCACAAACTGAGCATAATTCAATAACTAAAATATTAGGAAAGGATTGTTAGGACCAAAAGTAGCTAGAGGGGGGGGGGGGGGTGAATAGCTCGTCGCGTTCGCTCGGTGCTCGGCGTTGCTTGTTCCTTCAAAGATGTGCAGCGGAAAATACAGAAACAAACACACAACGCTAACACGGTTGGTTTTACTTGGTATCCACCTCACAAGAGGTGACTAATCCAAGGATCCACACCAACACACACACCCTCCACTAAATAAAACTCTCCTTTGTGGTAACTACCAAGGGCAGAGAAGCCCTACAATACTCAATACAAGAAGAGAGGGAAAGGATACAAGAAATACAAGCTTACAAGCTTACAATGAGTACAAAACCCTAACCCTAGCTTCTCTTCTTGGCTTTGATCCGCCTCTTGACTTGGAGAGCTTCCAAGATCCTTCAAGAACTGGCGATCTGAGCTTTGTGAGCGCTGTGGAGGAGTTGGCGAGAATCGGAGAAGAGATACCGAAGCACATGAACGCTGCGGCCTATAACGACGCCAACGGTCGGATCCCGATCGATTCGAATGTTCCCAATCGATCGGGAGGCTTTGGATCGATCCACGGATCGATCCAGAGCGCCTCTGTGCTCTGGAACAACGCCTGGATCGATCCAGCGCTTATCGCGCGAAGAGCCACTGATCGATCCAGAGCCTGGATCGATCCACCGATCGATCCAGCACTTGGTTTTTGTCCAAAACCAAGTCCTAAACCTCCAAACCAACATCCGGTCAACCTTGACCTGTTGGTATGTCATGCCTAGCATCTAGTCACTCCCTTGACCTGCTAGGACTCCCTTACCAAGTGTCCGGTCAATCCCTTTGACCCACTTGGACTTTTCTCTGTGCCAAGTATCCGGTCAATCCCTTTGACCTACTTGGACTTTTCTTTCATGCCAAGTATCCAGTCAATCCTTTGACCTACTTGGACTTCCCAGCACCAGATGTCCGATCATCCTTGATCCATCTGGATTTTCCCTTCCCTGGCTTCACTCACCAGGGCTTTCACCTAGCTTCACTCACTAGGGTTTTCCATCTGCCTAGCTTCACTCACTAGGACTTTCACCTGGCTTCACTCACCAGGATTTCCATCTGCCTAGCTTCACTCACTAGGACTTCCTTCTGCCTGGCTTCACTCACCAGGACTTTTCTTCTGCCTGGCTTCACTCACCAGGACTTTCTTCTGCCTGGCTTCACTCACCAGGACTTTCATTTTGCCTAACATCCCAGTTAGGACTTCCCAGTCAAGTATCCAGTCAACCTTGACCTACTTGACTCTTCTTCAATCAATATCTTATTGTCAAACATCTAAACCCAAACCAAGACTCAGCTTGGTTACCCAGGTCAACCTTGACCTGAGGGATATTGCACCAACAATCTCCCCCTTTTTGATGTTTGACAATACCACCATAACACTTACAATCCCATATGTAAGTTAGGCTAATCCCATAGCCTCCTTCTTCATGCCACTAGGTAATGAAAGCATAAATTAAGCTCTTCATTCTCCCCCTAAGAGGGCAAACTCCCTCTAGGTAATGAAAGCCTAACTTACTCCCTTTCATGAGTCCTTTCATTCTCCCCCTATGACCTTCCCATAGGTAATGAAGGACTAAGCTTAACCATACATTCTCCCCCTATTGGCACACATCAACCCATCGTTGGACACACATCAACCTATGCTCCTGGGTACACTTCAACAAATCCATTTGTTGAAGACTCTCCCCCTGAAGAGTTGCTCATCGTTGTTCACAACATCACTCGTTGTGATCAACACGATAATGAAGGTCTCATACCCTTCATTTATCCTTAACTTCTCCCTCAATGTAGACAACTACCCAACCTTGAGCATTATCTACCACTTGAGTGTCCACTTGAAATAATGAGGATATCCACTCCCCATTTCTCCCCATTTCAAGTTTAAATGCTCAACCTTGAGCAAGTTCACAACAGAAGGTTAACCACCTTCCAAGGTTCATGAAAAATAATTTTCATGTCTTTAAAGAGTCCCTCCCCCTAAAGACATGGTGGTAACTTCTGTCATTGCATCAACAATGACTTGGAATCCCTAAACCATTAGGAAACCCAAATTTTGAAGTTTTGAGGTTCAAATATTCAAAATTTGAAACAACCTCAACCTAAACTTCTACTTAGTCTTCGTTAACCAATCCATCCTTGTTTTCAACATGAAAACACCCTTTGTATGTATACAAATGTATTTAAGGGGTTTGGAATGGTTACCTAGACTAAAATAGGTTCAAAGATGTGAAATCAGCCTTCCCAAAATCAGCATTGGATCGATTGAGTTGGGTTCCAATCGATTGAACCTTTCAATCGATCCATCGATCGATTCAGACTCCTGATCGATCGACTGATCGATCCAGGTGATTTCTCGCTGGAATTGCCGTTTGAATCGATCCATGGATCGATTCAGAACTCCAATCGATCCATGGATCGATCGAGACTCGATAGTTGCTGAAATTCCATTTCAGTCAACTTGAAACCCTAGAAAATTCTACAAAATTCAAAATTATGAAATTTCGTGTAGACATTATTTAGGGCATACTTAATCATGGAAAAGTAGTTTTCTATGAAAATACATCATATTTTCAAAGATTGACACAAACTTGAAAACTTGCAAAAACTTTAGTGTTTTTCTTCAAGTTTGTGTCTAACTATTCAATGGTGATTACTATCAAAAGATAGCCTTCACCAAGGTTTTCCAAAAACATTTTAAAAACATTTTCAAAACCAATATCCCATCATGTTCCTTGGGCATAATGCACATGACTTGTACATTAGCTTTCCCAATGATGGGAAAACACATAACTATGTGTTTTGATGAATTTAAAACTCAAAGGAATGTACTAAATCAACATCTTGAGCTTTGTTCATCATCCTAACATCTCACTTGTATATAATATGCACTAAAACACATACAAGTCACCTTAGAGGTCTTTGTGAGATGTAAAATTTGGTTTTGCCCTATTCTAGAGATCATGCATATCTATCTAGGCATTTTAGAGATATTAGACATCCACCCAGGATGTCACTTGTTAATAAGTGTCGTTAAATGCCATTCGTCCTTAATTATAAGGAATTAAACTTAATGCATGATTATGTTATGGCATACATCAAAAGAAAATAATTTTTCAAAAGAAAATATCCTATTACTACATGATGTATGAATGTCATGACATGGTATTTTTGGATTTTTCATAATAAAACATGAATGCAAAAATAGACATGATGTCATGGCATATGATGGGCAAACAATCATGACAAGGTTTAGCATAAATAAAATATACCTAGATTAACTATCTAAGTATCCTTAAAGTCTTAGCTAAACTTACAATTTAAACCTAGATTGCCCTAAAGTGCTTCAAGAGAGTGCCAAAACCTAAATTGGCATTTCTAATTTCCTTGATTTAATGTATGCCAATTGAAAGTAAACATGTCCTCAAATGTTGGCATATTCCATTTTTCCTCAAGAGTAGCACTTTTAAATTAAGGCTTAGTTTGCCTTTAATTTCCTAAGAACATACCAAAATCCCAACTTGGTAGTTCTTGTGTTTTCTTAAATTTGTGCCATTTAAGATTAAAATCAATTCTTCCACCATTAGGCACATTTTACTCTTTCAAGGAGTAATCAATAGGTCCATTTCATTTTCAAAGGTTAACTAACACCTTGAAAATGCTCCTTGAGTGTCAATTTCCTCAAAGTTGGGTTAACTACCCTTCTAATCGGAGTTGACACTCTCTAACCCATCTATGGGGTAGAGAAGATGCTCCTAGGAACCCAACACCTATTGGTGCTCCTTGGACGCTCTAGGTACTCACTAGGGATAACTTCCCTAGATACCTTCCTAGTGACCTTGTTGGGCTTCTTAGAAGCCTTGGTCACATTTTCTAAGTCAACTCTAGGAATAACCTCCCTTGTGACCTTGTTTGTGACTTTCTTAGACTTCTTAGAAGTCTTAGTCACATTTATTGCAAAAATACTCTTAGGGATGACTTCCCTAGTATTTTTGGCTTGACCACTAGACCTAGGGTTTGTTCCATAACTATATGGAACTCTATGGTAAGAGGGCACATCCTTCTTAGCCTTTGGTTTGTATCCCAAACCTCTATGGCCATTAGATGACCTTTGTGCTCCTAGACCTAGGTTATGCTCATTTTGCCCTAATAGGATATTTTCCATCCTTTTTAGGGTCTTTTCCATTTTATCAAGTCTTGACCTCAAGACTTGATTTTCTCTCACTAAGTCCTTAGTATTTGACCCATGAGCATTTTTGTTTCTAGGCTTGTATCTAAAATCCTTAGAGTTTTTGCCTAGGTTTTTACCTACATTCCTAGCCTTAGGGTAGTTTTGGCATGTAGGCCACATGCTTTTCCTTAAAGCCCTCATGCTTCCTATTCTTATGGTAAATCGCATTAAAATGATAAAAATTTGACCTAGCATGCTTTTTACCATTTTGCAAGGGAATAGGCTCAACGAAAGTTACCTTCCTTTTTACCTTGGAGGCTCCCCCTTGACTAGTGCCTCCTTGAGCCTTGACCATCTTCTTCCCCTTGGGGCATTGACTTCGGTAATGCCCTTTTTGTTGACACAAGAAGCACACAATGTGCTCCTTGCTCTTCTTTGTCCCGAGGGTGGTCTCCTTGGGCTTCTCCTTGCCCTTTTGTGCCACTTGGCCCTTCTTCTTGGCCAAGTTGGGACACTTGCTCTTATAGTGCCCATGTTCCCTACACTCAAAACATATTATATGACTTTTATTATTAATTGAAATATTTATACCTTCTTGTATAGGGATGGCACTTGCTCCTCCATTTGATATTTCTTGAATTTCAGAGGTGGCACCATCTTCTTCTTCTTCACTTGACCCGGATGTAGAAGCTTCTCCTTCTTCTTGATCCGGTGTCACCAAGGATTGCTCCCCCTCAATCCTAGAGGTGGAGGCTTCATCATCTTGAATATGAAACAAGGAGTATGCTCCCTCCTTGTTCCCTTCGTTGCATTCCCTTGAGGATGAAGCATCTTGGATTTCCTCTTCTTCGGAGGTTGAGCATCTATCAACCTCGGAATCCTCCTTTTGGTCTTGCTCCAAAGAGTCACCCTCTTTGGATTCTTCATGATCTTATACAGTGGAGGGGATCTCTTCATGAAGCTTGGCCAATTTGCTCCAAAGCTCCTTGGCATCTTCGAATTTTCCAACTCGAGCCAAGATGTGGCTAGGCAATAAGTTGATCAGAAGCTTGGTCACTTTGTCATTTGCCTCGCCCCTTTGAATTTGCTCTGAGCTCCATCTGCTTTTCTTTAGAAGCTTACCCTTGGAGTTCGTTGGAGCTTTGAAGCCTTCCATTAGAGCAAACCATTGCTCTATCTCCATCATAAGAAAGTTTTCGATTCTTGATCTCCAAGAATCGAAGCTTGCCGATGTGTATGGTGGAGCCACCCTTGTGTCAAATCCAAGTCCATCTTGGAATTGCATCTTGAAGTTGAGCTTGATAGAATCTTGAACTTGAAGAATTTGCTCCAACTTCTTCACCCTCTAGCTTTTCTTGATATGTTTGCCCCTTCCGGCGGTGATTCCGGTGAAGAGCAACCTTGCTCTGATACCACTTGTTAGGACCAAAAGTAGCTAGAGGGGGGGTGAATAGCTCGTCGCGTTCGCTCGGTGCTCGGCGTTGCTTGTTCCTTCAAAGATGTGCAGCGGAAAATACAGAAACAAACACACAACGCTAACACGATTGGTTTTACTTGGTATCCACCTCACAAGAGGTGACTAATCCAAGGATCCACACCAACACACACACCCTCCACTAAATAAAACTCTCCTTTGTGGTAACTACCAAGGGCAGAGAAGCCCTACAATACTCAATACAAGAAGAGAGGGAAAGGATACAAGAAATACAAGCTTACAATGAGTACAAAACCCTAACCCTAGCTTCTCTTCTTGGCTTTGATCCGCCTCTTGACTTGGAGAGCTTCCAAGATCCTTCAAGAACTGGCGATCTGAGCTTTGTGTGGAGGAGTTGGCGAGAGCTCTGGAGTGAATCGGAGAAGAGATACCGCAGCCATCGAACGCCTGCAGCTATAAACGACGCCAACGGTCGGATCCCGATCGATTCGAATGTTCCCAATCGATCGGGGAGGCTTTGGATCGATCCACGGATCGATCCAGAGCGCCTCTGTGCTCTGGAAACGCGCCTGGATCGATCCACGGATCGATCCAGCGCTTATCGCGCGAAGCAGCCGCGTCCCAATCGATCCATGGATCGATCCACGGATCGATCCAGAAGCTTTCTGTTCGCTGGGACAGGTCTGGATCGATCCACTGATCGATCCAGAGCCTGGATCGATCCACTGATCGATCCAGCACTTGATTTTTGTCCAAAACCAAGTCCTAAACCTCCCAAACCAACATCCGGTCAACCTTGACCTGTTGGTATGTCATGCCTAGCATCTAGTCACTCCCTTGACCTGCTAGGACTCCCTTACCAAGTGTCCGGTCAATCCCTTTGACCCACTTGGACTTTTCTCTGTGCCAAGTATCCGGTCAATCCCTTTGACCTACTTGGACTTTTCTTTCATGCCAAGTATCCAGTCAATCCTTTGACCTACTTGGACTTCCCAGCACCAGATGTCCGATCATCCTTGATCCATCTGGATTTTCCCTTGCCTGGCTTCACTCACCAGGGCTTTCACCTAGCTTCACTCACTAGGGTTTTCCATCTGCCTAGCTTCACTCACTAGGACTTTCACCTGGCTTCACTCACCAGGGTTTTCCATCCGCCTAGCTTCACTCACTAGGACTTCCTTCCGCCTCACTCACAGTTTCTTCTGCCTGGCTTCACTCACCAGGACTTTTACTTCTGCCTGGCTTCACTCACCAGGACTTTCATTTTGCCTAACATCCCAGTTAGGACTTCCCAGTCAAGTATCCAGTCAACCTTGACCTACTTGACTCTTCTTCAATCAATATCTTATTGTCAAACATCTAAACCCAAACCAAGACTCAGCTTGGTTACCCAGGTCAACCTTGACCTGAGGGATATTGCACCAACAAGGGTCACCATGGTACTAATCTAACAAAATAAATAATGACTATGTTACACTAAATCAACATTTTGGAAACAAATTAAAAGTGAAATGTAATGGTTAAACTATCAAGTAGACATATGGTGAAACAAAAATCAAGTCAACATCACTTTTATAAAATTTTACTACTAGATAGGAAAACATGAATCACCAAAAATAAAAGAATGCATCCAAATGATAAAACTAATACTAAACATATTAAAATATTACTTAATGGACAAGGCATGCATGGGTACTTCTATTTGAATCCAAAACATCAACTGAAACTTACATAATATGATGCAATCTAGAAGAAAATTTTATTATGCAAAAGTGATACTATGCAAAACTAATTAACAACCCAATTTATATACATTCCCCTAGACTTAAATTTTTTAATATCTCAAAGATAATCATAATTCTAATTTGGAGGAAGTTTAGAGTAAGTGGAGTTACCAAGTGATGTACACCAAATGTTTGAGTCATTCATATTTTGAAGACACCCCTATCTGGTATTCACAATCCTCCTTAACTTTGAATCCTAAAAAAAATTAGACAAGAAAAACCAAGTAGGGGGTTAGGGTTAGAAAAAAGGAAAGAAGGGAAATCAAGGAAGGCATGACCCGTGCTTGCTCTTGATGAAATTTGGCGAAATTTGACCCATGCTTGCTCTTAGCGGCTGACACGGCCCATGCCTACAAGCACGACCCGTGTTGGGCATTGTCAATTCCACTGGTTCCTGCCATGGCCCGTGCCAGCTATCATGGGTGCCCGTAGAGAGCTCTGAAAATTAGGCACAGGCACTAGTGTTAACTTCTAGAAATTGAGCACGACCTGTGCCCAATGGCACAGGCGCCCATGGTAGTTTCTAGAAACTCTCCTTGGCCCTTACAAGGAACATTAACATGAGTCGCTCTCTTAAATCATGCTCCTTGCCCTAAAATTAAGCAAAATAAAAACTTAAAACTATAAAATGAGAGAAAAATATAAACAAAAATAAGAAAAAAAAACTTGTGTTACCTCCCAAAAAGTGTTTGTTTATGGTCATTAGCTCGACCCCTTATGTGGTTCTTCTAAATCTCGCTCTTAGAGGAGTGAGATATTTCAAAACTCTCTTACTAAGGGTTCTTAGCCGTGCATTATCCTTGAATCTTGCTCGTGGAGGAGCAAGGTACTTGCTTGCTCCAGGCCTTAGGTCATCATTAAATATACTCATCTTCTAACAATTGTCAAGAGATCATCCATGTGATTGCTGTGAAAAACCTATCCTACCACCAACATGCTTGAAAAAATATTGATTAGTAGCTTCAGATATATCAAATGAAATTTTATCTACATCAATCATAAAAGTGAAGAAATCATTCAACATGGTTTCATATGTGGCTAGGAAACGTTCTAGTTCCGCTGGTGGTGCCATTAAAAGAGGTGATTCTTGGAGTTTTGTCTTCATTGCATAAGTCCTTACACTTCCATTATCAACAAGTTTAGTTCTGCAATATCCATAATGTCAAGTAGTTGGGTGACCAAAGAAAGTGATTCTTGGGCCATTGTTTCTATAACACAAGTCCCTACATTCTCATCCACAACATTATTATAAGTAGGACAAACTACAACAAGATTAACATCAACAACAATAGAAACAATAACATCGGTAAACACAACTAAATCAGTTTCTTTAAGTGCTTTCTAAATTTTTCTTTAAAAAACACCCCCTTTGCCTGATTGGTGGTTGCACCAAATCAGAGCGGTACCTACTCTGATACCACTTGTTGGATTGTGAAAGTCGATAGAGGGGGGTGAATATCGATTTAAAATTCGAGAGTACGTAGCGGAAAAGTAAAAACAATGCTAACAAAGTCAATTTACTTGGTTCGGAGCCTTTGACGACTCCTACTCCAAGGCCCGCACGCAAGGGTGCTTTCGATGGGCAATCCACTAGCAATTCGAATATTGATTACAACAATTAAGTACATAAATGCTAGAAAGAAAATACCGACAATAAACAATAAGAAGAAACAGAACAGAGCTTTGTCGGATGGCTTTCGCAACATCGCAGGAGCGCAGGAGAGCAGGTTTTCAGTTGTTGTTGGAGCTTCAGCCTTGACCCTCCTTTTATAGGAGGTTTGGGGCGTCTGGAACCCTCAGGGCGCCCTGGTTGTGACGTAGCCGAGGCAACCAGCCAACTCCATGTGGCTTAGTGACGTTGGGGATAAAAGTTTGCCTCCGGGCGCCCGGGCGCCCGAACCCTTTTTTCCAGCAATTTTCTACCTGCAAGAAAACATTTAGTCTAAGGCAAATATATATCCTGCAAAACAGAGTATTAGCACAATTTATAGATAAACAGAGATGGTATTAATTAGATTCTATCTCTCCGAGACCGGAATCTAGTAAAGATCTCGACTTAGAGTTCTGAAATGGTTCTAAGTCAGATCGGCGCCTAAGTTCCCTTCCCGGGAACGCGTCCTCACAGTCACTCCCCTCCAGTGACTTACCTTTACTTACCTGCCAAACGTCGTGTCAGCCCTTCGACCCGTCTGGACTTTGTGCAGCTATCCAGTCAGCTCGTCGACCTAGCTGGACTTCGTGCCAAACGTCCAGTGAGCCCGTCGACCCGTTTGGACTTCGTGCCAACTATCCGATCGGCCCGTCGACCTAGTTGGGCTTTGTACCAGACATCAGGTCAGCCCGTCGACCTGTCTGGACTTCTCCTGCACACTCGGTCAGAGTGTTAAATAACGACGAAACTAACTTAACCTATTTTGTCATTTATCAAAACCTGGGTTAAACCATTAGTGCTAACCGCACCAACATATAACATATTGTAGAGAGAAGTAGAGAGCTTGGAGAATTAATGCAAGATGACAGAATAAATTGGCAGAGGCTATAATTTATGATTTGGGGGATGAATCACGAGAAGTTCTATCAGCCAAATCGAAGGTCATTTTGGCTTCGAACATTTTTATCCTTTTTTGTTATTAGGTTTTGGGTCTAAGGTTTAGAGGTATTTTTCATCTTTCACAAGTTAGGGTTTGAATCTATTTAAATATATGTTTAGTTATTTGGAAGATAGTTTTGAATCAATAATAATTTAGCCGCCATTTGCGTCGTTCTTTCCCAAAAGCTTTGAGTTTTGGATGTCGATTTTTTGGTATTCTTCTGTCAAATCAACAAGTTTTAGAAGACTGCTTCTAGTATTCATATGAGAATCAATGAAATCGATAGCTTTTGCTACATTAGTTGATTTTAGAGCCAAGTTGATCTCATGGAATCATGCCATCGAAAAGACAGCAATTTGTCGACAACACTTTTGATCGTGATATGGAGTAGTGTTTTCAAGAGATGATTGACGGACGGTCTGACCTATGTGTGGATCAACTAACAGAGAGGATGACAATGATATTGGGAAACTTGAATAGATCTCGGAAGTCCGATCCAAGACAATGACATTCACCAAACGAACTCGGTGGAGGAGGAAGAGGACATTTTTATGAGGAAGAGGACATTTTTATGAGGCTCATCTGAGGGCATCTGATAAATTTGCTTGCGACTTCGGACTACAGTTGCAAGATAAGTCCATCCGTATGTCCACCTCCAAAATCAAGATGGTAGGACTACGAGGAGGATCGTACTGTGCAAGATTCTCCCAGAGCATGACAAGGTCTAGACGGAATGCAACCTCGACAAACAACCCCTTTGTCAGTGATAGTGGAGCTAACATCTTCGACAATTATGTCTTCATTGGCGGCTTGGGATCGTCGTATTTGACTTCTTGTGGTTGCTCTACCACTTCTTCACACCGACATCCTTGGATGTCATATTTGATGGCCTTGGGTATTCCACTGCAACCACTGTGTTGACTGTGCCTATCTATGATAAGGTGGTATATGACGACGATATAGATGACGGGGCTTTGGTCCTAAAGAAAAGTATGAGGATGTTTTTTCTACCATTTGGCCAGCATCCAATCATGTTTCAACACTTCCATTTGCAGATCTTCTTCAGAACTTTTAGAAACAAATGCCAGCAGAGTCCAAGGGCAGGAGTGATGGGAGATTTTTGGAGGAACAAAATATCTCTGAGTTTGATGAGTTAATTTCAAGATTCGGTAGGAAAGCCCACTGGAAGAATTGGAAAGAATTATGAAGGAAAAACTACGGATTTAAATTGGTGATGATGTTGATGAATCTACCGAGGCAAAAGCCACAGACTCTGACCTAGCATGGAGGGCTGCTGAGGAAGCAATGGCCAAGGCTTATTGCAAGGAAGACATACTTGCAAGAGATTTGTTAAACATGCTCAACAACCCCTTAGACTTTGAGCTCCATATGACCCAGAGGTTAATGGAAGGGGGAAAACAACGGTTAGTGGAGCAGGTTGGCCCTATCATCCAATCATAAGAGACCACAAGAGAGATTGTTCTAACGTGGGCTAGAGCAACAAAGAAGACACTCACTGCATCTGCTCTTAAAGCATTCTCCTCAACATTGATAGCCAATCCTGGGATGAACATTGCAGATCTAGAATATGTGTTATTGGGAAATATGAGAGGAAATCACTATTAGAAATGTGAACGGAAAAGAGGTAAAAAAGAAGAAGCTTTCATTCTGAATAGGACTTTTAATTCTGCATTGAAAATCACAAGATAAATTTATTGGTTCAAATTGTTACACATGCATTGATAATATGAACAAATATATTGGGAGAGATTTTCTCGTGCATGAATACTATAAAAAATGATTATTTAACCACACTCAAAAGATAATAGTTTTATGCCAAAATCATTATTTTTTACTTTTTTTTAACAATTGGTCTATCTTTGAGTTTTTTTTAATCAAAGACAATGATTTGTCAAAATATTTTTTGGGCTACAACAATGGTTTTTGAATACTGTTGTCTGTTGGTTCTTTTTCGGGCTACGACAATGATTTCTAAAAATCGTTGTCTATTTGTACTTTTTTGGGGATTACGACAATGATTTTTAAAAATCGTTGTTTTTTTGCGCTTTTTTAGGGCTACAATAACGATTTTTGAAAACTATTATCCTTTTGCAAAAACCTAATCCCTCTATTCTCTTCTCATGACAAATCTCTAGCAAATTTCATCTCTTCCACGCCTTGGAACTGCCAACGACCCCCCCCCCCCTCTCCCTCTCTTCCTCCACCAAGTCCTGTGACTCCACCTCGTTCCTCACCGCCGTCGGCCGTTCATCTCCTCTCCATCCCTCTTCTCAAGCCTCCACCACATCCCTTCCTCATCACTTCTTCCTCACGCCAACACAAGAAGACACCTGACGCCAAACTCCTAATGCCACCTTCCATCCATCCTTCTTCTCCATTTTCGGTCATCTCTTCTCTTCATGTTAGAAGAGAGAGATCTGGCCACTTCATCTCCACCTCCTCTTCGGGCTAGAAGAGGAGATTCGTCCATTTCGTCATCCAGCATCCCTTCATTGTCGCCGACAGCACCTCTCCTCTTTAGGTTAGAAGAGGAGAGTTCCATTCATCTTCTTCATTTTCGTAAACTATTCCCCTCTTCGGGTTAGAAGAGGAGGCCAGCCCACTTCTGATGATTCCGACATTAGCCAACCACAAGCGCCTACAACCATCGTTCATTCATAAGCTCAAATCGAATAAAAATTAAAATTTAATTAAACTCAAATTGAACTAAATTAAAATTAAATTAAATTATTAAAAATAAAAAAAATAAAATCAAATCAAATTTATATTTATATTAAATTATTAAAATAATTAAATTAAATCAAAATAAATTAATTAATTAAATTACACTAAAATAAATAATTAAATTAAATTAAATTAAATCAAAATAAATTTAATTTAATTAAATAAATTAAAATAAATAACTTAAATAAATTAATTAAATAAACTAAATAATTAAATTAAATTAAATAATTAAATTAAATTAAATTAAATAATTAAATTAAAAAAAATTTAAATTAAATTTTTAAAAATTAAAATAAATCAAAAAAAATTAAATTACAATAAATTAAATTAAAATTAAATTCATATTAAATTCAATTTAAATTAACTTAAAATTAAAATTAAAGTAAGATAAAACTTAAAGTTAAAATTAAAATTAAACTTCAAACTTAAAATTTAAAATAAAATTCAAAAATTAAATTAAACTTTAAAGTTAAATTAAAATTTTAATTAAATTAAGTAAAACTTAAGTTAAACCCAAAATTAAAATTATATGTTACTTAACTTAAACTTAATTTAATAACTTGAAATTAACAACTTATTTAATTTAAATCTACTTAATTCATTACCTTAATTAAAAAAAAAAATTAACCTAACCTACTTATCTCCTAACTTATTTAACAGATTAATAAATTTTTTAATACTCTCAATCAAAATCCTCTTGAAAATTCTTTTTAAAACCCTTTTAAAAAATCTTTTAAAAATCCTTTTTAAAAAATTTAAAAATTATTTTTAAATCCTTTTAAATATATTAAATCTTTAAAAATTATTTTAAAATCTTCTAAAATTTCTACAAATTCGTCATGGCTAGTGCTCGAACCATGGGTGTCTCAGTGACAACTTGAATGTCCTGTCACTACACCATAGCCCTGGGGTCAGTCTAACTTTATTTAAGTATTAAAATTGACTTGATTAATATCTTGATTTAATCTAATCAACTTTACTCTAAATTATTTTAAATCAAACTTGATTTTACATTAAAACATTAATTAAAATTTTAACTACTTTATCTTAATTAAAGAATCTTAAAATTACTTAACTTGGTTTAATATTTTTAATAAATTTAACTCTGAATTAATTCTTTAATTAAATCTAAAAACAAAAAAAAAGTAAAATAAATGAAAAATTATATTATAACTATGACTTTCATTAAATCAATTAATACAAAATTTAAGTTGTTTTAATCAAATAAGTATTAAATTGAGTTACTTATTATTGAGTTAGTAACAAATCAATTCTTAACTTAATCCCAGAATAATTGATTATTGATTAATTTAAATAACCTTATTTTAATCAAACTTATATAAACAAGTATATAGAAATTCTTATGTAAATAATACACTTGATGAATATAAGTGTTACTAATACTAAAATCCTTTAAAACACTTTGGTATAAAAATGTGCTAAGGCCTTGAAATTTAACATACCCAAACTCCAGTGTTAGCTTAAGAAGAAGTATTGACTTCAGGGAAAGTATTGACTTCAAGGGGAGTGTTGACTTCAGGAGGAGTATTAATTTCAGGAGGGGTAATAAATTCAGGGGGAAGATCATTTTTTTAAAACTTATTAAAATCTTTAACCATTTGTTTAGAAATTTTCTTCTTTCTTGAAAATTTTACTTCTATTTTTCAAAAACCTTATTTTAAAAGTGCTCTTAAATCTTTTTTTGAAAAATCTTGATAGTTTTTTTTTGGTATTTACATAAAGTTTTTTAGAAAAGCGTTTTAAATCATTCTTGTAACTAGACAATTCTGTTAAAATTATTTTGAGTCACTTTGAAAATATTTTTTTTAAAAAAAAGTTTTTACAAATCTTTACTTTAAAAAATCCTCTTAATAATAAACTTCTTAAAAGTTCAGCTTGGTTCAAAACTTTCATTGAACATATTACTTAACAATTTCTCTTTCAAATTTTTCTTCTTCTTAAATGTTTTTACTTTTCTATACAAGTTGTTTTTAAAAAAAAAAGATTTTTTTTAACTTTACTTAGAAAAATTTAAATCCTTTGAAATAATTTTTGAAAAGTTATTAATTTGTGAAAACTTACTTGTAAAATCACTTTTGTCACTTAAAAAATTTCTTTTGTGAAAACTCAAAAAAAAAAGGTTACTTTAGTTTTCTTTGATGTTTACTTAGAATTTTTTTCTCAACTATTTTAAATATATGTTGAGAGATATTTTTGCAAACATTTTGGAAAGTTTTTTTAAAAAAATGTTATGTGTCTTTCGCACATTGTTGGTACAAAACCTAATGGAAACTAACCTTAAGTTTATATCTTTTTGATGTGTGCCAAAAGGGGAGATTGATATCTTAAATTAGAAAAGTTAAAGGAAGAGAGTTATCTTAAGTTAGAAAGTTAAAACATTTTTAATCTCTCGAGTTTTGAGAATTAACCCTTAAAGACCCCAGCTTAACTTAAGAAAATTGTCAAACATCAAAAGGGGAGAGATTGTTGGTGCAATCAACCTCTAGGGCTTTGATGTTTGACAATATACCTAAGTTTGGTCAATTTGACCAAGGATTGATCCAAACAAGACTTGATGTTTGGGAGAAAAAAGTCCAGTCAAAACTAGATGACTAGAAAAGGTAAGTCCTAACCAAAGGTTAGACAAAGTGGAAGTCCTGGTGAGTGAAGTCGGACCCTAGTGAGTGAAGCTAGGAGGTGGAAGTCCTGGTGAGTGAAGTCAGACCCTAGTGAGTGAAGCTAGGTGGTAGAAGTACTAGTGAGTGAAGTCGATCCCTAGTGAGTGAAGCTAAGTTGTGAAAGTCCTGATGAGTGAAGTCGAGCCTTAGTGAGTGAAGCTAGGTGGTAGAAGTCCTAGTGAGTGAAGTTGATCCCTAGTGAGTGAAGCTAAGTTGTGAAAGTCCTAGTGAGTGAAGTCGAGCCCTAGTTAGTAAAGCTAGGTCGTAGAAGTCCTGGTGAGTGAAGTCAGGCAATGGAAGTCCTAGTGAGTGAAACTAAGCAACCCTAGGGGGAGATAACCCTAAGTTATACTTGAATTCTGTTAACACTGTTTTACCTTACCATTTTATCTATTATGCTAACTCAGTGTTGAGGGGAAGTTCAGCTAGGTCGACAAGCTGACTGAACAGCTGGCAAGAAGTCCACATAGGTCGACGGGCTAACCGGATGTCTGGCCAACGGTAAGTGAAGGTAAGTCACTGGAGGAGAGTGACTGTGAGGACGCATCCCAGTTGAGGGACAGTAGGCATCGATCCAGTTTAGGTCAATTTGGGATCCTTAGACTGAGACCTTGACTAGTTCCTAGTCCTAGGAGGACAGGAACTAATTACTCTATTTATTATATTTGTGTTAACACTTGTCTTGCATGGTATTTGGACTAACACATTTGTTGCAGTGTAAAAAAGCAAGTAAGTAAGCAAGCTGCCTTCGGGTGAACAGTACCTGAGGGCGCCCTCCATGGCTATAGAAGGTGCCTCAGTACTATTATGGAAGGCGCCCTCCGCGGATAAAATTTGACTTTGCTATGAATAAGTGCCAAGGAAATTGGGATAGCTTTTTGCCTCATTGGAGACACCTTCCATGGCTATGGGAGGCACCCTCCAAGTCATTTATAAGGCATTCTCAAGTAGGCACTAAAACAACAACTACATATGGCTACTGTGCATTTATTCAAGCTTTCGACTGCTCCCGATTGCTACTACGACTTTACTACGAAGCTATTGAGCTCGATGACCGATCCGAGGAGTTCTGGTCGCGCCCGGCAGACAGACATCAACACAAGAAGAGCTCTCATTTCGATTCATAAGAGTGTTGGTAACTTTGTCTTTGTACTTAATTACTATAAAAGGGCAAGTGAAGTGTGTTACACTTGACCTAACCTTTTTGTACTCGATTCTCTCTTCCGGGGGTACCGAAAGAGGTTTTTAGTGGATTGTCCATCGATAGATCTGCGGGACCTGGGCCTTGGAGTAGGAGTCGTCGAAGACTCCGAACCAAGTAAAAACCGCCTGTGTTTTCTTGTGTCTTAGTTTTTGCTTTCTTATTTTCGTTTTCCGCTACGTACTCCACTTTTAATTTTTAAAAGAAAACAAGTTTTAAAACACGTGATTCACCCCCCCCCCCTCCTCACGTGTATCATGATCCAATAGTTTCAGCAAAGGAACTCAGAATGAGTTCATGCCTCAACTGTAATGATGGTCTACACATCAGCATCATCAGCTCGCTTAGGAGGATCCTCGATCAAGAACCGAGCCAAGTTAAGTGTGGTCAAGTAGAAGAGCATCTTCTGCTGCCACCTCTTGAAGTTCAATCCACTAAACTTCTCTGACTTTTCCCCATTATTGATTGCACAGTTCCAATCGGGGCAGAGGGAGCCTTCAGGTGTTGAGTCTGTTACACCTCAACATTCTATTCTGTGGCCATCTCAACAAAACCGAGTCTGTTTCAAGATTATTGGAAGAAACAATTTGTTGTTGCAGGTTTACAGAGTATTAGCTGAATTTAAACTACACTAAATTAAATTCAACTTACAGCCGAGATAACCTGAATGGATAATCTAAGACTGTCAGTAGAGGCTGGTTTCTACTACGAGCCGAATGAAGGCTGCACAGTATCTGAGTGGCCTAGCTCCCGAGCGAGCTTGAGACTGGACAAGCGTAGTGACCGAGTGACCTTACAGCCAGTCGGGTGAGCAGAGAGATTGAGCGAGTTGAAGGTCAGCTCGGCAGATTAGCCGAGCGAGCTTGGCGATCGAGTGCCGAGCGAGATTAAGCTCGGTCGGGTAGATAGACCCATCAAGCTTGGCGAGCGAGTAGGTCGGTCGGGCAGATTAGCTGAGCGAGCTTGGTGATCGAGTGAACGTGCAGTCGGGTGAACAGTCGAGCGAAGCAGCCAAGTGGTCGGTCAGGCAGAGCAGTAGAGCGATAAACCGAGCAAAAGGGCCAGCGGCCGAGCGAACTGGAGGTCGGCCGGGCGAGCTGATCGACCGGGCAAACTAGAAGCTGGTCAGGCGAAGACTAGAAAGCGACCAGACGAGAACGCTTCCGAGCAACCAGGTGGGCAAACAGCTGAGTGAAGCGACCGGTCAAGAGATGAGCGAACCGAGGCCTGCGATACACGCAGTTTCCTTGAAACAGATTCGCCCTGTTGTTGTATGTCCTCTGCCTGTGATTGCAGCCTCCTTATAGGAGCTTAGACTAATGGCAGCGTTAATGATCTTAATGATCATTATTCGCTAAGCAGTGAAATGCCGATTGTTTCACTCATTATCACTCGACTATTTTGATTCTGCATTAATCTCGAATTTAATGCATTCGTTACATAGCAACAAAATACTGACATTCGGTATGTATAGGTTGTGCCTACATACGAGTCAGCATGGTTCACTGTAATTCGGACCCTAAATTTACACACACACCCCTCTACACCATGTATAAGAGAGAGTCTCTCCCCATGCATTTGTTCACATCTTCAATAAATGTGAATCAATATAAACTAAACAGCATGCCTTAAAGCTCCTAATGTGGGACTAAAATCTCATTCATAATAGAATTTTTATCCTCTTCCACCTATTCACCATTCACACATATTCAACAGTGTGGTCCTTCCCTGATCATCATTTCTAGTATAAATGGTAACTACCAATTCCCCAAGCTCTCCACTCTAATTAAGCTCAGTTCTCCGAGCTATAAACTTCTCACTATAGTAGGTCAGAAACGTGGCTCATGATCTTGCATGGTCCCTCCCTGAACATCATTTCTGGTACGAATGGCCACACCATATATATAGGTCAGACCTTACCTTGCAAGTCGAACTTCATCTCCACCTCAACATCAAACTTGTTGATGGATTTCAGTATCGTTTTTTTTAATCTAAATATTCAATGATCAACTAATCCACAAAAATTTATCATCGACCATCATGATAAATTCTAGAAGCACGGATAAGTCCTGGCGAATAGCCCAATATCACGAGTAATTTGAACAACACTATCAACAATCATCGTGTCATGCCCCAGGTAGTCCCTGTCAGAAGAAATTTTAACAACATCTCCCCTGTACGGGTGACAATATGAAACTATACTACATGCCCTCAGGGCAACATAACCTCGGCCAACACGGCCGAAACAATAATAATAAACATAACTAACAATCCACACAGTTTATATATTTCAAACTCTGGCTGACACAACCACGCAGTTTATATTTAAATAAGTCATACTCCACTACAATGACGGAAAGCTTAAAACTACAATAGAGAAATCAACGCAACGGAAAAATAAGTGCAGTAGATCAAAACTCGATAAACATCCTCGAGTGCAATCACACATCACAAGTATATAGAAAAATACATAACAAGTAAATCAACACAAAACAAGGAACCAAGTCCGTAAGCATAAAATCGTCGCGACACGAAGTGGGGACTAGCGACTGGAACCTCCTGACAGCCTCAACCTGAAATAGATATAATCAATGGGGTGAATCCAACAACTCAACGAGTATCGGGCTGACATGCATAATAAGAAATAACTAATAGTAATAAATATGTGTATAGTCTCCTGGAGTAATGAAAAATGTAAAACTGTAAGAAAATAAGAAGCTGTACTCACCAGGACCTCCTATCAAAATAATAAGGTCGTCAGACCAAAGGTAACATGTCCCTGTATGCATGTCAAACATATACATTCATCCAATATGCAGCAAATAAAGTGCAGCAAACACAAGCAATAAATGCAATCATGCATATGATGCCAATGACATGTCCTGGTCACCCCTGACGTCAGTCAGCCATCTCACACATGATGTGAGACCGAGTGGATAAGGCTATGACAACTTTGCACTCTGTCATCACTGCTCCTAATAAGTTACCGAGTGGACAGGATGCTGTCGGAGTATACCTATCCTCCTACCTCAAATCATAAGTGGGGGAGCTCAAAGCTCTTATCTCCCTGAGACAATCGAGAGGAGGGATCCCTGACATGCTACCACGCTGCGTCACACTACCCATGAGTGGATCAACGGAGCAATGACAGAGCAAACTGCCACACACCCTGCCTGATATACCACTAAACCATGAGTGGTTGTGTGTGCAGATCCATGAAACTGGCGATGAGCTCAACAATAATGGGACTACCAATCGCACAACATACAATCATGTAAGATGGTGCATGGCACTAAGCATGCAAATACTGACTATATCTACCTTCATAAAACATGTACCAAAAATAAATGGAGCAAATAAACAGGTCTAGGTACATGGGTCAGATATGGTAAATGTCTAGTTCGGTGTATCATAAGGCATGGTATGTCACTACCTCTATGAGCATAAATAATCATGGCAATAAACATGAGGGTATAAAACATAAATGTAGAATAGATAAAAGCATACAACATGTTTCATGTAGTGACATACCAAAGTTAAGATAAACATAATTATTACTAAAGGCTATAACCTACTACGCATATCAACATGACATTATCAAAGAGATAAGTCAAGGTACCCGCCTCCAATATAGCGCGTGCCAAAAGTAATCCCGCGTAAGGTGGCTCGTCGCAAATTAGAGTCCTGTAACAAAACATTTAATTTAGCTACTCCTACAATTATCAAATAGTTACATCAAATTCTTATTTACCTGGAACCCTAATGCATTCATTAAATTTTGATTAACTAAATAAATCGAATCTAATCCAAAGCTTAGATTAAATCCAACATTTTAACCCTAATTAATTATAACTCCACGTTCAATTAGGGTCAGTTTCCCTAACCCTAATTATCATATCCATCTAATATCAACTTCTTGACATTATAATTCCCTTAATTAATCCACACTTCCTTCATAGCTCGGATTAAAGCTTATCATGAAAACTCACCTTAGCAACCTCTTCCTTGATGTCCTCAGTAGAAGCAAGATTGCCACAGCAAATTTCAAAAGCCCTGAATCAAAAATCATCACATCCGCATCAAAGCATTTAACCCAAGGACTCAATCCAAATACTCACCCAAACCTGAATGTCCGATTGTTGAGTCACTGCCGGATGTGCTTGCTGTCGAAAAAATAGTGGCTGGAGCAAACTGATGTTGCTGTCCTCCGACCTAAAACATCTCAGATCTGTATAGCAAGATTTTGGCACATCCCCAAGGATAGATCTAGCACAAAGGAATAGAATTATCGCAACCAGTGAAGAGATTCCGGTTGTCACTAGTGAAAGAAATGAAGGAAGGTTGTGAGCATTAAACCTAGGGCATCACAGCGTGCCCCTACTCATACCTGTTGCGAGAAGTGGTTAGGCACGGTGGCTCACTGCAATCGAGAGAGGAAAAGGAAAGCCCGGTCGCTCCAGCGATGATCGTTGCAGCCCTCGCAGCGGCGGCGGATCAAAGCTAGGGCATGATTCTCTGATAGGGGAAGATGGGGTGGTGCTCGGGTGGCTAGGCTGCCGGTGTCGAGCCGCGACAGTCACACGAGCGAGACGGTCGGCGAATTATGGATTCGGGGAGAGGAATTCACATCGACGATGATCCAGGAGAGGGCGACAGTGGAGTGATTGGGAGAGGAAATGAGGGGAAGGGAAGAAGGAAAAGAAGAGCCAAGGAAGCGAAATGTCGCGAGGGTTGGGGAAGAGGAGAAGACGAGTGGCGATCGGAGGCTCGGCCTCGCGAGAGGGGAGAAGGAAACGACGTCGGGTGAGGCTTAGGGCACGCGGCGGAGAAAAAAAGAAAAGAAAAAGAAAAGAAAAATTAAATTTTCCTCGTTTAAATGGGGTAGTCTTTTCCGTAGTCCAATATTTATCCCCATAATCTACATCATACGGCATCCGAAAAATTCTCAGAAAATTTTTAAAAATTCTGAAAAAATTCCGTTAAGGTATTTCGTCCATTTAACCTTATTATTAGGTTACGGTATTTTACACATGGTGACATGGATCCCAACCACCATAAGTATTTCCAAAAAAAAATCATATATTCCTTCGTTAATAGCATGCTCTATCAAGTAGTGTCAAGAAAATTCAACAGGATGGAAGGGAGGAATAGAGTTTTCATAGAGTTGATCAACGAGAACTCAGTGTTATTGATGGTGGTGAAGATTCATTGATGTCTACTAACAATCTAACATGGTTAGTAAAGGGTTTAAGTTGAGTTCATTTAATGTCTACTAACTCGTTGTCAAATGGGTAGACGCATTAATGACTCAACAGGTTTGTCAAAGGTTCGTAAGATTAAAAAACCTCAAAAAAAAAAAGTTTGGAAGAGTGTGGATATGAGGTTTGGGAATTTTTATAATTTAAGAGCAGATTTATAAAAAAACTAAATCTACTTTAATTTGTTCTGTTCAAGATGGAATCAATAAATAGTGATAAAATAATATTACATATTTAACCTTTTCAAAATAATTAAAAAATAAATAATTTTATAAATTATTTAATTATAATATTTTGTTTCATAAATTATTAATAATAAAATAAAAATATATACAGATGACTATAATTAAATTAAAATTTATAAGTTAATTAAATATTAAATGAAAATATAAATTAAATTAAATTAAATATCACAATTAATTAAAATATTAAATGAAAATTATATAGAGATATTAAATAATAAATAATAAATAAAAATATGTTATTTGTAATGAATGACTTTATAAAAAAAAAAGGCATATCTGTTCTCCAAGTAAGAAATAAGTCCAAAACATTACCACCCTCCATCAGTGACGTCATGGCTTTCTTCTCTCTCTTTTTCCTTCTTCCCCTTTCTTCTCTCCTTCTCTTCCTCCTGCTGCAATTCAGTAAACAACTGATCTCCGGACGTACCAACCTTCCCCCCTCACCTCCAAGGCTTCCTCTCATCGGAAACCTCCACCAGCTCGGCCCCCTCCTCCACCAGTCCCTCGCCGCCCTCTCCCGCCGCCACGGCCCCCTCATGCTCCTACACCTCGGCCACGTCCCCACCCTCGTCGTCTCCTCCCCCGACGCCGCCTGCGACGTCCTCCGCCACCAGGACCTCGTATGCGCCGGACGCCCTGCCATCACGCCGATCAAGATCATCGCCGACGGCGACATAGCCTTCGCCCCCTACGGCGATTACTGGCGGAAGCTCCGCAAGATCTGTACCGTCCACTTGCTGAGCTCCAAGCGAGTGCAATCCTACCGCCGAGCGAGGGAGGAGGAGGTGGCAGCCATGGTAGCGGCCATCGCGGCGCGGGCCTCGACCACCATAAATCTATCTGAAATCATATATTCCTTCGCGAACAACATGCTCTGCCGAGTGGTATCGGGAAAAATCAAGAGGACGGAGGGGAGGAACAGAGTTTTCGCAGAGTTGTTCAAGGAGAACTCAGCGCTGATGATGGCGGTGTACCTCGGGGACTACTTCCGGTGGCTGGGCTGGGTGGATGGGTTGCTGAGCTACGTGGCGAAGGCGAGGAAGAACAGGAAGCGGTGGGAGGAGCTGATGGATCAGGTCATCAAGGAGCATGCGGATCGAGCGTGGTCAAAAAATACAGACGGTCATGATGAGGATTGGAAAGAAGAAGAAGAAGACGACAAGGAGAAGAAGAAGGATTTCGTGGATGTTTTGATGTCGCTGCAGGATAAGAACGAGTTTGTCCTCGAGCCAGCAAACCTCAAGTCGCTTCTTCTGGTAAGATCGATTCTTTTGTAATCATTTTCTGAGACTCAAACTAGAACTGATTGGATTCTTTTTTTTTTTAATGTTTCTTTCTGCAGGATATTTTCGGAGGTGGCACAGACACATCTTACATTACTTTAGAATGGGCCATGGTCGAGCTCGTTCGCAATCCTCTCGCCATGCAGAAATTGCAAGAGGAAGTGAGAAGCATAGCGAGCAGAAAGAGCCTTGTCAAAGAGGAAGACCTCCACCAAATGACCTACTTGCTGGCCGTCATCAAGGAGGTCCTGCGGCTGCACCCCCCAGCTCCATTACTGCTGCCGCGAGAAACGTTGAATGACTGCATGATTCAAGGCTACAGCATACCCAAGAAGACGAGAATCTTAGTGAACGCGTGGGCGATTGGTAGAGATCCAAAGCATTGGGACGCGCCTGAGGAGTTCAGGCCGGAGAGGTTCTTGGACGGCACGGTGGACTTCAACGGAACCGATTTCCGGTACATGCCCTTCGGATCGGGACGAAGAGTTTGCCCGGGACTGCAATTCGCCATTGCTTCTTTGGAGATTGCACTGGCAAACCTGGTGCATCAGTTTGATTGGGAGCTGCCTGATGGGATGGAGAAGGAGGAGTTCCACACGAGGGAAGCTCCTGGAATAGTAGTGCAACGAGAAGGGCAACTTCATCTCGTTGCCAAACCATGGAGTGATTGCTTAGAAGAGTAGCTATGTCTCTGAAAATGATGATTGTTTTGCTATCTTTAAACTTGTGGGCAAATAATAACAAACTATGTTATGTAGTTCATCGAAGCGCAATTAAGTAATGGATTTCATGTAATTATATATAGGTAAAAGCTAAAGGAAAAAAAGTTATTCGAGGATTGCCTTTGTCTTTCTCTTGGTTGTTTCTAAGGTTGATTTGAGTTCGATCTCAAATATGGTGCATAGCCTTGTCTTTTCCTTTGTCCATTTAATTTGATGTTCATCTTAAGTTTTATCTCAAATTAGGTTAATGTTTTGAAGGATAATATATAATCGAGGCCTTTCTTACTCCGTAAATTCTATCTATGCGTTGATCACTCTAATAAAATAGATCGTTTGTGTACGACTTTAGTATCATAAAAAAAATTAAAATGACTATTCACTACATTATATTGTCATCCGAAAATATGCCAACCAAGAGAACATTGAGGTGGAGGCGTAGCCAAGTCCTACACGACATGATCTAACCTATACCTATCAGAGCAAATGTCAGAGGGTATCGAAGCTCCTTTTAGCAAGGCTCGTCTGATATATGATTAAGTTACTCAAGGATTGTAGCGAATAAAGTGATAAGAAAACAAGAAAATATAAAGCTAGAAAAATTTTCCTTTAAATAACAAACATATTTTGGTATTTATAGATACAAGTTGAGAGATACATGTAAAAGTTATGACCATGATATCCTAAAAAAATTGAGCCTCATAAACCGTCCAACCATGTATCTCGTAGATTATAGTCATTAATCTATTAACTTCAGTCGTCCAACCTTTTTGATGTAGACCGTGACCATGATCTCTAGGAAATTAGAGATCAGAGAGGGGGACCATTCTAGGGGTTAATTATGAACCATGTTTGTATACGGCCAATAATTGCAAAGAAATTAGTGGTCGTGTCTCCAGAAATTATGGTCTCTATTTCGACCACTAAGTATGCCAATAATTGCATGGGTATTAGTGCCAGTGGGTGTGCCTTAGACTAAAGGAGTGCAAATCCTCTGTCCTCAAATCTCTATATCCCCGTGTCTCACTCATCGTCTCAGTCCATCATCGACAGCCTCCAGCCATCACCCCGATCAACACTATAACTCTTGAGGAAGGTGAACCCAAGGGGATCGTCATCGGCACGATCGGGGTCGGAATCCGGTCAGATCTGAGCAGAGGCTTAGATCGATGATAGAGGAAAGTTTGCTCAGATCCGGCCGGATTTCGGCGCCGATCGTACCGATGGCTACCCCCTTGGGTTCACCTTCCCCAAAAATTATAGTGTTGATCGGGGTGACGAGCGGAGGCCACTGGCAGTGAGCTAGGGTGACGAGTGGAACATAAGGATAGGTGATATTAGGGACAGGAGATTTGATTTCCAGACTAAAGTGTTAACCCTCTCGTATCAGGTTGGCTTGACAAATTTGAAATTGCAGGCCGCATGTCAACTAACATACAAAGAAGGGGATATATTCACCCTCGGACTACGGTGTAATGAACAAGTGTGAAGTTATCATCCAGATATATGTTCTTTGATCTCTAATTACGGTATATTTATTTAAATTTTTTTCTTTAAATAGATATATAATCATGGAATGTTAGGTTTCTAGACCGTCCATCATGAGCAATTCCTAATTTATCTTAACAACCAATGAAAATTTTCTATAGAACTAAATCGATCATCTTAGATTCGATGTTACTTGATTTTTTTTTTAGGAGGCATATGTTGAAGGAAAGAGATGAGCTTAGTCGTTTGATCTTGGGATTATTGTTTCAAAATTCTAAGGGTGTATTTGGTTGGGGGTTATCCTTTATAACTTTGATTATCCATCCAAGATTATTAACGAAAATCTTGTTTGATTTAGATAATCGATGATTCTCGAGTAATGTTACATGCCCGACACGTTAGCAAAAGGGGCATGCAATCCGAAATCGAAAAACCTCGGAAAATTGAGATTTTTCTTGATTTCAGGGTTAACAAAAAAATTTTATCCAAAATATCCTTGAATAAGAGAAAAATATGATTAAAAAAATATAAAGAAAAAAATAAAAAATATAAAAAAATAAAAAATATAAAAAAATAAAATAAAAAACTTTTAAAAAACAAAAAACATTAAAAAAAATTAAAAATAGAAAAAAAAAATGTAAAAAAATAAAAAAATGTGGGAAAAGAAAAAAAAAACGTAAAAAAATTTTAAAAAATTTAAAATATATAAAAATAAAATATAAAAAATATTAAAACCTTTAAAAATTTTAAAAAATTTAAAAATGCAAAAAAAATAAAAAATTCTAAAAATTTAAAAAATTAAAAAAACTGAAAATAAAAAACACATAAAAATAAAGAAAAATATGAAAAAGAATAAATGAAAAAACATAGAGTTTAAAAAATATATATGGTTGGTTTTGTAACTAAGGGTAATATAGTAAAATATTAAATTAAGTTATTCATTAAAACCTTCAAACAAATAAATTTTTATTGCATTGCCTACATTGAACCAAACAACATTTAGTTATGTTTTATTTCCAATAACCTTGATTATGTGATTACTTGGTAATCGCATAACTAAGATTATACATGATAACTTGAACCAAACACACCCTAAGGAACATCATATACTTCGAGATTGGTAATGTATCACTAGCGAAAGTAATCACATAACCAAAGTTATACATGATAACTTGAACCAAACACACCTAAGGAACATCATATCCTTCGAGATTGATAATGCATCACTAGCGAAGCATTGGGACCTCAAAGTTTGGAACCAATGCATTACTAATGCAAGTTCTAGGTGTACATTAGTAGGAATCATCTTTGTAATTCTCACTCACTCTTCCTCAGACCCACAAGCGGAACGAGGGGACTGGACCCTAATAGGCATGGCCTAATCAGAAGCAACAGAAAAAATTGAGAATGGAAAAATACTTAGAAAAGGAAAAGGGGTAGCACTCAATCTTTATATGAGGCTCGGGTCTTCCGTTAGATAGTTAATCCCTGCTTGATCGGACGGCACAAAGAGGCCTCAGAAAGATTACATGGTAATTAAGCAAGCAATGGAGGTAACGCTATCAAGGAAGCCTTCTCTACAACTGTCGATCTTTTCTCTTCAATGGCCCCTTCTAGATCAGCCCAGTTGTTCATAAGGGCTCACCTTGGCATCCTACTGACCTGAACACCTAAATCGAGTCTTTAATACCTCAGCTTGATTTGCAGGGACAGTAACGATCTTACCCTAGGTCAATAGGTCATGTCTACGTGACTCTACTATAGGTTAGTACAGGGTCGTCTCAAGGTTCTATGAGGCCCTAGGTAAAAAAAATATTTTTAGGCCTTTAATATTTTTTTAAAAAAAATTTCCCTCACCCTTTTTCATTCGGACTTGGGACCGACAATGGTGGGTTTAAATTTTTTTTTTTAAAAAAATAAAATATTAATTTAAAATAATTTTTTATGTAAAATTTAGTTTTCTAACTTTGTGAGATGCAAAATTATTAATTAAATTTTTATATTCGAGTTTTGATAATATTTTTTTTTCAATTGATAAAATTGCTAGATTATTTAATCTTTCTTGAGACATTATTGAACGTAAATAAGACTTTATTAATTTTAATTTTGAAAAACTTCTTTCTGCTGAAGCTACACTAACCGGTATAGTTAATAATATTCTATAAGTTATCCATGCATTAGGAAAAGAATTTAATTTTTTTATAAGGTTCAATACCTCAAGTGCGGTTTTTAATTTGGATTTATTATTTCTCTTAAAACTTTTAATTCTAAAAATAAATCTAAACCATCAATATCGGATAACATGTCATGTGTTAAAAAGTTTTCAAGATTTAAACATTTTATTTTTAAAAACTCATCATCAAGCAATTTTAACTTTTCTACATCATATAAAAAATTAAAATTATCTTCATATATTTTAAATTGTTCAAATCTACTTTGAAGTGAAGAAATGGCATGGTCAATAATATAATTAAAATAATTAATTTTAAAAGATTCTTCAGGTGAAAGCTTCACTTCATTAATTTTATTCTCATCAAATCGTTTATTTCTTCTAATTACACGTTTTTCACGAAATTTTGGTTCTATATTCATTTCATTTGCAATCTCTTTAGCAGAAATCACAGCAGATATAAATCCATTTTCTCTATAATCATTAAAAAAAATAAACAAGACCTTTTAACTGATCTAATACAATAGCAATATTCATATCTTTATATTGTAAAAATTTACTAACAGTGTTAACTGCAAATAATATATCATACCAAATAATCATACCTAATAAAAATTCAAAATTTTCAAACTCATATGTTGCTAAAGAATTTGCTTCACTTTTTGTTTTAGGATCATCACTAATTTCTGCAAGTTTATATAAAGCTTCTTTTATCTGTGGAGCTTGATATCTTATTGCTTTAACGCTTTCAAGATGACTTTCCCAACGTGTTTGTGATAATGGTTTAAGAGTTAAATTAGAAACATGGTCTTGTAAAATTTTTCATCTTTTTGTAAAAGAAGAAAATAATGAGTAAATACGTTGTACCACACAAAAAAATGTTATAGCACTAGGACAAGAATTAGTCATATCACATAGTACTAAATTAAGACTATGACAACCACATGGTGTATAAAAAGCCCTAGAATTTATATCTAACAATCTCTTTTGCACACCTTGTTGTTTACCTTTCATATTAGCTCCATTATCATATCCTTGTCCTCTTATGTCATTCACATCCAGTTCAATTTTTTTTAGTATATTAATAAGTGTATCAAAAAGATCTTTTCCTGATGTATCATCTACTTTTAAAAATTCTATAAAATATTCTTCTATTTTGATTGGACTTGTTGAAATATCTACACATCTTAATATAAGAGACATTTGTTCTTGATAACTTACATCAGGAGTACAATCAAGTATAACTGAAAAGTACTTTGCTTCTTTTATTTTTTTAATTATAATATTATTTACTTCTTTTCCTAATATATTTATTAACTCATTTTGTGTATTATGACCAAGATAATGATTATGAATTTTACCATTTTGAATACGTTTAAGGTGTTCTTGTATTATAGGATCAAATTCTGCTATCATTTCAATTAAACCTAAAAAATTTCCATTGTTATCTTGATAAATTTTCTCATTTGTGCCACGGAATGCCAAATTATTTTTTGCAAGATTTTTAACTATAGCAATAATTCTTATTAATACATTCTTCCAATGTTCTTTTTCCTTATTTATTTTTTCTTGTAAATTTTGATCAATGGTTTTATTTTTAAGCAATCTCATTTCAATATCAAACCAAATAGTCATATTTATAATACGTTCACTGCTTGTTTCATGACTTTTAAGCTTGACACTAAGATTTTTCCAATCATGACACCCTTCGTTTGCTAATTGAATTGTAATTGATTTTTGACTAAATAATTTACAACAAAAACAAAATACTTTATCTAATTCTTTTGAATATATTAACCATTTTCTATCATGTTTTTCTCCATTTGGTAATTTTCGAATGTAATGAATCGTAGAAAAATGTCTAGAATTTTCATCATTTGGAAAAGAAATATTGATTTTTCTAATTGGACTCTTTTCAACTAATAAATCTATTAAATTTGTACTTATATTTTTCCATTGTGCTGGATCATATATATTTTGAATAATAGTTTCATCAATATTATTAAAAAAAATATTTTCATGATTTATTAAGTTGTCTTTTTCTTCTTCTAAATTATAATTATTTTCTTCATTAATATTAATATTTGATGAATTTGTTTTGTGATTATTAGAAAGTTCTTGATATATTTCTTTTTGTCCTATAGTATTATCTTCTGGTGAAAATTCAATTAGTTTTTCATTTAAATTTTTAATTATATTATTTTTTGAGTTTTGATTTTGATTATTAATAATAAATCTATCGAGTGCCCCTTTTTGAGATTGAATTAATTCTTCTATTTTTCTTTTTTTCATACGTTTCATATATCCAGACTCATATTTTTTCATAGACATATTTATATTAAAATAATATTAGGAAAAAAAATAATCAAAATATAAGTCTCTATTATTTTATCAAAATAAAATTACTTAGAATTAAATGAACAATAAAACCTGATTTATGCAGTGTAGTTTTAATTTGATGATATTTCAAACTGATTACTGACTATTACCTGCAAAAATATAATAAAAAATATTTAATATTAAATTTGATTTGAATCGGTTAATTTAAGCAGTTTATATTTTATAATAAACTATACTTAACAAATAAATAATAAATGAGATAAGTGCATAAATCAAGTTTGTGATGGTAGTAATTTCTTTGAGAGGAAAAATGAGAAAAAAAATTTCATACAACTGCTAATAATCTATTTTTCCAATCATATTTCATATTTGGGTCCATTTCATCAATAATTTATTATTTATACAGAATAATAAATAAAGAACATTTCAAGAATGAAGAAAAAATTAAAAAATATTACCTGACGATTAAGGAATGCGAAGGGCTTTTTGTCGTATTCAGTATTCTGAGATTGAAAGAATCATCGTCGTCAAGAACATTTCAAGAATGAAGAAAAAATTAAAAAAAATATTACCTGACGATTAAGGAATGTGAAGGCCGTTTTGTCGTATTCAGTATTCTGAGATTGAAAGAATCACCGTCGAGATGATGAGGAACAAAAAATATAAATTACAACGGATGAAATTTAAAGGATGAAAATATGAGCAGTTGAGCAGGATGAATGAAACTTAGAAGATGAAAATATGAGTAAATCCAATTCTATAGACTATAGTGATTTTATATAAAATTTTAGGGGAATTATTTTATATAATTAATTAAAGTTTTTTTTCGTTGAAATAGGTGGCTAGAATAGGTGCTTATACAGTATGGTACTGTACATAGATAATGGAAAACGACCTTCATCACTGGTTGCACAGTAACGTATACAGTACATGCATGGAAAATAAAAAACGTCAAAAACGAAACGGCAGCTTTTGTGCCCAAATAAAAAATCGAACAGCAGCAGTGCACGCCTGCACGGAAATCGAAGCGTCGAATCAACGTTTTTTGAAATGAAACGCATGTTCTTATTAAAATTAAATTTTAATTATTAAATATATTTTTTAAAAATATAATATTAATGGCCCCAATTATGTGGAGGCCCTAGGCATAGACTTTATTGGCCTATGCCTTCAGCCGGACCTGGGTTAGTACCATCAGTCATGTAAAGGATAAGATCAATTCCCGAGCTCGCTACTCCAAACTCAATGAGACTAAAGAATCTTCTGAATTAAGGAAGACCCTGCAAGCTCATTAATAGGGTGAGCTAGATCCAACCTACAATCCACTCTACCAATGAATAAGGCCCTGTCCAAAATTGGTCAGAATCCTAAACCAGAAGATCCCTATCCAAACTGAATACCCTAAGTTCTCTGTTCTAAGCTTAGCTCCCTATCCAAACTGAATACCCTAAGTTCTCTGTTCTAAGCTTAGCTCCCTATCCAAACTGAATACCCTAAGTTCTCTGTTCTAAGCTTAGCTCCTAGAACTCTCCAATCCCAGTTCAATTCTCCAAGCTCTATACCTCTCACTACAGCAACGTGGTTCATGATCTTTGCACAGTCCCTCCATGATCCTTGTGTGGTCCCTCCACAATCATCATTTATGTTATGAATGGCCACTAATAGTTAAAAGGTTACTATGAATAGAAAAATAATAAATCTAATTAATCTCACTGACTACCTGGGTGAGCGATCCGGCCCATGAAATTTTTCCACCAATTACTTAAAGTATATTGGGAGCACTCGCAACGGACGGTCAAGATAAAATTAATGATTGAAATACTCAAGTATCTCAAGTATGTTTGTCCTTTACAAGAGAACTCTCTGGCTTAGAGATACTCAGTATCTCTAAGCCTAATAATACAAGAATGATCAAATAAAGTTGAAATGTTTTAAAATGAATATACAAAAGCTTACGTCTTAATAGTTTAATTTAGATAAATTATTTGTTTCTTTTTGCGGAGGAGGTGAAGAGGCTGCCATAGCATATCTGGTTGAGCAGATCCACTGCCTAGAGGTTTCAACTTCATCACCTGAAACTGTTGGTATGTGCCATCGCCCACCTTCAGACTCCTGAAACCGACTCGATGAGTTCCAAGATGAAGATAGTGATGAGAATGACAGTGTCATAACTAAAATCAACTAAGGTGTTCACCTGTATTACTACTGAATATGGAGGTGGCATGTGAAAAGCGAGACCATTGGGTGAGAAGGTCAAGCGAACCTGTCGGCATGGGTAAACAAGTGTCTAATGAATTGCCCCAAAGATATCATTGCTAAATTGGAAAAGTGAAGGTATAAGATCCAAATGCTCCAAAATAGTTACAACTCTGGCATGGAGTAATTGGCAGGGTGAACAGCCCCCTGTGAGCTCAAGAAAATAAATAATATCTACAGTACGTTTTCACGCAAAGTCTTCACACACAGAGAGAACATGCATAGCTACACCAACTAATATTGTACTGATTAGTGTTTGAGGCATTATTTTATTCGCAAAATGTAAATAGTTTGCAAGGTGTGATATGCAATTTTAATCCCATTTTGTCTTCAATATTTTAAATAAAACATAAGTTGCCAAAAGAGCATTAATTTTTTTGTTTCATCTCAATGTGATTACTTGGTAAACGATTTGTTCTAGGTAGGTTTATTGAGTAAATGACACACCAGAAACATCATTCACCTAGAAATGTTCGCAGATCTCATCTAAGCACGACTCAAGCAAGGTTCAGTTTAGCTAAACTCGAGTAAAAATAAGAAAAAAATCCCCTGAGATATCAACCACACAGATAAAACTTGTCTAAGTTGAACAAGCATGAACTAAACTTCTTAACAGATTAACAAAAGATCTTCACGTAGATTATGCTCAAGCATTTCTTGGTGATTCACAATGGAGTTTTTGCATTAATAAGGGAGAAGCTAGCACTAACCATGGGGAGCTTCGCATAACTCAAAAAATAAGAGGTACAAATTAATCCATACAATTGCCGACTTAACCAAGTTATTAAGAAAAACCAAGAATAAGAACAAAACATTAAAGAGTTACTATCAACTGTAGAGGAAAAGATTAGTGCATTTCCACCATCATGTGATAAATCATATACAGTTGATTTTGCATTGCACAATGAACTTTATAAAATTCATATAGATGCACATCATAGAAAAGGGAATACATTGTAACAGATTGTCCTTATCTGCATCTACCCTAAGTAATTTCCCAAAAACTCCCACAAAAAACTTCATGCTCGATCCATTGATCTTTCAATATTGAGAGAAAATTAGGTCATAAGACATATTATTGATTACCACATGAATTAAACATTATTTCAATTTTTAATATAGAGGATTTAATGTCTTACCAAGAGAAATTCAAGCCTATTTTGTTTATTGGTTTGCTCATAGATAGTACTCTAACAACTTCAGGATCAATTCTTTCTCTCAAAACCAACTTATATTATTGAGAAGGTCATGGATTTGATGTCTTACCGAGAGACATTCAAGCCTATTTTGTTTATTGGTTTGCTCATAGATAGTACTCTAATGACTTTGGGATCAACTCTCTCTCAAAACCAACTTATATTATTGAGAGGGTCATTGATATACAAATAGGGCTAGCTCCCATGAAAACACTAAAAGATACTTAGTTCACAAAAAAGGAATATCAAATATAAAATAAACATGGATCACAAAAGAGGAACTATAACACAACACCTAACTTATTTGTTGAGATGCAATAAGAGGCACCAAAACCATCTTCCACAGGCACCTCATGATCATCTGCTAAGCATTTACATGAGACGTTCCAAGACTTATTGAAACATATTGCTATCCTACTCGTCAGAGTTCAGTTTTTCTTGTGGAGGAAGAATAATGTAGTTAAGTTTTTCGAGGCTTTATAAATTTTGTTAATTTAATTTTAAGAAAGTTGTTTAGATTTACAGTTGGCTAGCGGAATTTTCAGACATATTCATATTCCTGGTCTATAAAAGGGTCAAGATCTCTTCTACTGAATTATCTTCACCTAAATAACATTAGTTTCCCTCCTCATTCATCAAAAGCAGATTTTTGGGCAACACGATTTGTTCATGTTGCATCAATTCTACAGTAAAGGGTAAATTTCCTGCTGTTTTTTTTTTGTTGTTGAAAAAGAAAGCAATCATCCAAAACATTTTTAAATACCTGATGCTTCTCTTTCCATCTCGGAAAGAAGCTAGTTCCAAGTAGTTCAAATAAGTGGTCTCTCATTTCATCATTTGTGACAAGCAGGGATCGACATCTAACAGCTGCATATAGCCAATACCTGTAAACAGCATGGAAGCAAAACTCAGCAGTGTATGACAATCCATTGATTAATTAAGAGGTATGTATAGAAAGAAATAGAAATATTAATGCAATCTTAGAACTTAAAGATGCCATTGGCAGATATTGATTGAATTATGATGTATCAGACATATATAGAAATGCCTGAAAAATAAGCAGTTCAGAAGCAGGAATTATTGTTTTATCTCAAAATCATGCCACCTAATAATTCTGTGTTCCTTTAGCTGAAGTCAAAGCCCCAGGATCAAGCAAAGAAAACAAAAGCAAAAGGTTTTGGAAGAAATCAGCATTACTTTAATGGTTTTTGCATGACTACCATCTTTCTTCTGGAAAAAAGGAAGGCAAAGCACCTAGCAATTTATTAAAAAGAATACGTACAAAGATTAGAGTGGCCAAAGAGAAGAAGCAAAGGAGAATGGTTCAATTGGTGCAGGAGGCGAACAAGACATAAACAATACAGCCCAATTATAGTGAGGTCCAGGAAGAAACCATGTAAAAAAAATCTAGCAAAAACAAGCCATGGAGTACATAATATGTCACTGTGTGTCCATTAGTCTGCTCCAGATTGCTACCCAATCAATTCCTCCAATGAGGTATTTGCTTGTCTGCTTTAGGTGTGAAACTGGAACTAGATTGGAGATAACTTTGGGGAGAATCATATATTCATAGCCAAGATACATACAGCAGAGAAGATCATATTACAATCAAATCTAGCACAATGAAAAAGGAAAAGGAGTATATCATTTTATTGCACATACCTTGGCATAGGCATCAAATAGCATTCATAGCAAAACATTAATTTTGGGAAATGTCTCCATATGAAGTCTCCTATGATGGCAATTCAGCTGAAAACTATGAATTTCAACTTTAACAGAGGATCAGCTCCTATATAACTTAACATCTAAGAACCAGCCTATGGATATTTCAGGTACAAAATGATATAACCAGCAAAATTCTCCACCATAGTTTACTCCACAGACTTCTAACCTAGCTCTCCTAAATTGCTAATAAAACTCTTTGATTAGTAAGCTATAAACTTGACACAGTCAACAAGTGAAAAGGTTCTTGACGGCAAAATGGTTAATAACTGCTCCAATATATTTCTACCCATCAGTTTTATTTAAGTTAGAGGAATTAAATACTTCAAAAGTATGTGCATTAAAATATGAACCTATGCATATCCAACACATTAATACAACTCCAGCTGAACTATCCAATACACTAATACAGTTTCCACAGACATGGGATGTTATATTGAAACAGCTTAATACAATATAATATAGGTAGGTCATTCAAGCATACAATTGTTATAGAAAGGGCAGCATGCTCAAAGCTCCCACCAATATGGGTCCCCGGGGAAGAGCCTATTGTACTCAGCCTTAACTGGCAAGAAACTGTTTCCGAAACTCGAACTCATGACCTCTAGGTCACACGGCAACAACTTTACCGCCGCGCCAAGGCTCCCCTTCAAGCATACAATTGTTATGTGAGATAAAAAATAGTATACAATTGATAGTTGTCCGAGAACATTGCAACTCGAATTGTAATGCTACCTAGGTTGGTCAATAAAATTTTCATAACTAGTGTCATAAACGTGTATTCAATAACAGTTTGGTATTAGCCAATATTAAGCATATCCCCTTCCAATTTTCCATCACTCTGCATATGTCTAATCATATTTCAGCTGCATCAATTTAAGTAATAAGGTACACAGCCTACCCATAATCTACCTTTGCTATCCCTTTTAACTATTAGATATCATATGTGCATCACAATAATTTGAAGAAAATTAACTCTATAAAAAAAGTCTGGCAGGCATGATTACTTGGAAATTCTCTAAGCATTAATGAGATGCATGCTAAAGTATGAATTCCAATCTTGCAAACAAGTCATATTAGAAGCCTCTATAAAGATTCTTGTCTAGAAAGTCTACATCTTCCATTGTTGAGATTGAAGTGATTCGTCACTATGTTTCCAATGAACTATATATCCACTAGTCAGACCCATTTGCAACTAAAAGTATCAAAGTGTTTGATTATAGAACATTGAAATAGATTTCTCAATGTAAACAAATGCAACATGTTTTCATATTCAGTGCAAGCAACACTGAATTGATGTGCAAGGAAAGGAGCAAAAATATAAAATAAGATCACGTGTCCAAATATGAAAGAAAATTACCAATCATCATTTGATCCAGGTGGGGTTGCATATAATACCCCAGCCCTGCGCCAACTGTCCAACAGTCTCTGATTATGTGGTTTACCAGCAGGGCCAGATCTCAAGCGGTGACTGTGAAGAATAATCAGAGGCAATTTCTTTGAAGGACTCAATTGACGCATACCATTGACAACCGAATTCAGCTGCCACAGTGATTAATTGATTATGGCATGCACTAAACTAGTCATGGCTATGCATATTACAACATGATTAGAGAATCAATAAAATTGCGAAGACTTTTTACCTGAAAAAAATTGAATATTTTTTGGTTGTTAAGGCCAATGTTTGCAGCATCTAAAACAGCATCGAATGGTCCATGATGATCAAGCCAATCCTGATTTGAGTTGGCATCTATAATTTAGTCTTCTATCTATAATTTCAATTAGTATAAAGTTAAAGAAAAAAAAGAATTATTTTACCAAAAGTTAAGGGGTATATATAAACTCTAAGTAAGAGAACAAGATGCATTGATAAAGGGCAGTCATTGCCGGTAACATCAACAACATGAATAGGCTTTAGATATTATCACATGATATGCAAGATTTTTAAGCAACTTCCACATTCAACAGTTTCTATTCAATAGTCATTTAATAATCAAGTGTTCTGACTGTCCATTTGAATATCATGAGAATGAACAACCGAAACATACAAATGACACACATTAATACTATTATTGGCTAGATTAGTCGAATTTATCTTGGTGTAAACACACAAACCTTGAATCCTGTGAAGTCAGCCCTAGCCTCTCTCTCAGAAGCTAGCTTTGCCAGTGAGTTTGCAAAATCTTCTGTCTCTGCAGGGTCTATATCTATGCACACAAGTTTCTCCCCGCACCTCCTGCACACGCCAGTCTCGTCCATCTGAGTCCTGCCCACGTTCCAACGTCCCTTCCCTAACCAACCCTGCCCATGCCAACCGCCTCCTCCCTCCACTATCCCTTTCTTCACTATTTTGATATCCCATTTCTCCACCCCAACTTCTTCTGCAGCTTCCGTATTAAACCAACTCTCGATCATATCTGCAGTAGACTCGGACACCCGTCTAACAATAGTCCGTAACCGGTGGAGCAGACGATACACATCGTCTCCCCTATCCTTTTGAACATTGGCGTGAAGGAGCGCAGCGAGCTCTGTCTCCTCGGGCTCAACGTTAGTCTCGGTCATGTAAGCCTCCACCTCGTGAGCCTTCTCGACCTCGCCTTTCTTGCAGAACCCAAACAACGCCGGACCAAAAGAACGCAACTTGGGCGGGATACCAGCGGCAGCCATCTGCTTGACGAGGTCGAAGGCAAGGTCGGGGTCCTCTTTGGCGGCGGCGAGGCGGGCCAAACTAGTAAAGGTCGCTTCGTTGGGTTCGACGCCGTCAAGGCCCATCTGGCGGTAGATTTCAAAGCCGCGGTCGAGGCCGAGGGGACCGGCAGAGGGGGAGGAGCAGAGATAGAGGAGGACGTTGAAGAGGTGGAGGGAGAGTGGAGTGGCGGCGGCGCGTGCGGCGTCGTAGAGGCGGAGTGCCTCGGGGAGGTCCCCGTTCTTGGAGCACATGTCGAGGCCGCGGCGGAGGATGAACTCAGGGGAGTCGCGGCGGGCTTTCTTCTTGGACATGGTGATGGCGGGGGCGATGTCAGGGTTGGGCGTAGCTGCGGCGGGGGTGGCGGCGGCGGCGGCGGCGGCGGCGGAGAAAGGCATACGGGTAGCGAGGGTTAGGGACGAAGGGGGTTTGAGGAGGAAAGTTGTGAGAGAGGGGCGAGGGCGGAGGAGAGGCGAGGGGAAGCGGTGGAGGGCATGGAAGCGGGGTGAGACTGAGGGGAAGATTTTAAATCTAGAGAGGAAGATCGAGCGAGGAGAGGCAGAGACGGCCAGAGGCAAAGGCATGGATTTCGGACCACCCAACTCGATTCCACTTGCAGTTGCAGTGCAGTGGGCGAGCTAAACCGTTTTATTTCTGACGGGGAAGACTGAAATATCAGCCCGAAGGGAAAGCCCTAGCCGTCTCGTGGTTCATCACCGATAGGGTCTGAGTGGGCCGGATTGTACGGCCCCAAGCCATATGCCCCAAAACTCTTTTCTTATTTTTTATAATTCAAATGTCTAACTTTCGTCCCGACTGTTTCAAACTCTTTTCTTGTTTTTTTTTTTAAGTCTAGAAATAATCGATATGACAAAAAAAAAATACAATGATTTCGCATGGTGCTATAAATTTTTTATAATTAAAAAGTACAAACAGTAGAATGTTTTGTATAGATAATTGCAATTTACGAGAATAAAGTCTCTTATTTTCTTGAAACGCTAATTTAAAGAGGCTATGGCCAAAGTTGAGTTTTGATGACGGCACATCCTCGTGGCTAAAAATGAACTCGCCAAACTGAAATCAATGATCCCTAACCCTAAAAAATATTCCCCTAGGAATCAAAAGTCAAGGTCCAATCAATCGACAACAACTTGAGATGAGGTGTATATTAGGTTTGAGGGAATACGAGAAAGAGATATCACAAGGCATGAAATTGTTCTAGGATATATTTGAAGGACGGTCTTAGCACAAAAGTAGAGTTATTATTATGTGATCTTAAGATTATATGTTTGAGCTTCAAAAACAGTTTGTTGTAAAAATAGAGTAAAATTATGTGCAATAGTCTCTTTCTTAAAATCTTGCATCGATGGAAGTTTTGTTCACCAACCTACCCTTTACAAGAAAGTTATTTTCAATGAACTTAGTGTATTTTATCAATGAGCAGATTCCAACTTTGATTATGGTATGGTGAACCAACATTGATTTTAACAAGGGCATTGAAGTTGAACAACAAGGCAACAACAACTACTAAGCATCATCTCACTAGGTTAGATTATTTATAGGGATCCTTTTATGTTATTAGATTGTATTCTTATTGTATTATTATTTATACTTCAATAAATTTTATTTTACTTTATTATTATTAACCAAGTTTTTTAAAAAAAATTTCTCTTCCTCATGTGAGGTGCACATTTCTTATAATGTCACACCCTTTAACTATAGTGTTTAATATTGGTTGTCTAAAATATGTTTATACCATAGTAAATTTGGTCTTCTAGAGTTTTTAATAAGTGCAAACCCTATATTTACACATCCACTTTAACATCTTATCTCTATAACTCTCATCTTCTACTCACGTATTCAACATATTTTCACCCAACAATAGTAAATTTTAAAATATTTTCACCAAATAATTATGGCTAAATTGTCTTTTCCCATTTTTGGTTATGTTGTGCAACTATATAGTTTAGTTTATTCTCTCGTTCATCTCCTTCTAATGTTTTCTTTTACATCAAATTACTGAACCGTAGGTAAGTTTTCGAAATACCTAAATCAGGTATCATAATTTTAAAATTATCAAATCACATACTCAATACAATTTTACCCCTGTTACTGTTCTCAATCGATTGCTACAATATAGCAATTGATTCGACAAACTATTCATCAGGGTAGTAAAGTCCCTAGCAATAAATTAAAAAATCTATTTCGTATTGAAAAAATTATTGTTCTCAACATAATAAGTCAAATTGATGTCTAAGAGTATGAATGAACCTAAAGAACTTGAAATGACATGAAACTATGCTCTATGTATTCGTCTAGTTCTTTTAATTATATTCATACTTTCAAACATCAATTTGATCCATTATATTGAGAATATGATTTTTCAATACAAAATATATTTTTAAATCATTAAACACAAAAACAATTTTAATCGATTATGTTCTTGTCTGAAGGCTAAAGAGATTACGCGCTGGCTTTGATAGATGATTTGTTGACCGGAGGAAGACTCTTTGAGACTCATATGTAGATGTTTGTGTACCTTGCCAACGGAGAGGATCCCCTTTTTATATCACTTCACATAACCTCAGTGATCACGAGGTGGTCCCCTATATGTCAGAGTTTGTTAGGTGATGGAAAAAAGCACAGCTTGGACATTATGTAATAACTGTCAGAGGAATTTTTTATCTGCCCACTGATGTACCTATTTTGTCAATTATATTTCACGTCACTACTGAGGCGGTTGAAGACATATGTTGTTATGATTAGCTGGCTTATGAGGAACATAATAACCCTTCGAAGAATGCTCCAAAAGAATATTTCCCGGCAAGTTTTGATAAATCATTAAAACTAGTGTGATCGTGCACACGCGTTGCGTGTGTAATATAATAATATATAAATTATTTGGGTTTTTGAAAATCTGAATTGTTTGGATTTTCTAGTGTTACCCATACAATAGTGATGCTAGAGAATCCTAGCAACAAACTACTGTAACGGGTTTCCCTATGTAAAAAATTATTTTAATTTAATATTATACTTGTCTTAGTAAAAAAAATTAAGAAAAGTATATTTTTTAACATCGTCGGCCTAAAATATTTATAGAAGCTTCTTTGATCATAGTGTTGTCAATTCTAAGATATGAGACTAAAAAGAACTATATTTTTTTTATATAAAACAACCAGAGACAATTAATAATGAGAAAAAATTCATAATAATACGCTGTAGCTGAGTCTCGAACTCTTGATCACTGATTGTTTTGCTTGTGGAATTACTAATAAACCTTAGAATTATTTTTAGTGTAAATAGAAAAAAGGACATTAACATAAATGCATTTTAGGCTTCACCAAAGTTAGTTAGTAAGGGGGGAGATTTTTAATAAAATAGTAAGATGTTGTCGGCTGATTATATTTCGGCTGGTCCATAAGGCTGGTTGCCGCATGGCTGTGCCATTGTATTAATCTGCTTTGTCATATATTAAATACTGTATAGGTCTATTCAAAGATTGATATAGTGCACACAGTATGCCAAAAATCCTTTTGAAAAGTCATATGATAAATTATGTATGTTAGAACTTCCTTTTAGGAGTAATATATCATCAAGTAATTTAAACTTGGCTAGCCTTGCCCGCCCGGGCATACACAGAGAGTCATATGTTAGGTATGCCTTTATCCAGCCAATTGTATTTAAAGAGGTCTATGAGGCTAAGTGTCATTAAGCTCGCCCGACCTTTGCCTGGTTGGGCGTACACTGAGAGCATTATGTTCTATCTACCTTTATCCGACCGATCTTATATAAAGAGCTCTAAGAGGCTAAGTGTCTTTAAGTCCGTCCGGCCTTTGTCTAATTGGACATACACTGAAAGTCTTATATTTGATCTGCCTTTATCTGGTCGACCGTATATAAAGAGTTTTAAGATGCTAAGTATCATTAACCTCGTCCAGCCTTTACCTGGTCGAGCGTACACTGAGAGTCTTATGTTCGATCTGCTTTTATCCAGCCGATCTTATATAAAGAGCTCTAAGATGCTAAGTGTCTTTTAGCCCGCCTGACCTTTTCTCAATCGGGCGTATATTGAAAGCCTTATGTTCGATCTGCCTTTATCCAATCGATCGTATATAAAGAGCTTTAAGAGGCTAAGTGTCCTTAAGTCCGCCCGGCCTTTGCCTGACCGGGCATACACTGAGAGCCTTATGTTCGATCTACTTTTATCCGGCCAATTGTATATAAAGAGCTTTAAGAGGCTAAGTGCCCTTAAGCTCGTCCGGCCTTTGCCCGATTGGGCGTACAGTGAGAACCTTATGTTCGATCTACCTTTATCCGACCGATCATATGTTGGGCGTTACACTTGGCAGACGAAAGGGTTCGTCCCTTTCGCTGTCGCAAACGACAGTTTGCTGGAAACGCCAAGGAGACGAAGGGGCGTCCTTTCCCCTTCGTCTTCCTCAGCCTTCTTATAAGAGGCGTCCAAGGCAATCAGAGGAGAAGAAGAGGTTGATGCGAAGGTAATCAGCGAGTAGAGGCGTGAGGTGATCAGTGAGCAAAGAGAGAACGTCTAGGGACAGGATTTGATTTGTGGAAGAGTCCGAGAAGGTTCCGTGTGGTGATCTTCTCGGCGACAGCAGCAGCGACGTCTCCGGCGGTTCATCGGCGACTTCATCGACCGGCGTCTTTGGTTGCGGTTCTTCGGGAGATCCATGTGAGTAGTTACCGCATTATTCAATTGATTCGTTTTAGTTTTTCATGCTCTCAAAACAACCGACAGTGGTATCAGAGCATGTATAGTTTTGAAAGTATGGAAATCGACGCGAAAAAGCTCGCGTTTTTTATTCTTCTGTTGCGAAGAAGAAGATAAACAGTGCAATTGAATCGATTAAATAATCGATTCAAAAATCGCACAGATTGCTTGATCGATTCATGAATCGATTGAAGAGGAATTAAAAAAAACACGAACAGTGCATATTTTGTTGTTTTAATCGGTTGTGCAATCGATTCAAATAATTGAATTGATTGAAAAGGAATTGAATCGATTCAATTCACGGCACAGTGAATGAATCGATTTACGAATTGATTGAGAAATAAAAGAAAAAGTGTTTTTTTTTGACGAAGCACAGTAAAATACATGCACTTGAATCGATTCATGAATCGATTCAAGAATAGGATGAACAGTGCTTCGAAGCACTGTGGAGAAAATAAAATAAAAGAAAAAAAACAAAAACGTGTAGGGTAAAGTGCATGCATGTTTTTAATTTTTTTCTTCACGAATATGAACAGTAGTTGAAAAATTAATTAAATATATTTATTAATTAATTAAATACATAAGTAAATGTATTATTAATTAATAAATAAATATTTAATTAATTTATTATTCAATTTACGAAAATAGAACCCTACCAACTAGATCAATCAAACTCAGGTCTGGTTTAAATTATTGATTGATTTAGGTAGACCAATTTGATTCAATGATACCTAAAGCTGGTTTAAATTATTTGTTGGTTTAACCAACCCGGTTTATTATTGAATTAATTGAATATTCTTAATTACAGAAGTTGGGCTGATCAAATATGACTGGATTAGTTCCGTTGTGTCAAAATTTGATCAGAAACATTGGATTTGTTCTAATGAATCAGACTTAATCCAATGGGCAATTGGACGAGTCAAACAAACCTGAGTTTGATTAATAAGTCTGTGATTGACTCAAATGGGCTTAAATGAGAACAGAACATAGGTCCAATTAGATTAGTTCTAATGAGAACAATAGATTAAGTTTAACATCCAGACTCCTGATTGACCGGTCTAATGGGTCAGTCGACTTAAACTACTGAAAATCGAGAAGATTTATTTTTCTTGATTTATAATGATGGTATGCCTGTATAAATTGAATTAAACTAGTTTTGTATTGGTTAGTCGGTTTTGTACTGACTTATTTAAATTCAATTTTTCAGATGGCACGGACGATTACCACATTGACTCGTCGTGAAGTGCGGCGAAACCAGCTCCGAGAGGAGATTCAGGAGATAGAGTATAAGTCTGCTTATGGAGTTGACGGACATGTTAGACGGCTGGATAGACTATTTTGGAAACTTGAGCAAGAAGAGTTTCCAGTCCTGGACAGTTATAGGATCTGGGCATTGATGCATTCATTGCCAGAGTATCCCAGGATAATAGCAGACTATGTATGGGGGCGTCATCAAGGGTGTGTCACATATTCAATACTGTGTGAGGAACTACTTCACCATATGGGTGAAGAAGAGCCTGAAGAGTCTGAAGAGGACCAGGAGATGCTCGAGGAAGATCCAGAAATAGATTTAATGGAGAATCCTGAAGCTGCCCCATCTGAGATTATCCCAAATGAGTCCAGGTTAATAGGGATAGTGTTGGCTGCTATACTAGTGTTTGTCCTAGTGGGAGCAGTGCTGGCCTATCTAGTTTATTAGTGTTCTGTTTGCTGTCGTTATGTACGAGCAGTGTTAGCTCATCTAGTTTTTGAGTCATGTAATAATTTCTGTTGTTTTGTACGAACAGAATTATATAATAAAAGTTATGTTATATGTTAACTAACTTGGAAATGATTAGTTCATTTCATGATATGATTAGTTCATATAAATATGATTCGTTCATATAAAATGATTTGTTCATTAGTTGGGATATGTGTAATATAATTGATCAGTGTTGATTAGATTAGAACATACAAATGATGAGTGGAAACAATGTTATCACTTGATTTTGTAAACTAACTCTAATTTACACTGAGTCAATAAATAGTTGCACATATATGAATTACACTGAAATAATAATTAATTTATTTATTTATGTAGATCATGGCAACTAAAAATATCATAGCTGAACTCAATAAGGGTGAGAAATTATATGGGGATAACTACAAAATCTGGCACCTCAAGATACAATATGTCCTTGAGGAACAAGAAGTTCTGGAGGCTGTAAACCAAATTATGGAGGAACCGGTTGATGGTTCTTCAGCACAACACAGACGTGACCTTGATGCCTATAAGGCATGGAAAAGGAAGGACTCCATTGCTAAGGGCATATTGATTAGTTCAATGGTAGATGACCTAGTATTTGAATATGAGCCATTACCATTGGCTCATGCAGTCTGGGTAGCCCTTAGAGAGAAGTACAGTGGAGTTAGTCTGAGTAAGCTCCGTCAGCTAACTATCAAGTTTGATAGTTGTAAGAAGCGCTCGAATGTTACCATGGCCCAACATCTCAGGGAGATGGGTAATATGATTCGAGAGCTTAAGACTGCTGGTTATACGTTGACCGATGAACAACAGGTTCAGGCAGTTATCCGTTCCTTCCTGATTCTTGGGAAACGATGAAATAGAACCTGACCCATAATGAGAGTATTAAGACTTTCGCTGATGTCTCACGCCATGTGGAACTTGAGGCGGAGAGGATTGAATCCGCAAGGATTTCGTGTCAAGCTTTTATAGCTGAAGGTTCTGGTTCCAAGAATAAGAACAAGTGGTTCAAGAAAGGAAAGGGGAAAGGAAAGGAGGTTAATGTTGTTGCTGCGAAAAACCAAATCAAGAAGAAAGGAAAGAAAAATGGATAAAAACCTAGGAGCAAGTTGACCTGCTTCAACTGTGGCAAGAAGGGTCATTTTGCTCGGGATTGTACTGAGCATAAAAAGGTAAATCCATTTTTATCTTTTTTACACGAGCAATATGTTGCAAGTACAGTGTTGTTAGTTGATTCGTATCCTTTGTGGATTGTAGATTCAGGAGCAACGAACCACGTATCTCGTGATCGAGCTACATATGTGGAGTACCGTCGGGTACCAGCTGGCAGCAAATGGATATATGTAGAAAACAATGCAAGAATAGAAGTCAAAGGAATTGACACTTGCAAGCTCAACCTACGTGGTGGAGGCACTTTGTTTCTACATGATGTCCTGTACGCTCCTGAGATTCTAGGTTACAATGTAAATTTTTATAGCTGTTGTGTGAAACTTCGAATTAACTCTGTGTTAATTGGATATGGTTATGTAACAAATAGTTTTATGGTTCTTGATGTAGAACCAAATAATAATAGTTGTTTTTCAAATATTGCTCTTACTAGTAATGCTGATGTTAATGATGAAATTTGACATGCTAGATTGGGACATATAGGACAAGAACGAATGAATAGATTAGCTAAGGAGGGTCTATTAGGCACTCATGCTAAGATTAACTTGTCTATATGTGAGCATTGTCTTGCTGGAAATACGACTAGGAAACCATTTGGTAAGGCTATTAGGGCTGATTCACCATTGCAATTAATTCATTCGGATATTTGTGGTCCAATGAATGTGAAGGCTAGAAATGGGAGTTCTTATTTCATTACATTTATCGATGACTTCACACGTTTTGGTCATGTGTATTTGATTTCTCACAAATCTGAAGCATTGGATTGCTTTATTCGTTACTTGAACGAAGTTGAGAATCAATTGGAACGTAAGGTTAAAACCTTGCGCACTGACCGTGGAGGATAATATTTGTCTGATCAGTTCAAGACAATGTGTAATGAGAAAGGGATTATTAGGCAGCTTACTATCCCTGGAACTCCACAGCAAAATGGGGTTGCTGAAAGAAGACATAGGACTCTTCTTGAAATGGTTAGGTCTATGATGGCGCAGGCTAATTTGCCAATCTCCTATTGGGGAGATGCATTATTAGTTGCGACCTATATACTTAACAAAGTGTCTTCAAAGTCAGTTCCATCTACCCCACATGAACGTTGGACAGGCAGAAAATTGGATTTGAGTAATCTGAGACCTTGGGGGTCAGCTGCCTACGTTCATGATAAGACTCACGAATATGGAAAACTATGACCCAGAGGTAAGAAGTGTATCTTTATAAGGTACTCTGAGACCTCTAAGGGTTATGTTTTTATTGGTGAGCGACAAGATGGAACCATCTCTGAGATAGAGTCAAGAGATGCTACTTTTCTAGAAACTGAGTTCCCAACACGAGGTGAAGTTGATAAGACAATTCCTCTATATGAGATAGAGGAGGAGGATAATGTTCCTTTATCAACAAATCAGGAAATGCCTGAATCTAGTCAACCGAGTGGGAGTAATTTACCACTGAATGAGTCAGTTTCTCAACAGTCTAACCTTTAAAGAAGTAGTCGTCATATTATTCCTCGGAGAAGGTTTGATATTGAGAATGAGGCATTAATGGTTCTCCCAGTTGACGATGAGGAATCTTGAACAGTTGAGGAAGCTTTGAGCAGCTCAGTTAGAAAAGAATGGAAAGTTGCAATGGATGAAGAAATGGAGTCAATGAGAAAGAATAAAGTTTGGGATTTAGTCGATCTTCCTCCGGGCCGAAGGGCTATTGGGAATAAGTGGATTCTCAAAGTAAAGAGGAAAGCAGATGGATCGATTAATCGATACAAAGCTCGATTAGTTGCAAAAGGATATACCCAAATGGAGGGTATTGACTTTGAAGAGACATTCTCCCCAGTTGTGAAGTTTGTGTCAATACGTGTCATCCTAGCTATAGTAGCACACTATGACATGGAATTACATCAGATGGATGTAAAAACGGCTTTCCTTAATGGTAATCTTGATGAAGAAATTTATATGGTACAACCAGAAGGTTATGTTGCTGAAGGCCAAGAGAAAAGAGTATGTAGACTTCGGAAGTCTATATATAGGCTAAAGCAAGCGTCAAGACAATGGAACATAAGATTTAATGAAGTAATATTATCTTATGATTTCTAAATGATCAATGAGGATCATTGTGTTTACCTAAGAAAGGAAAAAGGAAAGATTGTCATTTCATCATTATATGTTGATGATATGCTAATAGCTGGAAGTGACATAAAGTGTGTGATAGAAGTCAAAAGTTGGCTTTCATCACAATTTGACATAATAGATATGGGAGAAGCAGAGTACATCTTAGGAGTGAAGATCGTTAGAGACCGATCAAAGAGGCTTTTGGGTTTGTCTCAAGAAGCTTATATCACTAAGATGCTGCAACACTTCAATATGTCAGATTGCAACATTGAACAGACGCCTATTGCGAAAGGTACTGTCTTGAGCAAAAGTATGTATCCCAAGACTCCAGAGGAAATAGATGAAATGAAGAAAAAAACATATGCCAGTGCTATTGGTAGTTTGATGTACACTATGTTGTGTACTCGTCCCGATAGAAGCTATGCTGTTAGCTTAGTTAGTCGTTTCCAGTCAAACCCAGGATCGAGACACTGGAAAACGGTGAAGAGGATATTCAGATATCTTAAAGGAACAACTGATTATTGCCTCTGTTTCCAAGGATCAGATATGAGCCTAAGTGGCTACTCAGATGCAGATTGGGCAGGGGACCTTGATGACAGAAAATTCACATCTGGCTATGTCTTCTTGCTGAATGATGGCGTCATCTCATGGAACAGCAAGAAGCAGACTTGTGTAGCCTTGTCGACAATGGAAGCTAAGTATGTGGCTTGTGCAGCGGCTGTGTAAGAGGCTGTCTGGCTAAGAAGGTTCCTAAGCATCTGAGAATTGCTGAGGACAGTGGGAGTCCTGTTACAGTGTACTGTGACAATCAAGCTGCAATAACTTTTTCCAAGGATCCCAAATATCACAGCAAAGGCAAGCATATAGAAATTAAGTATAATTATGTAAGGGATATTGTTGACAAGAAAAAAGTGATTCTTGAGTACATCCCTACACGGAATATGCTTGTTGATCCTTTTACTAAGTCATTGACTAAAGAGTCATTTCATAGGCATATGAAGTCTTTGGGACTTCGAAGAATGTAACAATTGTAAAGACATTTTGATAAATGAAAAATTCCATGATCTATTCAGTGTATATGTCTTGGTTACATTCGAATAAAAGTCTCGATAAGCATGTTGGTAGATTGGGATTGGTCCACTCACATGGACAATCATCTCTATTTGTTAAGTACGAATAGAGGTAAGACCGTTGCTTATGAGACAGTTTTTGTAGCTGTGAATAGAGACATACCCATAAGTTAAGGTCGTCTTGATATTTGTGTCAAGATGATATCATTTGTGTAATGATTGGAGTAAATGCACCCACCATTTACTGAATCTGCTTGAAGCCATATTAGAATTCATATGTTGAATTCAGGATTAGACATTGGGAATGTCTAGATCGAAATCTGTACTATGTTAAAATTGGGAAAAACATGCGCTCTTTTTGGTAAAGAAAATAACATCGTAGCATGTGATTCATACCACATGTGCTATGGCGACAAGAAAGGTTGTAGGAGAATGGATCTCTGCTTCTCTACTATGTGAGACCCTTGAGATTATAAGTTAATCTCGATTTTACCCTAAGTGACTATTTAGCTGTCTACTTGAAGTTCTGATCAGTGTCTGCTACTTTAGCATGTTTCTCGATTTTACCCTAAGTGACTATTAGCTATGGATGATTCGGTCTATGGAGCATAACTAGGAAAGCAACTGATTAGAATGAATGGATTCTAGCTAAAAAGGAAGATTAAGATTGATTTACATCTGCGACATTTATTCACTGGTACTGGTTACATTTTTAGTTCAGTACATAAAATGTAATTGTGAATAATTTGTTTGATTGGAGGTGTTGAACATGCTCTTGACATATGGTCAATATGAGGGATTAGAGATGTTCATAATGATGTAAATAATTTAATCTGGGGTAAAGGCAAGTCATTTATGTCTATGATTCGTTCTATGGACATTTATGTCTCTTATTTGTTCTATGAAGCAGCTAAGTAAGGTGTGACAATCTTCTTAGCAATTGAATGCTCACTGTGCTTGCTGTCGCACGAACCATTTTCCCTAATGTATGGAATGAATGTTCTGATCTGGTCTTCGTGACTTGATTCTCATAAAGTCTATGTGACTTATTTGGTCTTTGTGACTAAATTTTGCTCTGGTCTTCGTGACTTGCTCCTCATAAAGTCTTCGTGACTTATTTGGTCTTTGTGACTAATTTTGCTCTGGTCTTCGTGACTTGATCACCTTGTAGTCTATGTGACTGACATGGTCTATGTGACCATATGGATTGACTTAGACGAGTGGGAGATGTTGGGCGTTACACTTGGCAGACGAAAGGGTTCGTCCCTTTCGCTGCCGCAAACGGCAGTTTGCTGGAAACGCCAAGGAGACGAAGGGGCGTCCTTTCCCCTTCGTCTTCCTCAGCCTTCTTATAAGAGGCGTCCAAGGCAATCAGAGGTGAAGAAGAGGTTAATGCGAAGGTAATCAGCGAGTAGAGGCGTAAGGTGATCAGTGAGCAAAGAGAGAACGTCTAGGGACGGGATTTGGTTTGTGGAAGAGTCCGAGAAGGTTCCGTGTGGTGATCTTCTCGGCGACAGCAGCAGCGATGTCTCCGGCGGTTCATCGGCGACTTCATCGACCGGCGTCTTTGGTTGCGGCTCTTCGGGAGATCCATGTGAGTAGTTACCGCATTATTCAATTGATTCGTTTTAGTTTTTCATGCTCTCAAAACAACCAACATCATATATAAAGAGTTTTAAGAGGCCAAGTGTTCTTAAGCTCACCCAGCCTTTGTTCAATCGGGTGTACACTAAGAGCCTTGTGTTTGATCTGTCTTTATTCGATTGATCATATATTAAGAGGGATTTTTAGAAGGCTTATATGTGTTTAGAGCTCGGTCATCTCTTCCTCCGACCAAGCCCCTTTGACCCTGGCCAGCTATTTGACTGACCAAGTATATTATTTCTTGTTTTCTAGAGTAAAATACTAGAGTCCTATGTCTGACTGGTTTTATGGCTGATTGACTCTACCCTAGCGTCTTGCGTCGGAGTTATTCGGGTATGACCCAAGATTTGGATGATCTACAAAATAAGATGAAGATTGTTCCCATATTTTGACTTTCATTCCCACGTCATCTTAATTTTATCCGTTACATCATTTTTTTTTAATCTACTCCCTATAATCCGTATTAGATTGTTATAATGATTATAATTGATTGCTATAATAGCAATTGATTAAAATTATTTTTGTGTTTCATAATTAAAATTTAACGAGGTGCATCCAAAGGCTGGAGCTATGTTAAAAACTACCTGGATTGCCCGGGGGCCAAGGCAAACAAAAAATTAAAATAGCCACAACGGCGTCGGCTTCAACCCCCATAGTCTACCGTCTGAATAGATCATTCGGACCGGCTCCTCTATTAAATGCATCTCTTGAGCTTGTTTCCACATGGTACACCTGCTAACTGTTAAGTAGGGGGGAGAGATCCTCTCATACAATTTTGATCTCATCTACTTTTACTCCCTCTCTTACTTTAATTCCTTTTCTTTCTGTTTCTCGGTTTTATTTTTTTTTTTTTGAGGGCTCCATAATGATTTAGATGGATAACTCCCGGCGAACTCTTTACGCGTGCTATTCTCCAACATGGTTGCTTGCTTGCCGTTGCTTATTCTCTGTTGCTTGATTAATGTCAAATTATCTTCTTCGGTTTTGAAATTTAGTTGGTCAAATAAAATTCCTGGATCGTTTGGGCGGGCCACGCGGTTTGGACCAGGCACAACCATCTCGACCCTTCGGCCACACGGTTTGGGTCAAACAATGATTACAGTCGACTGACTGAAGACGGTTTGGATCGTTTGAATGATGGAATCCCAATTGAAGGCCGAGTCAAACACCAGGAGAATAGAGGCGGACCTTAATAAATAAACAAACTTTACAGGTGCAAGCGAGTACTTAGAGGCGCAACAAAAAAATATAAGGAATATCTTACATAGTACTTAGAGGAATAACAAATGAATCAGTATTTAAATTTCAAATGAGACAAATATAAAAGAATGATTTTTTTTAGCACCAAGTATTCAAGTTTATAATTCGATTAATCAAAAGTTTTTTTTTATTAATTATAAGAGTAAATTGAAAAAGCACATGGAGAGGTTTATCTTTTTCTATATGCTGCATCTTAGCATCAAACTTTAGATATCCAATCTGATGCTAGAGGATCTAATCATGGTACCATGTACTCGCGCAATAAACTTTTGAGTATATAAAAATTATATTAGGCCAAGATTACTTAGACATTTTAAATTTATCAAATCAGATGGGCGTTAAAAAAAAAAAAAAACAAAAGATGTCATACTTTTCAAAAACACTTAATTCTAGTGATATTGTTAAAAAAAAATTGATAAATCTAGTTAACTTTATTGATACGTCTTGAGATGATCAATCTGATTTTACATAATTTATTCATTAGTCATCAGGATAAATAAGGAAAAACACGGGGGGTAACTTAGAAGTCCAACATCTATTGATTGCACGTCTTATTTGGAGAAAAAATTTCTACAAATACACTATAGTTGGAAATCGATCTGTGAATATCTGAATAATAATTTGGATGTCCTATTAGGACACCATATCCCCGGGAGCAATTTCAATGATATTGTAGTAGTTATGATTAGTTGTTACAACATGAAATTTTGATTAATTTTTTTAATCAAAATTATTATATATAAAATATTCTTATATCAATTTTTTTTACCAATTTAATCAAAATTATTTAAACTTTATCAAATAAATTTAAGACAGTTATAGAAGTTACTAAGTAGTTATAAAAACTACTAAATAACTATTGTATCATCATATAGTTAAATCTTAAATTCTAAATCGATGACCTTTAAGTCTTAAATTTTAAATATTATTATATAATACTTTTTATTAATTTGGTTAAAATTAATTCAACTTTATCAAATTACTTTAAAATAGTTACAAATGCTACTAAGTAACTACTCTACAATTATAGATAAATTGTAAAGTTTAAATCTTAAATTTTAAATTGTGAACAATATTATATAATATTCTAAAAAAATGTGAAAATTTAATAAATTGAAAAGGGAAGATCATCAATTTTTTTAACCGAATATTTAATTTCTACAAACTGACTAATCTCGAGAATAATAATTCGATCTAATATTCTACCCACTAAATAAACTCAAAAAATATCGTGACTTCATGATAATTCACATCATCAATAATTCAATTGTAATAATTCGCATGGAGATATCTAATTGATTAGAAGATGATAATATTACTATAATAAAATAAAGGATTAATTCTCGATAGGAACATAATTTAGAGATTTTTTTTTAAATTTTTTAGTCATTCGACGATCCTATAATTTACCTCTTTTCACTTTACATGATTTGAAATGAACAAAATAACTTTTACTATAATAATTCCATCATAATAAATATATTCTAATGGAGAATTGAAAACTTCACTTAGGTATGCACCAGCCTGCTACCACCACCATAGTCGACTTTAGCATTAGTTTGACGAAGTCCAACGACCTGAATTAATAAAAAAGGAGAGACGACTTAGGGTGTTTGAGTTTGACCAGCTTGTGGTTTGGTTCATGGGATTATTATCGGCCTCCCGATTGCGTGGGAAGCGAAAAGATGCGATCTTGACCGGGGGATGAACTATCAATCAATCACTCGTTGAATCGCCATAGTTTACCCTCTTCGTTCGACGTTGTTTGATCGGTTCTGGGAGACAGCTGCGGTCGTTTTCTCCTCTGTGTTCGCCATTGTATATGATATGCATTTTCTACTGATGTGCCTGAAATCCGCGATTGATGGGCGTTCGTGTCTGACCGAGTCTGAGATTTGCCATTAGTGTTACGTTCGGGGAGTATGTAGATTCTTCGTCGTTCGGGGAAGCCTTGCATCGATCGTTTGCTGTTCCGTTCTCCTTACTGTCTTCCTCCTTTTTTGGCGGTTTTTGATCCTTTCGACAAGGTATTTTGCTACTTCCCTAGTTTGCTGGTTTTCTGCCTATAGTTTCTGATTATTTGGAGGGTTTGACCTCGAGTTCTGAACTAGATCATTCTCTTGTGTGTTTAGGTACTTCATGTTTGTGTTCATCTGTTAGAGCTGCGGCCGCAGTCGATGTCTGATTAACTCTTAACATCATGTTTAGAATGCTCCATAGAATCCTTGGGTTTGAAGGACAGCTTCTTGTAGCGATTTTTTTGCCGAGACTTCTGGTTTCTGGTTTGTGAAAAAGGGCGAAAAATTGGAATTGAGAAAGCGTTCAGTCAAATGGGTGGAATTTGCTCAAAGACATCGTCTGTGGATAAATCGCCTAGTGATACACTAGATCCCAATGGATGCAGGAATCAGCCAACAACGAATCAGCCCAACAAGAAGACACAAGGGAATGCCATGGAAGAAGCAATGGAGAAACGGCTGCGGGAACAACCTTTAACTGGAAACTCTTCAGTCACTTCTGCAGATGCGACTGAACCACAATTCTCCACGTCTGCCTCACAAACTTCTAGGCTAACCAATTCTAAGCCCTGCGCCTTTGGGAAATCAGGGACAAACAAGGCAAGATGTTCTTGTTGCATTTATTTTATTTTATCCATGGTTTGAAGTATCGTACCATACTAGGCAAAGAAATGTATCGTTCCGATAGATTATCGAAACTCGACACTACTTGACATTGAGACAATGTCTCTCATGTCGAAGTGTTAATCATGCCAACAAGTATCATTTCATGTCAACTTTCAACACCCAACATTCTAAAATTGAGATAATGTTATTTTTTTTACAGTTTGTCTTCATACAAGATAATGTCAAAATCATAACATTACATATGGAAAGCATATATTGAACTTAACTATGCAGTTGGTTGTCTTTCTCTTCATCTCTTTCTTCCTTCCACCTTCAATTTACTACTAGCATCAAAACAATATTGTTCCAATCAAATACCGAAACACCAACACGGCTTGAGATTTCAAACCTTGGTTATATTATCCGTTGCACTGCAGATAGTTAGGTGTAAGTGTAACCTTGATTGATGATAAAACATCTTCTAACGATAAAAATAAAGAATGCTCTTTCAATGTGCTTATACTGTATTCTTCCCTTGTAATTCTTGATTATGTACATCCTTGTAAGCAAGGGATATCAATTCCATAACTGTATTGCAGGCTTCAGAAGTGAGCTCTGTTTTAGGAAAGGCAGGTAGTATGGGGCTTGGCAAAGCTGTGGAAGTATTGGATACACTTGGTAGTAGTGTCACAAGTTTGCATCTCAGTAGTAGTTTTGTGGCAGGAATGTCAACAAATGGAAACAAAATATCCATTTTATCTTTTGAAGTTGCCAACACAATAGTTAAAGGATCCAATCTTATGCAATCACTTTCAAAGGAGAATATAAAGCATTTGAAGGAAGTTGTACTTCCCTCAGAAGGTGTACAACATCTGATATCTAGAGATATGGATGAATTGCTAAGCATTGCTATTTCTGACAAAAGGTACTTTAGGATACCATTCTTCGTTCATTCATACCATAGATAAGTATTACATACGATTAAATATATCCTCAGAAATTTCATAATAAAGTTGGTTTTGACAGATATGCCTTAGAAAATCAAATATTAAGTTCTTCCGTTTATTGAGTTTTTCCTCCACTTCCAACAGGGAAGATCTTAATGTCTTCTCTAATGAGGTTGTGCGCTTTGGAAATCGGTGTAAAGATCCTCAATGGCACAATCTGGAGCGCTATTTTGTCAGGTAAAATCCCTATTTTTATCCCACAGAGTTAGCATGATCAGTACCACTGCCTGTACTATTAATTTATATTGCATGTTGATATCAGACTGGCATCAGAACACACATCTCAAAATCAGCTGAAAGAAGTAGCAGAATCAGCTATTGAACAACTTTTGACATTAGCTCAACATACAGCTGTGGGTATACTGTATTCATTAATCACTTTGTAGTCTACGTCACTTCATATTCACATATATATTGAGTCATGATTGTATCTTGAATTCTTGTGTGATATCTTTGCTGTTTGTGTCTGTTTCCCTAGTATGCAGGTAGACTTTTCTGTTTCTTAGTATTTTGCACATGTTCTCATGATTACTTTTAGTTAGTTAGTCAATAGAATTCATTGAAACTCTCGATTAGTGCTTAAACACACTATATATTGGCATGATTTCTTTTACGACATATTAAAAGAGTTGTAATTTTGGAAAGTTTCATGAGTGATAAGATGTTCTTTTATTCTTATAATCAAATATATAAACATTGAATAAACATCTGAAGTATGGATGTTTTCCTAGCTTGTTTGAATTAACTTATCTCCCTCTCTCTTGAACAAATAGGAAAGTCATCGACTATGGTAGACAAAAGCTAAAGAATCACCATTATTTCTACAGTTGAAAGTTTCATAGCAAAGAATTTCATTCCTGAATGTGGCATTTTATTAGAAGCATTTGAAGTTAAATTGATTCATTCCTTAAGTTCAGTGTTCCTTTTCTAGGAAAGATCTGAACTATTTCATTTCAGAAGTTGGGAGGTTAGTTTTAATAGTCTATATCAGTATGCTGATACCTAAGTTGTTGGTTTTTAAAGTAGTGTTACATAGGTTAAATGTGTTGTATAAAGAGATTCAATATTTACTAGTAATTGCTAACTCGTTCGTAGTCATTATAGTGACCTTTTTTTTTTGATTGGGCTGATAAGTTATTCTGGTTGTTGCTGCATAAGTTTGATGTCTCATATAAGACTTTTATATTCCATATTTGAGTGGTCAAGGCAAGCCCTATGCCGTCCATCATTTAGCCATTTTATGCAATTTTATCATTACTTTGGTAATGCTATTCTTTTGATTCTCAAAAGTTTCTTACTATTTTCATGTCGTTTCTATAGGAATTATATCATGAGTTGCATACTTTGGATAGATTTGAGCAAGATTACAAAAGGAAGCAGCAAGAGGACAATAGTGCAAGTGGAGTTCAAAGAGGTAAGCTTCTCTTCGAGGTTATTGGCATTTATTTTTTCTTCTCACTTTTCATAAACTGTTCTCAGAGAGGTATTTTCTATTTTGTTTTAATGAGAAATTACTGATTGATCTAGTATTTTGAGCAAACATACCCATTTTGTGGAGTCTTGGATTAGTCTCCCAGTAAGTCCCAGATCAGGATTAGTTTCACTGGTATAACAGTGCTAGATCAAATAAAGGTACTTATATTGATCAAAAGCACTATGAAGATGCTCTTGCATTGAGCTATGCAGAGGGTGGTATATCCTTTTATACTCGTGTACCAAATTACTGCAAATATTCCTCTTTGGTTATGCAAATCTACTTTCTGGTTATTTAATAATTTTGAATTATAAAGTGCTTGTTAGTTTGTATACACGGAGAACCAGATTTTCACTTTCTATATTGCATACTATATCACTATTAGAAAATCTCCTAGCTTCCCAAGTGTCAGTTCTCTTTGATGTTAGCTTAAATTAGCTGTATGATTGTAAAGAAGCTCATTAGCATGTTGAATTTTTAATTGGAGTTGATTGCTAGTTTTTGTTTTCAAACTTATCCAATTAGTATAGATGTTTTTGACCTATCAATAGCACAATGAGAACAATCAACAGGCAAAGGTTTCCACTTACATATTATGATATTACTTTTCTCTTTGAGGGTTTAGTTTTTTTTTTACAGTAATTCATTTTTTTTTCTTTTGCCACCCTACACCTCTTCTCTGACATCACATTTTTGCTTCTACAATCTCTGCTGTCAGTCAATTTAAGCTGTCTCAACACTGCCGCTCCTTCGGAAGTCCTGCGATTCCATAATTAATCACTCTTTAAGTGGTCTTGGTCACCAAATCAGTTATTATTGCAACTTGTATTACTCTGCTGAAACATGCTTCACTTGAATCGTTGGGTTTAAAATAGTGAGTTTTTTTGTCAAATATGTGCACAGGATGCAGAAAGGCTATTTACCTGGTCAATATTCTCTGTCATCGAAAATTGAGATTTTACTCAAGTCAATAATCTGAACTATTGTGCTTAGCAAAAGATGTCGACTGCCATCCACAATTGTATGTGGAGGTAGAGCCATTCATTTTGTAGGCACCTTTATGCTTGGCATTAAGTGAACTAACATTCTTCTGATATTAGCCAACATTCTTTTTGCTAGAATCTTGATACCTGATTGGATTAAGCATATTTTTCTTATCAAATCTTCTGTTGTTATGATGAAAGCCCTTAACTTTTTATATGCAATGTTTTTTTTACAACCATCATCCTGAATGTATTAATCGATATGTAGGGGAGAATCTTCAAATTCTAAAGCAAGAGCTGAAGAGCCAAAGAAAGCATGTAAAATCCTTGAAGAAAAGATCAATGTGGTCTAAGAATTTGGAAGATGTAAGAGGATATGTTGCTATAAGATATCATAATATGATAATGCATTGCTACTCACCCTACCATGTTGTTTTGCATAGATTTTACAAATTTTTGAATTGTTTGGCAACCTTTTGGGAGTTCAATATTTGATGATAATAACCCCCAAGGCGTAGCTGAGTTAGTACCCAAGTGGTAGACTTGCATCAATGGGCAAGGGTTTGAGTCACGACTGTGGCAAATAACCTTCCCACTTAGGGGGCCACTCAACACTTGATTTATCTCCCTTTATCTCACCGTGGGGCCGACGATGAGGGGTGCTTGGCATGAGCGTTATCACGTTTTTTGCATCACTATTGATGATAATAAAAGTTTAAAAGTTAATGGTATTTGTCAGCATTGGAAGTTGTGTTTTGAAGGAAAAAATTGTCCTTGCTATATTGTAGGTACTGGTGAAGCTTGTAGATATTGTCCATTTCATACAACTGAAGATTAGTGATGCATTCGGAAATTCTGGTACTTGAATATAAACCTGTCTCGGTTTAGTTTGTTTTTCCCTTGACTAGCTTAACATTCATGTGATTGATTTATACATGATTACATGTGGGTCTTAACAAAAGTTCAATCTTTTCATATTTGTTATTTATTATGTTTCTGCAGTTTTTGTGATAGGGCATAGACTGGATTAGGGAATGTTTTTCCGAAGTACGTATAAATGCTATAAAATGTTAATATCTAATTTTATGGTATAAATGATTTTATAAAATATTTGTAAATCAATATTTAATATTTGAATTAATATTATAATATAAAAATACAAACTAAAATTGTTTATTATTACCCTAATCATTTAAACATATTAAAATAATAAATTTACAACAAATTTTTAAATTATTACATAATCATTGTTATCTTACTACTAATTAAGTAATTCAAACTATTGTAACAGAATCATTCTAAAATATAAAGTAAATAATATTACATAGCCAACAAATTCAAATATTAATTATTTAAGTCAATATAAAATCATGTATTAATAGTTTCCAAATAAAATAAATGTAATTATTCAGTAAGAAATTTGTTTTTGAAAATAGTTACAACATATTGCATTTTATGCCATACAAATAATAATAAATTTAGAGATGTAAACATAGTTATTTTATTTTCGTTTAATTTTTATCACATTATCATAGTTCAAATTTAAATGAAAAACACATCCATAGTAAATTTTTACCAAACATTATAGATGAAAGTGATTTTGTTTTATTTATTCAAACACAGTTCCTTTTATACAATGTGCTTTAGCACAAGTGCATTTATGAATTGCACTTTTGAAATGCAAATGCATTGCCAAACCCAACCATATTAAAATGCTGTCTACTGACATGTTATATCTGCTTTCTTGAATTGAATTGAGTTGCATTTTTTTGCACCTTGTTTGTTTTCTTTAATAGAGAATTTTAATTTGCTAAAGATATTGTAAATTGCCTCAGGCATTATCTCATGAAATGTGAAATGATTAATTTACAAGTGTCAGGATTCTGTTTGGTTGATAACTTGGTAGTATATCAGTGCCATACTACCTTGAATGTGCTAGTATGAGAAACCTTTTTTTATTCAGAAGTTGTTGACTTGTTTTGACGAATTGTTTTTGGTATGTTACATTGTTCAAATGCTTGGTGGCATATTAGCTTATAAAGGTACTTTCCAGTATAAGCATTGGGAAGTCAGTTCCATTTCCTATAATTTAGCATTTATAGTGGCGAAGAATTAAGAAGTAGCATAAACCCAAGGACTATATTTCATGTCTGTACACACATATTATTGGTTTCATATTTTGCTGGGGATTTGCTGTATATTTTTTTAGTTATTTTTAAAAATTTATTTTCAACTTGCAATATTTCTCTGGCTTGGAGATTGATCAGTATAAGAGTTTGGATCAAGCCAAATTGAGTTGAGTTGCATTTTTTTACACCTTGTTTGTTTCCTTTAATAGAGAATTTTAATTTGCTAAAGATATTGTAAATTGCCTCGGGCATTCTCATGAAATGTGAAATGATTAATTTACGAGTGTCAGGATTCTGTTTGGTTGATAACTTGGTAGTATAACAGTGCTATACTACCTTGAATGTGCTGGTACGAGAGACCTTTCTTTATTCAGAAGTTGTCAGCTTGTTTTGACGAATTGTTTTTGGTATGTTACATTGTTCAAATGCTTGGTGGCATGTTAGCTTATAAAGGTACTTTCCAGTATAAGCACTGGGACGTCAGTTCCATTTCCTATAATTTAGCATTTATAGTGGAGAAGAATTAAGAAGTAGCATAAACCCAAGGACTATATTTCATGTCTGTACACACATATTATTGGTTTCATGTTTTGCTGGGGATTTGCTGTATATTTTTTAGTTATTTTTAAAAATTTATTTTCAACTTGCAATATTTCTCTGGCTTGGAGATTGATCAGTATAAGAGTTTGTATCAAGCCAAATTGGATTTTGTCTTTTCTTTTGTTAACCCTCATATGTTGTAACCCGCATTTGGATTACAACCAAAGTTGTCTGAATCTTTGCATTTACAATTTACATACGATATTCTAATTCAACAAAGTGATTATAAACAAGGTTGAAGGTATAAATGATAGGTCTTATGTTATATGATAAAAATACAAAAGTTGAAAAAAATTATTATAGTGAAGACCCCAAGATGATGCTAGCCATTATGCACTCAACAACTAACACTAGTTGAGAAAGTCGTATCTTGTCACATCAATATATAGAATGACAATGAGGTCAAACCAATAGAAGCTTAGAAATTATGTCTTGTTAGAGCAAACTCTTTCGTATCTTCATGTATCATGCTTATTCTTGTCTCTCTCTTCATTTGGGTTGATGCTATCAACTCTTAGTTTGATAGAGAGGATGGAGTTAACAACAAAAACAACAAAGAAGGCTTGGTTAACAATAATAAAATATGATAAAATTGGTTAAATATCAACGATGATATAGTAGGGGATAGATTCCAATGGCGTAGGAGAATCCATATAACTGATCCACCTAGTGAGATAAGATTAGGTTGATGTTGTTGTTTGTATTATATCATGACAATTTAGTTTAATCGTCTTTCAATTGGATTTTCTTTTATTTCGTGAGATATATCAGATAGTAATTGAGTGAATTGTTGGTGCAATTGATCCTTGGTCAAGCTTGGGTAGGTTCGGATTAAGTTTCCATGTTTGATGTCATATGTCAAGTGGATCAACGTTGACCGGAAACTTGATAGTGGAAAAGTTCATGTGAGTCAAGGTTGACTAGAATACTTGGTAGTTGAAGTTCAACAGTTGTGGCTATGGAAGTCCTAATAGAGTTGCGGAGGATTATATGTTAGTCACGTGATAGAAATCTTGATAGGTCATAGAGAATCAGTTATGGGAAGTCCGGACAAGTAGTAGATGGGAAGTCTAAGCAAGCCTAGGGTGACCTTATGTTTGACAATGATGGAAGTCCAAATAGTTTATGGAGGGTGACTGAATGCTAGGTAAGGTTGGAAGTTCTATAAGAGTGGATTCTAGCTAATGGAAGTTCCAGCATGTCAAGGGTGACTTAAGGATGGGTAATGAAAAGTCTTGATAGATCGATGACGGCTGAATACTGGGTGATGGATGAAGGCTTAGAGATGAGAAGTCTTTTGGCAAAAGAGGTCTGGTTGAGGTCAACTAGATACTAGGTAAGGATAAAGTCCTAATTAGTGATCTCGACCTTTACTAGACATACGAGGAAGTCCTAAAGACATGTGGTCCTTTAGCATGAGGAAATTTCAACCTTAGAGTGGTTTAAATTGGAATACCAATTATCAGTTGACTGCTACAGTCAATTGATGGTTGAGTCAAATTGAACTCAGGCCGAAAAAAGTTTTGTGTAGGTCAAACGTAGACTGACAGTTGACTGTATTTTCAGCACAGAATCAACTATAAATAATATCAATCGACTCAAAACAATAACAATCAATAGAGAACAATTATTAACACAAAAATGGCAGGATGGGATGAAAATGTCTATAAGGTTTTGCAGTCAATTGGGCAGTCAACTGAGGCATTGGTAGTTGACTAGGCAACTGATTCAAGCCTAAATGAAATCAAACAAAAGTTTTGCAGTCAACTATGATAGTCAACTAGTGTATAAGCAATCAACTAGTGCAGTCAACTAATGCTAAACCAGGAAGTTGTTGAAGAGAAAAAATTCGAATAGGAGCTTTGATACAATGCATTAGTTGACTGAAAGGAGGCTATTAGTTGATTGGTCAACAAGATGTCCATCGGAGGATAACAAACAGTCGACTGACCAGCATGTTAAGGTCACGAATAGAAACCCTATAAAGGGGATTTCGTGGAGGTTTCGATCAAGAATTTTGGAGATTTGTTCATGGAGGTTCTAAGGCATTTACTAGTGTATTCCAGGGCCTTTAGTAAGTAGTCCAAAGTAACCCATGCGATCAAGCAATTAACTTCTCTTTGTAATCTTTTCATTTATTGTATTATATTGTATTGTTATTGCTTGTATCTATTTTTGTATTTGTGTATTGTTGTAAGAAGAGGACTATTGTAAGAGGTTTCGAGAAGGAATCCAAAAAGGAGAAAGATAAGGGTATTCTGGGACTGACTCACCGAAGGGTCATAGATCGTGGAGTAAGAATCGGGGGTTCTGAACCGCATTGTGGTTGTCAACTTGTCATATTGCGCTTGTATATTTTTGTGTTTATTTTTTGTTTTCCATTTTTCTGCTGTGTGATCCAGAGGTCACAATTTGAGTTCGGAAACAGTCTTTTGTAAAGCAAGATAAGGATGTGTACAATGAACCCATCCTCGGTAGCTTCGTGCACCGAACTGCTCATTTTTCTGTTGCGTAAATAAACAACTTTAGACAAGATGATCGATCAAACAACAAAAAAGATGAACACGCTATTCACCTCTCCTCTGATCGAGCATAGCTATCCTACATGAATAATTATTTTACTCACCTTTTGCTTTATTGCATGTCAAGATGAATTCATATAATTATTTTCTTCCACTTAACTTGTTTGCTCATAAAAATAATACAATAGGAATTACATAATCAATCGAAGTAAAATTTTAGAGAAACAATCTAAAGAAATTGTAAACATTGTTGGTGGAATCATGTCCTAAATGGTCGGGTTTGACCTTGAGCTAAGTTAAAATTTGCGTTTGTATTTGATGTGTGTTGTAAGTTGTGTAAGGAATTTGGTAGGACCCACATAGAGGTTGCGAAGCTCATGACACGACAAGGTTGAGTGTTAATAATGACTTGGTGCAGCCAAGGCAACATGCTTAATGAATTGGAGGATTGTTGGAGATTGAAGAAAGATAGGATGAAGCATATGAGGGATTATAGGACGATAAGCATTGTGGTGGTGTTAGAGTAACTCGTGGAGTGTGACTTGATATGACCGAGTTGGTTGGCTCAATGGTTCGAGGTTCACTAGAGATCAAAGAAGTATAGTTACGTCTGAGGCACTATTGGAGGAGGAGGAGCATTGAGGCACAATGTTGATAGTAGCTAGAAGAAGGTGAATTGTAGGTGAAGCATGAAGGATGACATGCAAGTCGTGGGCTTGACCCATCCAATGAATGAGTAAACTAGCGGGAGATGACCTTAAGTCAAGCTGCCAAAGGTAAGCTCTGGAATGTGAGCTGTGAGAGTTGCCAGACATGTATACTTGGAGGAAGATAGATCTCAACTTACGTGAACACTCGATCATTAAGATGATTGTAATCACGACATCGGTTGACTTGAGGTAATTCAAGTCAATTAGTGAGTTGAGTTAATTAAGGAGTTGACTCGGGCTGATTGGCTAATGAATAAAATATTTTCCTTTGTGGATAAGTTGATTGTACAATCAACTAATCTATGATTGGGTAACTTGATCGATGATGAATTTCACTCTTGACTAATGCTGCTTTAAGAAAGTGAGCTAGTGAGTTGAGTTAATTAAGGGCTGATTGGCTAATGAATAAAATATTTTCCTTTGTGGATAAGTTGATTGTACAATCGACTAATCTATGATTGGGTAACTTGATTGATGATGAATTTCCCTCTTGACTAATGCTGCAATAAGAAAGTCAGGAGGAGTTATTGATTTGATTTGATCAAACAGCATTGCAATTGTCGGATGATCTAAGAGTTATAGTGGAGCAATCATGTGATGCAGGATTCCAATCGATTTAAGTAACTCTTGGAAAATTGCAGGCTGAAGCAATCAGGAGGCTGATGGTGGATTTAGTTGATTGATCAAAATTAGCAAAATAACAAAAAGCTTGAAGTGTTTGAAGGCTATAAAGGAGGACCAAGGGGGCGTTTGTTGGTTGAAAAAAATAATAATTGTATAAATAATATCGAGCCTTTCTCAGCTTACAATTCTTTTGTATTTTTCTTAGCCTTCCTCCAATCTTCATTGTAAGTTCTCCGCCTTCAAAGGTTTTCTACGAAAAAGAATGATAGTGGACTTTAGGGAGTGACTTACTAATGAGTCATAGGCCGTGAAGCAGGAACGATAGTTCCGAATCATGTTATGTTGTCTTGTTAGCGATTGTGGTATGCAAATCACTTATGTGTTTATTTCTATTGTACTAACTATTTGTGTGACGTTACAAGTTATTATAAATAGTAGTATAAGTTTGTATGTGCAAGAATAATCACTATTCACCCCTTCTAGCTATATGGCTATCCATATTGCACTCGTCTCAAAAATATTACTTTAATTCATCTTGATGTGTGTTGAAGTGTGCCAAGGCTTGCCAAATGTTAGCAGGACATGATATTTTTCGACACAATCAATAGAGGTGAGTTTCCTATGCCGATCAAGTATTAGCCTTGATAATTTACTAAATGGTATGTTTTAATGGGTGATACTTTATGAGATTTAAAACTATGGTGTGGGTATTGGTGCAAGTGAGACTCGCTCAATTTTGATTTTCTTGAGCAACACTACTATATATGGTACTCAATTATGAAGATGTTGAAGACTGAGCCGCCATATATACAATCACTTTCTTTCTTGTCAATTGTAGCAAAAGTGATTACACTCATCCCAGGCATCCCTCACAGTCCGTCCCTAAGTTATGTAAAGAGAGGTAAATCACGAGGTCACCTTATAGCTAACCGCCAAGTTGGCTAGGGGGTGGGTGTGGTTTTTTCCCCGAGGGCATGCGCTCGCCGGGAATTGATCCCTTGCCCTATTGTAGCAAGTTTGTCACCCTCTAGCCAACTGGACATCCCGTGGGGACTTTTTCTTGTCAATTGGATGCATGGAGTGAAGTGCATTGGGTTACATTTTGTACTCTACAATGAATATCATTGATGAACTTATTTATTCTTAGCTATTTTCAGTTGAATGTTTGAAGGGGAGCTTTGGCGCAACGGTAAAGTTGTTGCTGTGTGGCCAAAAGGTCACAGATTCGAATCCTGGAAACAACCTCTTGTAAAAAGCAGGGTAAGGCTGTGTACAATGGATCCTTCTCCGGAACCCCACATAGCGGGAGCTTCGTGCACCAGGCTGCCTTTTTTTTTCAGTTGAATGTTTATTCTTAAGCTCCTCACGAATACATCATGTTGTCTATGTAGTTGTCTCGTGATATTCTATGCTACATCTATTCTTAACCAATTAAAAATGTTTTGGATTAGTTTTTTCTCAATGTAAGTTAGAACGTGGATCTGCTAATATGGCAAACTTTCATTGATCCTTTATGTTTTTATCAACATCATACCAAACATCAACCAATTTTCTCAATTGTTTTCTAGTACTATAGGATTAACTTCATTGAACAATGCTTTCCAGCTTGTTACTTGGTCAATCAACATATACTTCTTAGTTCTTTCCTACTTGAAACAAAAGGCATAAAAATTTATTAAGCTGAACCATCCATTCATGAATCAATTGCTATTTGCTCACAGTAGTTTTTTTCTTTGCTAATTAAAATTGCTATTCACCAAACTGCAGATACTTCTAAACTAACAGAGCAGAGTACAAAGATAAATAGAAGATTAGGACCCTCTGGCCTTGCTCTGCATTATGCAAATATTGTCACTCAGATAGACACCCTTGTGAGTTGTCACCTTAATTTGTTTCGTTTCTCTCACATTCATTCTTTTTACTGGTTTGTGGCTTTAATTGTCTGCCCTTTTACTCTCTAAGATTCTTTTGTAAAATAATTCTAATTTTGAGACCTTCCAAATATTCAGTTTTGATTCTATCTACATTTAATTTATCATAGCTAGATTTGGTTCTCTTGATGCAGTTATCTGTTGGGTTTGTGCAATAATTAAACAATAAAACTCAGCAGAAAAAGCAATTGTAAGAGATCAAGGCAAATTCTAATTACATCGTTGGTGCAGAAAGATATCTCATGATGCACAAAACCTCTGCATATCTCGAGAGTCTGGTTAGTCTCAGCACGATCAGTACGTACGCACCTCTAGAGTATCCACATAAGCACAGCCGTTGCCCGTCACATGAGCACAATTGGAGTCTTCCGATATTGTGCACGTAGTGCTAGGTACTATCTATATATATAAGTTGAGATCAAACCCTAACCGCTAGGGTTATCTTATCAGATAAAATGTCGCCAAGTCTTATCTAATAAGACTCTATCTAATAATGTGGTCAAGTCTTATCTAAGACATTATCTAATAATGCGAGCTTCATTCATTATTTAATAATGTGGGCTTCATTTGGTTTGGGCTTATTTAAAAAACCCAAACAAATATTAGATTAATCATTAATCTAATAAGTTTAAGTTCTAATTAGATTAATCCAGTAATCCAATAAAATCCAATTAGATCAACCCATGATTTTTTTAAATGTGGGTGGGACTTTGATTATATTCCCAACAATCCTCCTCTCAAATGAAGGACCACCATTTATCTAACAAGTTTTAGATTTGAAATTAATTTCAGACTTAAAACTTAGGCCCACTTTCTTCTAGTCATACTAAAATAAAATAAACTCCAAAATTGATGTGCTGTGTATGTGACCTAATAGATTCTCGTAACATTGGTATTGACTCTAAAATTACATTTTAAAGACACAAGCAATGAATGACATCTAGCAATGCATCATGACTATCCAAGTGACAAGAATGTCGTAAATTCGACCTAACATGTCTATGACTATTTTATTGTATAACTTAGTCTTTTTGTCCATGATATCTAGATTGATTTATGACTTGTCATCCTCTCATCAATGTATGTGTTTCTTGATCTCCAAGTAGACTTAACCAAATAAGCTCAATATCTTATACTGACTTATTTGAGCATAGTCATGCATTTTAGTAGTCCTACTTAATTAAGGGGCTCTAGACATCACTTCCGTTATATGGAAGAGACAAATTTCATCTACATCACTCACATCCCTCCCATAGCTCATTGCTAGTGAACATCTTTATAATCAACCTTGTTACAAGTGACATTTGTCGATACTAAAATACACAACTCCTTATGTAGGGAACCGTAATGACTTCAAGTCAAATAACTGTTTTTATTGAGTTACTATGAGAATGTTTATGACACTCATATAACAATTCAAGAAACATTCTCATGGCGAATCAATTCAATACATATTGTCTAATATATATACTCATGTGTTAACTTGATATCTTATATCCATGATTTATGAGATTAAGTTATCAATTAACTTACATACTAGTCTCAATATATTAATATTACCTTTGTATATTAATATTTGACTAGGAATAATTGAAAGTAATGTTCTATATATCTATAGTTTCTTACAGGCAATTCAACTAATTGATATGTTATAGAATATAACCTATCAGGATATTATTATATTTACCCAATATTTGCACAGATATAATGTAAATATAATATACATAAAAATGTTGCCTTTTATTAAAAATATGATACAATAGTCCATATCAATCATCTCATAATTGACTCTTAGGGCTGACACTAATATTATCTTCATATTTTAGGATACATATGTTGAAGGCAAATATTTCCAGCAGTTACAAGTACTGGTTTGCCATATGAATTGCTGACTATATGGCATGCCACCACCGTATTTGGCATGCATTGGTCCCTTGGCATCTTTTTTAGTGAAAATAGGAGGAACGCCCTGAAAATTTAAATTCAGGGTTTGAGTGTTATCACAAAAGGGAATAACCAAAAACGAAAAATTTAAATGCAGTGTTTCATAAGTCTTGCTATGTGGAAGTTGTCTTCTCTATTTACCTAGGAATGTTATCATCTTCCGCTTTTCAACTCTGTTGACATCAATGAAACTCGTGGTGTAACAAAGTGGAGTTAATGATATTTTCTATTGTCAGAAGCAAATAACAGTTAAACGTACTGTTTGTCCATGTCACTGCAAACCTAAATAAAATGATATAGATAGTAACTTGTATTTTGCCAAAGGTAATATATAAACCTATTTTTTAAATTATTATAGATTATGATCAGGGTGCTCATCATATTACACTACTGTGGCTTCCCAGTTTAGTTCTCCATGCGAAATCCTGGGATAGTGAGAGAATTTGTAAGCCACAGTTGATAAAATTGAAGAAAATTGGTTTGGCCATAAACATTTTGGATAATAGTTGGGTTTACCATGTTAGTAGTCAACTCTTTCATCTGGGTGGGTTGTTATAATTTATATAATTGATATGAGAGCAGTTCTAGTCCTATGAATGATAAGGTTTTCAGTCCGATTAGGTTGCTTGTGGTGGTGGTTTTATTAGTTGGGCTTCACATTGCAGTCAATTAGAGATGATTTGAGCTATTAATAGATTCTGTACTTTCTTAGGGATGCGGAGTTTCTCTTTGAAAAAATTGAATTGCACAAGATGGCACTAAATTTAATTTTACTTCTTGGTTCATTAGATAATCCCTGCTAATTATTAGATTTGGTGACAACAGTCATTAAATAAATCGTCCTAATCATTAGATTCAATGACTGACCAATTTAATTATTGATATAATGATTGACAAAGTACCATTTATGTAGCTTGAGATGGGCTTCACATACAAAATAGCTTTGGCAGCAAAGAATGCTATTTATTATTTGCTTAAGTAACCTACTCAAAGAAGAGAAATTTCCTTGATGAAATGAAAATGTATGATTGTATAAGATAGTTCTTTATTTTGAACTTATCCTCTAACCATCAAGTACCAATAGGTCTCTCGTTCAGGCTCTGTGCCCCAGAATTCAAGAGATTCGTTGTACCAAGGATTGCCTCCAAATATAAAATCTGCATTCCGTACTAGGTTGCGATTATCTCAAACAAAGGAAGAGGTATGTTATTGTTTAAATCTGACTCGCCATCATTAAAGACTTTACTTCTAGTTTGATGGCTCATCATTGATGCTAAATACAATAACAGATTCTTTGGCGCTACTGTTTTTTTTTTCCAACTTTTGCAGCTTACGGTTCCTCAAATCAAATCAGAGATGGAAAAAACATTGCGATGGCTTGTCCCCTTTGCCAACAACACAACCAAGTAATTCAGCTTGCCATTTAATACCATCCTGTGAAGGTTTTACTTACCAAGTCATGAATTCTCATATCCATTTCAATTTGGCTTCAACTTAACCAGGGCTCATCATGGTTTTGGATGGGTCGGGGAGTGGGCGAACACTAGGTAAGAGACCAATATGATACTTAGATCAATTTCTGGTAGCTCATTGAATGATCATTCATAACCTTTTACCTAGCATGATGCCATCCATGTCGTAGGTATACCTAATTTTGATTGCATATATTCCATTCAGTTCTGAAGTTAATCAAAAACCAGGTGGTCAAGTAGACTTGCTCAGAATCGAGACACTGCATCATGCAGATAAGGGCAAGACTGACGCATACATTCTTGATTTAGTTTTGTGGCTTCATCACCTTGTTTGCCATACCAAATCAGGGAGTGGAGGGATCAAGTCGCCCATCAAATCTCCTGTCCGTTCACCCACACAAAATGGATTGAGTTCGTCATTGGCCTCAACAACACACAGCTTGCCAAGTTCCACGCTCTGCCAAGAAGAACGAGAAATGTTGCTGTACATGAACTCCAGAAAGCTAACCCCTGGAATTAGCAGAAGTCAGGAGTTTAACACATCAAAGTCTAAATTGGGTAAGAACAAGAGGTTGAGCAAGAGCAACAGCCATTCGCCAACGAGCTGCAGCAAGAATGACTTTTTCACGACAAGAAGGCCATCATTGCTTCCTGTCATCGACTTTGACATTGACAGAGTAAAAGCTATGGATGTGATTGATAGAGTAGATGATATAAGAAAGCAATGAAGCATTGACAAACTGTTTCTGGAGTTTGCAGGGAGTTTATCTCTATCAAAGTCTTAAGTTCTCGAACATCCGGAGTAACAAGACGTCAGTCATCAAGACAATGCCAATGTGCCGCAGACAATTTTTGCAGACAAAACTTCACTATGTGTGCGCACAAATACAGCGAGGGTGTGGTTAACTTGTATCATTTTACAGCCTGTGGGTTCAATCATAAGTGTAAAGGGGGAAAGGTTTCAACTGGTGTGGAACTTTCTATATGTACAAAGGCCTGTCGATGAGTATTTCTTATAAACTGAGTTATAAATTTGAGCAGTGACTTCTGCACATCTCTGATTGCCTTACTGAAGGGAGTTCTCAAGAGATGGTCTCCTGCTCCTCATCTACTTTAAAAAGGACCCAAAAAAACGCACATGTTTATATGATGTGTTTTAACGTTAATACTTTTGGATTTTCTTTTGAGTAAATGTGTTCATGTATGCCAAGTTTTGAATGTTTAGTTGAATAGACAGGATGATAGTTGACTAACACAATCATTTTTCAGCCATGTGTAACTAAAAAATCGAAGGCAGGATGCCTCACCGGACATAGTACGATGGTCAGAGGTAAAAATGGATTCTGCAACGATGGTTCAAATTAGAGATGTAGATGAGTTGAATCGAGTTGAACAGTATTAGGTTCGAGTTCAGTTCGTTTAAGTTATATTCTGGTTCAAGCTCGGCTCGAGCTCGAATTGAATTTTTATTACAAGGTTCGAGCTTGGCTCGTTTTGGAGTTATCAAGTTCACGAACGGTTCGAGCTCGACTCATTATTAGATTGATTATCATACTTAACGAGCATAATTCATTAAACGAGCTCGGGATCGTTTCGGGCTTATTTTAGAACTCGTTTTAAGGTTCGTATTAGAACTTTTTTTTTTGCTCATTTTAGAGCTCGTTTTAAGGTTCGTTTTTTTGGCTCATGAGCCTACAAACGAATATGTTCGCGAGCTCACAAGCCGAATATCCTTAAGTTCGAGCTCGACTCGATAAAATTGTCGAGCTCGAAATCAAGCTCGAGTTCGGCTTGATAAGATAAACGAATAAATTCGAACGAATTTTTTATCAAATCGAGCTTCGAATAACTCGTTTGACTACATTTATTAAACATTACTAGAAACATCGAAGGCAGGAAGAACATTCTTGTCTCAATTATTATTATTATTATTATTATTATTATTCAATCTAACCCTAAAAATTAGAGAAATAAAAGGAGCGCAAGCTCTAAAAACACAAACGAGGTCTGCCATGGCGTCCTCCTCTGACTCCGACTGGGAGAGGCTTCCTCTCAACCTGCAAGAATCCATCCTCCTCCTCCTCCCCATCTCCACCCTACTCGTCTGCAAGTCCCTCTCCCGTTCCTTCCTCCACACCATCCGTTCCCCCTCCTTCCTCTCCGCCTACTCCCTCCGCCGCTCCCGCCACCTCGACGACCTCATCTTTCTTCTCTTCATCGACGGCATCGGCGCTCGCCGCCCCAGCGCCATTGCCTTCCTGCCCATCCGCGCCTCCTGGATCCACCTCCCCCTCCCAATTTCGCTGTGCCACATCCACACCTCCAGCGGCTGTCTGGTCGTCGCCGAGAAATTTGAAGGTGGGCAATTCGTCTCCGATCTCCTCTGTAGGACAGTCACCCCCATCGCCCCGATGTCGTTTCATTCCTATATCCTCTCACTGGTTGAAGACGAGGCCTCCACGGATTTTAAGATTGTGTCTTCCAGCAAGAACGTTATCGATGGTGGGATTCTTCGACCCTCCTATTGCCAGGTCTATAATTCTGCTTCTCGCCGATGGGAGTCTTCAGGGCAGTTTCCGCATCACTATGCGATGTTAGGCAATGCGATCTTGTTGAATGGTATGCTGTTTGTTCTTGGAAGAGATCCCGATCATCTACTTGCATTCGATCTGAAAACAAGAATGTGGAGCGTGGTAGATGAGGAGCTTCCACTTTCTCTATTGTGCTTTCATTTGTTGGTTTTCGAGGAGAGGTTATTCTTAGTTGGTGGTTTGGATGGAGAAGAATTGACAATCACAAGAATTGAAATTTGGGAGTATGATTTAGTGGAAAAGCAATGGGGGATGTTTTGTTTTATGCCTGATGAAATCTTTCTGCAATTTTGTGGTAACGGTCTTTTTAATTTTGATACAATAGATCAATTGGGGATTGTTTTGTTCTGCAATACCAGAGAGTTCAGCATTATAATGTTTGACATGTCCTCAAAGATTTGGTCACGGGCACCTGACTGTGAACAGCCTAAGAGCAGGAAATCTTGGATTGGGCATGCTTTGGTTCCTTCAGTGCAATTATTGAAATAAGTATATGAAGGTAAGCAAAAGTAGAATGATGTACTTGCTCCATGTTAATATGTCGATCTGAACCTTGTGGGCTAAAGCCTATTTGTTTCTTGATCAATATGAATAGGTTAATCCTTTCTTGTTTCTTTGCAGAATATAATATATCTATGTTAGACAGTTTTGGTTGCTGGACTCTAGATTGATGTTGCAAGAGAGATATCATGCCTTATAAAGTATAGGGAAGGTGAATTGAACAATGTAGGATAGACTTGCAGTTATCTTTTCATGTCTAGGGACATTTTCTTAACTATTCCACTAAGAAGCCACTTTCAATTTGTAAGTTTTTTTTTTGGTGAACAAAAATTTAAACAAACATAGAAAGTGTATCTCTGTGCTCATATACACCAATTTCTCATACACTCCATATGTATTTTCACCATCAAAGTTAATTTTACTGATTTAAGATCTATGTAGCTTCTAAATTATCTATTTTCACATGCTTGAATTCTTCTATATCTAATTGATCCATAAACAAGAGCCCAACCATTTAGGAGTCTTTGCTATATTTGCATTCTTTACATGGCATGTTGTTAGCCATAGTGCTTTAATGACCTGATTGATCAGTAGAGTTAACTCCTTGTTTTTAGGGCATGAGCTATTCGCCTTTAGGTTTGTTAATTGATGATCGCTCATAATGGTACATAAAAAACAACCGTCCTTATGTCTCATGCAACTTGATCAAGATACTGTACCTACCACTTAGATTTGAACAAACATCCATTTTATCTTTATAAATCTTCACTTTTACTAGAACGCTTTATTGTTGCAATTGTGCACTAAGTGATTGGGCTCAATCGTTCAAAATTTGATAGTTGAGCAAAGGATTTAAGATAGACTTGCATATGTATTTGATATATGCATTATGCATGAATTTGGCACATAGAGCTCACGGAGCATATGACTCGACGAGGTCAAGTGTGGGTGATGATTTGGCATGACTAAAGCAACACACTCAATGGCTTGGAGGTTCGATAGAGTTTGGAGAATGTAGCATGCGGCATGTGAGGGTTTGCAAACGAGAAGTATTGAGATGATGTTGGAGTAGCTCATAGAACTTGACTTCATGTGATTAAGTTGGTTGGTTCGGTGTCTCGAGACCTGATGGAGATTTGAGAAGGATATTATGGGGTAACTGAGGGACCTTAGGATGAGAAACATTGTGACAGTGTGTTGATATTTGCTAAAAAAAAAGACGAACTATGTAGGTGAAGCATGAAGGATAATGTGTGGAGCGAGTTGAGGGCTTGGTGTTATATAAGGGACGATTAACCTACCGGAGATGACCTTGGTGACAAAGTCAAGTTGCGAAAGATAAGCTTATGAGTGAGTTGTGAGGGTTGAGAAACTTGTAACCTTGGGAGAAGGTAGTTCTCAACTTAGGCGATTAGAATGATCGTAAGTGAGACTAGTCGACTAGAGGTGTTCCTAGAATCTAGTTGATTGGTAAATGAGTCAACTCACTCAGGCTTGGTGGCTCACAAATAGACGGAGCCTAGACAATTGGGTAGTCAAGTGATTGAGTTTAGTCAACTACTGACTCAACAAGCAAGTGAGAAGTAGTTGCTGATCTGACACATTGAAGTTGTAATTCTCAGATGATCTAGGGTCTATAGGAGATCAACTGACTGATGCTAGAAGTTTGTTGATTGGCTGTTGGCTGATTGAAAGACTATCGCCATAAGAAAAACAGTCAATGACTGAAGGTGGGTCTAGTCGACTAATCGATGACAAAACAAAAAGTGAAGATAAAGTAAAAGTTGAAGATGTTGGAGGCTATAAAAGACAGACTGAGCGAAGTTTTTGGATGTCATTAATTGTATAATATCTCGAGTCTTTCTCTCCTATACTCATGGCCTAGATCTTTTTAGTCTTACTTTATGTAAATCCTATAAGAAGATTGGTGTAAAAGGTTTCTCCACCTCCTAACCGTGGAGTAGAAATAAGGGCTCTAGATCATGTTACACCACTGTGTTAGCGATTAGTGTGTATTGATTTGTTTTTGTTTATATTTTTCCGCTGCATATAATCTATGTCTTAGCAATTTGCTAAGACATTAGCAAGAGTAAAAGATTTTATTCGTAGGTTAATTGATATTCTCCCTCTTTAGTCATTCAACCAATTACCTCATTGGTTCTAACAAGTGGTATTAATTAGAACAAGAGCGCTATTCAAGGACTAAGGAGCATGGTTTACAAAGAGAGCTACAAGTTAAGGAGGAGATTGTTAGATATTAACAAGTGGAATTGTTGTTGAAAGCCAAGAAACGGAGAGGATGGTCTACGAAGTTCCAACATGGCAAAAGAAAATGGTTTTCTGAAAAAAAAGGATGGAAACTTGGTTCAAAATTGTTTTTGGAATGTTCCTTGACATGGAGTGGGGAGGGGGAGAGAGGAAGAGAGGTTTGAAGTCCCAAAAGACAAGAAAGGGGAAGAAATATCAAGGAGAGCAAATGAACATTATAACAAATTGGTGTTTTTGAAGGTAACACTAAGGCTATAGAATCTATTATTTCAGTTTACCTAATTATGTTTTGAGCAAGATTGGGCTAATATAAGGATGCCAAGGAACTTTGCCAAAAAGTTGTTTGCTCATGAGAACCACACAAGAAGAGAAAACTCAAAGACAATGAGAAAATTTGAAGAGGAAGCTGAAGTGATGTAAGAAAATTCTAAAATTTCACAAGATGAAGTTAAAGAAGAGATTTAAAGTCCATTTATTGAGGAAATCAATGAAGACACGACTTCATCGTTGGATAAGTAGAGATTCACCTCGTCAAGGGATGAGAATGAATCCAATTTAGTTAATAGAGGATAAAAATTGGAAGGTAAATCTTCAATCTCTTCCATCCAAATCAAGACTAAAGAGCACATCACTTTTTTGGATGCAATGAGAAGGAACATTATAAAAATAAATGTCCACATGCTAAGGAGGTAGAGAAGGTAAAATCTCCTAAACTTAGTGAATTTCATAATTTTACTAATCTAAATTGTAGGAAGAAAGAAGCAAAGAAGAAAGATACTATCATTTGCTTCACATCCAATGAAAGAGGCCAATACTATACTAAGTGTCCAAATAAGGGGCTGATGAAGAAGAAAAGGTCCAAGAGAGTTGAAGAAAATTGGAAGCTCAAATCAAGAGGAAAGAAATATGCTAAGGCATGCTAGGGAAGCATGATAATTCTAGAGATTTACCAATGAATCCAAGGGTTTGAACATGATTTCTAGGGAAACAAAGGCTAAAGTATGTTAAATCTGGTTTAGAGTACAAACAATCATATAAGGTCAACATACTATCATATACTAGAGTAGCTTATGATTATGGTACAAGGGAACCATTTAAGTCTAAAAATGCTGGTAAGGCATTTTAATCTACAAAGATGCTTAGAGAGGTCATCTCTATTGAATGACTTGTGAAGCCAATTAGGAGTAATAGGTTTTGAATCCCCAAAAATGTACCTTTAGCATTCAAAAGGTAGGGTATATCAATGGGTTTGGGAATGAGTGGAAAGCTAAATCCTAGATTAGTGCATTAGAATAGTTTCATACAGAGAAACATTGGAGTTAATATTTAATTTGCATGAAATTGATACCAATTGTATTTGATGTCAAATAAACTAATGCATGAGTGCAATTCAGTATTTTTTTGACACATAAAATTATAAGGTGTCAAAACAAAACTAGGAGGAAATTAAACTTTTAACTAATTTTGAGAAATGCATCAAACTTTAAAACACTATATAGTTGTAATGAACCTCTTTGTAAAATTTTGAAATTATTAGAGATCTGTGAATACGTTTGTACAATTTAGCAGCAAAATCGTCTGTGACAATGAGAGTCGACTGGTGACTCGTAGATAGACAAATGGAGTTTTGCAAAATGCTCAAAAATAGCACATTCATATAAATTAAGGTTGACTAGTGACTTGTAGATAGTCGATTGGAGTTATTGTGCGGAATGCTTAGAAATAGGACATTCATGATAACTTGGGGTATTCATTTAAATCTATGTGGGGGTTTGGAATACAATTAATGATTAAATTATATGTTTAGTCATTGTTGATGCATTTTTTTTATATATATGTCAAAAAGGGAGTAAAAGGAAGTTGGAATTCTCACCTTTGGGAGAAGAAAAGGTATTTGGAAACCTCATGTGCTCTTTGAAAAATTCCTAACTCTAGGACGAACTTAGGTATAAGGAAAGCTAAATTTTAGGTCCCATTTCATTTATTTATTTTTCTAAAATAGACTGTCAAACTCAAAAAGGATGATTGTTGGTGTAATCATATCCTAAGTGATCAAGCGTGATCATGAGTTTTAGTGTTTTGGCAAGGTTTAAGGTGGATATATGCGTTAAGTTGTGCAGGAACTTGGCAAGAAGGATATGGAGCTCGTGGTGCTTGTGATTTGATGAGTTAAGAGTGTGGATGATGACTTAGTGCGGCCATGACAACATGCTCAAGGGATTGTAGGTTTGATGAAGTTAAGAGAAGGCTGCATGAGTCATTCAAGGAATTGTAGGACGAGAAGGTGGTGTTGGAGTATCTCATGGTGCTTAAATTGACACACTAAGTTGGTTGGCTTGGTAGCTTGAGATCCGTTAATGGGATATCTGATGGACTATAGGATAAGGAGCATCTAGGCTCAATGTTGACAGTAGCCGGAAGGAGGTGAAGTGTGAAGGATGACACATGGAGGGCTTGGTGCATTCTAGGGATGAGAAATCTAGCAAGTTGTAGAAGGTAAGCAAACTCATGAGTGAATTGTGTGAGTTGTAACCTGGAGAGAGGTTCTCAACTTAGGTAAAAATTTGATCATTGGAATGATTGTAGTGAGTGTCTTGTTGATTGGAGGGTGTTTCCATTCGACTAAGGAGTTGATTCAGGCTTTGTGACTCACAAACATAATTTATCTATTTGAAGCCTAGTTGATTAGGTAACTGACAAATTGAACTCAGTCAATTAATGTCAGAATTCATATTGACTAATGACTTAGTGAGAAAGCTAGAAGTAGCGATTGAATTGACACATTGAAGTTATAAGTTTAGAGGGTTATGATTTTGATGCTGATTAACAAGAATACTTATTCCATTGCCTTGTGCATTAGCATTGCATAAATTTCTTCTATTCATCTTTAAACAATTCATCTTCTATATCTCCAAAGAAGTACTTAGTCTCTCTTTAAAATAGGGAAACAAATTAACAAGGAAAATAGAAGGGAAAGGAATTAACTATAAAAAAATAAAAAAATGTAAATTAGAAAAAAAGGAAGGAAAATAAATAAAAATAAATTACAAAAAACTAGAGTTGTCGATCCACATTACGGCTAGGTGAGGCCATCGCAAGGTCGCAAAAGCGTCTGCGAGGTCATAATGGCCTCATGACCTCGTGGAGGCCTCCACAAGTCCACCATGAGGTGTGGCGGCCTCATGATCTTGTGGAGACCTCTACAAGGCCACCACGCTCGTAAGTGCAAGTTGGCTAGCGAAATCATAAATTTTGCCCGTGTTGATCAGCGCTGATTCCATGAAATCATATATTTAATTTTGGATTTGTAAATTGGAGATGAAACATTTATATTTTAGTTTAATGGGCAATAGAGATCATCTTCCGTGGTGATGAGAAGAAAAACTGAAAAAAAAAAGACAAGGGGTCAGAAGAGGAAAACAAAACAGAAATAGAAAAAAGAAATGTGACACAGAAGTAGGGTAAGGAAAGATGGAGAATATATAATGATGAAGCAGAGAGCACAGTAGAAAGGATGAAGAGAAACTATATGGGAGAAGAGAGTACAGAATGATGAAGAGGACAGATTAGGGATTAGAAGAGTAGAGCAGGGTAGCAAAAGAACTTTTATGGCAGCCCGGTGCATGAAAGCTCCCGCCATGCGGGGTCCCGGGAAAGGATCCATTGTACGCAGCCTTACCCTGCTTGTTGCAAGAGGTTGTTTCCAGGATTCGAACCCGTGACCTTTTGGTCACATGGCAACAATTTTACCGTTGCGCCAAGGCTCCCCTTATGTGGACTTTTATTCTCTTTTATTGATTTAAATTCTTTCACATCTGAACACACTTACAGCACTCCATCCAGCATAACCAACTAGTCAACATACACATTTATCAATGCGAACTAAGTCATATCTAGTTCTTAGCCAAGTGTAACAGCAAACCTAATCTACCTCAAAGATCAAGTACAAATTCCAGTACTTGTTAATGATGACGTTTAACTCCAGATTTGTCACTTCAAAAACATCTAATTGGACATGCAAATACTAATAGTGTTTATTACATGGAAGGAGGGTTAGATAATTGATGGTAGATGAACCATGATCTAGTTCGATACAATCCACTTTGCAATACTTATATGATTTATACAGAGTGGAAAAAAAGGAGTCTAGAGACTGGAGGAGAGGAGACTGACGGATTCAATTGCTATTGTACTATGTTCAACAAATTCACACACTTATAAAATGGAATGAATTATGGGCAAGTATTCTTCCTCTACACTGGTCTTGTATGGGCTTCACAGGTTCTCAGAGATTCAGCTGGAATGTTGTGGTTCAATATTGCAGGATTTTTAATTTGACGAAGATTTCCTTTTTGTCTCTTGGAAATTGACTCTATGGCATACTCTCCCTGAATATTTGTCAGCTGCACTAACAAGACTTAGGTTTTTTGGAGCCTGTTCACATTTTGCTGCAACATTATGCTGCCTCAGTCGCCATTATAATTCAGGGGCACAGTTGAGTATTTCATAGCTTATTGTTTTAAGTATATCAATTTTCTGTAATCAGAATATGTATTATAGTCAACAATAAGAGCAGGTACCTGGTGGGAATAGATTATTTTTATACTTGACTAGGAGTTGCATGAGAAAATTCGTTTTTATTGTGATTGGTTCGTAATATACACCATTGCTCCAATTCGTTGACTAACCTAGGAAGTTCAGTCTCCCCGGTAGCAACAAATTCATGTTCCATTATTCTATTTACATGAACTCATTGTTTAATGTTCTAGGAAATCATAAGCTGATCCTTGATAATACTCCTCATCTTTGAAATTGCATACCATGCTCAACATGATTCTTATGTGTGTGCTTCTTGGGCATTTTCTCAGAATGCACATGTGACTCGATTATGGTCGATAAAATTTAGGTAATTGCTTATCGTGTATTACTTGTGTAATGGATTTTGATGTCTTGGTGTAGAAGTCATTGGTTTTGTTGGTTTTTCTGACCACCTCACTCTTGATTGCAGAACCCTAACCTGATGTTGCTGTTTGTGTATTCCTTCATGGAGGTATGAAGGTGCTCGAGGTCATCCAGTGCTATTTTGTTTTGTTTCCATGAAGAACTCAAAACTGAGATTCTCAATCATCTGATATTTGGCTTAAAGATATCGAAAGCCCCTTTCAGTTTTATGTCCCACCTTGTATATGAAGCGATTGCTTGGTGTTGGGATATGGAAGCATATTTTGTTAAGTATTCTGACAAAAATAAACAAAAGTTATTGTCGATATAAATTATGCTCTTTTTCTTTTTGCAGCTACTCGTATCCTTGTCTATGACCATTTATAGTAAAACAGTTATAGTTATATCATATGGATTGATAATTAACAACACAAATTCTCATTATTTGGATCTCCACTCAAAAAAAAAATCACGTAGAAGACTTGAGAGATGCCTTTTAGATATGCTACGACTGTTAATAATCTAAAGGTGTAAATCTCAACAGATCTACTCAGATAATTTGAGCTAATACTGAAAAGGTCTTGTTTTATGTTACAGTTGAATGTTAAGACTCATGGTTGACAATTTTTCTTTTAATATTAGCCATTTGAATAACAAATTTTTTCAAGATGGTGTGGAGAGTTTAGAAGAAAACTAAGTGGGAGGTAGAGTTTTTCTTCTGGCTTTGTCGGAGAAGATAGAGAGCGAGAAGAAACCAAAGGCCAAGGAGAAGCGACTGAGGTAGTGTTAAATCCATATGCATTTTCATTTAAGCCTACAAGAACCCAAATGCTTTTTATATAATTAAGTTTTTTTTTATAAGTAAAATGTATATACGAAAGTAAGTATAGAGTACAAAATCCGATAATTAGTAGCGTCTAATGATGTAACATCAAATCAAAAAAATACTCTCAATAAACATGAATTTGTGTTTTTTTAAAAAATTTTCTCACTCTCTAATTGTCCATCATCAAAAATACAATTATTCCTAGTACTCCATACAAAGTATATCAAAGTCGACATCGCAAGGGGTCTGGCTTTAGTCAAGAAACTGTTGGAGTAATCCCAATGGTCCGTGCGACCATGTATTTTGGTGTTGGGCAAAGGGTTTAAGTTAGATTCACCCTTGTATTTGATATGTATATTTGAGTTGTGCAGGACTGCAGGATACACATGTGACTCAAGTTAATGATTCGGGTCCGGTGAAGGATGACATTGGGGACGAGCCGCGGGCTTGTATGCATTCGAGAGACCGTGGGCAAGGTAGCAAGGACAAGGGCCAAGGGAAGTGACTTCGAGGCATACGCGAAGGATGACATTGGGGACGAGTCGCGGGCTTGGATGCATTCGAGGGACGAGAGCCAAAGGAAATAGGCTTGAATGCAAGAGGCCAAGGCTGCAAAATAGCGTCAAGTGAGTCATAAGGGTGGGGGTTCGAGTGCTGAGAGATTGTACTCGGGGTAAAATCTTAAGTTTAGGGTTCACTGTAGCAGTTACTGTAGTAGTCAGCTGCTGTTTTCAGCAGTCGACTGGTGTAATCGACTGGTGCAGTCGAATGGCAGCGAACATAATGTTTTTGTTTGCTCGGTTTGTGTGGAGCAGTCGACTGTTATTGAGCCGTTGGGATATAACGGTTGAATTTCCACAGAGGGCAGTTGACTGCTAGTTTTAGCAGTCGACTGGTAGGCGGAGTTTTCAACTCGCGGCCTATATAACCAAGGCTTGGAAGCTTGGTTATCCCTGACGAAATTAGTGGTGGTAAACCCTAATTAGTAGTCTACTAGTCTCAAGAGTCTTGGTTGGTGTTGTGGTGAGGTTTCTCCACCCATAAGGAGCGACTTGAGATAGCCGGAGTTTGCCGGGGGCTAATCCACCGACGGATAGGGATCGCCCACCTTACGGATAGCCGCGGAGTAGGAGCAAGATATATCCGAACCACGTTACATCGACATGTTAATTGGTTTGCTTGTCTTTATTAGTCTTTGCATTTCTTTTAGTGTTTAGCTTTCATATTTATTTTGTTTGTATTTCGCTGCGCAAGCTAACATCATAGTAAGAAGCGAGTATTTGGGGATGCCGTCTATCCAACCCCCCTTCAAGCCGACTACCGATCCCCTACAGAAACGACCTCCTATGAAGAAATGCTTGAAGACATGTAGCATTCACCAGTAGGTAGACATCCCTTATCTCATATGTAGTCACTCTTGGATCCTCTACCATAAGACCACTACAAGAGGACACCCAAAGAACAAGTACTCCTACGTCTCCATCTCTCGCCTACAAAAGGTACAACACTGATTCTCCAAATAGTTTGGTCTATCTCTAGTGGAAAGTTACTTCTAAGCTAGTATCTAAAGCGTAACTGCATGGCTAGACTGAATGTAGGGCTTCTACACTGTCCACACTCAGAACTTCTTAGGACTGGGGTATCTAAAGAAGTCATAAGCCCTAGCCACACCTCTATCCTGCTCAAACCAATCTGTCGGCCTATGCATAGCCCCTGTCAACGACCCAATAGTCGTAAGGATAAGGTCACAGATCTGCAACAGCTACTAGATTAGCGGGGAATCCAAGTACACCACCTCCCAAGTCTATATGTCTACCCGCCTCAAGTAGGTATGATGCACCCACTTGATATAAAGAACATCCTCCTTTGCCTGTATTCGCCATAGTACCTTTGCCAATAAGGCAAGGTTCCAAACTTCAAATCACGAAATCTCAGTTCTCCTTCTTCTTTGGGCCTATATATATCCACCCAAGACGCCAGAGAATATTTGGATGTCCACATAAAAGAATTGCAGATGATGTAAATGCGGTCAATAATTCCAAGGAGAATAGGTAATATAGAGAGCCAAAAGTTGAAGCACTGAAGTGATGAGTTGTGCCTTTCCCTCATAAGAAAGTGTCTTCTTTGGTTAGCAGTTAATTTGTCTGCTAAGGAATCAAGGAGTGAGTTGTAATCTGAAATCTGTATACGCTCAATAGCAAGTGGTATCCCCAAATATTGAAAGGGAATAATTCCCTCCTGGAAGACTGTAAGAGAAAGAAGTCGCAGCCACATTGAGTCATCTACTCCAACTAGATAAATGTTCAACTTCCGGTTATTAACCTTGATCCGGTGGTAAGGACGGGGGATCCTCGTCAGCGGGGGGTCAATGGCACGTGGAGGTGAGGGGGCAACACGGTCAGTCCGGAGATCGGCCGACCGGACATAGCAGGCCTACCGACAGGGCCCTGCAGCCCGATCGGCCGGGAATTCTCCGAGCTGAATGGAGGACAACCTGACTAGGGGTCGGGTTTCCGATGCTCAAGATGAAGATGTTTCAAGGGTCAAGAGGGCTCATCGTTCGGCTGACGCGCAAGGCAACACGGGCAGGAGCAGTCTCAGCCGAGCATATGACCAATGCAGGAGTAATATGCTTACCGAGCGGCCTATACGCTCAGCCCTGGAACAGACAGGACCCGCAAGAGGACAAAGGAGACAAGACAGCATCATCCTCGAGGCACCTGCCGCCGACAAACAGCAGAGTTGGCTGCTGAGCCGTACACAGAATCGTAAGGTGGAAGCTTCCACCGTCACATCCGGGATATGCTCGGACGATTGCGTAATGGCGCTAGAGGCACTTTTCTGACACAGGATTGTTAAGGTATGTTTGGGGAAGCGTGCACGCATTGGGAAACGTGCCCGCGCTTCCCCAGGGTCCTATATAAAGACCCCAGACGTCGACGAAGGTATGCGCAACTATTTACTATAGCCTCGTTACTCTGCCTCGTTCGTTGCCTGACTTGAGTATCGGAGGGTCGTCGCCGGGAATCCCTCCCGGCTCGGCTTCTTTGCAGGATCGTCGGAGAACCACATCATCAGTCGGAGACAGCGGAGCGTGCCACGTCTCCCGCGTCCGTCTGCTCAACGCTCGGACAGTATCAAACTTGAAGCCCTAGAGTCGCCCCAAATATATGTAATTAAAAAGATAATGTCCTACTAATACCCAATCCTCCAACTGAACAATAATAAGTCATCTGCATACCTCAAATGCACCAATCTGAGATGGTCACACCAAGGATGGAATTTGAAATCTAATCTATCAATGCGCTGTTGTATCTATCGCCCAAGGATTATTAGTGTAATATGCTCTTAAGCACATATTTTTGATGTTTGAGCATAAGACAAGTAAATTCCGGAGGTGTGACCTCTGGGCAGAGGAGTTTAAGTGATTTGAGAGTCTACAAGTGACCTATATTTTGAACTTTTGGATAGGCTTGACTAAGGTAAGGACTTAGGCTTAGAGTTGGTCATAGTGAGCAATCTAGTTGACTCAAGGTTTGATAGTTGAATCGACTATGCAGTCAACTTAGGTTAGTTTGTCAGTAAACAAAATATTGTTTTTTCATGAATTAGTCGATTAGACAATCAATTAGGGCAAACTCATTTAATTAGTGTAACAATGTAGCCCACTGCTGACATAGTAGAAAAGTTGAAAGAAAATTGTTGACCTAATAGATATTGGTAGGAGTTGTCAGATGATCTATGAGCTATATTAAATGAGTGGATTCAAATGTCCATTAAGAAATCAGGTAGTTGACTTACAAATCCATTGGCAGACAAAGATTTGAGTAATCACAAAAATAGACAATTGGGTAAGTAAAGAGTTGACTAATTGATCACAAAACAATAAGTAAGTATTCAGAATAAGAAAGTTATAAGAAGGGAAACAAAGGGACTTTCGGCAGCAACAATAAACAATTGACAGAGTGAAATGGAAGAAAGCATAGTCAAAAGAAGAGTTTTAATCTTGTATTATTTCTTTGTTGTTTTACTTTTTTACCTTCTTTTATTTTTTATCTTATTGTAAGCAAGGTTGTAAAAGTATATTAAATGATGGGATGAGCTTCCTAAACAATGAGGTTTAGGAATGATAAATGATGGGATGAGCTTCCTAAATGGTAAGCAAGCTCATCCCACCTTTAGAAGACCCAAAGAAGAGTTTTATCTTATTGTAAGCAAGGTTATGGTGTAATGATAAATGATGGGATGGGCTTCCTAAACAATGAGGTTTCAAATTTCATCTAAGGCATATTATACTTGGAAAGTTCGAATTACTTATGACATTGGGTCGCCCGTCAAAACTCATCTACTCTTCTCGATTTATTCATAAAAGTTGGATAGCTAGATTACCAAAAAATAATAATTATGACTTATCTAATTTTCTTGGTCACTTAACTAACATTTGTAGTTTAACCTTTGCCATTCCCCCTCCTCAAGAAACCATTTTTAGTGTAGTGAATCTACTCTTAGTTACCATTAGTGAATGATAGAGGGGTATGTGGACACTACTTCTAAAAAAACAGTAGGGATAAACATTGGAACTACTCAGTATATTTCGACGACATTTATAAAAGTGGGAGGGCAAAACAATAATATAAGTTCGGGATAAAAAACGAAATTTCTATTAACGATAATTGTGTATTATATCGCACATAGATGGTTTTACAAGTTTTCCCAGCAGTTTATTAAAAGATGCATTCCAAATGTTTAATATTACTTTGCCCCCAACAAACAATAATCAGATGATTCAACCTTTATTTCCAATCCATGGTGGTGATAAAATTCTCCGAACCTGTTTCCGAAAGACAATGCAGAGCGCAGAACCAAGTATTGGCCATGTCCTGACTACGGATATGTACACCAGCAACCATATCGACATCTGCTGCTTTAGCAGGAGTTTATTCACAGAGTTGTTCAGAGAAGCAGCCACTTCGTGAATAACTTTATCATCGTTCTTGTTCTCGAGTTCTTGTCCTGACGAAACAACAACTTGCTGAACATCTTCAGCATCCACATTTTTGCGCTGATCTATATTCACAATCTCGATATCCTCAGATTTCGTGTTTTGATTTATTTGACTATCAAGTAACTCCTCTTTATGATCGTTCTGTGCCTCATATTTCTTACTTGTAGCTACATTTCCATCTTCCTTGATGTTTATGAATGGGCCTTTGTCAATTGATGGCTCATGATACAAATGTAATCCCTGTGTTGGTGCCTGCACTATGCAGTAAGTTTGATGTCAGAACATTGAAGCATGTATTAATCATGATAAATAAGGTCACGAATTCATTATTGAGTAGTATAGAAGAGCATGTCACTGCACCTTTTTCTTTTGATGCATGTATGGACTAGATTGAACAACGTTAAGGAACTCACGAACAGCTTCAACCCACCTGCAATTTAAACACCATGTCGTTGACGCAAGTCTTATGAAAATCTACATATGTGCTAGCTCAAGAGCCATCTGTTCATACAATTTATCAATACTCTAATCAGGAAAATATTTCTTTTAGCGGCAATAGTCATTACCCATCCAAAATTTAAACAAAATGAAGTTCCATACACATACCTTAAAACCAAAGATGAAAAAAGAAAGAAAGAAAAGGAAAACAGAGCAGTACCACAAACTTTGTGCTGTTAGTCCTCTAAAATATGCAAGGTGTCCACCATGAGCAGTAGTAGCCAAAACAACGTTCACATTTGCCCTACACAACGGGCTAAGCCATGAGCAGAAGAATTCAGGAGAAACATACTCTCAATCTCACTGGAGTCAATTGTTTGCGCTTATACCTGCATTCATCCCAGGGAATTGCTTCCCTTGTGCATAGTGGATCGTCCAATGCGCTGATGCATAAAAGTGGTACGGCAACCTTTCCAATAAAGTTTACACTGCTACAGCAGCGATAGAATGTATCCACAGTCTGAGAACATAAATGCATCTCAGTAACTAATGGAACACAATCCAAGTAATACAGTGAGAAGAAACTACCTCAAACTTCCCAACAACCCGAGTGGCATGATTGTCAAATTCCCGGACCAAGCATGACTAGTAAGAGCAAGAGTATAGAATGCAAATTTAGGTAGTATAACAAAGAATACAGAATATTAGTACAATATATTAGGAAAAAAATAGCAAACTGATAAAATACATAAATTAGCCAAATATTAAAAAAAAAATGTTAAAATTTCCCATGTGAATGAAGATTATAGTGTCTTTTATTTATCCATTGATAGTTTAAATTTGTCTCCTAAATATGCAGGCTAAGAAGCTGCTCATCCTAAGTCAAAATCATCATCAAGATATGTTCATTCTAACTATCTGGGGTCAGCTACAGTGAAATTCATCATTCCATTGCCATTGAGTTCAATGCAAAGCAAAGTCACTTATGATCTGTTTATTTGGGAGAGCGGAAAGGAAAACTAAGAAAATTTTTCATTGTTTATTTCATTAAAATTTTAAGCAGAAAGGAAAACTTAATCAATCAGCGGATGATTTTGAATCCAAAATCGGTCACAACCAAATCAGGCAGAAAGCAGTGGATGGAAAATACAATGATACAAATACTCTTTCTTCACTCACAAAATTACACACAAATACCCTTTCTTCACCGCCAAGTTGAGTGAATTATGGGTTCTTCTTTGTTGGCACAAATCATAGAAAAGCAAATGATCTAGTCATGCCCGAGAGGAAATTCATCAAATCTTAAACAATTGTTGGAGCGAATTAAGCTTTAAGGAGAGTGACCACATACTTATCATTTGTTGCTATAAGTTCACCAACCCACCAGCTAAATTGTCCAGCAAAACCATAGTGCACAGTGTCACACTTCTATCACCCATGTACATACTAATCCAAATTTTACCTAACCAATTAAAATCCACTGGAACAAATAGCTAGTTTCTTGTCCATAAGAATTCTCATTAATTTTTTCATTAAAATAGAGGGATGCAGGCTAGTATATTGCTTCATATTCTCGTAGTCTTACCAATTTCACAACGTAATTCCACTGATGTTGAGTCGCTAAACAAAATTCTGTATTCATCAATAGGATACAGCACCTAAGATTCTTTCTTCTTTTTCTTTGCAGAAGAAGTTACAAGATGATTGATTTTATTGTTGTTTGTCTGTGAATTCAATACCAAACACACTTGAAGTTTGACACATGTTTGCTTATATCTGTATTGATACTTTGCTTGTGTAGGAACGGGCAATGTTGTTCGTAGGCTTAATGAAAAAGGATTGATGATTGTGAGGCCAGACCATGTGAGAAAAATGTGAAACCTTATAAGCATTGATGTTGATATGTCCACTATAGGCCAGGTTGTCTTACCAACAGAGATCCACATAGTCAATTAGAATAGGTAGTTAGGACATAAGGTTGTAGTATGGTTTGATTAAGAAAACACATAAGAAGTTTCCTGGAAATATCTTATTCTCCTAGCTAACATCTGTGTTATTTCTTTTCTTTTGTTGTCTATTTACTTAACAGCCAAGTATGCAGTCATTAAATTTATGTTCAGGAAGAATGATGCTGGAGAATTGGTTTGTAAATCCAATACTCACTAATTCACAAAGGTTAACTTTCTATTAAGATGGTTTAACATAATCAGTGTGTACCTGTCTGATGCCTTCCCAGTTTGCCAGCCTAGTTAAGACATGCTCATGTCTGCATCATATTGGAAGAATGAAATATGTATTGATAATTAATTTAATGTAATAAAAAGTTGATAAAACACTAAGCACTTAGGTTAAATGTCAATGGATCTGCATATTGACTAAATTCATTTACTACAAGGATTTCAGAACATACAATTTGGCATAATCCTTGAGACCAATTGTTAGGGCTCTGTTATAAAATTGTTGAATTGGCTTTCTATTAAGAAATCTGTCACAAACCTACAAAATTCACAAAATACCATATATATCAACAAGATGAAACCTAAAGTTAGTACTACAAAAAGGTTCAAGTTGGGTTACATGATTATCAACAAAAAAATATGGTACATGGAATGTATTTATTAAGGGAAGAGAAATGTGCCTATTAGTCAAACCATATTAATCCTTTGTATCAAAAGAAGGTTCAGCAAGAAACAATTTGGAAGATTTTTTTTTTTTTTTGATAATTGAGGTATCCAACCCTTATGATCCAACTAATCATGGAGGTAACCGACTCATCCCATGGAAGTTTTCCACCAATCATTAGCATAAATCGGAAAATGCAAATGGATTCTAGCGGATGACCCAGCATCACAAGTTTTTCAAATTGTGTAATGTGCCGTGGGTGATATTCGTTGCCCAGGGAATCCATCCCACCTCTTACAAGTTGGAAGAATGATACTCGTGAAAGTGTCTTTAATTTTCTTATTACTACAAAATAAACATATACAAACAGAATAATTGCAAAATCAAATGACACAGAAGTATAAATTTTGTCTAGAAAAATTTTCTCCATCAAGTCTGTACATAAATAGAAAAAACAAAATAGTTATTTTCTTACCAACAAACATAATTAAAACCTTGCAAAATTAGGAGAGAAATCACCTTTTGGTAGACACAAGAAACTTTTTTCAGGGTTGGAAACAAAGAAAGGGCATTTGCTTTAGAAACTTCCAAGCAAATTAAAAATTAAATCATCCAAAAGATAAATACAATTGAAAGGATGATTGGCGGCCGAAGTTATTTATAGGGCCTTCAAATTGTTATATGCATTGTTCTAGTTATCAAGTCATTGGAGTCAAATGTGTTGTGAGTTTAGTTTCGCTTTGGATACTTTAATCATAGCTTATTATGTCAAGTTCTATACATATGATGCAATAGTTTTCTTTTAACAAATACATATACAATATTTCATCTATCTCAACTTTAGTATCAGAGAGATTGTGTGTTAGACTGTTAGGTAAGGGTTTCTCCCTTCCTCAATCCCCTTTAGGAGGAGACTATGAGTTTGAAATGAAGGGGTAGCCTTCTCTACCTCCATCGTCAACAAAATCCGAATTCCTTCCTATGTCTCCCTTTCCTCAACCAAGCTAAAAGGTCCAGTTAGTCATCCTTGTATGCAATGTACTTGCTCCTGTCTCTATTAGAAACCCAAAATCCACTACTACTGTGCAAGAGCCGAACCAGGATATTCACTGGGTTACACTTGCTGCAAGACCTGACGTCGCACAATAATAGCTCCTTGCCAGAACCATGTCCTCGCTCGATTATAAGAGCAGTGTCCACACTCATGGTATTTTTGCTCAGCTCCTTCGACCGCATCCCCTCCACTCTCATCTTTCAATGTCAAAGGTAAAAAGATCAGCAACCTATTCCCTTAAAAGAAGATCCCCGAATGTTTCTTTAGTTGTGTATCCTTTCCTTGTCCTTTGTGCTCCATCTCCTCATTTTGTCTCGCTGTTGTATGCAACAAAAGCATGGTTGTCTACATCTCATGCACCAACAGTTTTTATTTCCTCATCTACATCATACAAGATGAAGCATGCATGGGACAGTCAATCCAAACCCAACAAGTTCTTTTAAAAAGAAAAATAAGTAACAAAATGACATATGAGGAAAAGAAGTCGGTGACAATAAATAAAAAAGGAAGGCATAATAAGAAAAGGATGAAACAATCATTAAATTCATTAAAAGAAAAAGTAGTATAAAATCCATTAAATGGGGAGAAAGATTGTTGGTATAATCATGTTAAAGGTTGAGCTCGACCAGCTTGTTTATATTCAAACTTATGCAAAGTTGTTGCTTTCTTACAAGTGTTTTTTCATAGAAAAGTTTTTGTATGAGGTTTCTCCACATTTTGAAGGAGAACAATTTTAGTGGGATTTTGAGAAGTGACTCACCTAACAAGCGTGAAATAAAACCAAGATCCAAACCACATTAACAAATTTTTATTTATGTTATATTTCCATTGTATATCTCTAACTTTATGTAAGCCTTGTATTTTATATAAGAGTAGTTCATTGTTTTTATTTTAAGATTTTTGACTATTCACACCTTCTAGTTGCGCCACTGATCCTACAAGATTTAGGGAGAACAAAAAAAATGAAAATTTAAAGAATTTATTATTCACAATTTTTCAGTTTTGTAATTCCTTTTTATCGCATGCTAGGACCACTAACTCTAACTCTTTACTCATCATCCATTTATTTTTTCCTTGTTTCGTGTGCATGATTGAACATTGGGTAGTTAGTATTGTTGGTTTTAATATCATTTTCTCTCAAAGTAAAATATGATTAACAACTCAATTTCCTCTGACATTTCACTCTTGAGTAAATGATTAGTATTTGACTCACTTATATTTGCAAACCCTTATCTTAGTTGTTTGCAATTTTGACAAAAATAGTTATTGTTCGTAGTTTCCGACCTCTCCTCTCCTGGATAAAATAGTTGGCAACTTAGTCACCTTCTAACATTTATACACCTCAAGGTAGATGATTGGAATCCTAATCTCACTTATAGTTTCATTTTATATCAATTTCTTCATAGGTTGCTGCTTTCAAAGTATCGGTTATCTTTCTTCTCTTTTAGTATCCTCTTTCTATCAAGTAGTTGCCAAATTTTACTGGGATCTTTTTAACATGCTCATCTGTTGGAGTAATATTAAATTTTACTGAATTTCTTCAAATATTAACTTATAATCTCAAGAGTAGAAATTGGAGCCCTAATTTATTTAATTCACTTTGCAATCTCTTTCAAAATCTAATTAAACCCGAGAGGAAGTAGAGAAAAAGGATCCAGTCCTCATAAAATATCATTAACTTCAATATAGCCTTCAATTCAAAGCATCACATCTTGAAGACTCAATTTGCTCTAGTATTGTTTCTTTGGCTTTATCATTGTCAAATGTCTTTGTTATTTTTTTTTTTTTTTTGTGAAATAACTTTTTGGAGTTATTGTATTGCCAGTTCAGTCCCACATTGGGTATTTTAAACACACACATGCATGCAATGATAATTTTAACAAGAAGACAATGTTTCATCTATTCAAAAAGTACTTTGGAATAATGCTCTACTAAATAAGATTCTATGGAATATTCAATCCAAGACGGATTCGCTATGGGTAAGTTGGGTTCATCGACATTACATCAAGGGAGTTAACCTTTGTCATGGAAGGTCCTTTGATCAAGCGGTTGGTGGACATTAGAGATCAAATAGTTCAGAGGCTCCACGAGCAAAGGACAACAAATATGGCACTGCTGGAGTGGTTTGCTGGGAAAAAAAGTGGGACTACCAATGCTTATGAGTTTTTCAAGCCGAGGGGGCCTGTGGCAGCTTGGACATCGGCGGTTTGGAGGTCAAAACTCATGCCAAAGCATCAGTTTTTTGTGTGGCTGCTTGCACATGGGAAGCTACGGACATATGAGCCGAATAAGATTTGTGTTCTATGTCGGCTGCAAGATGAATCAAATGCGTACATCTTCTTTGAATGCCCTATCACTTGGGCTCTATGGGACAAGGTAAAGAGATTGATAGACATCATATATGAGATCCGAACAATTGAAGAGTTATTCCAGATTTTCAGCTAGCACTACAAAAGCGGAAGCCGCATCATGAAAGCAAGGCACCTTGCTGTTTCAAGCATGATTTATGTATTGTGGGAAGCTCGTAATATATATCGTTTTGAGGATCTTGTTTCCAATGTTGATAGGATGTTCCACAAACTATAGATACATGTGTATCGACTTGTGGATTTCTAGTGATCATGATTGTATGCTCTTGATTGTAGGCTCTTAGTGGTACTCTCTTGAGACATTTATAAAACATTTACCTTCCCCCAAAAAAAAGTACTACTAAAACTGTAATATTCCTGCAAGATATCGTGACATCAATGCAATTTGCATCCATCTGTTAAACCTCAATAACTATGCTTATGTATCAAAAAGTTGAATTTCAACACAAATCCACAAGCTTGGAAGCCAGAACTTGTAAACAAAAAATACAGAAGGTACAAAAAAAGAGACTAATTTTGACTATCTCCAAGAAGAAACAAAAATAGAAAGAAAAAAACGAGAAGAAAGTCTTAGAAAAAAACAATTATCTCATGAGTTTAAAAGGATATATTGCAATTTAAATTGGCCAAACCTATAGCAGTCAATTAAGCTATTCGAAACACAAACCTGAGAAACATATAGAATAATATTCCTAAGAAATAATAATTTTTTTTACCAATGTTAAACTGACCACTAAATCCCATGGAGAACAAATAGATACAGCACCAACAATAGGTGTGCTCCCTTCATCTTCTCCAAGATACTTCACCTAAACATGTAACATAGGAAAATTGTAAAATAAGAAAACACATTGCATGAAAAAAAAAACAAGTTGAAGTGATTGCTTGAAGAAATTGATAACTGAGGGAATTGAAAAAGGGATATATTTTCCAATAGAACACAGAATAACATCTAGTGGAACTGTGGTAGAGCATCTATCTAGTTGACTAAAATGTAAGTGCATCACAATCTGAGATGAATTGTCAGTGTAACAGAATATGATGGGTCCAAAATATTGTATAAAAAGATGATATTCAGATGTATAATAATTTATGCTTTGATTCATGCTCCAGAATAGCAATTCAAAAATTCAAAGTTGCCCATTGGGCCCACTGAATCATAGCTGACTATGATGCATTCTACTGGAGACTATTGGTGCTCCTAGTCGGAAAAAAAAAACAAAAAAAATAGAACTGCCCTATGCTTACCTACATATACCAAATTAGACTGTCCTATGCTTACATAGCATATATATCAAATTAGAACCATGAAATTAGATCAATCAACTTGCTCAATATGTTTCCATAAGAACTATAATAATAATAATAACAATAATAACTTGCTCAATATGTAAATAAAAATAGTTATAAGCTTATGATTAAAATTGGTATTCTTGAATATCTTTGGTTTTATCAAGAATATTAATATATAAATTAGTCCAGATTGAACTTTTCAGAAATGTGTTAGTGAAGCAACTTTAACATGGTGTAGATTTAAGGTTCAAATCCTAACTGTGTTAAAATGATACATTATCTTATCAATTCATGTTATTGGGTTTGGGTCAATCAATTGTACACCTGCAGATAGATACATACATACATGAAGGGGAGTATTAAGAAAATCGACCTCAAAAGGTTTTAATCATAAAATTTTTCATTTGATCTCAAGTGATATTTAAATTTTAGACAACCATATGAAAGTAACCTTGGCCACGAGAGTCTAAACTAGACTCCAATATTAGATGTTATAGAAGATTTAGGAGAAGTGTACTCAAAACTCAAAAGTAATAAAATGGTTTTGCATGCTAATAATGTGTTTTGCACATTAAATGATCTGTAAGCCTTTGAATCTAGAACATAGTAAAGTCCAAGATGGCAACATTTATCCTCTAGAATACAAGCTTATTCATGCATTATGAAGCAACAGTCAAAAGAAGATAATCACGCATAATATATGTACTTGAATCAAATCAAATGTCATTTTGCAGACATCACGACAGAATCTCCAACAATAAACAATGAGTTGTATGCTGACCAGAATGTTAGCACCAACACTTGTCCCAACAGCAAAAAGATTAGCTTTCGGATATTTTTGATGAAGATAATTGACAACTTCTCGGATGTCTTCAGTCCATCCAGCATTGTAAAAGCAATCAGACTGTCAAATATCAAGAAAAATGCTTCTATCATAATCACCTAAAATGGATCTCTATCAAGTTTGCTGAGCAATTTCAAGTATCTATGCTGGCATTAGGCTCTCAGAGCTTGGACTCTGAGCAAGCACTTCAAAATGATCATCTGACAGATGGACAAAATGAAATATTCTAATGTGGAAAAGGCACTTAAAAAAGACAAGACGGAAACTAAATGCGTATAGATCAGCAACAATAGCAACATGCCTAATAAACACATGAGCATCCAATATAAGATACAAAGGATAAATACCATGCAAGATGTAGATTGCCATGTATATGATTTCAGTTCAGGAGATAGTGACCAACTTAGATATAGGAATATGCCCCTGACATTTCTAAAATAAATTTGTAGAAAAGGGTGAAGCCAGTGATCTAAACTTTGACAATGTGCATCCCCCACTCCATTATGAAGAGGTTGTTTACGTGACTAAAAATCCCTTTTACTACAGTCTGTGAAAAGCTGCTAATGATGTTAAGGTTAGCACCTGATTCAATAAAATGTAGCCACTGAAAGATCATCACATATGGAAAGATGTTGAAACATCAAGTAGGAAAAAAAGTGACGCATTTAAAATGTACCAAGTCAAGTGGTGGAGAAGGCATATTTTTGTAAACTGATTAGTATTTGTTATATTTATGGAGATCTTACAATAGTTTCCTAGTGAAGACAAGGAAGAAGGCATATGTAGCACTAAAATTGAACCCTCATAACTAGGGTCACTTTTAAAGTCTCCAATCAAACAAAGTTGAAACAAATTAAAATATTCTAGCAAAAAAAATCATATAACTAAAAGGACTCGACCAAAATTGAAATAATTTCCTAATCTTTTGATAGGATAATTATCAAATCAAAAAATACTTTAATTAACTTATTTTCCTAAAGGATCTTGAAATATAAAGTTTCAAAAATCAAAAGGAATTAAAATTCTCAATTTACATTATTATCCCAGCCAAGAAGAACTAAACTTAAAGTTGTCAGCATCTTTCTTGGGTCATCATTTCTAAGATACCGAACAATTGTTTCACCAACTTTATTTAACACGGTCTATTTATTATTTTGGTTTTCCCTTCCGATGAGTGAGGTACAGGTATATCTTTTTTCTCCTTTTGGTTCTTGAAAGCCAAACATAGTTTCATTCACATCTTCCTCCTTTTCAATTACTTTTCCAATGAATAAAAAAAATGTTACAACTGATAACGGGCAAGAACCCAAAGTAGTCATAGGGTGTGGAAATGATAATGCAAAATATGAGAATACTAGGACCAAAACTAAAGGAGTGTGACCTACGACAAAATCAGCATTCAAAGACAAAGGCTCAAATGTTTCCTAGTAAATTAGCAAGCTCTCTAATTTAAAAATTGAACTACTATTTAGATAATTGATAAGTGACTAGATTTGAAATTATATTAATCAAAACTTTTTCAATAGATAGGATCCTAACCCCTTTTATAGATTAATAACACGGCTTATTCTTATGAAATAACAGACTTTTTCTAGTGTGCTTTGTTCGATCATGTTTTACTCAATTGTAACTATGTTAATCGCAGAGTTATTATGACAAAAAAGTCTCATGGGTCATCACACTTGAGCTTCAAGTCCTCTAAGATAATCTTTAACCAAAATAGTTCACACATGCCTTGAGTCATTGCTTGGAATTCAACCTCTGCACTAGATCGCGCTACCATATATTGTTTCTTGTTCCTCCATGTCACAAGATTACCACCAAGAAAGGTGCACATCTGGTGGTTGACCTCCTATCAACTATTAACCCAACATAATCAACATTCATATATGCCTCTTGCACCAAACCTCCATTTTTTTAAAACGGAATCCTCCTTCCTAGTAGTGTTGTTCCTTTAAGATACTGTAATATTCGGTGAGCTACTTATAGATGAACTTCTTTTAGGTTATGCATGAATCGACTAATCACATTAATTGCATATCTTATGTTGACTTGCATGTCGACTTGCCTGTTTCTTCAAGGAGATCTATAGCATATTTCTATTAGGAAATAAAAATGTTTGTTTAGAGTAAGCCACCTCAATCCGAAGAAACTATTTCAACTTTCCTAATATTAGATTTCAAACTCCTTTGTCTATAACCCATGGCAATCATAACTCTCACAATGTCAAACCATGCTCATGTCGATTGCTTAAGTACATATAAAACTTTTTTTCAATCTACATACAGTATGAGCATCCAAATAATTTTCCATATCATGATGGGACCTCCATATAAATTTTTTCCTTTAGTTCTCCATGCAGAAATGCATTCTTGACATTAAACTCACCCTCGAGATTTGGGTTGGATTCTTGAACTTGCATTAGTTAGTTATAGTCATCTTCTTCCTCGAGTATGCCTTGTCGAGTCCCAAATTCTTGATAACAAAGTTGAGATTTTCATGCACAAGGTTCAAACAAAGGTTTATATTTGACATAGATTTAAGCATTGGAAGTATTTCCAAGTAGAGCAAGAAATCTCCATTCTTATCTTCCAATGCCCCTCCCCCTGAAGATAAGGTGTAGTGAAGTAAGATACTTGTTCATTGAAAGCAACATTCATTAACATATAGAACTTAATGGAGGATGATAACACTAGCACCCTTTCTGAGTTGGGAAATGAATCATCATTTTAAGATAACAGAGCCTATGTTGTTCTTTAGTGTGCCCAATCATCTTCCACAAAACCTTGTCCGGAGTGCACCGAGTACCTAAAACCTTATCAAGGTTACTAATAAGAGATCTCGACCTTTCAACTTCTAATTCTATCATTTTTATGCCAAAACATGCAACAAAAACTTGTGAGATAGGAAAAACCAGTAATGAAAGTTGAGAAACAAGGAGAAATCTAACTATAAAGGTTGGTAAAGGGATCCAGCTAAACAAGCTTATAAAAGGAAGTCAATGAAGGCCGAGCGATAGAGAAAATTCAAGCTATAAGGATGGTAAAAGGAAATAGAAAAACATTGCCAATGAAGACCAAGCAACAAAGATTAACCGCCAATGTTGAAGACTAGAGAAAGAAATATAGCTACAAAGGCCAGTAAAAGGAACATGAGAAATATTCTATTTTGTCTTTAGAAAACAGAGTAAAATAGAGGGAAAAAACGATGAAGTCTAGAAGTAGGAAACCCAAAATGGTGAGGGGTTAGGATTTGAGGATGAATAGGAATAGGAAATATTGATGATAGTGGAATAAAACGGTAAAAGGTAGAGATGGCAATAGATGTGTGGACGATCAGTTGAGAAAATGAAGTGTGGTGATGAGGAGAAAAGAAAAAGTGGTGGCCATAAAAAATGTAAGGAACCAACTAGGTTTCAGAATGCAAGCGATTCAGGAATGAGGATGGTACTGAAGATTGAGGATAATAAAAAATAAAAATAAGGGTAAGCTTAAGAAGGACAAGGTGAAGCAATTAATATATCTGAAGAACAAGTAGAAGTTGAGTTTTCTAATCCTAAGCCTGAAAAGGATGCCTAGGATGAAAAAGTATTTGAAAAATCATCTATCTTTTCAAGAGAAGTAAAACAAATTGCAATTAAGGAATCAAAACTTGAACCATCTATTATATCAGCAAAAGGAAAAGCAATAGAAATTGCATTGAAGGAATTAAAATAAACCCGACCATGGTTCGGAACCGCCGGTTCGGCGGTTCCCGGAAGGTTGACTCTTAATCTTAACCATCCAAGACGATTACGATTCGGTTCACGGTTCAAGATTATTATTATTTAAAAAAATATTTAAAAATTATAAATTTATATTAAAAATATATAAAAAAGAGCATGCACTTCTTTAAGCTGCCTACGTATTCCCTCGAGACATTGGGGAATCAAAACTCACGTAATTTGCTTATCTTTTTACCTTAGGACGTGACATTATTACTCGCTTCCATTTCTCATTCCCATAGTGTTCATCAGTATCAAAGTCTTCTACTTTGTCATCTGAAAATTGCATTCCTTGTATTCATTTTTTTTTACTCTCATGCAATCATCAAGTAATGTTTATGCTTCCAAAGAGTACTAAGTAGATCGTCGTTCATCCAATATATTACCTCTAGAATTAAACGTCTATTTTGCGACGGTTGACACTAGACAAGCTAAAATTTCTTTGCGATGATGGAGAGGATGGGAAAACTTTAAGCCTTCTATGACCACCACAATAAAATATCGAAATCTGACTTGTTATCTGTTTCACCAAAATCAAAAGAAGTCGTAAAATAATTCTCAAGTTCTAGTCTAGACTTGAGGATCCTCGTGAACATTTCATCCGTTCTTTTAATAAAAGTTGTATTTTTATTTTTTTTGTACTCACAAATACTTTAAAAACTTACAAAAGCACAACTTTTATTCAAACAATGAGCAAAACATCCACAAGGATCTTCAAGTTCTAGACAACAACTTGAGAATTATTTTATGACTTCTATTGATTTTAGTAAAGCAGATAGCAAATTAGATTTCGATATTCTACCGTGATGGTCACAAAAGGCTCAAAATTTTCCCATCCTCTCCATCATCATAAAAGAAATTTTAGCTTGTCAACCGTTATAGTAGAACAGACGTTTAGTTCCAAAGGTAATATATTAGATGAACGACGATCTACTTTATCTCCTGACTGTTTGGAATCGCATGCATTATTTGATGATTAGGCGAGAGCTGAAAAAAGAACACAAGGAATGCAATTTTCAGATGACGAAGTAGAAGACTTTGATATCGAAGGAACAAACACTACGAGAACGGGAAATGAAACTGAATAATAACGCCACTTCCTAAGGTAAAAAGGTAAGCGAACTATATGGACTTTGATTCCCTTATACACTAAGGGGATACATATAAGCAATTTAAATAAGTGCAAGCTCTTTTTTATTTTTTTTAATAAATTTATAATTTTTAAATATTTTTTAAAAATAATAATAATCTTAAGTCGTGGTGAAATGTGGCGAACCGTGAACCGTAACCGTCTAGGACGGTTTAGGTTAAGAGTCTTCAAACCGTCGGTTTTGAACCATGGTCGAGCATATTCTAGCTAAAGTAAACACAAAAAAGGTTACTGCAAGATTCTCATGGGGCTCTACAATGAAGATCAAGGTGGGTCAAGTCATAAACACATTACCAAGTGATGAACCTTCTTATTATTGGTATTGGGTCTTCTTCCTTCAAGCATGGACTTCTTACGAGTATAAGGTGACAAGGTTAGTTAGAATGAGTTGCTAGATTGCAAGAAGAACAAGATTCTAAAGGAGTGACTTAAGGGGATTATCATTGGCGCTAAATGATAGCCAAACAAATATAGGGATGGCCATGGGATGAGATCATGAGGGGGGGGGTTTAACTTCTTATCCCCACCCCGTATGGGAAGCGAGGCAATTTATGGGTTGAATTTTTCTTTCCCATCAACCTCTTATGTGGGTTAAGTTTGAGATAGGCGATAAAAAATACACATAATTACCAATAAACTATATTGTGAACTAAACTTCATGTGGGGAAAAAGGGGAGGAGTATAAAAAATTCAATTTCATACCCGCCCTACCCCACATATGCAATTTATGTTTTGTTTCATCCCATCACATTCACATGTCATGGCAAGTGGCTTTAATTAGGATAGTTCTTAATTGAGGCACGACAACTCGCCCTCTTGAAATAAAATGAGGGGGTTTGAAGTACATAATAGTGAGAAGGATGGTTTAACTTCTCGTATAGGTGCCACGGAGTTGGTCAATTGTAGTCTAAGTGCGGGTTGCAATAAATTATGGTAGGGTGACATCTTCAACAATAAGGAACATGATGGTTGCTAGAATGAAATCCCATGTATTGGGAGGCCACTAGAGGAGGATTTGCTATAACATCTATTAAGAGTATTCACATTGTTTTTTTTTTAAATAAGGACCTACCTATGATTTTTAAAAAATGATGGTCTGATATTAAAAAACACCAATTATACTCTAATCTACCCTTCTCCCCACCCATATAATTTTGTCCTTTCTTCTGCACAAACAACAACCAACATCTACCATCATCACCGCCCTCCCCCTCTCCTCATTTGCTCTTAGTACCTCCATCATGATCATTGCCCTCTCCCTCTCCTTATTGGCACACAACACCTCCACCATCATCATCGCCCTCACCTTGTCATTCACACACAACAATTCTCATGTTATCATCAATATGACATTGTTGCACACAATGCTACCATCATTGTTGCTTTTCTTCTAATGCAAGAGGGGATCCAAACAAGACAAGGCATGACAATGAGGCCTAATCGAACCCAATATGGCTTGGTCGTGTGGGCAAACACGGCATGGGCTGAGGGAGATTTGGATTCGCATCTTTTTGGGTTTACTTAATTGGTTATCTATGTTTATTAAGTTCAGTTAATTCTTTCCTTAATTATAGCTAGCCTTGTCCTTAACCCTAGCCGACCCTTTAAACAGACTTTTTCTGTTAAGTCCCTTAATCTTAGGGGACTAAGTCTCGTTGGTTAATTTTCCGTTTAGATTTTTTGTTGGTTAATTTGTCCTTAATACTAAGCCTTGTTGGTTAATTTTCCATTTAGATATTTTTAAGGGTTTTGAGAGCTATATAAACCTATGCTTAGATGATGTTTAGGACAAGTTATTTTGATATTGAATCAATTGGTTTCGCTTAAGACATGTTAAGGTTACATCTCTTTTTCTTTGCGCTCTTGATTTCATAATAGGTTTAAGCCTAATTTCAGCTACTCCTTTATTTTTATATTACTCTCTCTTGTTTTCTTGTTAATCCCTCTGCGACTTCACGCCCTGAAATAATATACATATTCTGCTCGGCGTCAGTTGGTATCAGAGCTCAAGAGCTAATGAAGGGTTGTCGTGGATATGTTCGTGGTCGCAACAGGCAGGTTTTAAATGAGGAAGTCTCGCACCGTGATTGTAGCACCCAAGATGAGATACTTGAAGATCTACAAATCTCGGAGTTAACCCAACGTTTAACGGCACGAGAACATTGTGGTGATTGTAACAGGCAGGTTCCGATTGAGGAAGCCCAACACCAAGATTGCAACGTTCATTGTCATAAGATTTTTTCTTCTTCTTTCAAAGACTCCTATCTCAATTATGCCAAAATCCGGGAACATCATGGAGACCTCGGATTTCAAGTTAACCTACCTGAGTTTTTTGGTACAAAACAAGCAACAGAGTTTGTTGATTGGATCAACGAAGTGAAGCAAATTTTTTACCATGAAGAAGTGACCGATCATATGAAAATAAAATTGGTCTCCACCAAACTCAAGGGTCGAGCATCGACGTAGTGGGAACAATTGAGGCAATCACGTAAAAGATGAGGCAAAATCAAGATCACCGATTGGAACAAAATGAAAAAGAAGATGGAGAGACAATTCCTTCCGTTTGGTTTCCCACAACCTTTGTCTCAACGACTTCACACGTTGAGGCGAGATGCTAGATTGATCGTTGATTATATGGAAGAGTTTGCTCAGCATGATCTATACAAAACTAAGGAAAATATTGAACTAGTATATGATGATTATGGAGCGGACGAAGTGCTTGAAGATGATCCTTTATTCGTTCCGGATTCATGTTTTGTCCAGCAAGGTAATTCTGAACTTCTTATAAAATTATATCAAGCAACTGATTGTAAACCATTTGAGGAAGACCGAAGAGATTTGTGATCTGATATACAATGATGAAGGAGTTGACAATGTGCAACAATTATTTTCAGACTGTGCTGAATTTATTCCAGAAGATCTTTCTCCTAGATTACCACCTATGGAAGATACCCAGCAATAAATTGACCTTGTTTTGAGGTCGATTTGCCTCCTTAGCCCGCATATTGTATTAATTCCAAGATGGTTAGACCCCTCTCATACCTAAAGGACAACAAGACCTTTAGACTTTCATTTATGCCTAGCTTCGACCTCTCCTTTTTACGGTTATATGGCCTCTCCATTTTGTGGTTCTATCTTGGAGGAGATGGATCCGTGAAACACATTAAAAACCATTCCGATGATCTTATTTTTTAGATTAAATCTAGTATAGATTCTTCTTCTTATGATAGCAGCAAGCGGGACCCTTTAAATAGAACTTCTAGTGACACTAAATTATTAGGACAATTTGATCTTGCTGCAAGCTATGAACACACGTCAATCCAGAGAATTATATATTCATATTCAATAATTGGTGATAAGTCTTATGAGTGTGTGAGCCAGGAATTTCAAAGATAGGACATGTGGGAGAACTTTGTTCTTAACTAACAGCCATGATTGCTTACTAGCATTAACATGTCTTCAGCAGATACCATCATCATCTATAGTTATAAGAAGTCATTGAATGACCTGCATTCCTTCTAAAAGATAACCATGGAGTCACCAAATGATCAAGTACTTGTTCTTCATCTTTATTCATCCTTTACGGAAGAAGGAAAACTACTGGTGTTAGCAGAAGAGCACATAGCAGACAAGCAGAATCAAACACAGTCTGATTGTGTCCCTAGGCACAGCCATGTGTTGGGGATCGTATGGCCGGCTAGAAGGGGATTGAATAGACATTGACCCCAAGTTGATCGCTTCCTACGTATTCGTTAGTGCACAGCGAAAAACAAACAAATACGAATACGAATACAAATATGAAAACTAAAGACTAAGAAAGAAATGCAAACCGCTAACACGTTTCCTTTAACGTGGTTCGGAGATTAGGGCTCCTACTCCATGGCTGTCCATAAGGTGGACGATCCCTCAATCCTTCGGTGAATTAGCCCCCGGCAAACTCCGGCTATCTCAAGTCTCCTTGTGGGTGGAGAAACCTCACCACAACTCCAACCAAGACCTCTTGGACACAAAGAAAACCTTGAGTACTTAGTGACTACTAATTAGAGTTAACCACATCTAATTTCGTCAACTTTGGCTAGCCATCCCAAGCTCCCTTATATAGAGCTTGGAAGAAACAGTCTTGCTATTTTTACCGTTATCAATCGACTGGTCTTTGCACCAGTCGACTAGTGTCCGGCCAACGTTTCTCTAACGGGTCTTTACTAGTGGTCCTTACACCAGTCGACTGATCCCTGCCGTTTGGGCCCAAAAACTCTCTGTGCTCTACCCCAGTCGACTGGTCCAGTAACAATCGACTGGTAAAACCCTAAATATAGGATTTCCCTTCCCGAGTACATTTCTCTCACACTCAGACGCTCACGACTCACTTGACTCTTCTTCACAGCTTTGATCTCTTGCCTTTAAGTCTACTTCCTTTGGCTCTCGTCCTATAAATGCATTCAAGCCCATGGCTCGTCTCCAATGTCATCCTTTGCATATGCCTCGAAGTAGCTTCCCTTAACCCTTGTCCTTGCTGTCTTGTCCACGGTCCTTCGGATGTTTCATCCTTCACCGGACCCGAAACCATCAAGCTGAGTCATATGTGTATCCTGCAAACCTACACACTCATATATACATATCAAATACGAGGGTGAACCTAACTTAAACCCTTTGCCCAAACATCAAAACACATGGTCGCACGGATCATTGGGATTGCTCCAACACCATGTTCCCTACTATGCCATGGTAAAGAAGACCTCTCTATACTCTATTGACAGCTAATGATGCATCAAAGAAGCTTGACATTAGCACTGGTCCACAAGTTACACCACCTAGTACGAAGAATATTGCAAATCCAGAGTGGACAGTGTATTGTTCTTGGGTTTTCCCACAAATATCAGGAACGTTTATTCAAACATATGTTCGGCATGCACATCCACATCAGAAGCTTATTGGGTTATATCCTAAGGGATTCAGGTTCCAGAGCAAGGAAGTTAGTCCCTTTGGTAGATCGACTTCAAACAGTTTGCTTCAAGGAAGGGAAGCTCAACAAAATTTTGTGCTTACACTGCAGCTGGAAAATTGCCATGGGTTTGCTGGTTTTGGCCAACTAAAACCTTTACGATTGTTGTTACCAACATTGTCGTTGTTCTTTAAAAGAAATATATTGCATAGGGATGATGAACACACACATGTACAAAGTGATACAACTTTGTATTCAGCAAGTAATGCTTCATGCCATCTTCTTCAATTTGCTATCCAAATTACTGTTAAGACTATGCAGCAGGTTGATCCCGCTTTAAAAGGATTTTGTTCGGTATTCTCAGCACTTACCACAGGTTCGGTGATAGCCACAAGATCCCATAGAAGTTCAGAGTCAAGAGGGCTAGGAACTCTATTAATTACTCTAAAAACTACTGCTGAAACTGCTGAGGATGCAACCAAGGTAGTAACGTTTTTGGCAGATTGGGTTTGAGTAAACGAATGAATGATCAGATTGGAATGGAAGCTCTAAGTTGTTTGAGAACATCTCTCTTAAGCTTCAATCCCTCTGAACAAGATTCCTTTCTATACTTGAGTATTAATCTAGGTATTGAAACAAAGTTGAAGTCACTAATAAGCATGCTGAGTTATTCAGAGATTATTACAGAATCCAAGAGCTGGTATTTCGAATTCAGAAATTTCTCTATAGATCTTTATCATACTCACGGTATAGTAATGAGCCCCCCCCCAACACTTTTATGGTTTCTGTTGAAAAGAGTGTGTTTTGTGCAGTTCGATTTTTCATCATTGTTTGGAGTCAACTTGAAAACGAATTTATTTTCAACGGTGATATAACTGTGCAGAATATTTTTGATCAGGTTACGGTGACAATGGAGTTTCTTATGGCTTGTTGCATAATCGAAAGTCAGTCCTTGGTTCAGAAAAGGGCTCACTTCATTATGTTATCGATGGACGTTCTTAAAGCACGGCCTTCTCAGCGTATTCATGGGACTGCTATCCTCCCTTGGCAAGATAAATGGATTGTATCATTTTTTTGAATCAGTTATGAAACACCCAAGTCCTTGTGTTGTGCGCCGGATACACCCACCCTAAACTCGAGGACAAATTCTCTTCAACTCCGAGCGACTGATGCGGGAGGGGATCCAAACAAGACAAGGCATGACAACGAGACCTAATCGAACCCAACATGGCTTGGTCATGTGGGCAAACACGGCATGGGCTGAGGGAGATTTGGATCCGCATCTTTTTGGTTTTGTTATTAAGTTCTGTTAATTTTTTCCTTAATTATAGCCAGTGTTCGAACCCTAGGCGGCCGCTTAGGCGTTGTGCGGCGGCAGGCCGCGCCGAAAACCTAACAGGTGGGTAACCTAGGCGGCCTAGCCGCCTAGGCGGCCCTCGACGGGCCTCTGCGTTGCGGCACAGATATTTTAGGCTTTTAAGTTTTAATATGTTTGTAAATCGAAAATCCTAATTTGCTCTTTTGCGTTTGCGTGAAGAGGCTCTTCGTCTTCTCTCATCGCCGCGGTAGTTACTTCCGGTAAGTTTTTACTTTTTTCTTTGTTTCTGTTATTTTTTTTTCCTGATGAGTCATCGTCGCAGCACGTCTCCGGCGATGTCGGACGCGTCGCGGGACGCGTCCACAGCCACCAGAAGCGTCGCAGGACATGGCCGGCGGCATCTCGGGATGCTTCCAATGGCGCCGGAAGCTTTCCGTGACACTTCTGACGTCGCTAGAAACAATGTCAGACTTCACCAGACGCGTTGGAAGCGTCCGGTGGCGTCGGAGGCCTCCCGCGAGGCGGTGGTGGCGACAGTCATCGCGTGCTTTTTCAATACTATGCATAATTTGTTTTAGGATTTAATGAAATAAAATAACTCCCAACTGGGATATAATTTTAATAATAGGATTTCATAAAGTCTAATTAAATTATCTCAATTAAATATATTTAAAATTTACTTTTTTAATAAATATTATTAATTTATATAAAACAAATTTAAATATATAAAGATTATATTTAAAATTCTAATAAACATAATTAATTTATATAATCAGATTTAAATATATAAATAATATATTTAAAATTTATTTTTAATAAATATTATTAATTTATATAACAGATTTAAAAATTATATTTAAAATTTAGAAAATTCTAATAAATATTATTAATTTATATAAATCAGATTTAAAAATATAAAAATTATATTTAAAATTTAAAAATTCCAATAAATATTATTAATTTATAATTTTATATAAATCAGATTTATAAATTTTATATATTATTAATTTATATTAATCATATTTAAAATTATATTAAAATTTAAAAAATCCAATAAATATTATTAATTTATATAAATCAGATTTATATATATATATTCAATTTTATTAATTAGATTAAGATATATAAAAAAATATTCTCAGACTTGTTAATGCTATATTTTGCTTTGTATAATTAAATTTTGTTATGTTATATATAATTTTCTCAGGTTATCATAATAGTAAGCAATCCATCTTTCACGGCATCTGTCACTCAACTTGAATTAGGAGAAAGTCAAATGATATTGGATAGGAGTTTAGGATATTGATTGATCCTAAGAACCTCGACAAAATTAAATGCAAGTTGTGTGAAAAAAACGATGTCGGGGGGAGTGTAGGATCAAGGAGCACATAGTAAATATACCTGGAAATGTATCTAGTTGTCGAAAAGAATCTCAAGAACATAAAAATAAGTGCAAAAAGGTTATTTTAGAAGGAAGGAACAGAAAGAAAAACAAAATAATGGAAGAACAAAATTGCAGAGCAGAGGTGACTATTTCTCTTGATGAAGAAGGTCTTGAAATTAAAGGGATAGATGGAATTAAAAAACCTTTTCTACTTGGCCCCATGGATAGATATGCATCAGCAATTACTCCCAAAAATGCAGGCTCTAGTGGGAGTAAAGTGCTTCGCTAAAAAAATATAAATGAGGCTTTTTTCAAAGAGAGAACTCAACAAGTTCAACAATATGTTGTGAGATGGGTTTATGAAAATGGAATCCCATTTAATGTTGTTGATAATGATAGCTTAAAACAACTAATGGAGGCAATGAGTCAATTTGGACCAGGATTTAAGCCTCCAACTCAATATCAACTTAAGGAGCTTGAAAGCCGAAGTTGAAAGAACAAAGCAACTGCTAAACAAACATGAAGAAGAATGGGCAAAGAATGGGTGCTCGATCATGACAAATGCATGGAGTGATAGAAAAAGAAGAAGCATCTTAAATATGTGTGTTAATTGCAAGCTGGGTACTACATTTTTAGAGTCTAAGGAGTCTTCAGACGAGGCACAAACAGCAGAACTTTTTTTTTTGAATATGTTGACAAGTGTGTTGAACAAGTTGGAGCTCAGAATATTGTTCAGATTATAACAGACTATGCCACCAATAATATGGCTGCAGCTAAATTGATGAGGGAAAAGCGACCTAGGATCTTTTGAAGTTCATGTGCAACTCACACCATTAATCTCATGCTTGAAAGTATTGGCAAGCTTCCACAATATAAAAAGGTTATTAAGCAAGCCAAGTCTTTTACCATTTTCATCTATTGCTCACCATAAGACTTTGTCATTGATGACAAGTTTCACGAAGAAAAGAGACATAGTCCGACCAGGAGTTACCAAGTTTACATCAAATTTCCTCACATTACAAAGTTTGATTAAGAAAAAGCTAGTTTAAGGTCATGTTTACAAGTGATCCGTGGGAGAAATGTAAATGGTCAAAAACAAATAAAGGAAAATTGGCTTACTCTACAGTGATAAGCATGGGTTTTTGGACTAGTGTGACACTTTGTTTGAAAATATTTGCTCCTTTGGTAAGAGTTCTTTGATTGGTAGATGGAGATAGAAAGTCATCGATGGGATTTCTATATGGGGAGCTTCTTCAAGCTAAAAATGATATCAAGTTGGCCCTGAACAACGTGGACTCAAATTATCAGCCTATCATAGTCATTATTGAGTCAAAAATGAAGGACAGACTTGATACATCATTGCATACCACTGCCTTTTTGTTGAATCCCTATTTTTACTATAAAGATAGTTCTATTGCTCTTTATGAGGAGGTTGCAACGAGGATTTTTGAATGCATGGAAATTTTGCATGCCAATGAGTTAGATCTACAAGATGCAATTATTAATAAGGAATTTGCAAAATATAGAGATAAGACTAGGTTATTTAGAAAAGCATTGGCACCAAAAGCATGTGAAAAAAATGATGATACATTTGATCCATGTGTCTGGTGGAGTACATGCGGTGCTCATACACCCAACTTGCTAAGGGTGGCATTAAGGATACTTTCATTAACTATAAGTTCATCTGGGTGTAAAAGAAATTAGAGTACATTTAAAGGAGTAAGTTTTAAACTTTCAGTCTTTACTTAAAGTAGCTATAATTTTTAAAGTTTATATTCATGTACTAACTATAATATTTACTTTCTCTTTTTTTTTAGATTCATACAAAGAAAAGAAATAGTTTGGATGTCAACAGGTTGAAAATCTAGTATTTGTCCAATTTAATGCTAGATTGTTGAACAAATAAAAAAAAGAGAAAAAAAAAAGGAATGTCGATGTCCTTCTTGCAAAAGATGCTTCAAATGCACAAGGTTGGATTGTGGATGGTGGGGAAGATGATGAAATTGAACTAGGTTCCGAGCTCACTTGGCAAATGTTGATGAAGCAAGTGGAGAAGATGAAAATCTACAATCCCGAAGAAGTTCTAGTGTGAGAGAACTTCATGAAGATAATTTTACATCCGAAGAAAAAGAGGAGGATCACAATAATGATATTAAGTTTGTTCGATGAAGAACAAGTTATTGAAATTATAGAGAAGAAGAAGTAGAATAAATCTAAGTCTATAAGATATTATTAGTTGTGTAATTTTGAACTCATTTTGTTAAGGCATGACTTATGTTATTCAACAATTATATTTTGCTTAGTGGTTCACAATGATGTAATCTTGAATTGAACTCTTGCTACTATTTTCTAATGTTTTCCACCACTAAAGTTGTTTTAGCTTATAACAAGGTTTTAAAATTCGAGTTGGATAAATGTTCTATTGTTTACTACATGATTATGATGACTTACTACATGTTTTACTGTTCAACTGTTTCTTTTGCTCGTATTTACTGAGTTTATTATATTTTTTTGCACAAAATTGTTAGTTTTCTTTTCTAGTTTTTCATTTTTTGGGAAAGTATGCATTTATTTCAGCATACATAGTTCGATCTCTATTGCTATGAAATTGTTTAAGACAACATTCAGATTTACATATGACATTGTCCACAATCCACATAAATCAAGGGCTAGGCGCTGATCTACCGCCCGATTAGCACTTAGCCAATTTTAGAACCTTGATTATAGCTAGCATTGTCCTTAACCCTAGTCGTCCCTTTAAATAGATTTTTTCGGTTTAAGTTCCTTAATCTTAGGGGACTAAGTCTCGTTGGTTAATTTTCAATTTAAATTTTTTTGATGATTTTGAAAACTATATAAACCTATGCTTAGATGATGTTTAGGACAAGTTATTTTGATATTGAATCAATTGGTTTCGCTTAAGCCACGTTATGGCTAGATCTCTTTTTCTTTGCGCTCTTGATTTCATAATAGGTTTAAGCCTAATTTCGGCTACTCCTTTTTTTTGTGTTACTCTCTCTTGTTTTCTTGTTAATTCCTTTGCGCCTTCATGCCCCAAAATAATATACATATTCTGCTCGGCGTCATCTTCCCCTCTACTCACACATAGCCTTATAATCATTGCCTCACCTACGACACCACGACCACCATGTTGTCATTGTTGTTGATCCCTCTTCTTTGCTTTTTCCTTCAGCACAGACAATGAAACCCCCTCCTTTGTTTCTTTAGCACAAGCAACAAGACATGAAGTGGGGTTGTTTCCTTTAGTGTCCAACGACTCTACTTGGTGTCATGTATATTCCAATCACCAAAGAGCAAGGGTATAGAAAGCCCCCTCCTCACCTTGCTTTGTTGATAATGAGATCCTTTTATTTGTCTCACTTTCATCTTGGTCCTTTGAAACTCGAACTTGAAACTTATTCATTCAATTGGAACAACTTGTGTCATCATCTATGAATCTCCTACCAAGCTTTATGGGGAAATAGTTTGGAGTGAATCTTCATGGCAAGAGACTAGTCTCAAATTATTTTGTTTCCTTTCTATTACTCTCTTGAATCAATTTCAACATGTGTCTCATTTTGTTCAATTAGTGTTTAGATCCCAGTTGTTTATAGTTATAGTTCTTGTTCTCCTTTAGCCACAACAAGATTAAAAGCCTTTCGGGTATGCTATATTTGTCACTTTTGGTATGCTACTTCTAATCTATAATTGAATTAAAATTTAGTCTTTATATTGTTGCATCAAAAGGTAATCAATGCTTCTTGAGGAAGAGTTTAGCCCTATGTGCATAGATGAAAAAGTTTTGTTTAAGGCCCTTGCTTTTGAGTTTCTTTTTAATGCCAAAGGAGCTTAGAGTTGCATGGGTCAGCTAGTGCAACCTAACTACCTAAGTCTTGTTTAAGTTGGTTTTTCTTATTTTTGCTCAATTCCATTTGATATTTTCCTTGAACACGATTAAATTGATTAAGTAAAATTACAAGATATACAGAATATATTATTTTAGAAGGGGAGAAATTAAAGGAAGTTCTTGCATGATGAAATAAGTGTACAGATAAATCTATTAGGGGTAATTAAAATAAAATAAATAAATATTTCATTGTACTTGTTTCTTGTTGTACACATTGATGGATATATGTGGGTGATAAGCATGGGGAATTTTATCTCACAAATACTCTACACTCTTGCCTTATACTTGTCTTTTATTTGTTTGTCCTTTTATAATGCTTATAGTTTTTTATTGCTTAATTATTGTATACCTTTGTTATTAGTGATAACACAATTTGTGCTAGGTGAATTTCATATTATTAACCTCTATATACAATGCATCCTTTGCTGTATGGATTATGGGTTGTTTACCCTCTAAAAGGGCAACTGGTGCACGAAGCTCCTGCCAATGTGGGGTCCCGGGAAGGGTCTATTGTACGCAGTCTTATCCTACTTTGTAAAAAGTTGTTTCTGAGACTAGAACCTGTAACTTCCAAGTCACACAGCAACAACTTTACGGCTACGCCCAAGCTCCCCTTCTATATCTATAAATATATGACACATTCCTTATTCGGTAGATTGTGGATCATTTACCCTTATATATTATATATGATGCATCCGTTACTATGTGAATTGAGAGTCATCCATTCTCTATATGATATATATTAATTTTCATACAAAATAAGATGGAAAGCAACTTATAACGATAATGATGAAATTGCTTAGGAAGAATTAAAGAGAAATAACAAGCACTCTTATGATTATTTGATGTTAAAAGGATATAAAATACATTTTAAGTTGCTAAATATTTTATTTATATGAGATATTATATCATGCACATCCCCTCTTACCCCTACTTTGCACTTGTAGCTCATGCATCATTTTTCCTTTAACCTCTGGATTTATAGATTAGAGGCGACCTTTCGAGATTTAATTTTTGTTAGATATTGATCGTGCTCAAATAGACCTGAGGACCTCATTAGATATGGGTTTATTTATGTCTTTTTTTATTTTCTTTATGCATTTTCCTTTGTTGTATTGTTAATGTGAGCATGGTCCAATTGTCAGAATGAGTTATAACATTATGTCAAGATATTTTTAAGTTAATAAAATTTCTAGCATTTATTGTTATTATAGTTGTCTTCAATTGATGGTTATTTTGTAGTTATAATGCAACAGTGGATATTATTACGAGTGAGGTGCTTATTGATTGTATAAGGATAAAACCCTTTGATTTGTGACAGCATCACGTGACCTTATCCTCCCTGGGGGATCGTAGCCTTCTCCCCTAGTGTAAAGGTATCGAGAATGGTTTATCAAACCTTGTTGAGAAGCATGGGTGTGCAACTCTCAAATCTAATAGAGGACTTTAGCAAGAGTTTCTAGTTTGTAAACTTGAGGGGAGGACAAACGTATCTTAGTAGGCTTGTCTGAAGAATTCAAGTGGGATTGATAGGCTAGAGAATGAGAGATCCTCAACTCGATTTGTCAATGAGGAACTTCAAAGAAGGGCAACATACTAGTGGAGGCTACAAAAGTAGCATGGGAAGAGGAAAGATATATGTTACACTAAGAGATGGTTTAGGAGTCAACTTCTTTAGGAGTCTAAAACAGCCGTAAAATAAGAATGACACAAGCCAACGAAGAGTTCCTAATACAATCAATGATGTAATACCAAACTCAATCTTTCAAAATTCAACAATTATTATAAAGAAAATGATTAATATAGAGAGGTTGGGGTGTCTTTTAAAGATATGAAAAAGGAATTCTGTACCTAAAAAAATGGATCAAAATTGGAATAATCTCCTATTTTATGGATAAGGGAGTAACAAAATTAAATTCTACCTTTATTAACTTATTTTCCTAAATAAAATTACCAAAATAAAATTTTACAAAGTTTAAAATTTTAAAATTGAATTTCCAATTTGCATTATCAAATCTATGATTGACACATGCACTTCTTTAATGAGGGAAACAAAAAAGTAACTGATGAATTTACAATGTATTCCACGTAGCTTATATTGTCTCATACTAAAATAGAGTTTAGATAGAATAACTAAAATAAGAACAACAATTATATTTGTTTAGCAAGGTTCATATATACTAGTGATCCATAAAGGATTGTAGTGAAAGCATAGTGAATGAAGAAAAAAAAGTAGAGTGAGGGATAAAGAATACATACTAGTTATCACACTTGCCACATGAATTCACAGGGAAAATTACCTACTAAGTCAAACAAGCAAATAAAAATTAAAGTCAATCTTACTGTAATGGAAATGCCAGCCAATCCACGATGGTTGCTCACCACAATGTTCTGCCCTTGCTTTGCCAAACTATATGTCAAATGCTTGAGGTACTGCAGATTTGTGTTGATGCTAAGATGTCAATAATTTGAAATGCTTGAGGTACTGCTTGGCAAATACTAGATCTCAACTTGAAATGTTTTTTAAAGTGAAAACTCCACAAGGGCACAGAATTAGTCGGGTCCAACTAGATATAACAACAAAATAGAAGGAGCAACAAAGTGTTTGTGGTCTTCAACATCTGGCCTGAATTCATGAATAAAAAAGATGGGTGTGTAGAAAAATAAAACTAGGAGAAACTGCACTTCGAACAATAACTTGATGAACTTAAGTCATGTGATAAAATGGTAGCATCATCTAGGAACGAAAGGCTTCATTTGCTTCCTGGTGTCATAAGTGAGCTAACAGGGTGTTATCAATCTCACATAACTAAGCCTTCACTTCAATCAAGGTTCCAATTCACAACCCAAAGCAGGTCTTCGATTCCTAAGAAGAATATGTAAGGTTCAGCTTACTGGTAGGTGTCTTGTGTTAGGCTACATTCCATGGATAATCCCTTGTCTGCTTCTTGATCATCATGATATGACCCAACGGGACTTGAGAAACAATACTCCTATTAATAATGTGCCGAAAAAAAAATCTTAAAGCTAAGTCACTGATATTAGTCTCATTTAGCTCCCAAAAATACATAATCCTTCTCAAAAATATCTGGTTTGTCCAAAAGAAAACCAATAACAATTAATTGTCGAAAAGGATTTCATATTTTGGATCACATACAAAACTTCTTCTTAATTATGAATAAGAGAAAAATAATAATTCATGGCGCACAAGCATTCTCAAAGCTTCCTTCACAAAATTATTATATATACCCTATAAATTGATAACATTGGTGATAAACAAATGATCTTTGGTGTGCCTTCAGTTAAACAGAAATTCTACCAACATAAAAAAGGCTTCTCCAACTCTGTGGTTTGGCAGAAAAAAATTCAATATTTAGGTAAAAGATTCCTAATTTTTTGAGCTCCCTTTCAATTCATCAAGATTATCAAGAAACCTCACAGATTCCAAGGCACTAAACGCTGAAAATGTCTTTTTAATGACAGAACAAATTTGGTGATTCTTTTCCCTCATCATTCACTTATTGTAACTTTACTACAGTAGATTAGGATTCTAATCTCATAGTTACTTATATTAAATATATCTATGAATATCTTTCAAGAAGTAGCAACTATCAGTCTTGTAGAAGGAAACATACAGGAGAATCAGAATCACTTGTTAGTCCAGGGATTACAACTACGATAGGAGTAGTATCATCTTGTGTTATGGACTTGTCCTTGTAATAGGAATCTCCTGCAACTGCAAAACACAAATGAACTTTAGTCATATCAAACTTGACATGAAAGAAATTGTCATTTGCAATGGATTACAAATGAAACTAGAATAGAAATTAATTTTTTCCTACCTTATAGAAAATGTGTTTTCGAGAATACTCAATAGGAGATGCTGACAAAGTGAAGAAAACTCTGCTAATACTTCAACAGTTTGCATGGATCATAGAAAAAAGAGATTCTATTTTGCAAGTATTGTTATTACTTTATCCACAGAGGCAACTATCTATCTTTCCTTACTCCTTTAGGGCCTTTTTGCTTAGAATCTTATATCACTACAAGTTACAACTGAAATTCCTAAAGGAAGAATATGTGATGGATGGCAACCCGCAAACTTGTGCAAGATTTGATAAAAAGTTAATAATAAAATAGTTTACAAAGAATTTATGTATAACCTGTTTAGCTACAGATTTATATAAAACACATAATGCAAGACAGAACTTGTTCAGAATGATCTGATCAATAATCTTTAGAAGCATAAATCAACAAAAGGGAATTTACTTCAGAAATGTAACTACCAAAGCTAACAATTAGCATCTACAACTAGAACTCAAGTGAAGTATTAAGGAAAATTTTTCACACCATAAATTATGTTGTAAATAATTTGAACTTTTAGTAGTACTCATGAAATGCTGAAGAGGATGGAATCAGTTTCTGCCACTCTACAGTTGAGACACACATATGTCAACCCTTGGTTCATTAGCAAAATGCTGAAAAAGTTAGCAAAAATAAATTTATTTAACAAGGGCTTTGGAAGATTAATTGTCATGTTTGAAGTTTTGTATCAGTGTGACACGCATCAATAACCCTAGAATAGCAATCTGGCATTCAAACACACTGAAAATATTAATCTTACCATCAGATGCAAGCAACCAATCCAAAGCAATGGTTCCACCATCATGTGTGCAGAATAATTGCCTGAAACATAAACCTAGTATTCATCAAAGCTTTTGATACTTAAAAAATCAATAGATGAACATAAAAAAAAAAAAAAACACGATCTATCTCAATTACAGAACATTATATTATAGAAGCATCTGAGAGAGAATGAAAAGAGAAAACATTCATAGACAAAGTAGGAGTATGAAGCTATATTGTTCCTTGTTGAAATTCTTTTGGCAGAAAAAAAATGTGGATCTAATTTTGCAGGACATAAGAACAGTACCCATCTAGGAACAACAAAGAGAGCATCTTCAGACCCCCTATAAAGAGATCTTTAGAAACGGATAGTCTTTGACTAGTAGAGGCCAACCCATAAAATTTTACTGAATGGGGTTGAACAAAGACGACTCAGTATGATTGTTTACAAAATCCAGGTCACTATATGATTCCATGGAAAAATCAAGGCAAAAAAGCAATGAAGTGAGTTCTAAGAACCTTCTGTAGGAAACGTTAGGAGGCCTTCCATAAAAATGCAAGAATGCCGTCTGAAGATGGGGACTCGGAAGCCACGGAGTGGGAACATACCTGAACAAAAGACACTAGTCATCACCTGACCCTGCAACCAAAATCGACACTGAAATAAACCAAAGGGAATCAGGGTTGAGCATGATTCACCTCCCTCGAAGCATTCGGCATTTGGCGACGATTCCTTCGTAGATATACGAATTCGGATTGAAGGTCAGAACTACTGGATCTCCCCTGAATCCACGGAGAAGATCCCTGAAGAAGTGGAACTCCAATAAGTTATAGACGAAGACGAGGAGGACGATGAGGCAGGCAAGAAGGTAATGGGCAGCCGGCACCATGGAGGCGGCGCGGAAAACGAGCTCTGAGGCGGAGACCTCATCGGTGCGGCAGTCGGACGCCATGGATTCCGGCGACATGGCGGAGCGAGGAGGATTCCCGAGAGCGACGGCTACGGCGACGACGTCCCGTTTTCATAAACGATGGGGTATAGCCGCCGGCAAGTTTGTGGGGTTTTCGAAATACCTGAAATTGTTTTAACTTACACATCGAGAATCTGCCAAGCGGCCCTGCCGATAAGCCACGTGTCTCTAGCCAATCAACGAGTGGGTAGACTCGTAAGATATGTTTAATTGATTAGAAAGCTAGCTATTAGAATATATGGTTGAAATTGAATACAAACAACTGAAGGCTAGATCGTCAGACTTAAAAAATAAATAAATCCAATTAATGTCGTTGAATAAGTTTGAAATAGTTAAAATTGTCCACTAAGCAAATATTTAAGATGCTAGAATGATAGTCATTGGTAAATAAGGTTTTATATCTAGATTTCAATCAATTGGAGGAAAACTGAGTCAACTAGATTCAAACAAAAACATTTATCGAGGCTTATTTACCCTTGGATTCAAGGGAAAGGGAACTCAAAAAACAACTATCACAATCAACAATTGATGTAAAAAAAAATAATAATGCTCACATCAAATGTTCTTCATCGTCGATCCCACGATGAGATAAGGAAAATAAATCAGGTACTGAATGACCACTTAAATGAGAAGATTATTTGTCGCACTTATAATTCGAACTCTTGTCCATTAATACAAGTCTATTACTTAAATACTAATTTAGTTATGTCCAGGGCACAATCACAATCAACAAGCAATGTCCTAAGGGCTTTTGATGATTTTCTTAACTTCTTCTTGTGTGAGATATATATATATTTTTTTTTTTTTTTTTTTTGCTTTTGTAGGTTTCATCTCTTATATTGTATCAAAGAAATAACTTTAATATAGGAGAATTTTCATGGTGATTTATCTAATGAGTGGCAAGTAGAGTAGGACAGTTCAAAGCATGATAAACCTTTTTATTAGTATTGCTTTTTTTTTCGTTGTCTTTATTTTTTTATTAAAAACATGAATAATTTTCATTTACAATCTAACATTTGACGGTCTTAAAAAAAATAAAAAACACCAACTGTGTGTGTTGCGCGGGATATCAAAATTCATATAATTTGGGCTTTTAGGTTGCGCGACATGCACAGTGCTCTAACTGGGCGAATTTATATAACTTACAAATTATATGAATTTTGATATCCTGCGTCACACGTACAGTGCATGACTTTTATTTTTATTTTGAATTAAAAAATAATTAAAATATTTATATAAGATTTCATTTTATCTCTAGGGTTAACTTCTCAATTGAATTATAATATTTAGTAAAAAATATTTAAAATAAAATAAATTTTAATATTTATGGAGTATTATAGTATATTTAGGGGATATATTCATGTATTAAGATTTATGTAAGGGAATATTAATTTTTTTAATTCAAAATCGAAAAATAATAATAAAAAGAAATTCTGATATGTTTTACCGCACAGGGCGCGTTCCCTGCCTAAACCCTAAAATTAATCTTGGCGTCTCAGCTCTTCTGCTCTGAGTCCAAGTCGATTCGCGAATCCAATTAGCCTCCCGCCGCCGCCGCCCCCCTCAAATCCCTGCTCTCGAATTCGCTGTATCCCGTCTCAGTTTCCGATTTCTAAATGGCGTCCGCCTGGTTACCGAGAGCCTTGAGGAAACGGCCCATACTCTTGGCATCGAGACAGGTACGCTCCGTCTTTCGTTATTGGCGACGATAGCATGCGCTAGCGCTAACACGACTTCCACAAAGCAGTTTCTCCGCATTCTTTGCTCTTTACAAAGTTGATGACAGGGTTCATTTGTTTTTGTAAGTCATGAATTTGAATGTTCTATCTTGGTTAGGCATTGAATATTCATTTTCAAGTGATTAAGCCAAGGCACTCAAATTATCGGCAGTTTGGTGTATTCAATGAGTTCTCCAAGCAGTTGAAAGGGGAAGCTAAAGGGTAACATGATTTTTTTTTTCTCTTTTGATTTGCTATTGTTCAACTTATGGTACTGGCCTCACATGGTGCGACTACTGAGTCCCTTGCAGAAAAAATGGTACCTGATTTTAACCAATGGAGAAAAATGTATATAATTTAGCTGTGTTGGACTATTGCTGATTTAGCATAAATCTTTGTGATTTCAATAGTTAGTCTTCAAGGAGAATTTCCTTTTAAAACAATATGTCAATGCCAACTATGTTTTTTTTTAAAAAAAATCAACATGATACAGACGTTTTATCATATTAATTGATTGCTATACTCATTCCAATTTCTATTTGTGAATGTTCCTTTTCTCGTAACCTGTAACCAAAATATCAAATACTAGCTTTTTTGTAAGGAATGTTTATTAGGTTAGCAATTAGAGAGTAGCAATGGCAGTAAATGGCAAGGAGGTGTCTGATTTAAGTGAAATATAATCTTTTGTAAAAGAAATGTTGTGCAAGTTTTGGTTGAAAAATGGGAAGAAGAAATCATTAAATATTAGAGCAAGAATAAGTAGTGGGTTGCTCATACAACCAAAAGTTTTCTTGGAGAAATGGCAACAAGGAAAACCTATTACAATTGAACTCTCAAATCTCAAAGCCACATTTACTTACACTGCGGAAGGTGTTCTGTTTCTTTGGATTTGCTTCTTTTACTAATGTGTTAGTATTTCAGTTTTAACCTTTATCTTTTTCCATTTCCTCTTAGAGTATGTTTTTTACAGGTTTCTTCTGCTCTTCAATGGTAGAATAAATATGAGGAATCTTCATGCATTTTTCTGTTGAAATATAGATGAAAACCCACTTATATCTTTTGATGCTAAAGCTTGCTAGATAAAAGCTATAACACCTACTATGTGCTGTATTTTGAATTGTATATTTCTTTTTATTGAAGACAGTAATACGGAATTTCAACAATCTATGAGCGAATTAAGTGAGAAAATTGGGGTGATGAAGGAAGATCTCAAAGCAAGGTAATCTTTCAGCAAAAGATCTTTAATGTTTTTTTGTTAATTTGCTTACTGTGGTCACGGACTACTTGGTTAAGGCATTCCTTTTACCAGAAAACGGTTTGGCTGTTTATATGGATCTGACTAGACTATTGACTGCAGAACACAGAAAACCACAGAAAAATTATATAGGAAAGTCGATGATATCTGGGAAGAAGCAGAAACAGTATCCAAGAAGGTTGGTTCCATGGTTCCAGTTCTTATTCCTCAACTATAGATGATGACTGTTATCTTATTGCCACTTCATTTTTGCATATTCATATATAAATTTTGGTTAGTTTTGGTAGTTGAAATTTTTCCCATCATTATGAAGGAAATGACTTCCTACTTGTACACATATATTTATGTGCAACGTTCATATGAATGGTTCATTCCCATTACTTTAGCAAAATTATGTAAATGGTTCATCCTCATAACTTTGACAAACTATTTGTGCAGTCCATGAAGTTAAAGTATCTCTTGTAGAATAATGGTGGATTCTAGCCCTCAAATCATAATTTGTAATATGACATGTCTTTCCTTGTCCATCTTGAAAGATCATTAACCACTGTTTTTGGAGAATCTATCCTGAGATTTTAGATGTTAATTTTTGTGATGATTCATTGATCATCTATTTGCATTGTTACACTAATGTTTTAGTATATTTCTATGTATTCTAAATTATAATCCAAGCTTCTATTAGCACAGTTTAATTGTCCTCCTTATCTTCTCTCATCATGATTTTTATTAAGTAATATAGCCTTTCATCAGGTTTGATAGAGAAATAAGATCCATACAACTAATCCCAAATAGTGAGGAAAACATGGATTGTTGTTGTGTTGGTTATGATTTGATTAGGATCCACATATATTTCTCATTTCTCATGTGGTTGTTCCCACAAGTTCAATGATTAGGCATATCTTCTGTTCTTGGTTATTGTTTTCTTAAGTATGTTATTGTTTGTCATTCCTTTCTGCATTCATTTGCTTATCAGGTTTCTGAAAATGTGAAAGAGCAACTATCTTCTGCTAAAGAAGAGGTAATCAAAAACTGTTTATCTTTATGGTGCTAGTTATTCTAACATTAGAAACAGAAGAGATCTGTACTTTGTAGTGTAAAAGAAACTACATTCAGACTTAAATATGAGTCATCATGGTTTGATGAAGTTACAAACACGGTAATTGTAAATATCTGTTCTAACAGGAAGAAAATGTGACAACATAATAATTTGGATCTTCCAAATCAGTAGAATGTTACCCAGTAAATAACAGCTCTTCAAAACCTATCAAAAAGAGAAGAACAGTTATATAATATTGTAAAAGTAACACATGAAATCTTCTTATACAATATTCATCTTTCTTCTATTTTTTTTACTTGTCCAAGCGTATCCTGTTCAGGTTGAAGAAACCTTTGGGCTTAATAAGGAAGAACCTTCTAAATCTTCTTCCAGTTCAACAAGCACTTCCAGATTGAATGGTGAAAATAAAACAGAGACAGAAGCAGAAAACTCTGAGGGTAAAGACAAAGAAAACAAAGAATCTATGGGGCAAACAGAGTCACTCTTTGGGAAATTCAAGGACAGAGTTTCTTCAGCTTCTCCTAAAGTCTCTCAAGCTTTTCAGAAAATAAAGGAAACAAAGATCTCCAACTTAGCTATGAGAGGATACAATTTGGTGAAAGATGAGCTTACGGCTAATCCAAACAGCAGAAAACGCATGCAGTATGCATCTGCATCTGTTTCATCGGAACCAAGAAGTATGAGAACGGACATTACTGTTGTTCCTTCCAAGAAATCTATATTAGGTGAGAAATGGGAAGCATTCAAGAAGAAGGTAAAAAGAGAGCATTCTTGTGATCCTTTTCATTTGACAGAATCATCTGTTTCTAAGAAGCCCTAATCTTTTGCATTCTGTTTTTAAGAGTCACTTGTTCTTTTCAGATGCATAGTCATCCTATCTTTAAGCGATTAAGTGGCTATAGCCAACCAGTTGTAACAAAGGGACAAGAGGTAAACCTTTCTGAATATCTATTACTATTATTAGTGAACTGTGGTTCGGAAGTAAAAGCTAAGACTGTTATAGTATTCATAAGGATTATTTTATGCTGGCAGTTAGCAGAGGACATGAGAGAGCGGTGGGAGACAAGTGACAATCCTGTCGTTCACAAGATTCAAGAGTACTTTATCCGTTTGCCTTTCAAAATTTTATATGTTTTTTTGGTGGAATCTAGTAATTCCCACTTTTTAATTTTATTTTTTATTGATTTTTTTCTTATCACAATCCAAGGTGGGATTGACCACTGAATGTTTTACACCATAACTATGTTTAAACAAAGGTTTAAAAACTCAAGCCCAACTAAGGTTTTGGTCCCTAGCTAGCTCGAGATTTACTGCTTGTGCTGAGTGTTGGTACCAAATCTGTGTCAAACACTAGAAGAGAAGGGGGAAAGAGAGGTGGAATGGGAACTGTTGAGGAAACATCAAAATGATGAGGAGAAGCAAGAATTCTTGGATCAAATTTTGAAGGAAGTTTCATGTAGTTGGGTGTACCTTGCATCGATTATGGAGAATAAAACGGGGCCTTCATTGCCTTGCGTCAACCTCGCGGGTCTAGGGGAAGAGAAGGAAGACTTGAAGTGAACATAGTGTCACTGGTGCAAACATTATACAAAGTTTACAGACCTCGTGGATCCCACACGTCAATTCTGCGGTCTTAGAGAGCAGAGAGAAGCATCTAATGTACCTAGTGATGCTGGCACAAACGTTGCACCTTTCTAGCCCCGAAGAGTCCTCACTCTAACCTTGCAGATCTTGGGGTGGAAATATAAGCCTTAGACACTTCATTGTAGTCGTCACAGAAGGCATCAAAGGTGCCGTTTAATCAATTCCGGTCCTCATGAAAGATTCTTTCCTTGTTTGCTCACCTATTCAAGATTTTGAGGCTTCTCACATATCGACTGGTTGGGGGAACAAAAAGTTTGTATTGTGCCGACTGACTCAAAATGAGGTTATAAACCATGCTCTGAACCATAGTTTTAAATATTGTTCCATGTCGATTGACATGAGCGCAAAATCTCGTTGTGCTCATGAATAGCTTCTGATACCCATTGTGATCCTTTTGTTTTTGTCTCGAGCCTTTCCCCTTTATCGCGAGCTTCACCAGAGCTTCCTCCATCACAAGCTCCATTGGGTGTTTTTTTGCCTTCGTTGCAAGATATAGTAAGCTGTGAGCTTTTTCTATGACTCTCCACCCGAGCCGAAGCATCAAAGGACTTGCTTTCGAGCTGCGAGCTTGCAGTGATTTACTTCCAAGGACTAAAACATTGAATAAGTCCCTCTTCTTCTTCCTCCTTCCTCTTCTTCATTGCCCTCATCATTGGAGTTACTAACACCTAAACAAAATAGAATGGTACAATACTGAAACCATATTGTTTTGGTTTTTGTCAGAAACTTTTGAATGTGTTAAGATTTTAAACTGTGGTTTGAACTTCAATGTACATTGTGTTGATGCTGACTTTTTTGATAGTTTGTTTGACTTGCGTATGTGCTTGTGGTCTAACTAGCTTTAGGTGATTATTCTCTTGTTCATCTGTAATTTGTATGCAAATTGAATGGAAATCCAGTTGTTTGAGCATTGTTACAATCAGTGATTCTTTTGAACTAATATATCTGACTTTTCATTTGCTTGATATCCATTTGTTTTCAAATTATAACTAGTTAAATATTCTTCTTTTAAGCTTTTAACATGAGTGATTGTGCCCTGGACATCATTACATTTCTTTTTTTTCCCCATTCTTTTTTCTATTCATATAGTTGTATATGGTACTTCTTGAAATCCATGCATTCTTTTTCTCATTTGTTTCAATTGGTGCTATGGGACACACAATTGTTGAAGTTATGCTTCTTTGGAGGATGACATTATTTTGGACCATAGAACTATGTTGAAATTTGTTTCAACTGTTGAAAATTTTGCACTTTTGAATTGCTGGATTAAGCTTTTTTTAGTCTTCTCTTTCAATTTGGGGCACTCTATTTTAAAATGGATATTGCTCTTTATCACCGTCAGCATGTCCATTAATCCTAAGTATATATTATAAGCGCAGCTTCATTGATGCATTATTGGCCTAGGTTTTGGAAATGGATGGAACAATTGAAACATTTTTTATCCTGAATGAAAATCTGCATCCAATAAACTAATGAATATAGGTTCCTAGGGGTAGATTTGTTGATTCAGATTGTTAAGTAGCTTACCAAGGTTAATTGACAATCATTGGCAGGATTTTCATTATGTTACCAAAGTTCATTTGCATTCATTGGCAGGATCTCTAAAATTATATGCACAAAATCTTTCTTTTAATTCTAGCTGTCTCTCCCTTATTTTATTTTCTAATTCTAGTTGTTCTCTCCTTTTTTTATTTCATATTTGGCTTGATGGTTTAATTATCTACTTCAGTTTAAATGAAACTGTCTTTGGAGAAACTGCAACTGCTTTGTCTTTCAAGGAAATTAGACGGCGAGACCCGTAAGCCACAACTTTCATAGTTTTAGAGCATCTTTTTGTTTGACTAATCGCCTTAGTTCTTTATGGAATTTGTGTGGGCAAGGTCTTTTTCTCTGCCAGATTTTGTGGCTGAAGTTCAGGAGATGGTCAGGCCTGTTCTAACTGCTTACTTCAAAGTAATTTCTTTATCTTCTTGATAAATGTGATTTGCTTTTTTGGAAAATAGAAAATATCTTTAATTTCTTTCTTGGCTTTAGTTTTTTGTGGGACCTGAAACAATTTTTTCTTGTATAATTATTTTTTCATCAATCACAATGATGTGGATAATGTGCTGTGACATACAGGCTGATCTAGAAACATTGAAGAAGTATTGTACTCCTGAAGTCATTGAGCGATGTAAAGGAGAACGAAATGCATATGAAAGTCAAGGCATGTTTTTTGATAACAAGGTATGGAAGTGGCGTAAATTTATTTTGCACCTGTGCTCTGAAGGCCTGACTCCATGCTGCATCTATTATTTCAGGCTCTGGCTGCATGTTAGTATTGTATAATTACTATACCAGTTAGACGTGTCATCCTCGTGTCTTGCTCATTTTGCAGCTCCATTACCTTTTTAAACACAAAATCATCTTGGTCATCCTAGCATCCATCATTTAAAACAAATGGTTCCCTTTCCATCTAGTCTTTCCTCTCTTGAATGTCAAGCATCTCAATTAGGAAAACATACTATCAAGGGTCTTTGTAATAATAATTCTAAAGTGTTTTAACATTTCTCTTTCCATAGAATGTTCTATATTCTTTTCCTCAAGTGAGTATTCAGTTTTATTTGCCATTTGATCCTCTTAGATGAGATAAGTTTTTCCCATTGGCCATCAAGTTTGTATTTCTTGCCTTTTTATCTCAAGATAGGCTAACATTGCTTCTCTAAAATCACAGTGTGTCTATCTCTACCGATGCAACTTTTTTGTTTTTTTGACTTGACTTCATTATTCAACTTTTCATTCTCTGTATTTGAGTTAGTGTAGGTGGTGCTTCGTATTCCTACCTTGTTACTTCTAACGCCTTTTGCTACCATGATCTTTGTTCTTGATAAAATTGTCATTGCAAAACACTAAACCTAAGCGTCAGTATACTCTAGTAGTTCTAGAGACTTTGACCCTCAAGTTGCCAACTATCGTTCTAGATCCTATCTTTAATATGGATCCGCCATTGCCTATTGCAAATGTACTAGAAACAGTTCTGTTTCACACTCATTTTCTCGCTATTTACACATACTTTAGTATCACCTAAATGCTTTGCTTTCGTCCTTTTTAACTTAACATCCAATTCCTCAAATATCTTAGAGGCTCTATTGGATCTCAATTAGCTGCAACCGATGGTTATGATTGATAAGATAGATCATCTCCACTCTAATAGTATTTTGAAGATGGTTTCTCTCTTTGTAGGGAAGCTTACAGTGGATTGCAATTGTTAAATGCTATCCTAATGGTATTGTAGAGCAGTTGAAAACTCACTTATTAGCTACGCTATATACTCAGATTTATAGTGTAGCTATCTTGATACATTTTATTTGGTGCTTAAGATTACTTCAATTCACCTACCTTGGCCTTTCACTAACCCCTTCATTAGCTCCACATCAAATTTGTCGCAATCTTATTTTATGTGAAGCAACCTCTAAGGTTAATTGTGTAGGAGGGATTGAGCTTGTGAAGTTGAATAAATCACTGAATCAGCTGTGGTTTGGAAATTTTATTTCTAGTCTTTTTCAGTAGGACTTTTTCAGTATTCCATGACCATGATGCATATTTTAAATTATGTTTTGATAAATTATATTTTTTATTGCTTATGTGGATGCCATCATCATCACGAGTGATGATTCCATCCTTCGATAGAAGTATGCACTTGATACGCTTGAAGTAGGGATGTTAGAGACCAAACACATTGACACTCTCATGAATCTTAATGTTAGATTCATATTTAGATAGCGGAGTCATTAACTGATCTCGAAGAAAGTATAAAAGATTGGCGTGGAAATTAAATTACCTTGTAGTTATGAGACAGCACACCATTTGCAGTTAATGTGATTGTTAGTTTCTAGAAGTTCGATGTATGAGGAGCAACTATAAGAATTTTATGTGTTACCTCAAGAATTCCTTTGTAAAAGCTCTCTTATTCTAAGATCTAGGACATCTTCAAGTTGTGGATATATATTGATGCAAATAGGCAAATTCTCCTACAAACGACATACGATTATATCCTTGTAGGAAGTAATCTAATTTTATGGAGAAGCAAGAAGCAGGTTGTTGTGGTGAGAAGTAGACTATCGCAGCTAGGTCTATTCCAAAGGTTAGTATAGAATATGATATTAGCAGTATGTGAATTATCTTGGACATGCTTTCATAGAGCCAATGAAGCTCAATTGTGACTATTCAAACATCACGCACATAGTCTCTAATCTAATATTTCATGAGAGAAGAAAGTACATAAATATCGAGGCCGCTCCATCAAAGCGTAGTCAGTTGAACACCTCATTTGCCAACTCCAATTATTAGCAAGTCAATTTACTTATCAAATCCTTGAAGGGCCTAGAATTATGTCTTCCTACAACAAATTGAGGTTCTACGGTATATATTTGAAGCAGCTCGTGTTACAGGCCAAGGATCCTAAATATAAATACTAAAGACATAGTTAATTTGGTTTCCCCTGGAGTTACGTGTAATGAAGAATGCTTTGCAATTTCCCTTTATGACATCCTGCGTACACTTTCAACAAGTTTTCCAAACTTTGTCTTATCATCAATTAGCATATTGTTTGGTGATCTCATGGCTCCTAATGCATTCAAGTCTGCTTAATTCATTTATTATATTGATGTATTCAGCAACACATTGGTTTAATTTCTTTTTTCCTTTTCTCTGTCGTTGCAGATTCTCCATATCTCTGAAGTTGATGTCCGGGAAACTAAAATGATGGGTTCTTCCCCGCTAATAATAGTAGCTGTGAGAACTTCGACTGAACATTCAATATTACTTTGTTGAAACATTGTTCGAATAGGTTAATAGCCATACAGAATGGTTTTACATACCTAATTGACATTTCTGTTTGAAATTTTTGTAGTTTCAAACCCAACAGATCTACTGTGTGCGCGATAGAGAGGGCTCGATAACAGCCGGAGGGAAGGTAATTTTCTCGTTCCAATTGTAATTAATTATAAAATTGTATTGTGTTTAATGTTTTTTTTTTCAATACAAATTGGATTATTTTTCTTAATTTGTATCGGAAGGGCAATCCTTCCGTTCATCTGTTGATGATAAATTTCTCAAAAATTTATTAAGCCAAAATTCTTATCAGAATAATTCTAAATAGTTCGACTAAAAAGGCCAAAGTCCCAAGTATTTCGGTTCGGCTGTAGAAAAATTTGTTATTTATGATAATTCTGATTTTCAGGATTCAATTCAGACGGTACTGTATGCATGGGCTATGCAGCTGATCGATATCGAGGAGCTAGGCGAAGGAGCATATTTCCCACAGTGGAAGCTCCGAGAAATGCAACAACTGGGCTTTCAGGCACTTATCTAGAATTCACCTTTATACTGGTTTTGTTGGAACCAAAGATGATTTAGAAGATGCTGCTTTATCGCGCATAGGCAGTGCATGAGCAAGTGAAGATGTGATCGTTTTGTAGCGGATGATCATGTGGTTTCTCGTTCTAATATTCACAATCGAGGCCAACCTCTGATGTAACCCAGCGAGGAAAGGCTATTCTATTCTTTTTATAATGTATACGTCAAATAATTTGATCATCAATGCATTTGAGGCGATGTATAATGTTGGTGGAACGCGGAAACTCATGCACGTTGAACAGCTCATTCAGAACATTATGATGGATAAGGATAAATTTTGAACGAGCGTGTTTTTTTTAAATGTCAAAGACTCTTTGACATACTGTTACGATGCATATTTGACATACTCATCAAACATTCACATTTTAGCATCTATCAAATAAAGGGCGCTATTTGGAAAAAACATGTTCTTTTGATTTTTACCTAAATTTTATTATAAATTTTAATGCCTTTACTGCAACCCTCTTATATAAATCGTGGACCTCTGTAAGAAGTTTGACCACCCCTCAAATGTATAGAAGATCCTAAGAACAATCTATGGGTGCACAAAAGGTTCTCGGTAATCCAAGTTTGACCCAATTTGTATTGAGTTCCCAAAGATAGATAACTCAATCCTATCTGGTTGACATAATTAGATGAGAGTTGTAAAGAAAGTCATTATTGGTGGATGGGTTGATTTCCTATTTTTCTTAGTTCTTTGTCTCACTACTATGATGCATCTTTTAGGGCACCTATAATTAATATATAAAACATAAAAAATGATCTTTTATGGAGAAAACTTATGTACAATTTATGTATATTAAATTCACATTATCATGATTGAATGTTCTTTCTTAAATTTATTTTTTAAATAGTTTTGAAATAACATGAATGACATATTTTCTCTTCGAAAAACATTGTAATACTTACCTTTGAAAAAAAGATAAGTTTTTAGTACCCTTCTATTCTTGTATCAATTTCTATTTACCTCATCCATGTTGGTCTTGGGACGGGTTGGCGGGGACGCTGGGGGCGAGCGTATTTGTCTTTTGCCATAATTGTATCAATTTCTATAAGTATTAAGATTTTTTTAAAAAAATAATATGTTTTTCAAAGTAATAATATTTTTTTTCCTTTGTATATTTTTTCATATTTCTAAAGATTTTCACAGCTAATTTCTAAAATCCAACTATAACTTTAAGAATTCAATTGAAATAGAAATGCAATTAATTGATATCGTTGATAGTTGACTACTTCATTAAAACAATTAACTATGGTAAATAGTCGCTACTTAGTTAACAAAGGGTCAACTATCTAAGAAAAATAGTAAGATTATCACTTCTTTGATATAAATTCATAAATTTCTAGTTAGTGGAGTAGTAGCTCTTGATAATTTTAATTATTTGTTTAATGAAGTTATAGATCAAAAGTTAATCTTAAGGGAGAGTAGGACGCTACAATTTGAATAACATTTCTATGTTCTTAGGGAGGTTCTATATTTTTACACGAGATGATCTTTCACTTCTATTATTTTTTTAGGGAGGTATTTAATTTTTTGAATTGATTAATTTTTGGAATGATTGACTCAGTTTTATAGTTTTATGACAATTTATTATCAAACATCAAAATAAATCATGAAAAACTTAGGAAGACACATTCAAACGGCAGATAAAATATTATAACAGGTATTTCTATCTTTGAAAAGAAGTTGGAAAAAAAAACATAAAGAGACTTACGGATAATCATAGGATATAATATAAAATAAAATATTCCTAATCATCTTACTATCTTACTATCTTACTATTTTATTAAAAATCTCTCTCATTTACTAACTAACTTTGGTGAAACCTAAAATGAATTTACGTTAACCCCTTTACTAACTAACTTTGGTGAAACATAAAATGAATTTACGTTAATATCCTTTTTTCTATTCACACAAAAAATAATTCTAAGATTTATTAGTAATTCCACAAGCGAAACAATCAGTGATCTAGAGTGACTCAATTGCGGTGTATTATTATGAATTTTTCTCATCATTAATTTTCTCTGATTGTTTTATATAAAAAAATATAGTTCTCTTTAGTCCCACATCTTAGAATTGACAACACTATGATCAAAGAAGCTTCTATAAATATTTTAGGCCGACAATGTTAAAAAATATACTTTTCTTAGTTGTTTTTACTAAGATAAGTATAATATTAAATTAAATTATTTTTTTTCATAAAGAAGTCCGTTGCAGTAGATTGTTGCTGGGATTCTCTTTGTTGCTGGGATTCTCTGTAGGGCTGGAATTTTTTACAAAATTCCCGACCCTTCCCGACTCCCAACCCGTTCTCATCCCGAATTGTTCCCGACCCGAATCTTTCCCGACCCGTGTGGTCGGGATTTTTCCCGACCCGACTCAAATTCGGGAAAGGAATCGGGTACACAAGTTCTACCCGACGGGATTCCCGACCCGACCCGAATATATTAATAATAATTTTTAATTCAATTTTTTTAAAAAAAATAATATAGAAAATTAAACACGGAAGTATGAATATGATTTTGAAAAACACAAAAAAAAAAGTAAGTAAAGTAGTAACAGTAAACTAGGGTTGTTAATTGTTTACACGTCTCAAATTCTCAAATCTCATTCACATATTCACTCCTCGTTCACTTCACGCCACACGCGACACGTCGTTCGGCCTTCGGCCTTCTCCCTTCTCTGTTCGTCGTTCGCCCTTCTCCCTTCGTCGTTCGCCCTTCGTCTTTCATCGTTCACCCCTCACCCTCGCGGTCTCGCCCTTCGCCGTTCGCCGACTTATTCCACTGGAACCCTAGCCCACGCCCACACCGCCACACACCCACACCTCCTTTTCGATCGATCCGCTGCTTCTGCTTGTCCATTCGAGAGCTCTCTTATCTCTTCCATTTCTCCGCGTGTTCGGCTACAGCGCCCCTAACAACAGTGCAAGCCGCGCTGCCTCCTCCGTTCCTGTAACGGGTCTTCACGGCTGACGTTTCCCTCCGGACCCTCCCTCTCTTAGTCTGTGCTCTATTTGCCAGTAAGCCAAGGCAGCAAAGAGCTACATTAATCTATAAAGGTATTTGTCAAAACTCATGATGGTTATCAGGTTATGTATCTGAACCCCTTTTTGGTTATGTATCTGAATTCTGGAATTAGAAATGTTTAAGCCAAAGTGAAGGTAGACATAGAAGTGGATGTTATTGTAGAAGATATTATGAAACGTCATGCATCAGTAGAGTACTAGAGTTATACCAAGCTGTTGCGGCTATGGAGTCAACAACGGCACATAAGAAAAAAATACTTTGATACAAATTGGACATTCAATTTTTGATGGAACCCGTCTTCCTGAAACCATTGACATCTTTGGAATAATTTTACTAGTTATCACAGTTCCTTGTTGTCTGAAAAATGTTCAAATACTACTCGCCGTTTAAGTTCCTTTTCAGTTTTCATCTGTCTTTTTGTCCATTTTGTTTCCCATATGAAGATCATAAATGGACAAATTTTGGATTCTCTAGTTTCTTTTTATATTGGAGTCTGATCATTTTAATGTTTTTAGTTTGATGTGGTTAAAATGTATTCTTGGTAACCTTTCTTCCTTTAAAATGAATCCAAGATATAGTGAATAGGAATGTAATTTCTAGTTGTTCATTGTGATATGTCCAATAAGTATAAATGGATTATGGGGTAATTTTTTCTTATAGTTATCAGATTGCCTGTGGATTTTGGTCCTAGATCATGTTGAATTTTGTATGGTTATGGTAGTTTATGGAAATATCTCGGTCAATTTTTTTTTGTTATTGTATGACTAGTGTTCAAGTTACTAGCATGAGTATTACTGTAATAACTTATGTTTGATGTTATTGTATTTCTATTGTTCTTAAATCTTACTCAACTAGCATTCTCTTTTTAGTAATATTTGAATGTTTCTAACTATGCAGCTATCTGATTCTGAACGATATTCATATTATTGTTATATTGTAGTCGTTCATAAGTTCATTCATGGATGCATCTAGCGGAAGTGGTAGCTCTCCTTCCATCACTCAACCTCACACAGTATCTCCATCCAAAGCATCGATCATTCATGAGGAAGTAGTAGATATTGGAGGCAAAAGGAAAAAAGTAGCGGATGTATGGTCACACGCCAAGAAAATTATAAGGAGAAATGACAAAAATGAGATCACTGTTGTTGTTGCTATTTCAATTATTGCAAAACTGAAGTTCCTGCCCATAGCAAAACACATGGGAATAATGACATTGATGGACATGTGAAGAAATGCAAAAAGAATCCTCATAATACGGTGAAGTCAGGTTATTCTCAACCAATCTTAACACAGTCGTCCATGAATAATGCTTTGACACCCCACATCTTTTGCCAAAAAAAGCTTGAAGATAAGGTTGTTGCATTTGTTGTTAAAGATGAGATGCCATTTAGGGTAGTGGAAGGGGCAGGGTTTGTAGAGATGATGAAGGAAGCTCAACCTCAATTCAAGATTCCCAACAGAAAGAAAATTGCATCTCTTGTATGGGATTTATATGCACTGGAGATGGCTAAGATAAAGAGCGTCATTGGTGCTCAAAGGGTAAGTATCACGACCGATACTTGGACCTCAATTCAGAATATCAATTACATGGTAATCACAACTCATTTCTTGGACAATGATTGGAAGTTGCATAAGCGAATAATAAATTTCACCAAGATTATCTCTCACTAAGGAGATGACATTGGCAAAGTTTTATAAACGTGCTTGAGCGATTGGGGGATAGATAAAGTTTTCACTATCACAGTTGATAATGCTAGCACAAATGATAAAGCGGTGGAGTACATGGGAAAAAGGCTAAAGGAAATGGGCACTCTATTATTTGATGGTAAATACTTGCATTTGAGATGTTGTTGCCATATTATAAATTTAATTGTCAAGAATGGGTTGAAGTTTCTTAATGAGTCAGTTGAGTCCATTAGAAACTGTGTGAAATATATTCACTCTTCTGGGGCACGGTTGGACCAATTTAGAGAGTGTGCTATCCTATTGAAGATGGATAAAATGTCAACGGTTCCAATGGATGTGCCTACGAGATGGAATTCCACCTATACAATGCTTTTTGTTGCATACAAGTTTAAAAAAGTGTTTGGTAGGATGGCAGAGAATGTTCAATTTGTTGAATACTTTGAAGAGGTAGACGGTTCAGAGAAGAAAAAGAGAGTGGGACCTCCTATGGAAAAAGATTGGGAGAAGGCACAAGTCTTTGTGAATTTTCTCAAAAGGTTTCATGATACTACATTACAACTTAGTGCTACCAAGAAAACTATATCACCCTTGATTTGGGAGGAAATAGTTGCAATGAGGATGATCATTGATGAGACAATACTTGACACTACTGATCCTTCATTACAAGAAGTTGCTAAGAGAATAGAGAGTAAGTTCAATAAGTATTGGGGTAATCTTGAGAAGGTGAACAAGCTTGTTTTCCTAGGTCACATTATAGATCCTCGTTATAAACTTCAAATGATTGGGATCCATTTGGGAGATATGAAATTGGATGCTAGTAAAATACATTCCTTTGTTGACAGTTTAAAGAATTGTCTAATGGAGTTGTATCATGCATATAAAGGGAATTCACCTTTGGATCATATTAATGGGATTGATGATGGCGATGTAGATAAAGATTTGATGGGAATGTATAAGAATGATCCCATTAAACTAAACTATCATTTGAAAATGGCTCAACTAAGAAAAGCTCAAAAACAAGCAGAAATAACCAATGAGGTGGACAAGTACTTCTCGGATCCTTTTGTGAAATGGAGCTCAAACTTCGATATTTTGGAATGGTGGAAAGGAAATACAACGACATTTCCAGTGTTGTCTAAGATTGCCAAGGATATTTTTTCAATCCCTTCATCTACTGTTGCTAGTGAGAATGCTTTTAGCCTTGGGAGGAGGGTTGTAGATCCATTTAGGGCATCATTGCATCCCAAAATGGTGGAGGCACTAGTGTGCACTAGTGATTGGCTTAGAGGTGAAGAAATTAACTTATACAAGGAGCCGACAGAAGATGAATTCAACTTTTATAAGGATTGTGAAGAAGTGGTCACAAGTAAGTTAATATTTAACTTGTTTATCTTGGTATATACTATAGAATATAGATTATGCTTATATGATATTTGTTGTTTGTAGGTACCGTCATTGCTTAATTGTGGATGCTCCTGCTTACCAGATAAAGGCAGCAAATATTGAACAATATGAATATCATCAGCACTAGTGTTTTGTGAATGATGATCTTTAAGACATCTACTTAGTTGCATTTATGAACATTGTATCTTTTTATTTCTGACGGTTGCAGTGTTGTCATAAAACTTATGTTGTTGCTTGTAGTTATTCTTATTTTGGAGGTTTATCTATTTGTTTATTTTTGATTTTCTAGTTCTGTGGATTTGATAGTAAGTTGTCTTGGACTTCATTGGACCAATGATCTCCTAAGAAACCTATTTAACATATGTTGCCGAAGGATTAGGGAATTTACATGACTGGAAGGAAACTATGAAATATCAGAGGAAAATGGATCATTGTTCAACTCACCTACCACAACTGCTGTTGCAATGATGCATTGTAATCTATTGTAATTTAAGGCACATGAGTACTTGCATTCTCTTCTTTTGAAGTTTGACAGTTCAGGTGATTGAAATTGAATTCTCATATCTTATGAAAGATGCAAGGTGAGTTTACTAATATTACATATTTATTAATTTAATTCTTCTTGTTGCTTCTTCACAGTTATAGAGTTCCTACATTATATCCTGCTGAAGTGCTGATGTGTATACACATCTTCATCTGATTGACATTATTGAAAAGTTGGGAATCGCTGACCACTTCAGACATGAGATAAAAAAACATTTTGGATAAAACATATAGGTGCACTGCTAAATATTAATTCTCGCAATTGATTGTGATTCTGTTTAAACAAAGCTTTCTTTTAACATATGCAGAAGTTGGTTACTTGAAGAGGAAGAAATCCATTCAGATATAGCCACATGTGCCATGGCTTTTCGCCTCCTTCGATTGAATGGATACGATGTATCTTCAGGTGATTGTTATATGTCTATAACGAATCAAATGTATGACACTTATTGGTGACAGTGATGATAGTTTGTGTGTAGATTGCTTAAGTCGGCTTGGTGATGTACACTATTTTAGCAATACATTGCAAGGGCATCTGAAGGACGTGAACACTGTATTAAAATTGTACAAGGCATCACAAATCAAAATATATCCCTATGAGCAAGGTTTAGATAAATTAGCCTCTTGGTCAAGAATGTTTCTTAAAGAAGCATTAATCACCAGCCAAAATCTGGGACACCAGATTGGTTTACAAGAGGTAAATCGTTGATCACCTGCTGTTGATACAAAGTTGATACTTGCAAAGCTTGAAGCTGATTATTTAGGGGAAAAAGTGTATGAACATTCATAGATTTGGAATTTATTTTCTGAATCTAGTCTTTTATGTTTCAGGTGGATTATGATCTAAAGTTTTCGATTTAGTCCAGTTTGGAACGTTTAGAGCATAAAAATACCATTGAGAACTTCACTATTGACAATTTACAAATACTCAAAACTTCCTATGAGTAAGATTTGAATATGATGTGTGGTAAAGGCAAAAATGATTACTTCAGCTTTCTGCATTATGCTACTATTTTTTTTGAACCTATAAATAGGTGTTATAGCATAAACGATAACAATCTAGTGAGATTGGCATTGGAATGCTTTCGAACTTCTCAGCGTACATATCAAGAACTCCAAATGCTTGACAAGTATTTTCACTGTTCTATTGTGTATATGGTTAGATAGTCTCAAAATACTGCTGTATAATAAAAATATTTGAACATTTGGGATATTATCTCCCTACCCGACGGGTTCCCGAACATTCGGGTCCCGACACTTGTCGGGTACGGGATCGAGGGAAAAATTGATTTCCATTTTTTTATCGGTACGGGAATTGGGTAAGATGGTTATGGGACGGGTCCCTACCCGATTCCACCTCTAATTCTCTGGGTGAATTCTTGATTCTGAACGTAAGGGGGACATAATTAACAACTAAGGAGGCCATGTCTATCCTCTAATTGTGATCTAACAAACTTAATTAAACTAAAATTTTATAATTACATATAGGGATGATAATAAATTAGGTTCGGGTCAGATTTTATATCTTCTATCTTTATATCCATCAAGTATATATATCTAATCCATCTTACTATGTTATTAAAAATCCCCCCCCCCCCCCCTTTACTAACTGTTAAACTTTGGTGAAACATAAAATGAATTTACGTTAATATCCTTTTTTCTATTCACACTAAAAATAATTCCAAGATTTATTAGTAATTCTACAAACGAAACAATCAGTGATCTAGAGTTCGAGACTCAATCGCGGCGTATTATTATGAATTTTCTCATCATTAATTTTCTCTGATTGTTTTATATAAAAAAATATAGTTCTCTTTAGTCCCACATCTTAGAATTGACAACACTATGATCAAAGAAGCTTCTATAAATATTTTAGGCCGACAATGTTAAAAAATATACTTTTCTTAGTTGTTTTTACTAAGATAAGTATAATATTAAATTAAATTAATTTTTTTCATAAGGAAGTCCGTTGAACGTAAGAGGGACATAATTAACAACTAAGGAGGCCATGTCTATCCTCTAATTGTGATCTAACAAACTTAATTAAACTAAAATTTTATAATTACATATAGGGATGATAATAAATTAGGTTCAGATAAGATTTAATTTTATATCTTCTATCTTTATATCCATTGAGTATATATATCTAATCCATATTTATTAAATACCTATTAAATGATCGAATATTTTCTATAGTTATAATGTTCTTGATATATATGTAATTAAAAAAATAAGTTAAACATCTATAATATATTATTTAATAGATCGGATATTAGGTAAGGTATTGATAGTCCCTTCCTACCTTTCTTCATTCAAATCAAATATCGAATCCTATCTCATATTTAGGTAAAATTACCCTCCCTAATTAAATAGTGAAATACATATATAATTTATTTTTATATAAGGAAATCTTACAATGGATAGATAGAAATCTGTATGAGAAGGAAAGACCGAAGCAATACAAAAAAAAAAAAAAACATTCCACAATAGGGTTTTTATATATTTATTGTAAGTGAAAGACACTAGCGATCTCTAATAATGCTCAGTGGAGCATTGTGGGAGAGCTAAATTTTAAAATGGATACTTGCCACGTGGCATTAAGTGGTTAGCTTTTACTTTGATTCGCTGTTCCTTAGTTCGTACTTAATCCCTAATTAGCGAGCGTAAACCCTAGATTTGGCGGTCTCTTGGCGCCAAAAATCAACTGTACCCGGCAAATTCCCGCCCAAATAGTCGAAAGGGGTACTGATCGGTTTCGAAATCGGTCGCTTGACCACCGCAAGCAAGAGAGATGGAGGAACCCAAGGTGGCCGGCCTCCGGGCCCGAGGCCGCGGCTCAGATGCTTCCGTCCGTTCCGCCGCCCTCGAACGCCTCAAAGCCCTCCGTAGCTCCGGGGGTCGCAGATCCGATGCTGGCGCCGCCCTACAGGTCAAAATAGAGGCCCCCATCTACGACGTGGTCGAAGAGGATGACTACGCCGCTCTCGTCGCCAGCCGGCGTGAGAAGGCCAGTGGCTTTATTGTAGATGATGATGGGCTCGGCTACGCCGATGACGGCCAGGAGGAGGATTGGTCCAATCCCAACCTCGTTTATTCTTCCGGCGACGAGGAAGAGCCATCGTGCGGCGAGGAAGAACAGCCCAAGAGGAGAAAGTCGCCGAAGAAAGATCCTGCGCTAAAGAAGCCTCCTCCTTCCTCGCTTACGGCGGCTGCCGCTATGATGGGCAAGCAGCGACTCACTTCGATGTTTACGTCCTCAATATTCAAGAAAAACGATCGTGTTAAAGGGTCTTCTATGAGTTCCGAAAGCATTGTGGACGATGTAATAGCTGAATTTGCGCCTGATGAGACAGATAGAGAGAAAAGGAGGCGGAGTGCTGTCAATAATGTGGCTCCAACTACTATTACGACACTGCCGGTGGCCCAGATTAAGGCTGAAATGCAACAACGTCTTGCCATCAACAATCATAATGTTGAATTTAAGCCCAGTGATGAGGAACCGTTGGTCAAATCAGGGGAGTGCCAAGCAAACGATGACAAAGGACAAGTGAAAGATGTAGACATGGAAACACATGGGAAGGATTTGGCTAGCATAGCCGAATCAGGTAGTAATGAGAGTTTAAATGAGGCAAATAATGAAGCCAATTTGCATGCAAAAATGGAGGATCCAAAAAGGTCATCTCTGAATGCTACAATCAAGGTGGAAAATGATGCTTCCATGATACGTGCAACTGCTGACTGGAGGGCAGGATGTCATGAAGGGGGTGTTGGGCCTGAAGGTGAAGTTACTGAAACAGAGGCCATTTTTGACTCAGACGAGGAGTCTGAGTTTACCCTGGAAGCTGATGGATCACTTCCATTTTTCATAATCGATGTACACGAGGAAACATCTGGTGGTAATTCTGGTATTATAAATTTATTTGGAAAAGTAAGCTAGTTTATCCCATTCAATTCTTTTTTGGTTCTAGTTTTTGTCATCTCACTTAATGCACCTAGGCAATTATCCCATCATTAGTAGACAACTGTTTTGGATACTGTACCAAAAGAGTAATTACATTTAATAATTAATAATCGCGCAAAAAGGTAATGAGACCTATTTTGAAGATTACATATGAGAGGGAAAGTGGAGAAGCCTACACATGTATATTAGTTAATAGTTGAAACAAATATAACAGATTCATTACATGCCACACAATTAGTATTTCTCATTTCTTTATGGTTGGTTTGTATATGACCATCTTCACTCTTCAAGAAACTAAAGAGAGTTGAATTGTACCACTTCCAGTAGGATGGATACTGAAAATTTAAGTGCTGCAACAAGCTAGCACCTAGTTCCTAAGACAGTAAATGCAAAATTTCTAACTGATCAAAGTCAAACTTTTGGTGGAAAAGAGTCTTGATTTGGAAAATAGTGATAAACAAACTGAAATGATCCTCAATGGTAGATGCCATATTGATATGACGAGGAAAGGACCCTTCAGTGGGTCCCAGGGGGTTAACAGACCAGCATAGGTGTCGGTCAAAGTCCAAGATGGGTCAAAAGGCCGAGTAACTAGCCTAGCAGGGCCCCACTCTCCTGATCGGCCTTGTTGATCGGATAAGCTCTCTACAGGCCTCACTCCCGGCTTGGACTAGACTCGCACGGTGCTATGCTTCCCGTTCTTTCCCGATTGGCTCCTCGCCGATCAGACAAGCTCTCTCTATAAGCCTCACTTCGGCTCGGACCGAACTTGCTCGGGGTTTTGCTTCCCGCTCTTTCCCCGTTGACTCCCCCCGATCGGACATACTCTTTATGGGCCTCACTCTTGGCTTGGATCGGATTTGTTCGGGGCTCTGGTCTTTGGTCTCTGCTCTTTTTCGATCGACTCCCCGATTGGACAAGCTCTTTATGGTCCTCACTCCTGGCTCTGATCGAACTCGTTCGAGGCTCTACTCCCAGTTCATTCTTGATCGGATCAAGTCGATCGGACAAGTCGTAAAAGAGTTGACATTGACTTACTAAACCGTCCATAAAACCTCTACTCTCTTTGGGATATCACCACATCCCATTTAGGCTACATAAAGGAATGAGCTCTCTGAGAGACTTATCTTCTAGCTAACAACCCAAATGGTCTCTAGTCCAAGAGCCCATTTTCACCATTAATATAACATGCCAGTTTATTAGAAAGTCAGAAAATCATATCAATGTACAGATACACAACATATGCAATACATTGTCCGTATATCTGCAATGTGTAGTATAAGCATGGTATGGGACACGTTGTTTGATGATAGTGCCTCATTAAATATGGGGGTTGTGAGGGACATTATAAAAGGGGGTCCTTCTCCGCTGGTGCAGGTATGCGTGCGCACATTGACATACTTACCTTCATTTCTTTCTATTTTTGCGCCACCACTGCTTTCTGACTTGATCGTTGAAGTAGCTGTTCCAGGGACTCCTCCTTGGCCTGCTTATTACGATTTCTTTCCCTCTTTGTTGGCTGTTCGCAGGAGATCACTAGAGTTCTACAGCTAGTCGATTCTTGGAGTTCTTTGAGCAAGTCAACTCTCACGCCACATTATCGGCAGTCCACTCTCTATCGTAACGAGACAGGATCACATATCTTCCTTGTTTATTCATTTAGTTCTTGTTAGATTTTTTCAACATAAAAATTGTATAATAGTTTTCCAAAGGACATGGAGAGGAAGAAGCTAACAAATATGTACATACAAATGCTTGGCACATGCGACACTTTTGGTGCATGTGGTACAAACTATCATTATGCTAAGCACACTTGCTATTCAACTATACACCTTGACTTGAGTTGCATTGGATTGCTAGCTTGTTTTATGTCATTTAGGACACCATGTTGAGACAAAGAGTGGTTCTACAAATTTATGCAAACTAATATTTGAATTGTTGTTATGCAATATGTTTGGGTGAACTAACACTTGTGTTGGCATGCTTTGAACCCTTGAAAGATGCCAGGACCTATACAACAACTAAGCCTTATCCCATTAGGCGAGGTCGGCTATATGGATCTTTTTACGTCATTGAGCTCTATCTCCTATTATATCTCCATCCATATTTAAATAAATTTTATCTTGTTTTATTGTTGCTAACCAAGTCTTTTTTGGTCTTCCTCTTCCTTATTTGATATGTGTGTTTGTTATAGTTTCACATCGCCTAACTGGAGCATTTATTGGTTGTTTAAGTACATGCCTGTACCATCTTAAACTTATCTCTCAGAGTTTTCTTTCAATAGATGCAATTCTAATTTTCTCTTTAATGATTTCATTTCTTATTTTATCCATTCTTGTATGTTCACACGTTCACTTTAACATCTTCATGCCTATAATTCTCATCTTCTGTTCATGTGCTTGAGTCATAGTCCAACATTCAACTCTATATAACATAGCATGTCTAACTGTGGTTTTGTAGAAGTTTCCTTTAAATTTTAAATATATTTTACGGTCACATAAAACACTTAATGCTCTTCTTTATTTCAATCATCTTACTTGTTTTCTATATAAGATATCTCTTTCAATCCGTCTATCATTTTGCAAAATGATCCTAAATATTTAAAGTTCTCAATTTTGAGCAACTCGTCATCTCCTATCTTAACAATGCTTTATTACGTCTAATATTATTAAATTTAAATTTTATATATTCTGTCTTTATTTTAATAAATTAAAATTTTTTCTCTTATAGTGTTTTCTGTCAAAATTTTAGTTTAGCATTTACTTCTTCATATATTTCATTTACCAAAATAATATTATCTGTAAACAACATGCACCATGATATTGTATCTTGAATATGCGTAGTGAGTTCGTCCATAATTAGTTTAAAAAGATAGAGATTTAGAGTTGATCCTTGATGCAACTCTATCTTTATTGGAAATATTTTAGTTATTTCGTTTGAAGTCTTTACTCTTGTCATTATATCCTGGTACATATTTTTAATTAATTCAATATATGTTACGCTAACATCTCTCTTTTTTAGAATTTTTCATATAATTTCTCTTGGACTCTATCATATGGTTTTTCTAAGTCGATGAATATTATGTGTAAATATTATTTTTCTTTCTGATATTTTTTAATTAGTTGTCTAAGAATATGTACAACTTCTATTATTGACATTCCAAGTATGAATCTAAATTGATTTTCAGTCATCGTGATCTTCTTTCTTAATCTTTTTATTTTTACTTTTTTCCAAAGTTTCATGGTATGACTTATTATTTTAACACCTTTATAGTTTGCACAATTTTGTATGTCTCACTTATTCTTATATAAGGAAAATAGAGTGCTTAACTTTCATTGATCAAGTATTTTTTGTTTTCAATATCATGTTTAATAATTTTATAAGTTATTCAATACTTTGTTTCCTTAGTCATTTTCATAGTTTTATTGGAATATCATGTGGTCCAATAACTTTTTCATTATGCATCCCATTTAAAATTTGTTCTACTTTTAAAGTTTGAATTTTACAATAAAAATTTAAATTTATATACTCATTTGATCTACTTAAATTACCTAAGTTAAGTTGGTTACCTAAAGTTTTATTAAAAACTTAATGAAAATACCTCTTCCATTGTTTTTTTAATTCTCCATCGTTTACTAGTATCCCGTTACATTTATTTTTAATATATTTTATTTGGATAAGATCTTTTGTCTTTCTTTCTTTCACTTTAGTTATTCTATACATGCCTCTTTTCTCTTCTTTTGTATCCAATTTTTAATATAATTGTTCAAAAGTTTTATTCTTTGTTTTATTTATTACTTTGTTAATCTCTTTTTTAGCTATTGTATATTTTTTAAATTTTCTTCGTTCTTACAAATATATAATTCCTTATAAGTTGGTCGTTTTTTCTTCACTTTCTCTCGTACTTTTTCATTACACCACTAAGATTTCTTACTTAGTGATGCATGTCCTTTTACTCATCGAGTATCTCTTAGTTACTATTTTCAACTTTGATACCATCTTATTCCATGTCGTATTAGAGTCATCGTATCTTTCACCTAATGTTTGTACTTTACATTCTCCTTAAATATATTTTGTTTCCCATCTTTTAACTTCCATCACTTAAAACTACTAACTTATGCTAGATAGTTAAGCTTTTTCTAAAGATGATTTTGTAATTTTTACAAATTTTTCTATTCTTTCTAACCATAAGAAAGACAATTTGCGATTTATTATTCTTAATTTTGAAAGTGACCAAGTGTTTTTTTCTTTTCTTAAAAAATGCATTAGTTAATATATAAGATCATATGCTATCACAAAATCTAATATAATTTTGCTTTTTTTATTTCTCGTTCCAAACCATAATCCCTCTCATGTTCCTCAATTTTTGCTCCGACATGCTTATTTAGACTATTTTCTATTAAAATTATTTCATTTGGTGGAATGTTTTGTAATACTTCATCTAAGTTGTCAGAAAATCTTGATTTGATAGTTTCATCTAATCCTACTTGCGATGCATATATGCTAATTATGTTTATAGTTTTGTCGTCACTATTCTCTTAAAGGCTATAATTCTAGCCCCTTTTCTAAATATTTCTACAACTTTATTCTTTAATGAACTATCTATAGCAATACCTATTCTATTTCTTGTTTTACTCTTTCTTGTGTACCATAATTTAAAACCTGAGTTCTCTATCATTTTTGTCTTCTCGTCTATCTATTTTGTTTCTTGTACACACAAAATATTAATTTTCTTTTAATCATTGTATCTGCTATCTTTATTGATTTAGTAAGGATTTCTATGTTTCATGTCCAAATCTTAGACTATTAGTTTTTCGATCATATTTGTTCTTATTTAACTTATAGTGTGAGCAATCATTGCTAATACGTTACAGTCGAATCTTGTAATACAAACTCTTGTATATTTAGTACTATATCCGAGTTATGGAGATGTAGCGGTTCTTGCTGAGACGTTATAGTCGGATCCTGCAACGTGTTCTTTTTGAGGAACAATCTAATATTAGCAAAATAATTTAATGGATCCATTCAATGAACGCTAGTCGACAATCTAATGCATGGGACAGGAAAGTGATTAGTCTCATTATTTCCCAAATTCATTGGAGCTGGTTATAGACCTATAGGTGAGGTAGATTAGACCTCAAGGAGGATGACCATGCCTTGAGATTGTTGCATTTGGATGAGCTGAATTCAGATTCATTGACCTATTTTCTTTTGTAGTTCACACTAACATTTAATAGCTAATATTGTTTGCAGCATTCGGAGGTGAAGGAGAATTGAAGGGCTTGTGCTTTTACATGATTAAAATCCTTCTTCAAGATTACTTTATACTGAATAATCATAAGAAGGTCAAATTTTGACCATTCTACCAAATCATTAATGGAATTTTGGTTAGTAATGGGTTGCAATGGTGGTTTGTCAATTTATTGCAAACAATGGTCCTGAAGTGCACATCGGTTTTTCTTAAGGCTTAATTTGCCCCCAAAAATAGTGTGTAACTGAAAATCGATGAAATAACTCTAGGATATATTTAGATAATTTGCAATTTTTATTAGTGAGAAAGAGCTCATGGTCCTCTGGAGTTGAAAATAAGGTTGTTAGAATCCACCCACTGGATTGTTTAAATTGATGGCTGGAGTTGCTTTAGAGGAATTGAAAAGTTGTTAGAATCCTTGAATTTAATCATCCGTTTTCTCCACCTTATATAGACCAATTCATAACACTTGAATGGGTTATGTCTCTTGGGGCACACTCATCTTGGTTTGATATAGGCTTTAGGACTTGGATTACTTGGATAATTTAGATCAAATCGATCCAAGATATTGGTTTACTCATACTTGTTAAATTATTGGGTCGCAACATGGGCCAAAATTACACTTTTGCAAGTGGAAATTATAAGTTAGTCATCTTGCATGGAAATGTAGTTGGTGCATTTTGTCCTAGATGACAATAAATTAAATATGCACCTTAATGCGACTCACGATGATGACTCTGTGCGGAGTGCAAATTGTGCCAAAAAAAAATCATATTGTTCAGCCTAGGAGATTATTGCCATCTATATCAGTTTTTTAATTAATAAAACATATATTTGTAAAGACCCGGCTTTTAAAGGCAAGCATAGGCAGATGTTATTTGATTAATCCACTGAACAACACAAATACAGTGCGCAAGTGCGTATGCTTGACCCATACTAAAAATATATAAAATTATTTATGTTGATGAAAATGCTTAGCATTTGTATAACGTCCATACTAATCAATCTATCAAATTAACAATTCTATATAAATAATATCTGTAACTATAGAACATAAAATGTTATCTATAACTTACCATGTATATTAATCAATGCTGTGGAGCACATCATGTATCTAACATGCATATAATTGAACACATGCAAACCAATTGTTTAAATTAACAATTTTAAGTTACCTTACCAAAAATTTGCCTTATAAGAGGATTTCATTATTACAAGAACTAATCCTCTAAGGAGAAACATGTTGGAAATTTAATGTGAATGAGAAATTAAATTTAGATCGTTGGATTAAGATTGACAAATCTTGTTCATCCAACTTAAAAGGTTTAAACGCTTTTTCATTGGTTCAATCTGAACCATTGATTTAAAAAAAGAAGGCATCTAATGATGAGATATTGTGTCTCTTGAGAAGGGATACAATCTAGACCATCCAATTCAAGTTGAATGGATGAGATCAAATTGAACCAAGATGTTCTTATACCCTTTCATTTGATATAAATAGAACCCTCACATTCTCATTTTTCATTCCAATTTAAAGCAAAGCAAGCATTGCATTCTATACTTGCATTTGGAGAGTTCATAAAGCTTATTCGGTTCGAAGGTCTTCGATTTGCAGTGCTGATATCGTAAGATAGTCGTTGTATCTTAGGAGACGATTGTCGTGTTCTGTGAACACCGTCTGAGGGGTAAATTTATCTTAAAGCAGTGTTATACTATCATTCTGCCTGCGCTCAGATTGCACCATCATCGGATCCAACAATTTTAAGATGAATCTTTTCCGTGCAATCTTGATGGATTCATCATCGATGATTCTTGTTCCACCGATGTATGGTGAAAAATCAGAGAAGTTTACAAGTATCAATTTCAAGAGGTGATAGTAAAAGATGTTTTACCTAACCATGTTGAACCTTGTGAGGTTCTTACGTGAAGATGTCCTCTCGATATCTCAAGGTGAGATTGATAAAGGAAAGAGGACGGTATATGATGCTTGGGGGCATAATGACTTATTATGTTAAAATTATGTCCTCACTAGCTTAGACAACACGTTATACAATGTGTATAATTCAATGTCAATTGTAAAGGAATTATGAGAATTTCTCGAAAGGAAGTACAAAACAGAAGATGTCGGACTGAAGAAATTCATCATCAGCAAATTCTTAGATTTTAAGATGATTGATTTTAAAATTGTGACAACTCAAGTCCAAGAGTTGCAGTTAATCCTACATAATCTGTATGTCGAGGGCATGACAATGAATGAGTCCTTTAAAGTTGCCGCGATAATTGAGAAACTTCCACCTTTGTGGAGGGAATTCAAAAATTATCTAAAGCGCAAGTGAAAGGATATGAGGCTTGAGAATCTGATTATAAGATTGTGAATTGAAGAAGACAATTACAAGCAATCAGAATCAACAAAAATGCTTATATTTACAAGGCAAATTGATGGAATCAAACGCTGGCAAGAAGAGAAAGTATCTCAGCAGAGGGCAAAGTTAAGGGAGGGCCAAGAAGTTCCAAGGAACATATCATAATTGTGGCAAACTGAATCACAAGGTCAAAGACTGTTGACGTCCAAAGAAAGTCAATCAAGTGCAAATGATTGAAGATAAGTCAATGCCAATAGACATTTTAGAATTAGACTTGCCTGCCCGTTGTATTTGAAGCTAACTTGGTGGACAATCCAAGGTAGTGGTGGGTCGATACTAGTGCCACACGACACATTTGCTCTGATAAAGTCTAGTTTTCAACTTATACCCCTATTAATGGGAGAAAACTAATCATGGGTAATTTTGCAACTTCCAATATTGTTGGTCTTGGAAAGGTGGTACTGAAGATGACGTCAAGCAAAGAAGTGATACTAATCGATGTGCTTTATGTTCTCGACATCCGAAAGAATCTAGTGTAGGGTCGGCTCTTGTCAAAGCTAGTTTCAGACTAGTGTTTGAGCCAAATACGCATAGGCAGAGAGGGTTTATGGAGATCGATCTATTTAAAATGTATATAATGGTTGTACACCGTGAATTCAATGACAATAGAATTATAAATTTTGCTTATTTTGTTGAGTGTTATAATTGATGGTATGCTAGACTTGGATATGTAAATTATAACACTGTGCGACGACTTGTGAATTTAAATTTATTGCCAACATTTAATGTTGAAGGGGAGCTTTGGCGCAATGGTAAAGTTGTTGCCATGTGATCAAAAGGTCACGGGTTCGAATCCTGGAAATAGCCTCTTGCAAAAAGCAGGGTAAGGCTGCGTACAATGGATCCTTCCCCGGGACCTCGCATGGCGGGAGCTTCGTGCACCGGGCTGCCCTTTGTCAACATTTAATGTTGATCCAACATATAAATGTGAAATGTGTTGAAGCTAAAATGACAAAATTATCTTTCATTTAGTGGAAAGAAGCACGACCTCTCTAAAATTAATTTACAGTGACATATGTGATTTAAAATTTGTGCAAATTAGAGGCAAAAAGTACTTTGTTATTTTTATTGATGATTGCATTAGATATTGTTATGTGTATCTATTGAAAGGCAAAGATGAAACCTTAGGCTACGTTTGGTTGGGTATAATGTAATCGAGCTTGGAATGTAATGTAATCTTGATTACATTACTACGCTTGGTAATGTAACATATGTAATCTTTGATTACAAGGGTGATTATATTCTTTTGTTTGGTGTTCATTTTTTTTTTATAAGGAATGTAATTCGTATTATTATAAAATGACAAAAATATCCCGCGACTTCTACCGGTGGCCGTTGCACTTCTGTCGAAGCTTGTGGCAGCCATCGACAACCAGTGGCCGGCAACTGTCGGCCGCTGCCACCGGCAACCGTCGCCAGCGGGCAACTAGGGCAAGAGGCGGGCGGCGGCAGACGGCGGTGGCGGACTAGGGGTATATTCGACATTCAAATTTTGGTTAAACGATGGTCTCGTAATGTAATCGGATTACATAGTATTTGTTTTGTAATCCAGATTACAAAATTTTACTACCTTTTGTAATCGAGATTACATTACATTATAAGTTTAAAAGTAAACCAAATAAAATAATCAGGCTTGTAATGTAATCTTGATTACATTACAAGACACATCACATCCTACCAAACGCCACCTTAGAAGCATTAAAAAATTATAAGAATGAAATTAAGAATCAACTTGATCAACGAATTAAAAGAATTCGAAGTGATCGAGGAGGAGAATATGATGGTTCATTTGATGAATTTTGTACAGAATATGACATTATTCATCAAACTATAGCCCCTTACTCTCCTCATTCAAATGAGATTGCCGATCGTAAAATTCAAATTTTTAAAGAAATGATGAATGCTATGTTGTTAAGTTCGGGCTTGTCCCAAAATTTATGGGGGGAAGCTATTTTATTGGCAAGTTGTGTCTAAATAAAATCCCTCACAAAAGGAAAAACAAAACTTCTTATGAGTTATGGAACAGTCATAAGCCTTCTTATAAATATTTAAAAGTGTGGGGGTGTTTGGCTAAAGTGGAAGTACCTAAGCGAAAGCAAACCCAAATATGATCAAAGACTATCAATTGCATTTTTATTGGATATGTCAATAATAGTAGTGCATATTAAGTTTTGGTACACAAATCAACAGTTCTTTATGTATATGTTGGAACAATAATTGAATTAAGGAATGTTATTTTTTTGAAAATATCTTTTCTTGCAAAGATAGGAAAGAAGAAAGTTCAAATAAAATAATTTATGTAATTACGAATATGGATAATTTTGAAAATAATGAAGAACCAAGACACACTAAGAGGGCTAAAATAGTAAATTCATTTGGTCTTGATTTGACTTATATGTTGGAAATTGAACCAAGGACAATAAGTGAAATTTTATCAAGTCCCAAGGCTCCCTTTTGGAAAGAAGCCATCAATAGTGAAATAAATTCCATCATGCAAAATCATATTTGGGAATTGGTGAATATTCCATATAGAATCAAGCCTTTAGGATATAAATGGATTCTAAAGAAGAAATATAAGGCATGAAACTATTGAAAAGTATAAGGCAAGACTAGTGTCAAAGGGATTCAAACAAAAGGAATGTGTTGACTTCTTTGATACCTATTTACCAATAACAAGGATCACATACATCCGAGTATTCATTGCTATTGCTGCAATACATAACCTTGAGATACATCAAATCGATGTGAAACAACCTTTCTAAATGGTGAATTAGAAGAAGAAATATATATAGAGCAATTTGAAGAATTTGTGGTTCTAAAAAATAAGGTGTGTAGATTCGTGAAATCACTATACGGGCTAAAACAAGCATCGAAAGTGACATGAGAAATTTGACAAAATTATGATGTCAAATGAATTTAAAATAAACGAGTGCAATATATATATATATATATATATATATATATCAAAGGTACACTTGACTCGTTTGTCATTATCTGAATGATATGCTCATCATGAGTAATAATCATGATATATCATTACTACTAAGAAGATGTTGACCCAAAATTTTGATACAAAAGATATGGGTATAGTAAACGTTATACTCGGAATTAAGATCGATAAGATATTAGATGGAATTATCCTTTCACATTCTTATTATATTGAGACAGTACTAAGGAAATTTAATAAATATGATCTTTCTCTTGTAGAAACACCGATGGACTTAAGCTTGCATTTGGCTAAGAATCATAGTGAACCTGTATCCCAATTAGAATATTCGAGAATAATTGGCATTTGATGTATATCAGTAACTGCACACGTTCGGATATTGTATATGCGGCCAATAAATTAAGTGGATTTACAATTAATCTAAATGATGAAATATTGGAAGGCATTAACAAGGGTTCTTAAATATATAAGATATATTGAGTATGAATTACATTATACGAGATATCGAGTAGTATTAGAAGGCTATTGTGATTCAAATTGAATATCTGATATAAGACTTTAAATCCATCAATGGATATGTATTTACCATTGGTGTTGGAGCAATGCCATGGAAATTCACAAAACAAATGTGCATAGCTCGATCAACCATGGAATTTGAGCTTATAGCGTTAGATAAAGTCGTAGAAGAAGCTTAATGACTTCGTAATCTCTTAGAAGATATCTCATGTTGGGAAAAGCTAGCGCTTGTCGTGATAATACATTGTGATAATCAATCGGTAATTGCTAAGACACAAAATATCATGTATAATGGTAAGTCACAACATATTTGTCGATGACATAATATTATTAGGCAATTGATCTCTAACAGAGTTATCTCTTTCAATTATGTCAAATCGAAAGATAACTTGATGGATATGTTTACAAAAGGTTTGAATAGAGATCAAATATACTGCACATCAAGAGGAATGAAATTAAACATCTACAAATAAGAAAATTCATAGTAGCAACCCAGTCTTATTGATTGGAGATCCTAAGATCTTTGTTCAATGGGACAACGAAATTATGAAAGTTCGTATAAGTATTTGGATGAGTTCTTTTCTTATTCCTAGGATGGAAAAGTGCTATCTACAATATGGAGTGAGGTTAGGTTATAAACTTTTAATGACTCTTATACTTGAAAAACAAAGTATGGTAGCATACTCTTTATTGGAGGTCACCTATATAAGTGTGAAGATGAGTCACTTCAATGAAATACTTATGAATCTAAGATGTTGTCCATGGCCAAAACGGACAAAACATTGAGAACTATAAAGAAGTGAGAAATGTTATTGTGTAGGTACTATTGTTTTGGTTTACATGAACGACTAAGTAGTTCAAGACATTACGTTCACTAAGCAGTCTAGTAAATTTGATGATACTCTACTATAGAAGGTTTACAACCACAAGCTGCCTCTCTTGATGCAATAATCTTTCGATTGAACTCTCTTTAGGTGATAACATGCATGAATTAATTTTTATTCATGTGGGGGACTATTGGAATTTAATGTGAATGAGAATTTAAATCTAGATCGTTGGATCAAAATTGACAAATCTTGTTCACTTAACTTGAAAGGTTTAAGTGCCTCTTCATTGGTTCAATCTGAACCATTGATTTCAAAAACGAAGACATCTAATGAACAGGTATTGTGTCTATTGGGAAGGGATGCAATCTAGACCATCCAATTCAAGTTGGATGGATGAGATATAATTGAACCAAGAGGTTATTATACCCTTTTGTTTGGTATAAAAAAGATCCCTCACATTCTTATTTTTCATTCAATTTAAAGCAAAGCAAGCATTGCATTCCATATTTGCATTTGAAGAGTTCAAGAAACTTCTTCAGTTCGGAGGTCTTGCAATTTGCAGTGCTGCTATTGCAAGATAAAGTTGTTGTATCTTGGGAGACGATTGTTGTGTTTTGTGAGCATCATGTGTAGGGTAAATTTGTCTTAAAGAGATAGAGTCCAACTCTAGTCTCGACTTCGCCAAAGCGATGTTATATCGTCATTTTGCCTATGCTTAGATTGCACCACTACTAGACCCAGCAAAAAATCATAAAGCCACTTTCAGTTTCTTGAATGTCCACATTTGTGGTTGAATAGGGTGCATATACCACTGCCTACATTGTTTGGCTCTGCATATTGATTTCACCCATGGTTTATCCCTCTTTCTCAGCTCACTCTGAAATGGAGGTCCATATGCCAAAAATATGCAGCTTCCTAGGCCCCTTTTTAAGACTTTGATAACTAAAGAGGTTATTGGAAAGGTCAACCAAGTGTCTGAGGTTTCCAGCACTATGTGTCTAATGACAATTTTTCTTAAAATCTAATAGTATAATTTCTACTTGCTATAGTGATGTATGCCTCACAGGAAAAATCTGTTAGTTAAAGATAATACTTATAATGTTTGAAAAATTGTCTGGCTTTCTTCTCACACATTTCTCTAGTGTTGTTTGTCCTAGATTTTTTTTAACACTTATTCCACATGGTCATGATATCTATGTTTTATATTTTTGATTCCTTAGCTATACGTCAAGTGACATTTCAATTTTGCTTATAGCAATACTGTAAATTTTGGTGCTAATTGTGTACATTTTTTTTTTATGAATTCAAGGTTAAAGCAGGCAGTGGTTATCATAGTTGTTGCATCATTGTGAAAAACATGCAAAGATGTGTTTATGCCATTCCAAAGGATTCTGTTTTTGACAGCATAAACATAGCTGGGAGAAATTCTCCTAAGTCTCAAATGTCAGAATCAACTCTTGGAGGAACTCTGCAAGTAAATTTGTCCATCTAAACATGGCTCTTGACTGCCATAACATTTTTTTCTATTGCATTGAGATCTATAAAGTTATTCAAGTTGTTCGTATTCATACTTGTTTCACAGGATATGGCATCAGAATTGAAGAATGAAATAGCACAACAATTGCTTAATATAAATGTGTCAACTTTTAGCATGATGCCAGTTAAGGTGCGTAGAACTTTAACATTTTATTTACATATCTATTATGACAAATAGAGACAATTAAAGTGGGTGCTTTACCACTTATATTTACACATGGGCCCTTTGCCCATAACAATGCTTATATTCCTTTTAGCTGAAGAGATAATTTACTTAGATTTGCATAGTCTTAATTGATGATAATTGATCCTTTCTGAAAATTTTCAGCGGAACTACGCATTTGAACGATTAGATATTCCTTCAGGGGAGCAGTATGTTCTTAAGATCAACTACCCATTTAAGGTACAATTTTTCCTTAAAGGTACTTAAGTAGAAATGCTTGTTTACTTTTATCTGCCTCTTTCTGTATCTCAAGTTAGTCGCCCTTTATCCATCAAAAAGAATACAATTTGAGGCTCAAAAACTCTTTATTTCTATCTGATAGTCAGTTCTCCTTGATTTTGATTATTTTGATTGTTTGCAGTATTTTTTTTGTCTGCATAATTAACTTATTTCATATCAGATATCTCATGTTGGGAAAAGCTAGCGCCTATCGTGATAATACATTGTGATAATCAATCGGTAATTGCTAAGACACAAAATATCATGTATAATGGTAAGTCACAACATATTTGTCGATGACACAATATTATTAGGCAATTGATCTCTAACGGAGTTATCTCTTTCAATTATGTCAAATCGAAAGATAACTTGATGGATCTGTTTACAAAAGGTTTGAACAGAGATCAAATATACTGCATATCAAGAGGAATGAAATTAAACATCTACAAACAAGAAATTCATAGTAGCAACCCAGTCTTATTGATTGGAGATCCTAAGATCTTTCTTCAATGGGACAACGAAATTATGAAAGTTCGTATAAGTATTTAGATGAGTTCTTTTCTCATTCCTAGGATGGAAAAGAGCTATCTACAATATGGAGTGAGGTTAGGTTATAAACTTTTAATGACTCTTATACTTGAAAAACAAAGTATGGTAGCATACTCTTTATTGGAGGTCACCTATATAAGTGTGAAGATGAGCCACTTCAATGAAATACTTATGAATCTAAGATGTTGTCCATGGCCAAAACGGACAAAACATTGAGAACTATAAAGAAGTGAGAAATGTTATTGTGTAGGTACTATTGTTTTGGTTTACATGAACGACTGAGTAGTTCAAGACATTACGTTCACTAAGCAGTCTAGTAAATTTGATGATACTCTATTATGGAAGGTTTACAACCACAAGTTGCCTCTCTTGATGCAATAATCTTTCGATTAAACTCTCTTTAGGTGATAACATGCATGAATTAATTTTTATTCATGTGGGGGACTATTGGAATTTAATGTGAATGAGAATTTAAATCTAGATCGTTGGATCAAAATTGACAAATCTTGTTCACCTAACTTGAAAGGTTTAAGTGTCTCTTCATTGGTTCAATCTGAACCATTGATTTCAAAAACGAAGACATCTAATGAACAGGTATTGTGTCTATTGGGAAGGGATGCAATCTAGACCATCCAATTCAAGTTGGATGGATGAGATATAATTGAACCAAGAGGTTCTTATACCCTTTTGTTTGGTATAAAAAAGATCCCTCACATTCTCATTTTTCATTCAATTTAAAGCAAAGCAAGCATTACATTCCATATTTGCATTTGGAGAGTTCAAGAAACTTCTTCAGTTCGGAGGTCTTGCAATTTGCGGTGCTGCTATTGCAAGATAAAGTTGTTGTATCTTTGGGAGATGGTTGTTGTGTTTTGTGAGCATCATGTGTGGGGCAAATTTGTCTTAAAGAGATAGAGTCCAACTCTAGTCTCGACTTCGCCAAAGCGATGTTATATCGTCATTTTGCCTACGCTCAGATTGCACCACTACTAGACCCAGCAAAAAATCATAAAGCCACTTTCAGTTTCTTGAATGCCCACATTTGTGGTTGCATAGGGTGCATATACCACTGCCTACATTGTTTGGCTCTGCATATTGATTTCACCCATGGTTTATCCCTCTTTCTCAGCTCACTCTGAAATGGAGGTCCATATGCCAAAAATATGCAGCTTCCTAGGCCCCTTTTTAAGACTTTGATAACTAAAGAGGTCATTGGAAAGGTCAACCAAGTGTCTGAGGTTTCCAGCACTATGTGTCTAATGACAATTTTTCTTAAAATCTAATAGTATAATTTCTACTTGCTATAGTGATGTATGCCTCACAGGAAAAATCTGTTAGTTAAAGATAATACTTATAATGTTTGAAAAATTGTCTGGCTTTCTTCTCACACATTTCTCTAGTGTTGTTTGTCCTAGATTTTTTTTAACACTTATTCCACATGGTCATGTGACATTTCAATTTGGCTTATAGCAATACTGTAAATTTTGGTGCTAATTGTGTACATTTTTTTTTATGAATTCAAGGTTAAAGCAGGCAGTGGTTATCATAGTTGTTGCATCATTGTGAAAAACATGCAAAGATGTGTTTATGCCATTCCAAAGGATTCTGTTTTTGACAGCATAAACATAGCTGGGAGAAATTCTCCTAAGTCTCAAATGTCAGAATCAACTCTTGGAGGAACTCTGCAAGTAAATTTGTCCATCTAAACATGGCTCTTGACTGCCATAGCATTTTTTTCTATTGCATTGAGATCTATAAAGTTATTCAAGTTGTTCGTATTCATACTTGTTTCACAGGATATGGCATCAGAATTGAAGAATGAAATAGCACAACAATTGCTTAATATAAATGTGTCAACTTATAGCATGATGCCAGTTAAGGTGCGTAGAACTTTAACATTTTATTTACATATCTATTATGACAAATAGAGACAATTAAAGTGGGTGCTTTACCACTTATATTTACACATGGGCCCTTTGCCCATAACAATGCTTATATTCCTTTTAGCTGAAGAGATAATTTACTTAGATTTGCATAGTCTTAATTGATGATAATTGATCCTCTCTGAAAATTTTCAGCGAAACTACGCATTTGAACGATCAGATATTCCTTCGGGGGAGCAGTATGTTCTTAAGATCAACTACCCATTTAAGGTACAATTTTTCCTTAAAGGTACTTAAGTAGAAATGCTTGTTTACTTTTATCTGCCTCTTTCTGTATCTCAAGTTAGTCACCCTTTATCCAACAAAAAGAATACAATTTGAGGCTCAAAAACTCTTTATTTCTATCTGATAGTCAGTTCTCCTTGATTTTGATTATTTTGATTGTTTGCAGTATTTTTTTGTCTGCATAATTAACTTATTTCATATCATTTGTCTCTACCGATATAACCAAGCAATTACTATGTTGGCTAATGCATAGATAAATCTAGCCCAATCAAGCAGCCACAAATGCAAGAAATAATGAACACATTATGTACATGTTTATTTATAAGGACTATGTTTCAAAGTTACTTCGTAATCTCTCTATTTAGGATTGTTGACCATTCATATCTAGCACACAATTAAGAAAGAGCTGAAAACACATTGAATTTGGGACTATCAAATACATGTTTTTTCAGAATCATCTCTAATTGTTCCTAACTATTCAACATTTAGATTTCCTAGGGTGTTGTGGTGTTGATTCTTTACATAAGATGTGTATATTTTGTAGATAAAGATGTTCCTTATTTCCTTCTAGTCCTATTTTCTTATTGTTATTCTAATAAATATTGAGTGGTTTACATATTGATGCAAACTATAAATTCCAAATCCTTCTCACATTTCGATCATAAACGGAACTACGGTTCACCGCAGGGTATTTTTCCTCTAGTGAGAAGCGGGTCTAAGAATATTGCCGGGATGGGTCTCATTGAGCGCTTTCTGATTTACTCTGGTAGCCCGTGTGAAATTTTCGTGGGGCCAAGTTTGTTACCTTCACAATTAGTCGGTTCGAAGAGTTGGATATATGGTGCCAACTAAAAAAAATAAAAAACATTAAATGAAAATTTTTCATCTTTACTAACTCTTAGGATGTCTTTGATGAGCGCTTAAAAGGTTTCTTACTATCATCCTTTTGATTATAAATGTTGCCCCAAGATATAAAACATATGGCTGGTGAGAACATGACTTGGTTTAATCTTTAAGAGGTACTGTAATGTTTGTATTTTGCTCTAACTATTCTATCTGAAAATTAGATAATATGCCAAAATCACTTATTTTGTGGACTCCACTTCACATGCTGATTTCAATCTTTCAAATCAATAACAGGATCCACCACTTCCAGCTGATCTTAGAGGGAAAAAGTTTCTTGCATTGCTTGGAACACACACAAGGTAAACAATTGAATTGCCTTGAGAGAATTGCGGCCATAAAAGAAACATCAAGATTAACTTATCTTTCACATGTGTTTAGATTTGAAAATTGATACTAAAAGGCACTACTCCTAAGAAATAAATGCTTCTAGGTTTCACATATGTATCATTGTCGTGCTTTATTATTCTCTTGCATGAGTTGATTTAATTGACAAACTAAGGTTAGATGTTGCAGCTTACCAATGGTTATTGAGTGAATGCTGGAGTGGTCAAGTTCATTCATTTTTCTAGCTTCACACTGGTGCGAGTTTGCATGAAATCATTTTCAACTTAGTTTTTTTTGGTGTATGTTAGGCTGCATCTAACAAAACATAATACATGGTAATGCAACTTATATCATTTACTAGACTTATACTTGAGTAATTAGAACAAGAATCTTTTTTCTCTCTAGTATGAGTCACAGGTTTCGCTCTGTGATTGATAAAAATTTGATGTAAACTCTGAAAGTAGGTGATTGTGGAGTGTTTAATAAGCGTATTGCCAAGGGTTTTTAATGATTTTTCATCCAAACTTTTATTTTTCTTAATGCAATAGGTATATTGGACAAAACTATAATATTTGGGTTTTTGCACATTAAGGTTATTTTATAAATTGTAAATTAATTAGCATTGTTATCCTGCAGTTCCTTGGAGTTGTTTATCATCAAAAGGAAGATCAAGGGACCATCTTGGTTGTCGATTTCCAAATTTATGATATGTCCTGCTGGTCAACGGGTGTACCCTCATTTCCATTTTTAATGTTTATTCAGTGTGATTCTGTCTTGATTAAGATCAATTTAATGCGACAAGTTACCATTATATTTGCCGTGAAACAGGTGAGCTGGTGCAAGTTTGAAATAATTGTTGATTGTCCCAAAGATATACGTATCTCCACTTCAAAGACACTGTTAGATCCTCCTGTTGTTGTTACAGCAATAAATTTGGAAACTGTTATCAAAGAAAAGAATAATGGAAATGAAATAGTGACAGCTTCAATTGTCTGCTGTCACAAGGCAAAGGTATGGAAATGCTTTGATAAACAAGCTGACAAGTCAAAGGAATTCTTTCCACCAGTATACTTATTGGCAAGGTTTAAATTAGTTATTTTTGTACTTCCATGGCAAGGTTTTGTTCCTCAATCAGGGCAGGATTGGTAGGTATTGAACTGTCCTTTACTGTGTCATTTAACACACTTCAATGCATTTCAAAATGAATCAAAGTGGCCACTATAAATTTAGATGTGTTTTACTCATTTATTTTCCTTCCACTGAGATTATTTAGTTCTAAAATTAAGACTGAAAATAAGTTAATTGAATTTTGATTTTGTTATATCGAGTTCAAATATAAAGGGGTTGCATTAAGTTGTCAGCCAATATTAAAACTATAACAAATGTTTAATGAATGGATCCATTAAACTATTGTACTAATATTAGGTTGTTCCCTAAAATGAACGCGTTGAAGGGTCTGATTGTAACGTCTTGGCAAGGACGGTTACATCTCCAGAACTTGGGTGTAGTGCTAAATATGTAAGAGTTCGCATTGCAGGATCGGACTATAAATATGTAATGAAGTTGTAAAAGTAATTAGAAAGGGGATAGAATTATAGCCCTTAAGATAATAGTGGCGATAAAAACTATAAACATAATTATCGTATATGTACCGCAACTAGTGTCAGAATGAAAAATGAGGAATACGAGAGGATACATGAGAGTTATGGGTTTAGAACGAGAAATGAAGAAGGGAAAATTATATTAGATTTTACGATAGCATATGACCTTATATTAACTAATACATTTTTTAAGAAAATAGAACACTTAATCACCTTCAAAAGTGGGAATAATAAATCGCAAATTGATTTTTTTATAGTTAGAAAGAAGGATATAAAGATTTGTAAAGATTACAAGGTTATCCCTGGATAAAGTTTAACTTCCCAACATAGGTTAGTGGTGTTGATATATGTCTCAAACATAGTATCAATAGAAAGAAAATATATATGACTTCTAGTATTAAGTGGTGGAAGTTAAAGGATGGAAAGTAAAATATATTTAAGGAGAAGTTAGAAGTATAAGTATTAGGTGAAATATATGGTGACTATAATATGACATGAAATAAGATGGTATCAAAGTTAAAAATAGTAGCTAAGAGGGTATTCGGTGAGTTAAAAAGACATGCACCATTAAGTAAGGAATTTTAATAGTGGAATGAGAAAGTACAGAGAAAGTGAAGGAAAAACGAATAGTTTATAAGAATTATATATTTATAAGAATGAGGAAAAAATTTTAAAATATACAATAGCTAAGAAAGAGGCTAAGAAAGTAGTGAATGAAGCAAAAAATGTCACTTTTGAACGATCTTATCAAATATTGGATAGAAAAGAAGGGAAAAGAGACATTTATAGAATGACTAAAATGAGAGAAAGGAAGACAAAAAGATCTTATTCAAATAAAATATATTAAAGATGAATATAATAGGGTACTAGTAAACGATTAAAAAATAAAAGAGAGGTGGAAGAGGTATTTTCATCAATTTTTTATTGAAGGTTTAGGTGACCAACTTAACTTAGGTAATTCAAGTAGGTCAAATAACTCCTGGAGTTTATCCCACCATGCGTCTAACACCTGTGTACCTGTATTTACCTTCCTCCATATTCATGGGGTCAACACTAGGGGTGCCGTTAAGGTAACGGATTTATCTTTTTTTTAAGTAGGTTAAATAAGTATAGAATTTAAATTTTTATCTTATTAGATGATATTTTGATAGAGGTATGGAAGTGCCTAGGAAAACAAAATATTAAATGACTTACAAAATTATTTAACATGATATTGAAGAACGAAAAAAATGTTTGATCAATGAAGGGTAAGTACTCTAGTTCTCTTAGATAAGAATAAGGGAGACACAAAATTGTGCAAACTATAGAAGTATTATATGTGAAACTTTGGAAAAAAGTAAAAGTAAAAAAATTAAGAAAGGAGACCTTGGTGACTGAAAATTAATTTGGGTTCATGCTTAGAAGGTCGACAATAGAAGTTATACATATAATTAGACAACTAATTGAAAAATATCGGGAGTAAAATCAAGATCTACACATGGTCTTCATTAACTTAAAAAAAGTTTATGACAGAGTCTCAAGAGAAATTACATGGAGAATTTTAGAAAAAAGAGGTGTTAGCGTAACATATATTGAACTAATTAAGGATATGTATGAGGATGTAATAACCAGACTAAAAACTTAGGTAGAGTAATTGAAATATTTTCAATAAAGATAGAATTACATCAAGGATCAACTCTAAGTCCTTATTTTTTTACGCTAATTATGGATGAACTCACTACACATTCAAAACACATGATTGTGGTGTATGTTGTTTACAAATGTTGTTGTTTTGGTAGATAAAACACGTGAAAAAGTAAATGCTAAATTAGAATCTTGGCGGAAAATACTGACAATGAAAAGTTTTAAGCTTACTAGAATAAAGACAACATATATGGAATTTAAATTTAGCAATATTAGACGTAATAAGATAATTGTTAAGATAAGAAATGACAAGTTGCTCGGAACCTAGAACTTTAAATATTTAGGATCATTTTTGCAAAATGTTGGAGGGATTGAGAGAGATGTCTCATATAGAATACAAGCAGGATGGTTAAAATAGAGAAATACGTCGGGTGTTTTATGTGATCATAAAATATTTCTAAAATTTAAAGGAAAGTTCTACAAAACTGCAGTTAGATTTGTTATGTTATATGGAGTTGAATGTTGAGATATGACTCGAGCATATAAGTAGAAGATGAGAGTTGCGGAGATGAGGATGTTAAGTTGGATGTGTGGACATACGAGGATAGACAAAATAAGAAATGAGAGCATTAGAGAGAAAGTTGGAGTTACATCTATTATGGAAAAATTTCGAGAGACACGTTTAAGATGGTACGGGCATGTATTTAGACAATCAATAAATGCTCTAATTAGGTGATCTAAAATTATGACAAATACATATATCAAACGAGAAAGAGAAAAACTAAAAAAGACTTGGTTAGCAACAATAAACAAAATAAAATTTATTTAAGCATAGATGATGATATAGTAGGAGATAGAGCTTAATGATATAAAAGGATCCATATGGACGACCCCATTAGATGGGATAATGCTTAGTTGTTGTTGTTGTGTTGTTATATCATACCACTCTCAACACTCTTCAACATGTGATGAAGTGCGTCAAGATGAATTGAGGAGTTTTACTCTTTAATTCCCTTTCACTTAGTTTTTTTAAAATTTTTAAATGATTAGTCAATTGAATTAAAAATTATGTTGTACTATAGCCTGTCTACAATTGTTACGCTTTGACACACATTAAAGTATGTCGAGATTAATTTATTTAGATTAGTTTAAATCCTTTAATTTCCTTCAATTTATTTTGTTTACTTCTAAAAATAATATTATATCAATTGAATTAAAAATTTTGAAATATAAGTTACAAAAGCGCAACAAATCTCTTGACTAAGTATTGATAGTGAGATATAGTTATTTCAAGGCACACTTTGATGCATACTAAAGGGTGTTGAAGTGGGTGTCTGCTCGATATGATACTCAAAACTAGAAACATCAAGTTTCAGTAGTTGACAGGAAACAACTGAATGGTACCTTTTGGCCGTTTTAGGTGGCATAACATAAATTATTTCAAAGCATGCTTATTTTAATGACTAGTTTTTGATATATATGTTCATTATGACATTTCTCAGCTGGGGCATAGCAAGTTGCCATTTTTCTCAGCATTTATTGTTGTTATTATTGTTCCTAGCTTTATTTGCCTTTGGTTTATTTGGTGCGGTTCTCAAAGGTATTGCTTGAAATCATATACAGATTAACAGTCCTATGGTGCCATCTGAATGGAAGAAGAGGGGAGTGCTTACTCATTTTTCCATTGTCCGCAAAGTAGGAGGCATATCTTTGAAGGATCTGGAAAAGGAAGTTGCTGAAAGAAATTCAAAGGCTGGGACAAGTACATTGGCATTAGAAAGCAGGTAAACTGTTGATTTCTCATCTGTTTTCCCTCTGTACTGCAAACTCACTGATGATTTCCTATTTCTACCTTTTTTAGTGAACGGGCATTACTGAACCGTTTGATGATTGAACTGAATAAATTGGATAGTGATGTTCTTGTTGGACACAATATATCTGGGTTTGACCTTGATGTTCTTCTACGCAGGGCTCAGGTTTGGTTTAAATTTAATTTATAAATGTTTATGGAGTATCAACGTATACTGTTTTAGACTCAGGCCTTTTTATCTTTGATATGTTTTTATTCTTGTGGCAATGCTACTCAATTTATAATGCCTCATTGAAGCTGTAGTTTCTGGAGCTTTTTCTTTCAGACAAGAAAACTGCTATGTGCTTCTATAATCTCTATTCTGTACACTTGAATGCTTGATATGTAATTATGTTATGTCTTGAGGGTATACTTGTTCGCAAGATCAGACATTACCCACTTGTGGCAATATAGGAAATAATTGATTCAGAACCAATTAAAACCAACACAAATACCAATGTAATATAAACTCACTAAATTTTTAAATGCTAATGTGTATATGTATGCATTTGCATGTGAATAGACTAATCTAAACCAGATAAAAGTTACACTATTATCACACCACTCAGATTTGATGAGGGAAGATAACCATAATAGAGGCAGTGGAAAAGAAATCAAACAATTCGAAAAGAGAATCCAACTCGAGTGGGACCGTCATAACCTACACATCCTCTGCCTGCTAATTTGGAAGTCAAAGGAAAAGCAAGAGCATGAACTACATAGTATAGGTAGATCCAAGGAAGCTCAAAAATATCACTTACTAACAAAAGTAAGTGCACTAATATAATCATCTGCTAACAAACGCATAATCAATAACATATCCTTTCACTAATCATTCAACTAGATATAGTCAATAAATTGGGAGTATATACAATACATCCAAAAAATCACCTGCATAAAATAAACACATGACGAGCATATAACAAAACTCCACACAATAATATGTTGCTACGAATGAGTCTTGTGGACAATCAGGGTATCCACTATCTGCGGACAACAACATGCTACCACTATCTAGTCTAGTGGGCAGACAGGATGAGCTAGCTATCTAGCTTCTCAGCGATTGACTATGGGCGACAATACATGCTACCACTATCTGATCTAGTGGATAGTTAGAGCATATAAATGTCACTGTCTGTGGGTTACAATACATGCTACTACGACTTAGTCTAGTGGGTAGACAAGACGTGTAGCTATCTAACTACGAACCGTAGACGATAACACACTACCACTACCTGATCTAGTGGGCAGTCTAGATGTAAATGTATACATGACTATAATAACCAATCAAGTAGTAATGATCCATTCAAGAATAGTGCTCTACAAGCTACACTATGGTCTGGTAATATCATACATATATAAACAATCTAAGCATGAATAACAATGAGATTACATAGATGTGAAAATTGATTTAAAATAAGAACAAGCGACTAAGTATCAAATTCAATAAATAATATAGAGTGGAGTTAAGGTAAGCATATAACTAATGTGTAATCAAATACTCATGCACTAAGGTCAAAGATCTAAGGAGGTCAAAGAAGGAACTACTCATCTCTATTGTAGATCATCCTAACCGTCTTCAAGTCAGATGGTCTACTTCGATCTTGAATCTTACAAGTATAGGATACGAAGCAAAACTAAGTATCAGAATACTCCTAGTAACCATGAACAATTAGATTAATCATTTAGTTAAATCAACCCATGAATTAACTACTTTATTATCTCATCAATTAGTTAACATAACAATTAATTGACCAAGGTAATAAACTTTAAATACTTAGATTTAATAATTTATCAACCTATAAGATCATTACTTATTAATTAACAGATTAATCTATATTAATCAAACCAACCTTAATTATATAATTAAATCAATTTATTCTATCGGTTGTTCTATCTATTAATTGAATTAATCAATCAATTATTATTAAACTTTAATAAAATCTTATCCAAGCCAACTAAATTAATTAACTGGTTGATCTTAATTAATCTAACACCTTAGGCTAAATTAATCAATAACTTAGTTTAATTAAACTAACGTTACCTCTACACATCAATAACAACAACAACAACCAAGGATTATTCCATTATATGTGGTCGGCTATATGGATCCTTTTACGCTATTGAACTTTATCTCTTATTATATTATCATCTATACTTAATAAATTTTACCTTATTTTATTGTTGCTAACCATGTCTTTTTTAGTTTTCCTCTTACTCGTTTAATATGTGTGTTTGTCATAGTCATATCGCCTAATTGGAGTATTTATCTGTCCATCCTTGTATGTCTACACATCCATCTTAACATCCTCATCTCTGCAACTCTTATCTTCTACTCATGTGCTCAAGTCATAGCTCAACATTCAGTTTCATATAGTATAGTAAGTTTAACTGTGGTTTTATAAAACTTTTCTTTAAATTTTAGTGGTATTTTACGATCACATAAAACATCCGACTCACTCCATTTTAACCATCCTGTTTGTATTTTATGTAAGATATCTCTCTCAATCCCTTCATTGTTTTGTAAAAATGATCGTAAATATTTTAAACTCTTAATTTTGGACAACTCGTCATCTCCTATCTTAACAATTGTTTTATTACGTCTAATATTACTAAACTTTAATTCCATATATTGTATCTTTATTCTATTAAGTCTAAAACTTTTCTCTTCTAGTGTTTCTCGCTAAGATTCTAGTTTATCATTTACTCTTTCACGTGTTTCATCTATCAAAACAATATCATCTGCAAATAACATGCGCTACGGTATTGTGCCTTGAATGTGTATAGTGAGTTTGTTCATAATTAGTGTAAAAAGATAGGGACTTGGAGCTGATCCTTGATGTAACTCTATCCTTATTGTACACATCAATGGCTACCAGACAAGGAATGAAGGCCCACGGTTATAGTGTGGCACGAAGAGGAGAAGCTATGATGACTGGAGGTGGATAGTCTAGAGAAAGCAGTGGTGCGGCGAGTCTTGCACTGATGAAGGCATGATGCAAGTACGATGGTGGTGGCGTTGAGGCGGTTTGTGACGGTGGCAACATCAAGCACGACCGCACAAGCGAGCGGCGACAGTGGCGCATGATCAAGGGTGGAGGTTCGGTGTCTGGCGAGCAGTAGTAGCAATATGTGCGAGTGATAGCAGCGATAAAAAAATGCAGCCCGGTGCACGAAGTTCCTGCCATGTTGGGTCATGGAGAAGGATCCATTATACGCAGTCTTACCCTACTTTTTTGCAAGTGGCTGTTTTCAGGATTCGAACCCGTGACTTTTTGATTATAAAGCAACAACTTTACCGAGCGATAGCAGCGATATCTAATAAAATTCTATTTACTCTTATACACTCATATTTATTTATTTTACATTTTATTAACCTATTATTATTAGTTATATTATTACTTAGAGTTAAATTAAATCAAAATTCTTAATCTATTTAGTTTATATCATCCTAAATGTACACACACACACACACACACACACACACACACACACATATATATATATATATATATATATTCATGATATAACAAATTATGTTTGGTTGTATATTATCCCGAGTAAATGTAATGTCAGTCAACCACTTACTGATGCAGGTTTGTAAGGTACCAAGCGCAACGTGGTCCAAGATTGGCCGCCTGAAGCTATATTCAATGCCTAAATTGACAAAAGGAAGTGGTTTCTATGGATCTGGAGCTACTCCTGGAATTATGTCTTGCATTGCAGGTCGTCTCCTATGTGATACCTATTTGTGCTCAAGAGACCTCCTGAGAGAGGTATGTTGAAATCACAGTGCTGGTGCTCTATAATTCATTTCATATGAATTCAAGACTTGTTCAATTTCTGATGAAAACTAACTTCTAGGTAAGTTACTCCTTGACTCAACTTGCAAAAACACAACTAAACAAAGATAGGAAGGAGATTTCTCTGCATGATATTCCTTCTATGTTTCAGTCCACAAAAATGCTACTAGAACTGGCAAGTTGCCCCCCATCTACCTCACTTCATTTCATACTTTTCTCTTACTTAATACTTATGTAATCACACTTAAAGTCTCTGCTTGCTGTTTCAAAGTGCAAAAAATTTAATGAGAAATATGATATTATTAGGTTGAGTATTGTGAGACTGATGCCTGGCTTTCTCTGGAACTGATGTTTCATCTTAGTGTTCTCCCCCTCACTCGACAACTGACAAATATCAGTGGAAATCTTTGGGGAAAAACTCTTCAGGTGGTCTTCTGATTTTAGTCAATGTTTAATGAATCATTGTTAGCCCCAAGTAGAATAGTTTCTAAGGTTCTGTATCTGTCTCCACAGGGTGCCAGAGCACAAAGGGTGGAGTACCTCTTGTTACATGCATTTCATGCAAAAAAGTACATCACACCAGACAAAATCTCTTCATGCACTAAAGAGCTTAATACAACAAAGAGAAAATCAATCAACTGTCAAGATATAAATGAAGATGATGCAAGAAAGGACCATGAATCTATAGATATTGATGTACTTCACATTGATCAAAGCAAAGGGAAAAAAGGTCCTGCCTATGCTGGTGGTTTGGTTTTGGAGCCGAAAAAGGGTTTATATGACAAGCTTATACTGCTTCTTGACTTCAACAGCCTTTATCCTTCAATACTTCAGGTATTTCACTGTAAGCTTGAATGCACCTTTCTTTCTTTCTTTTTTAAATACCATGTACTTCCAGCTTTTGCTAATGCAAATTTCAATATGTATACAGGAATATAATATATGCTTTACAACAGTTGAGCGATCTCCTGAAGGCCTTACTCCTAATCTTCCATCTTCTAAAATTCCTGGGGTGTTACCTGAGGTAAATGACAGATTGCTTTAGGTTTCTAACCACTTTTCTTTAAATGTTCCTACAACACTTGGTGTTTAGCTATTTGAATATTCAAAGAAGAAATTTTACTACAAGAATCCTTTGTCTCCTTGCATATTAGATATTTAGCTCTACAAGGAGCTCAATGTTCGCAAAAAAAAGGTCGTGTTCGGCCTCCAATAGTTATGATTTTATGATTTGTTCTTTTAATTGTCATTTGACTCATTTCTCATCCATTCTCTCCTAGACAATGGTCATTTGTGTTCTTTCTTTCCATTTAAGATTAAGAGGGTGTGTGTTCTTATTGTATTTGTTGGTCACACGTTGGTCGGCTAGAAGGGGGGTTGAATAACCCTGCCCAAATTAAAAGCAAAACCCTTCTCGGATTTTTAAAATAACACTTGCAAAAAATTAAATAAAGAACTAAAAGGTAGAGGCACAGGAATTTTTACTTGGTTACAATCGGGGAGGTTGTTAATCCAATGAATGAATCGCGCTAGTATCTCCTTTAGGCGGAGAAGCCTCTTACAGCAATGACGTACAAGAAATGAGAAGATAAACTAGACAAGAGAAGCGCACAAGTGTAGAATTTGCAATTGCTTGTTCTGTTTAGCTTTTTGGACCAAGGCTATATTTATAGCCTTAGTCGGGGCGCCTGGAAGTGTTCCAGGCGCTTAGAAGAGGATAAAACTTTATCCCTTTCGCTTAGATCGTGTTTGACCGTGATCTGGATAAAATCCAAGTCCCGGTGCTCGGAAGGGTTCCGGGCGCCCCAGACCAAGAAAGTCAACAGCATTGATTTTTCCGGTCTGGGCCCTCTGCTCCGGTTTAGCTCGTCTCGGTCCGGGTCTTCTGCTCCGGCTCCGCTTGCTTGGGTGATCTCGGCCATCCAGAATAGGGCTCACCCGAATCCAACTTCTGACCTTATTGAGCAGGCTCCTGCTTCTCGTCCCTCGGAATCGTCGTGTGCTTCCTTCTCATCCGCCAGCATACTCATCCGCATCTCTTCGTCCCTCGGACGCACCGAGCCCGTTGGCTCTCTCCCGTGCCAATCTTCTCGCTAGCTGCATCTCTTGCTCTCCGAGCAATCTTCCGCTCCGGCTTTTCGTCCCTCGGAAACACCGCACACTTCCTTCTTGTCCGTCGGTGTACTCTTCCGTAGCGCCTCGTCCCTCAGACGCAACAAGCTCGTCTATGCCGTCATTTTCACTAGCTGCGCCTTCTGCTCGACTTCCTGTGCTCCTAAGTTCTTGCACATTTAGACACAGGGTTAAAACACCACAGGATCTAACTTAACTTGTTTGATCACATCAAAACAACCCTGGGGTTCCAATAGTATTAGTATGAATTCTCAAATTATTTAATGGGGATTATAATGTGTTGAATCATTTTCTGTCATTCCTGTTAGTATGTTATAAATCCAAATGACATGGATCATGTGGCCCTACTTGTTCGCTGATTAAAAAATTCCTCTATAATGTTTACTTCCTATCTCAACATGATCATTAGTAGAATAAAACTAATCATTAGCATGACAACACTCTCAGATCAGATTGTCGATTAGTAGAGAACAAATCAGCACATGGTGAATTATATTTCACAATGATGGGCAAATTTGACATATCGAGATCAAAAAGCAATATCCTACAGGGCTTGTGGAGCCAAGCTAGTCATATTGTTGTAACTTTTAAAACAACTCTAGGTTTAAATGTATTAGGCCAAAGGATTGATAGACCATGTTTTCATGCTTCATGTTCATACTGAAAATCAGAAATTAATTATGCTTTTATCCTTTGGTTCCACAAAATTGTTATTCTTGTTGAGAACCTTTTAGAATAACCAAATTGATTGTGACACTTATTCACAATCATTTGGGGATGTACCTAGGGATGACAATGGGTCGGATTTAAACCTAGTCCTGTATTAAGCCCGCCTCATTCAGGATGGGTTTAAACCCGGTTAAACGGGTTACGGGGCGGATTTAAAACCATTGATCAGGTTTAGAAGCGGGTTCAGGACGGGTTACGGGTTACGGGTTTCAATGAACCCATCTCGTATATAATAATAATAATAATAATAATAATAATAATAATAATAATAATAATAATAATAATAATAATAATGTTTTATATTTATATTATATAATATAAAATATACAATAATAATAACTTATTGTTAACTTGTCTTTATTTTTTAAGCTTAGCGGATTGGCGGGTCTAGCCCACTATGGACCTGTTGGGGTTTGAGTGGGGTCGAGGCGGGGCGGGTTGAAAAATTAGGCGGGGTGAGTCTGGGTTCGGGTCCATTTTTTTCTAGCAGGATGGATTTAGGCCGAGTTTGGCCAATCCCAGAACTCGCCTCGTTGCCATCCCTAGATGTACCTTGCCTTGAATGTGTAGGAGGGCACAATATTTACTTAAAAATTAGCTTCAGTTGACTTAGATCTTGATTCTTGATGGTAGTATCAATGCGCAAGTCAAAATTTGAAGGTTGAAGAGAGGATAGATCCCTTGTGAATTTCACTCACATAAGGGTAGTTGATTCTAGGAAAACCAATTCTAGAAGTTCAGTTTCACCATGATGATTATTGGCGCGCTAAATGGAATTCATACTTTTTACCTTTATGTTAAACTATGTGAAGGTAATCTATCTCGAGGTATCCAATATTCGCTTTTGGAGTGATATCAAGGTGTTTACTCAAACGTGATACCTACTTTTTTTTTTGGTAACCTTACTAAAGTGATCACTTTCTTAGGAAGACTTTGTCACGGTGCCCCACAGTCCTCTAGGTGCTATCCCCTACTTCGTGATACCGAATTTTGGCAAATCCATTAAGTTGTGTGATAGCCAATAGTGCCCTCGAGAGGTCTTGGACTACTTTTGTGAATAAGCCCAATCTCAATTTTTATGGGTTGAAAAATTAGGTTCACTTTTTGGTCCTTCCCTGCATTTTTGTGATATGAGAATGCACGCTAGTGTCATAATCATGTATGCACAATAAAGTCATGGTCACGAGATAACATAACATGCAATAAAAAAACAATGAATTAATTAAAAAAGCATCAATAGTGCATCGGACTACTCTCTAGTTCTATAATTTAAAGATTCACTCCATGGAGATGGAGTTACAACCAAAAAACGAGAAAGAAGACATTCTACAACCCAAAATCAAGGAGAAAAAGAGAAGAGAATGCTCAGTTGTGAGCTGGTCGTCATCTTCGGAAGGATCTCCAAGCTTGACAGTGGACGGAATCTCCGACGGTTCCTTGGAAATGACACTTCTCTAGGGTTCCTTGTCACAAGGAAACCCCTTTGATGCCTCAAAACAAGCCCCATATGTCCTTTTATAGCCGTCAAAGCCTCCATAACCTTCCAAATTTGATTCGGCTTTCCAAAAGTGTCAAGGCGCTGCCACCGTACCACAGCCATGTGGAAAAACATGGTCAGGCCATGTCGGCTACTAGAAGTCTCCTCGGTGAGCACCAGAAAAAAAACACGGTTGTGCTTAAAAGCACAATCATACTGTGTTTCCCTCGGGAAGTCTGGCTGTTGTTCCGTTTCATGCCAACTCTTCAAATGATGCAGAACTTAGTATTTTTCTGTATTACATGCTCTGGTGAGCAGAACTTAATATTTTTGTGCATAAATTTCTGCAAGCTGCTGCTGTTTTTATTTACTTGTTCTGATATTATCTTTTCAGTTGATGAGGGACTTGGTTGAGAGAAGAAGAATGGTTAGATCATGGCTTAAGACTGCTTCTCGTCTGAAAGTTCAGCAACTTGATATTCAACAGCAAGCACTGAAACTTACTGCCAACAGGTCCAGTGGCTTTAAAATGTCAAACTAGATGCTTGTTGCTCAGGTTGCATTCTTCCTATGTCTAACCTTTCTTTAAATGATTCAATTCAGCATGTATGGTTGCTTGGGCTTTTCTAACTCTAGATTTTATGCCAAACCACTTGCCGAGCTGATAACGCTGCAAGTAAGATTGTCTTTGTTTGATTTTTGAACATAAACTCTTTTATAGAAGTTCCAAACATATGCCATGTTGGCTGCAAAACCTCTTATCCAATTTCTACTCCATATATATATTGTGCAGGGGAGAGAAATCTTGCAAAGTACTGTTGATGTAGTCCAGAACAACTTGAACTTGGAGGTATGGCTGTTTCATTTAGTTGTAGTCAGTAATGCTGTATTGTTAAATGATTATTTGAGAAGTGTTGTTATGTGATTCTGCATTTGTGATTATTCACATTGCTTGGCTTCCCAGTCTTTCCTTCTTACTTCCAGTCAGATTGTCCTCTAATACCCTCAATATTAGAACCCCTTAAAGTTCAAACTACTTCACCCGAACAATTATTTGAGTCTTTCCAACCTCTCCCAATCAAAGATAACTCCCATTGCTCTTTACTGTGGTATTCACCCACTTCCTGAATGCAAATATCTTTCCAGAACCATCAATCAAATCTTTGAAGACCCTTGAAATTCATATTACTTTTTCACCTGAACAATAATGACCCTCCCATCCTTTTGCCTGGAAAGATAACAATATTGAACGAATTTCCATATTGCTTTTCACCGTGGTATTATTCACTTTACTTTCAGAAATATAATTTTCTTTTGTATGCAATTATGTAAAGGTTTATGCATGATTTACAGGTGATCTATGGGGATACAGACTCAATCATGATTTACAGTGGGCTGGATGACATAAATAAGGCAAGGGCAATTGCTGGCAGAGTGATCCAAGAGGTTAGGCTTGTCCAAGTTTACATAGTTCATCTCCAGATCTCCTTCAGTAGTTCTGTAATGCGATTATCTTTATAAGCTAGTTATGAGTAATCAAACCATTGCGAGTACTGATTGCTAATGTTAATTTCTTGATTCTTGTCCTTCCACAGGTTAACAAGAAATATCGCTGCCTAGAGATTGATCTTGATGGCTTGTACAGGAGAATGCTTCTATTGAAAAAAAAGAAATATGCTGGTGTCAAAGTGCTTGTCAAGGATGGAATGCCATATGAGGTCAAGCTTGATACGCTTAGTCTTTTTTTTTTCTTGATTCTGTATCATTCCAAGGCCATGCTGATTTAATTTTGCATGAACAAGGCAGGTGATTGAATGCAAGGGCCTTGATATGGTTCGCCGTGATTGGAGTTTGCTTTCAAAAGAAATCGGAGATTATTGTCTCAGACAAATTTTATCTGGAGGGTGATATGACACTTTTCATCTTTTCTATCAAAAAATATCTTTGGTATTATAGTTTCAACTGTATCTTCCAAGTTTAACTTGTATTTTTTGAACCATTTGATTTTTTATCATTACAGAACTTGTGAAAATGTTGTGGAGTCTATTCATAGTTCTCTCATGAAGGTACCCAATAGATGTACAAGATAGATCAGGCTCATTATTGCCGGGGATTGTAAACTGGCATACATATTTTTTGAGCACGCTGGTTCATTGTTTTATCTGATTTCAAAATTGTTTGAAATTAGTCTGACTTTGGCATTTATGTCTCTATAAACAGGTGCAAGAAGACATGAGAAATGGTGAAGTAGCACTTGAGAAGTATGTTATCACAAAAACATTGACAAAGCCGCCAAAAGATTATCCAGATGCCAAAAGCCAACCACATGTGCAGGTTAGACTTTCTTTTGGAGTGTATTTGTTTTGAAAAGTTTATTTGGTACTGATTCACTAGTTTACTTGAATATCATCTTTAGGTGGCTTTAAGATTGAAGAAAAATGGCCACACGGGATGCTCTGCTGGCGATACAGTTCCTTATATCATCTGCTGTGAGCAGGTATAGGCTAATGTTACATGTGTCATGTTTATGTTGTGGTAAATGGAAAATTGACTTGACCATAAGGATGATAACTTCAGATCAACAGTAATGCTGATGCCAAATCCTAATTTGCAATCAGATTAATGATAACTTTCTCAGAATAAATATGGATTTTCTTAACATATGTATCATTTAAAATTGTAATATTAGAGTTGTATATGTGATTGTATACTTCGAAATTAATCATGATTGGGAACAATTTAAATTAAGTGATCAATTCATAAATATTTGGCATAGATCCTTTTAAAAAAGGGCAGCTCCATGCACGAAGCTCCCATTAATGCAGGGTCTCTAGGAAGTGTTTATTGTACATAGTCTCACTTTGTATTGTAAGAGGTTGTTTTCACGACTCAAATCTATGATCACTAGGTCACGACATCAATTTTACCGTTAGACTATATTAATGAAATTAAAATTTGTTTTTATATTTTTTAAAATCAATTAAAATTTCTTAATTAGAATATTAATGTGTGAAAAATATAAATATAAAAAATGTCTAGTATCTATGTAATGATAAACAGAATGTTATTCCTAGCTATGTGCATGGTTTAAAGTGCCGTGCCGAAACGGCCGAAACGTCTGGTTCCGCTTAGCGACCGACACCGGCACGACCTCGGCACCAGACCCACGACAAGTGCGACGTGTTGCGTGACCCCATGGTCACAGCAAAGGGGCCGCTCGACCCTGCAACAGTAGCGGAGAGGTCGCATAACCCTTCTGCTGCCGTCGTGAAGGCATCATGCGACCTTGCGGTCACTGCAGAGGGGTCACACAACCAACATGGTCGCGCCGAAGGAGTCATGCAAGTGCCGGCTTGCGAGTGGTGTCGGATTTCAGATTTTTTTTAATTAAACTTAGGTTAATTTTTTTAATCAACTCCTAGTTATGGTGGAGATAATCTAAAGAGAGTTTATTAAACTCTAATAAAATTATATAATCAATTTTATATTTTATTTATTTTAATTTAAAAATTATAATAAAATTTTTATTTATTTATTTATCTATTTTCATATCTTTTCCTTTTTTTTTAAAGATTATTTTTTATCTTGTTTATTTTTTAATATTTTAGTTTTTAATTAATATATTTTATATTTAAAAAATATCGAAACTATATCGGCACGATACGGTACCGAAATCGTATCGTTCCAGTTCAGGACCGAAACCTCGGCACGGGTCGAAATTTTAAACCTTGGCTATGTGTTCATCTATATATATATATATATATATATATATATATATAGTTTCCATTCCTATATTGTTATTAATATTTCAGACTTTTTAGTCACTTTTAATTATGACTAGCCATCGCGCACACGCGTTGCATGTGTAATATAATACTTGAATACGTGTAAATTAGTACCCCAACCCATAACTTGGACTTGGAAAAGGTACGCTAGGCCCATGCAATAGTGCAACGCAAAGGCGATGTTTGAAAATTCCAACAAGCTATTATAATGGACTCTCCCTTATAAAAAATTAATTTAATTTTTATATTAGATATTAAATTGATAAGAACAAATACTATACTTGATCTTAGTCAAAAGAGGCATAAATTGGACTTGGTAACGGTGCGTCAGGCCCATGGGCGATAATCGAGAACCTCAGTAGCAAGCTATTATAATGGGCTCTCACTCATATATAAAAAATTAATTTAATATCACACTTGTTCTTAGCCAAAAAGTCGAGAAAAGTATGCTTTCTAATTCGTCGACCCAAGATATTTATAGAAGTTTCTTCACGTGCGGTATTGCCCATCCTAAGATGTGGGACTAAAGAGAACCATGACAGTGTACATTTTCTAATTGATTTATTAAAAAAAATTCTCAATAATATCCCGTAGCTGAGTTTCAAATTCTAGATCCCTAATTGATTAATGAGAAAAATTTTCAATAATACACTATAGTTGAGTCTCGAACTCTAGATCCCTAATTGATTAATGGAAAAATTACTAATAATACGTTGTAGTTGAGTTTTGAACTCTAGATCCCTGATTTATTAATGACAAAAATTTCCAATAATATACTGCAACTGAGTCTCGAACTTTAGATCCCTAATTGATGGGTCTATTGAAATTACTAATAAACTTTGAAATTATTTTCACTGTGAAAAGAAAAAAGGATATTAACGTAATTTAATTTTGGGCTTTACCAAATTAATTGAGAGTTAGTTAGTAAAGGGTGTAGATTCTTAATCAAATAGTAAGATTAAGTAGAGTTTTATACTTTTATTCATCGTCCCACGGCTCACACAGCAAAAACCCTAATTGATTATCTAATCTAATTATTTCTTTGCTTTTTATTCTCTACTCAATATATGGAATTATTCTGCATGGTAGTTTTTTAATTTCCTTTTTGATAACCTTACACATCCTTAGTAGCATTTTACATTTCATCTTTGCCACACTAACTTTTGTTTGTGCTTTTCTAAACTCTCAACATTAAAAAGGGCAATTCGGTGCATGAAGCTTCCACTAATATGGGTCCCGGGGAAGGGTCGAAGCACATTGGGTCTATTGTACGTAGTCTAACTCTACATTGCTAGAGGCTATTTTTGCGACTTGAACAACTTTATCGTTGTGCCAAGACCCCTCTTCTAGGGCCCATAAATAGGCTAATTGCACTATGATTTTGTAAATTTTCCTTTAAATCTAAGAAGCACACAACCATCACACCAGATTATCTTATCCGTTCTAACATTTTTTTATTCATTCTAACTACTAATCTTTTAGCACATTAAGTTGCCTTATATTCTCTGTGATTTCCTTGTTTTAAGTAGATATTGGATTATTTAAGATTCTTAGAGGGAAAATTATTAAACACCTTTGATTTCTAATTTTTCATGAGTTTAAATTGCATACAATTTTTGCCACTCTATTATTACCAAATTGAAGTTTTAAAGATTCTAATTAATCCATATTAATTTTGTTGATATATCCACAAGTTTGTAATCATGGTGAAGAAAGGATAATCTGTAAGTGTTCATCATCTATTACCAAAATAAATAAAATTGTTATGATATTTAATTATCCAAAGATATGAAGGAAAGGATAATCTGCAAGTGTTCATCATCATCTATCTTGACGTCATACTAATTTTGTCTATTGTCTTTTTAGGAAAACTTCTCCAGTTCTACTGGAATAGCTCAAAGAGCTAGGCATCCTGACGAACTGAAAAAGGATGGTGGTTGGATGATTGATATTGACTATTACTTATCACAACAGGCTTGCTACCATTTCTCCAAAAACCAAAAGAAGTTTAGCATTTGAAGTTGTATTCTATGTGATAAATTGATGGCTTCTTTTGACAGATTCATCCTGTTGTCTCGCGGTTGTGTGCTTCAATTCAGGGTACTAGCCCAGCACGTTTAGCTGATTGTCTAGGACTTGATTCAGCTAAGGTGCAACTTCTAAAACCAAATGGGTCTTTCAAAGTGTTTTCTATGTCTTTGCTTCTTGACAGACCATTTCATATCTTATTATGTACAGTTCCAATTTAAAGAACCTGAGTCTGTCGGCCAAGATCCTTCTAGCGTGCTCTCATCCATAATAGATGTTGAAGAGAGGTAGGTAGTTTATATGAAGGGAGCACAAAGTAGCATCAATTAACTGTTAACTATATTATCAAGTATCAATGTCAAATACTTGCAGGTATCGTGGCTGTGAGCCTCTCAGGTTGTCATGCTCCAGTTGTTCCAGCACCTTCGATTGTCCTCCTATTTCAAGTTTACTATCTTCAATTCACAAGAAGCCATCTGATTCTCAAGCAGAAGAGCAATCAGATCCTAATTTCTGGCAAAGGATGCGTTGCCCAAGGTGCCCTGACCATATTGAAGTGTGCAAGTTTTCTCCTGCCATGTTAGCTAATCAGGTTCGACTAGTGTACTAGTGCAATGTTTTTCTTTTATGTAGTGATCTAGTAGTTAGATCTGTTACGTAAACATTTTGATTACCAGGAGAGTTCGTCCTTTGCTAAATTGTTTCACAAGATGAATTTTCTACTGTATCTTTTTCTGCAGGTGAAAAGGCAAGCTGACAATTTCATTTACCTATATTATAAAGGATTGATGATGGTAAAATACAAAGTGTTTCAGTTTTTCAATACTCATGAAAATATAATGTTTGACGTCCTTCGCTAGCCTTCAAGTGTATAAATGACTACCTTGATTTTCTCAGTGCGATGATGAAATATGCAAGTATACCACACGCAGTGTGAATCTTCAGGTAATTGGCGACTCTGAAAGAGGAACAGTTTGCCCAAATTACCCACACTGCAATGGCCATCTCATAAGACAGGTATGACCATTGCAATTTTACAATATCATGGTTTAAATCTTTACTCGGATTAATTAATCTGCATAACTCAACTGCTAGAATGCTAAAAGCTGTTGTCTAATTTTCACTAAGCAGTACACAGAGAAAGACCTATACAAGCAACTATCCTTTTTTTGCCATGTCTTGGATGCTTCTAATTTTGCCGAGAAGGTTAGTGTTCCACTATATGCACTTTGACTTCATGGTATCAAATTGTGCAGCTATCTACCTATGAGTAATGAAGCTCCTAGGTGTTCACGCTTTTTTCTTTTCAAAAACAACATACAATTATTTATGGGAATGCTATGGCTGCAGCTGGACCAAAATGTTAAGCTATCTATTGAGAAAGAGCTTGCTGTTATCCATCCAGCAGTAAGTCTGGCAAAATCGGTGATCCAGAAGATCCGTGACCGGAGTTCATATGGATGGGTGCAACTTAAGGACCTGTGCATCTCAGTTCAGTAGATCTGGGAAAATGGTAATGTCAATCTCTATGATTGGCCACCTTTAATGACCGTTACTTCTAACTGGATCATGATATTCAATCTCTGACCGCTTAAGAATCATTGCCAAAAAAAAAGCTCTCAGGAAGAAGTTTGCTACAAGTTGACACAGTGGTTCTTGAAGCATGTCAGAACAATGGTAAATATAAATCATAAATTATTTGGATGAGCTCAGCCATTCGTTCTTCAAGATTTCACTCTTCTGCAATACGATTCTTCCAGCTTGTATGTTAGTCTGCTAATATTCAATTTATTTATTCTGCAATTTGTTTGAACAAAGGATAAACTAATCCATATGACTGTTTTAAATTTGGTGAAATGTATAGTGATATTTTTATATTGTGAATGAACAGAAACTAGTGCTCAATATGTTTGGTTAGTGAAGTTGCTTATGTCTAAGGCAAATCAACAGTCTGTCCTACTGCAATCCATCCGTCCCAGGATTGAATTGTTTTTAACCAAAAGCAAGGAAAATTACATTATGGTTTTTCATCATTCCACATGTTTTGATCTGTTTCTATTACTAATTTTGATTTCTTGAGCTATGCCGTCTTATTGTGGTTTGGCTCCTTGAGACTTTAGGTTTGTCCCCAGAGTTAAGAGGTCCAAAATTCCATTATCTTTACATTGAAATGTGGATGGTGGGATGGAAAAAAAATAATAAAAAAGGGAGATATGCAATGAATTTGGTGTGGGGAAGGATAAATCTTCATTGGTTGATGTGAGCTTATGACTAGACTTTACAATTGTGAGGTTGTTCTGACCTTGCGCTCGCGGCTAGGCATGACCTTTTACTACACTTTATAAGTGATAGACTTTACTACACATGGATCTTGACGAACTTGTGACTTGACGTGATTGAGTTTTAATGACAACTTGGTAAAACCAAGGCAACATGCTTAATTGATTCGAGGTTGAATGAAGTTTGAAGAAGATTACATAGGCTTGCGAGGAACCTCAAGATAAGAAGCATTGAAGTGATGTTGGAGCAACCAGTAGAGCTTGACTTTGCACGATCAACTTGGTTGACTTTGTGGTTCGAGGTCAATTAGAGATCATAGAAGATAGTATGTGACATCCCAGGAATGAACATTAAGGTGCAATATCAGTGGTATATGAAAGAACACAAATTGCATAAGAGAAGATTGTCGGATGATACATGGAGCGAGCCATCAACTTGGTACATCTAAGTGATATGAGGACCTAGTTGGAGATGAAGTCAAGCTTTGGAAGGTACATTCTTATATGAGTTGTGAGACTTTTACCCTTGGGAGAGGACATGTATATGATGATCTTAGCCAAGGCTCCAATCAAATAGAGATGATTCTAGTCAATTGGTGAACTGTGTCTATTAAGGAGTTGATTTAGTCTTGACCGTTCAAAAACAAAATATTTTTATTTGGAGTCCTATGGATTGAGCATTTGACTAATTTAGAATCTAGTCGACTAATGAGCTAAGTCAATTAATGCGGGATGGTTTACAAATAAAATATTTTTGTTCAGAGTCTAGTCATCTAGGTAGTCAGTTGGTGTTACAATAAGAAAGCTCGGAGGAGTTATTGATTTGACACTTTAACATTGCAATAGTCAGATGGCTTAGGAGTTATAGACTTATAGTGGATTAGTCAAGTAAGGCAACAATTACCCGGCTACAAGTGGAAATGATTAATAAAGATCTAGTTGGTTAATTGATGATACAACAACAAAATAATAAGTGAAGTTGAAGGAGATTGAAGGTTATAAAAGGACTTAAAGGAGTATTTGAAGATAAGAATGAGTGTTTTGAATTATGTTATATGCTCTTGTTAGTTATTGATATGCATTGAATTATTTTATTTTATTTTAGCTGCATAATATTATTTGTATGACCTTGATAATACATTAGAAAAAGCGAAAGAAATTTAATTTGCAACTTCATTTCTATTCAACCTTTCTAGCTAATTCCTCAAAGGTCCCAACATTTTATACTAGTTAAATGTGGAAGACTCATAGGGTGTGAGGCCTCTTGGGAGATTAAAGTCCTATCAAATTAAGGTTGCCTTGATATTAAGCAAACTATAAAATTTTGGAGGTGATACATCTCGGCAAGATAAAGCCTCTTGGAAAGAAAGTCTAATTGAGACGTGAGTTTACGAGTGTGACATATATTTTAGGTTTTGGGTAGATTTTGACTTAATTAATGACTCAATTTTAAATTACATGTATTCATTGATTTAGTCAATCAATTAAACATGCGACTTATGCTGAACAAAAAATATTTGTATTTGGATTAAATTTACAAGTAGTCCGCTAGATAGTTAAGTATTTCAATAGTAAGTATTTTTTTTTTTTTTACCTTAGGGTAATGGTTAGGTCATTCAACATATAATTAAAAAATTTAAGATTTGAATCTCAATTATTAAGGTGCATTGTAGGAATTTTAAAAGTGAGCCTAAGAATATTGATTGTCTGGATGAGCTTTTATGAGTACTTCCTTATTTATTCGAATAATCAGTAAAAAAATTTCATAGGACCGAATTGATTAGGCTAGTCATTCTCATAATTAGTTACATTGTGAAAGAAGTTTGTTGATATGACAGAAGAAGGTAGATGGCATCCAATGATTTACTTGATAAAGGAATGGCCATTCAACTTTGAATAAGAAGAGTCAACTGAAGTATCCATTGTTAGGTACAATAGTTGACTAGAAGTAGTTGTGTGATAGATTTGTTGCTAGACAAAAACATATGAGATCATGAAAATAGTCAACTGGGCTAAAGGAGAACAATATGTTGCTCATGGAATTTGAAAGCTATATAAGGAAGGAAGCAAGCAAGGGAAGCTTATGGAGGGTAATAAAATGTGATGAAAGCAAGAGAACTACGTGAAGTTGAAAAAAAAAAAAATAATCCAGTTAATTTCGTTAATTACCCTTGAGCGTGAAGCTTCATACTTATATTGCTTTTTCTTATTATATCCTTATTAACTTACATATTTTAGTATTTTATTATTATTATTATTATTGTAAACAAAATATTATAAGAGATTTCTCAGTCTCTCTTTGAAAAAAAATATTTTAAAATTTAATAAATAATTCATCAATAAGACCATGATATAAGATTTGAAGATTTCGAACCACATAAAATAAGAATATTAATCGTATCTATTTTATATTTATGTATATGCAACATAACTGACAACTATTATTTACTCCTCTGAATCGTAACGATAAATCTAACAAATTTAATTATACTTAAATTATGTAATTACACAGTGAAGTGTCTATATAAGTTGTTATTTTATAAGAAAATCTTACAATGAATTAATCACGACAAAGATGATGAGAAGAAATAAGGATGGAGCATGAAGGTAGGGTATTAGGATGTGCTTGGTTGGAGGGAATGGAAATGAGGAATGGGAAAGGGATTGAAAGTTAGTGTTTGGAATGTTAATATTTGGAATGGGAATGGTGGGGCCCACGGATTCAAACCCCCAAATATGGGGTTTGGCCATTACCAAGTAAAATGGGGGGAATGGGAATGGTGGGGTCCACGGATTCAAAACTCCTCATTCCCATTCTTACTTCAATGAATCCCATTCTTAATCCCATTCCCTTCCACAAACCAAGCACCCCCTTAGTTCTAGGGGTGTCAAAAATGAATCCGATCCGACGATCTAATCTGAGTCAACCTGAAAAAAATCAGGTTCGGATTGGGCATTTTCGGGTTCAGGTCGGGTTCGGGTTGGAGGGTTGGAGAGTAAAAAATTTTCGAGTTGGGTCGGGTCGGGTTCGGGTTGACCCGGATTGACTTAAATATAGCGTTTTGTGCGTTTTTTTGGAGTTAAATCAAATTTTATTTTAAAAATTTAGATGGTTTTATGTATATTTGTATGATAATGATGAAGTATTGAGATAAAAGTGAAGAATTATAGGGAAAATAGTCCAAAAAAGTCATTTTGAATAGGATTTTCGGGTTATATGGGTCGGGTTCGGGTTGATCGGGTTGGTCGGGTTTGGGTTTGGGTTCGGGTTAGGTGATTTGGGTTGAACTCGGGTTCGGGTCGGGTTCGGGTTGGGTTAAAAAAAAAAACTCAACCCGACTCAACCCGACCTGATCCACCCGAATTGACACCCCTAATTAGTTCAGTGTAGGTGCGGTAGCTTGTGCTACTTAGTGAGGTAGTGGCATGATAATCTCATGAGCGATTGCCCATACTAAAAGAGAGCTCCTTTCGTGTCGCCACATTCATCGTGGGAGCTCCGAAAGAGCTACGTAGATTCCCTTATTCGAGTTGGATGGTAGCTCCTTAAGAGTTTTTTTTTTAAATTTTTATATAATTTTATATCAACTATATGTTTTTTTAATATAATCCTGTCCGAAAGTCGATGAGATGGAAAGCTAGAGATGTGGCGCTCCCACTAACCACCTGTAAACTCCGCTCAAACCTGCAATACAAATTACGTTAGTGCCGAACCAGGGAAAAGGTCACCGGTGTTGGTCCTCCGACGCTCAAATTAGTCACCGGTGATGTAGTAGAAGGCGGAGCAAACAAGAATGAACAGTGTCTATCGCATATTACCTACCTCCGTCGATGCTTGGACCCCCCTTTATATAGAACCCCTGTAGCGCGTGTGCACGCTCCCCAAGGTGAGCACTATCACATTCCGCAAGTGTACGGAAATGTCGCAAGTAATATAAAAGATTATCGTATCCACAGAGACTGTTGATTAAGCACTAGTTAACTTCGCACGGCGAATTATCTAGACAATCTAAAGTTGTTAACAAACTCTAAAGAGAATAAAAAGAGAAATGAGAGAAAGAAAAGAGCGTGAATAAATGAAAGGGGAATAGATACTAGGATTTCGGTTTCTTTGTGATATTATTCAATGTAAATGATCTATCAAATCTTATTACTCAATTGTCTAACATTTGTAGAAGGTTGTCGGTGCTCTCTTGCAATAGACAACTGACTTAGGACTGAAATATGCACCTAAATGTGATCAATTGGATATGAATCTACGTTGTCCTTACACAGGATTGCACCTATTACTATGCTTCCCTCGGATATCAACATAGGAATTCATAACTTCTCAACCATTAAGATACAAAGACTAAACAAACAATTTATCCTACCCTCTTGAATAATCCATTTCCCCTTTTCAAGATTATCCCTCAAACGTCCTTACACGGGCTTGCACCTGTCACGTGGATCCCTCGAAAAATCGAGTGAGAAATAATCTCTACGAGATCTATAGACATTCAAACATTCAATCAAGCATGGTCATTAAGCCAAATCACAACATTCTACACAAGATCAAATAGATACAAACAAGACAATATCATAGAAATAGGAAATTGGCAAATCCACAAGAGTTTTACATCATCATCACATCACAAATACTTCCTACATCCTAGATCTAGAGATCTACTCCATTGCAAGATAATTACAATCAAGAGACAAGAAATAAAGCAATCTACAACTCAAAACATAAGGAGAAGAGAAGAGAAGAGAAAGCTTATCCATGTAGCACAGGTCTTCTTAGATGCAATCCTTGCTCCGGAGGTGGACGGATCGACGAACGATGGAAGATCCCGGGGTTCCCCCAAGGGGGAGAACCCTTCCCCAAGCAATGGGGAAGAAGCCCCAAGCTAAAGATCAACCAAAAGATCTGAGAAAAGGGGAAGAAAACCCCTTTTATAGGCTTGGCACGGGCGCCACACGGCCTCGTGGCACGGCCGTGTGAGGCTCACACGGCCTGCACCACTTCCTTCTCTACCAACCTCACACGGCCGAGTGAGGTTGGCACAGCCGTGGCCTGCTCTACCACTGCCCCCTTGCATGGCCGTGTAGATCTACACGGCTTGCACTACCTCCAGTTCTGGTACCCTTACACGGCCGTGTCTGGGACATGGTCATATTCTTCTCCTTCTCTGTCAAAGTTACACGATCGTGTGGATTCACACGGCCATGCCATTCTTCTCCTCTGGAAACCTTACACGGTCGTGTGGCTCACACGTCCATGGGTCATGTGCCTCACACGGTCGTGTGCAGGTCACACCCCCTTGCATGCCCCTTGCACACCCCCTTGCATGCCCCTTGTCATAGCTCTAAATTTCAATGCTTCATTTCATCGTCCTTTACACCATCAAGATGGGGCTTTCTCTGGTTGAAGTCTTCATCAAAGTTGTAGATCTTGAAGTTATCTACAAATTGGTATAAAGAACAGCCCAAAACTCCAACCAAGCACAAAGTTATGATCATTTTACTTTTGGTCTACTGTGTAGGAAATCTCACACAGGCCACAGCCTTCACACGGCCCCAACATGACCCCTACACGGCCTTGACATGCCCATGTGGTCTCCACACGGTCATAACTTGGAAGAACTTCGTTTTTGCATGCCCGTGACAATCTGGAAGATCTAAACTTCATTTAAGCTCCGTTTTTGTTCCAAATCACGTCCTATCAATCAAAACAAGCAAAAAGTAGATATCCAAACAAAATATAATGGAAGTATGACATTACAATGAAATAGGGTGCAATAAACATAGATTATGCTAATAAAATACAAGTAGATGTGCGTCAAAGTATGCATAAAAGTGTATATAATCTACGCACATCAAGCACGCTTCCCAAAAATTTTCCTGAAAAGACTTGTCAGTAAAATATCTCTGACACGGTACCTTAACGGGCCGAGCATATCTCTGAAGTGACAGTGGAAGCTTCCACCATACGATCTTCTAGTTGTCGATGCCCGATGTCGGCGGCACCAACTCCCAAAAGGATATTGTCGATGGATATCAGAGGGAGTGTACTACTAGGTCAAGCGTGGTAGCCGCTCAAGATAGGGGTGTCAAAAATGAACCCGACCCGACGACCCAACCCGAGTCGACCCGAAAAAAATCAGGTTCGGGTTAGGCATTTTCGGATTTGGGTTGGGCATTTTCGGGTTCGGGTCGGGTTCGGGTTGGAGGGTTGAAGAGTAAAAAATTTTCGGGTTGGGTCGGGTCGGGTTCGGGTTGACCCGGGTTGACTTAAATATAGGATTTTGTGGGGTTTTTTTAGGGTTAAATCAAATTTTATTTTAAAAATTTAGATGTTTTTATGTATATTTGTATGATAATGATGAAGTATTGAGATAAAAGTGAAGAATTATAGGGAAAATAGCCCCAAAAAATCGTTTTGAATAGGATTTTCGGGTTATATGGGTCAGGTTCGGGTTGATCGGGTTCGGGTTTAGGTGATTTGGGTTGAACTCGGATTCGGGTTCGGGTCGGGTTCGGGTTCGGGTTGGGTTAAAAAAAAAAAACTCAACCCGACCCAACCCGACCCGACCCATCCGAATTGACACCCCTAGCTCAAGACCTGCTGTCTAACCGAGCGGGGTAGCCGCTTGAGACCTACTGCCTTGCCAAGCGGGGTAGCCGCTTGACCAAAGTTCCACTCTGACAATGTCAAGTCGGTTGTTTGAGCGTCGGTCGTTTGATAACTCCCCGTGTCGAAAGCGGGATCAGACCGGGACCTTCTCCCCTCGGTCGGGGCATGCTCGCCCGACCGGCCGATGCTATCTGCGCGTTGACCGCCTTGACTTTGACCTCCACCATGGCCGCTATCCTCCGCGGGTGGGGCTCCTCCTTATCACCGCATCGCATGCCTCCCCCTCAAGTCTAGTCTAAGGAAGCTACAAGCCCGACTGATTAGACAAAAATTGTCTATGAAGCTTGCCACATGATTGGCTTCGACACTCGATCAGGATAACATCGCGCAATAGACGGCTATGTGACCGCTCTCTGTCGGTCGGCCTGTTGAAGCTTGTCATTCGGCAGTAGGTCTGTTCCCTTAAGTCGATCGGCACAACGAACATTTATACTTGTGAAATCTTTTCTTGGACTGTCTTGGGCGAGAGCGATCCAAGATTATGTCACCCATATTTCTAGGAAATCGTGCAAATCCCTGTGCATTATGGTTGAGTGTGCCCCATGCCCTCATTAAATGATGACCCGTGGTGAGGCGTCATGTGTCACGCCCACTGCTGCCGCACGCTTGATGTGACAGACGGATATCCTCTAGCGATGTGACCTTTGGCGTTTCAAATTCAACGGCCCGATTTTTGCCTGGGTTTCCGCGGCCTAGATCGGACGACTCCGGTCAGCCGACCCCTAGGTTTATAAACCCGGGCTTGTCGCCGCCTTTGTGCACTCTCATCTTTGTGCTCTCCGGCAACTGCGTCTCTGTGCTCCGGCAATACTCTTCTTTTCTTGCTCCTCCGACGACCTTCCAGTAAGCCTCCTTCCAATCGTCCTCTTCCTTCTGGTTTTTCAGCGTTTCTTTGTGTTCCGGCAGTACTCTGTCAGTAGTCTCGCATCCTTTCACTGCTTGTTTTTTGCGATGACGAGTTCCTCACAACCACCTATCGACGTCCCTGGGCTTTGGCCTTTGGTACACCTATACTGAGTCCAGGTTTGACGCCGACGATGCTGAGAGTTTGACCACCGCCTTTAAGTTTCTTTTTGGATACAAAATTGTTCTCCTTTTGGTTCCGATCGGCCAAACTCTCCGTCGCCTGACTGTCTTACCTTCTTTAGGAATAGTTTACCATCGGTTTGCGGTTTCCTATTCATCCCTTCTTTCCCGCCATTTGTAAATACTTTCACATCTCGCTTCATCAATTAGTGTTGAACTCCTTTCGGCTGCTGTTCAGGGTAGTTGTTCTATTCCGCCTGCACGACATTCCTCTCACTCCCCGGATCTTCCACTATTTTTATTATCCGAAATTATCCGAGCCGGGGATTTTTCTTTTCCAAGCCCGAGTGGGCTTAGTTTTTTTTGACAAAATATCGACCTCCAACAAATATTGGAGGAAATACTTCTTTTTTGTATGCCTTCCCAAACGGCCAGACTTTCCGACCAACTCGCAGCTCGAAGTGACGAATCAGCCTCCATTGAAATAGCATAAGAGTCGATCGGACTACCTCAACGCAGCTTCGATGTTGGCCGGTCATAAATATGAGATCCACAAGTTGCTACTGGAGGGTGTCCTCTACATCTTCGGCTTGAGTTCGATCTACACCGGCTTCCGTCCAGCTTATGTATGCAACTTCTTTACTCCTTCCTTTGATTCTAACTGATTTTTCTTCCTCTTTTGCAGCCGAAGTCATGGTACGTGCACGTCTCATCGGCAAGGCTAAGCTTGCGGACGCTGCGATCAATGCAACAGGTGTGGAGGAATTGGAGAGCCATGGCCTGCAGCCGGTCGACTCTCAAGAGGACCCCCAAGAAGAGAGCGAAGCAGCTCCAGTCTTGATGAGTGGTGGAGCGGCTGGTGGATCACAACCTACATCTGAATGACATCCGGTCGTTCAAGTCGAGGGGACGTCAAGCTCGGCCTCCTCAGGAGAGTCACTAATCAGGCGCAAGAGGTGTCAGGCGGAGCCTTCATCATTCTCCGCATCCTCGATAATGCGGTATGCCGAGCGGGTTGAAACTTCGACCCCCACTCCCGCTCAAGAGATTGTTACCCCTGAGTCGTCCGATTGGACGCCATCATTATTTGGCATGCTAGAAGGTACTCTCTGCGCACCGCTAGTGGCCTTCATGCCACCGACCTCCAAGGTCAAAAAGTCCGATATTCGCCCGGTGTCTTCGTCTCGGCCATCTGGCCGAGCGACCTTAGCCATTTAGCCCTGAGCGGACAACACCATATAACGACAATTCTTCATCTGCCGACTGAACAATGGCGTGAGTCGGCTAGAGCTGCATCTCGAGTCCCCCGAGCACCAGATAATTATCCAGGGGCCACTCGCCCAGATATGGGCTGACGCCCGAGCTCGCGCAACGATGGTGCCTCTGGGGGTGCTTGTGGATTGCCACACCCAGATGTCGACTGGGATAAGTGTTGTATTCTTCTTAATCTATTTCCGCTTAGCGCTTATATTTTCCTTATTCGCATTATTGGTAGAGAGCCTGGCCATGTGCTAGAGGCTCGTATTTTTGGAGAAGGAAGTCAGGAAGCTGAAGGCCCCGACGGCCAATCCTCCGCCTCTCAGGAGCAGACAAATGCTGAGGCGATGAAGTTGAAGGCCGATTTAGCGAAGAGCACTGCGCTACTCGAGGTCTAGTGGGGGAAAAGCGCGGAGCATGCCTCTCTGCTGATTTGGCTTAATAAGCAAGTCACCACCTTAAACACCAAGATCGAGTCAACTAATGTGAGGAAGCTCTGGGCTATCAAAGACCTCGACCTAAAGAATAAAGAGGCCCGAGCCCTCACTAAGAAGCTCAAAGAGGTCAAAGATTTTTTGGTCGACGAACGGAATAATCGGTCGGCCGAAGAAACTGCCCTTCGAGACCAACTCGCCATGAAGAATAATGAGCTAGCCACTGCGAAGGACGAGCTGGAGGCCTCCCGAACAGCTCTGAAGACCTATCAAGATGCTGAGTCTAGCTGATTCGAGGCTATGAAGAGGAACTACATCCGCTCGGACGCTTTTAATGACAAGGTCGTCGATCAGGCTCTTCGCCTGTTTGATCTTGTAATTGACGGGATGCTCAACCAGCGTAGGGAAGGCGGTAACCTCCCCACCGCTCTGACAAGTAAGGTCATCAATCGGGACAAGTCGACCGAATCGCTGCCCGATGATGCCTTAGATTACCTTGAGTGAGGTTGAGAGTTCCTCTATAAAATTTTGAAGTTTCAATGAATACTTGCCCGTTTGGGCAAGCTCTATCTTCTTCTAGTATCTATTTTCTCAAATCATCTTTCAAACATTGCATAAACTCATGGCATCATGGCTCCTCCGGTCGGCAACGACTAGTCTTATCTAGCCGATCGATCCACTTTGTTTTTAGAGTTGCTCATTATGATTCTATGACCCTCCGATCGGCGATGAATATTTTGAAGAATAATCCCGAACGGTCGTCGTACTTCGAAGACTTGGATCTTTTTGAGTAGCTCGTATTCATGGTTGGTCGTTCATCGCTCTCGGATTATAAGACCAGCGCTTGCCTGCTCATCGAGTCAAGGGTTTAAGGTCACCGCTCGACCGTCGAGGAAGATGAGGGTTTAAGGTCGTTGCTCGACCGTTGATGTAGACCAGGGTTTAAGATCATTGCTCGACTGCTGATGTAGACCAGGGTTTAAGTTCGTCGCTCAATCGTTGAAGAATATGAGGGTTTAAGGTCGCCGCTCAACCATTGACGAAGATGAGGGTTTAAGGTCACTGCTCAACCGTTGGGGAAGACACGTCTCAAGAGTGGCATTCTTCGCTTTTATTCATATTTTGCTCTGTATTCAAGAGTCATACAAAAATACATGTATTCACTCGCGCACCTCTCAAGTTGCCTTCCCCCCTCATCCTCCAAGTAGTAAACGCCCGAACGGAGCTTTTGCAAGATCTCGAAAGGTCTCGCCCATGGTGCTTCGAGCTTGGTGACATCGCCAACCGGCTTTACTTTCTTCCATATGAGATCGCCAACCTGGAAGGACATCAGGATCACCCTCCGGTTGTAGTTTTGCTTCATCCATTGTTGGTATGTCGTTAGTCGAACAGCTACTTTCGCCCACGTTTCGTCCACCAAGTCAAGCTCCATGAGCCTCCGTTCGGCGTTTCCCTCATCGTAGTACTGCACCCGATCGGATTCTACTCCGACCTCCATAGGGTCGACTGCTTTGCCATCGTATACCAAGTGGAAGGGGGTTACCGATTACACCGGTCGCCTCCTTCGGGGTCGTGCGAAGGGCCCACAACACACTGGGGAGCTCGTTGACCCAGCTGCCTCCGACGTGGTCGGGTCGAGCGTGTAGAACTCTGATGATCTCCCGATTGGCGACTTTGGCTTGTCCGTTGCCTTGGGGGTAGGCCACAGAGATAAAGGTCTGTTGGATGCCATAGCCCTCGCACCACTCTCTGAGCCCCTGACCGGCGAATTGCCTCCCATTATCTGATACGAGCTGGCGTGGGATGTCGAACCGGCATATGATGTTCTGTCAAACATACTTAATGACCATATGTTCGGTTATTCTTGCAAGTGGCTCAGCTTCCACCCACTTCGAGAAGTAGATGACCACGACAAGAAAAAATTTCCGCTGACCGATCGCCATGGGAAATGGTCCAGCGATATCCATGCCCCATTGATGGAACGGGCAAGATACTGTGGACGCCTTCATTGCCTCGGTTGGTCAGTGCGGAAGGTTGTGATACTTTTGGCAAGACAAGCAAGTTGTCACCGTCCGAGCGGCATCTTCTTGAAGGATCGGCTAAAAATATCCGGCGAGCAGTATCTTACGAGCTAACGCACGGCCGCCCGGATGGTCTCTGTAGGAACCTTGGTGCACCTCCCACATAATGTATTCGACATCTTCCGATCCGATGCATTTAAGTAAAGGCCTCGAGAAGGCTCTCTTATAAAGCAGGTCCCCGACCAAAGTGAACCATCCGGCTCTCTTTTTCAGCAAGCGAGCTTCTTCCTAATCGGCAGGTGTAACTCCCGACTATAGAAACTCTGTCAAAACCGTTCTCCAGTCATTCGGGAAGGTAATCCCTTCCATTCAATCAATATGAGTAACTAGCGAGACATGTTCGATCGACCGTCCTATGACAATTGGTGATAACAAACTGATTAATTTTGCCAACTCATCTACTTCCTGATTCTCCGATCGGGGGATCTTTTGTATGATGACTTCCTGAAAGTTTGTCTTCAGTTTCTCGAAGGCTTCTGCATAGAGCTTGAGTCGAGAATTACTTATCTCGAATGTCCCGGATAACTACTGAGCGGCCAACTAAGAGTCCGAGTGGATGAGGACTTGAATGACTCCCACATGCGGGGCAGCCTGTAGGTCGATTATCAATGCCTCATATTCTAGTTCATTATTAGTGGCTCTGTAGTCAAGTCGAATGGAGAGTTGCATCCGGTCTTCCCATGGTGAGATGAGCAATATGTTGATTCCGCTATCTTGCCGAGTGGATGAGCCGTCAACATATATCTTCCACGTTGCCTCCGATTCATCATTCTGGACCTCTATGACGAAATCCGCCAGGGCCTGAGCCTTGATTACCGCTCGGGGTTGATATTGTATGTTGAATTTGCTCAGCTCAGTCGTCCATTTGATCAGTCTTCTTGGCACCTCGGGGTTGAGAAGAACCCGTCCCAAGGAGCGTTAGTCAGCACGATGATTGAGTGTGCGAGGATATATGGACGAAGCCTCCGAGCGGCGAGAATTAAAGCATAGGCTAATTTTTCCAGACCGGTCTAGCGAGACTCTGCATCTTTCAATATATGGCTTAAAAAGTATACAGGCTATTGCTCTTGGTCATTCTGCCTAACTAGAGTCGACCCAACCACATAGTCGTTAGATGATAAATAGATCCAGAGCGGCTTACCAACAATGGGCTTGGCTAATAAGGCAAGGAGTTAAGATAATCCTTAAGCTCTTCCAATGCCCGATCACACTCGGTGTCCCAATGGAATTTTGTAGCTTGGCAAAGCACTTTGAAGAATGACAGACTCCAGTTGGATGACTTAGATATGAATCTGAACAGTGTCATGATCCGATCGGTCAGCCGTTGAGCTTCCTTCAAGTTCCGAGGTGGCGGCATGTCTTGCAACACTTTGACTTTGCTTGGATTGACTTCAATGGTCCGTTCGGTGATGATGTAACCCAGGAAGCGACCACTCTTTGCGCCAAATAGACACTTGCTCAGGTTCAACTTTATTCCATAATCTTTCAGCGTTCGACAGGTCTCCTCGATATCTACGCATAGGTCAGCAGCTCAGAGGGATTTTATTAATATGTCGTCGATGTATACCTCCATATTACGGTCGATCTGCCGTCGAAACACCTTGTTCATCAGCCTCTGGTAAGTGGCTCTGGCATTCTTGAGTTTAAACAACATGACGTTGTAGTAGTACGTTCTGTCGGTCGTAATGAAGTTGACTTTCTCCTTGTCTTCTCGAGTGAGCAACACTTGGTGATGTTGGAGCAATCTGAGTACCCTAGGTTTTGATGTTTGGACAAAGGTTTAAGTTAGGTTTATTGTTGTATTTGATATGCATTGTGAGTATGCAGGATATAGGTACAACAAGGAAAGTCCAAGGGTGATTTTGGCAAAGGAGGAAAGTCCAAGGATGAGTCTTGGCGATGCAAGTCCAAGCATGTAGTCTTGACAACGTAAGTCCAAGTGTGACTTGGTAATGGATGATGTCCCGCAGGCACGACCTCTTGGCAAAGGAAGACCCGACAACAATGACAAGGCCGATGGAAGCTCCAGAAGGCAAGACGTGAAGGATGGGGAGGCATCCGAGGGACGCAAGGTTGATGGAGAAGGCTAGGTCTAGGTTGGTCGGGCGAGGACGAGTGTTGAGTGAATGTACTCGTGGGTTAAATCTTAGGATTAGGGTGTTACTAGAGTGTTACTGTAACATTACTGTAGCAGTCGATTGGTGTTTTTATTAGTTGATTGGTAGCCGACTGTTGGCTTGTAATGGTCGAATTTCACTTAGGACCAGTCAACTGGTGGCGAGGAAAATAGTAAATGTTTTCCTCCCAAGATCTATTTAATAGAGCTCGGGGTGCTTGGCCAAGGTTGACGAAATAGACTTAGTTAAAGCGTATTAGAGTTTCCCAAGTCATCGTGTGATCAGTGTACTTGTATTCAAGAATTTGTGGCAAGATTTGTCCACTGACAAGGAGTTATAGGAGCTAGCTGGAGGCTTTTTGGGGAGTCATCCACTGACGGATAGGGATCGTCTACCTTACGGACAGCCGTGGAGTAGGAGTTTTATCTCCGAACCACGTTAAATCTACGTGTTAGGTTTGCTTTCTCTTGTTGGTATTTATTTTTGTATTCCGCTGTGTGCATTAACCATTGTAGGAAGCGACATTTCGGGTGAGACGTTATTCACTCCCCCCTCTAGCGAACGTCAAGGTCCTAACAGGTGATACCCTTGGTATGCGTCGAGTATGCAGATCAGCTCGCAGCCCACCGTTGTGTCCACCATCTGGTCCATCCTGGGTAACAGATAGTAGTCTTTTGGGCACGCCTTGTTCAAATCATGGAAGTCGATGCAGATCCGTCTTTTATTGCTCGGCTTGGAGACTAACACGACATTGACTAGCCAGCTCGGTAATTGAACTTCCTTAATATGGTCGGCCTCCAGTAACTTCTCTATCTCCACCCGGATAATCAAATTTTGCTCTACGCTAAAGTCCCTCTTTCTTTGCTTCACCGGTCGAGTGTTGATGTCATTTTGTATGTCACTAGGTGCTTCAAATTAATAAAGATAGGGATCTCAAATAAACTAAAAAAATACGTGTAATAAAGAGTCTCAAGTAGTATTTTTTTTCAAGGATAAGTAGTAGATGTGTTCGAATTAGATTCTAAAATTCTTTTTGGGTTTTTGTCTTGAAAATGAAACTCATGCTTTTAACTAGAATTCTATCCAAATATTCATTGGCAATTCGTCCCAAGTGAATCAAGCATTAAAATTCAATTCTTATCAACATTCAAACCTGATCAATAAACTAAACATTATAAATCTTATTCAAGTAGCATAATTTCGAAAAATCCAATCTGGAAAAAACATTAAACTAGAGTTAAGACTAACTAAGTATAAGATGCAGACTTATTCAAATGGATTCAAATCACCAAACCTAACTCATTTAAATTGCTCAACAAAAGAAAGTAACAAAAGGGAACTGCAGAATTAAAACTAAGCTACAACCACTGAAATTCAATCTTACTGCTAAAACTATCCCTGAATTACATTGACAACAAGTATCCCTTAAATTCAAGATTTCATTCAACCAAATCTAAACAAATCAGCATGGATTCAATTCAAATCTACAATCTATAACAGACAACAAAAATTGAACCAATTGCATCTTCAACTCAATAAAGACAACTAACATGAATGGAAATTAAGTCTGATCTAAGCTGGAATTAGGCTTGATGTGTGTTCGTGTAGGAAAAACAAACAAAAGATGCACAAATGAATCTAAAATCTAGGTTAAGAAACAATCACAAACTCTAAATCTCATATCTGCTGCCCTCTCTCTGTCACGAAACAGAGGAACCAGTGGAAACGCCCTTCAAGCTCTCAACAGATCTGATCAATCTTCCCAGCTCAATGACAAGATGCACGAAGCTCCTGGAATCGTCCTTGAAGCTCGTGATCTGGATGTGTGAGGAAAAAATGAATGAAATCGAGAGGCACTGTAGAAATCGATTGATTGAATCGATCCAACGACAACTCACAGAGATGGCGTCAGAATGAATGCAAAAGTTCCTGGAATCGTCCTTCAAGCCACTGCAAGTGAGTCGAAACCACAGATCTGGGGAACACCCTCGAATCTGCGTTTCACGCGGATCGTAGAAGTGAAAATCGCGACCTAGGGAGCGCCCATTGATCGCTTGTTGTCCTTCGATTGGTGTTCACCAGAACGACTAGATTCATCATTGAAGATGGAAACAATATCAGAAACTTGGAGTGTGAATGGAGCTTGTGTCTCTGTAGATCGCGGAGGAGAAGTTGGCATGATGAACAGTAGCGCAAGCCACTGTTCATCGTGCCGTAGCTGCATTTTTCAACTCAAAATCATATCGGGTTCACTACTTTGGTTTGGGTCAGGCACTTTGTCCGGTTTAGGTGCATCAACAGCCGATTTGATCCACCAAGTTCAACAGTGCATTAGCGCGGGTTGAATCCATGTTCAAGCTAGCTAACTCGAATGCATCCCAATGTGATCAATGAGCCCAAATCTTCACCTAAAACCAAGATTAACAAAAATATGTGAGGCACAAATCATGAATAAGAAGTATCTAATTAATTAACTCAAAATATACCTTGAATAACAAAATCCCATTCCAAAGTCAATTACTTAAATCCAATAACCCCAAAAGTCCATCAATTCGAATCAAAATATAACACCAATTTAACCAATCATCAAGCGTCCAGTCGGACATAAAGCTCATGTGAAGATATACTCAAGGAGATACCAGGAAGCTCATGTGTCGACCATGCGAACACATCATGGTTTTGTCTCAGGCAAGGAACCAACTCTGCCTTCTTCTCCACCTCCAGGTCAGCGGCGATAAATGTTGTTACTTCCGTTTGGCTGGGGTGGATCTGAACCTCCTCCTTTCTTCGTACACCAATGTAGGAGGCTTTTCAGTGATTGCGTTCACCTCCAAGTGCGGATTCTTCCGAGCGCATCTCGCTTCGATCTTGACCATCTTGACGTAGCATCGCCGAGCGATCAACTGATCGCCTTTGACTCCGCTCATCCAGTCATCCACCGAGAACTTGATCTTTTGGCAATAGGTAGACACCACCACCCAGAACTCATCAAGGGTCAGTCAACACAAGATGACATTGTAGGCCGACGGTGCGTCCACCATGATGAAGTTAGTGGTCCTGGTTCTCCACAATGGCTCTTTCCCGAGCAAGATGGCCAATCGAGCCCATCTGAGCGGCAGTACCTCGTTGCCGGTGAAGCCGTATAGTGGGATTGTATTGGGCAGTAACTCATTTTGATCGATTTGTAATTGATCGAATGCCTTCTTGAAGATGATGTTCACCGAACTCCTTATATCAACGAAAGTTCGGTCAATATTGTAATTAGCAATTATCACCTGGATGATCAGCGCATCGTCATGAGAGATCTCCACTCCCTCCAAATTGTTGGGGTCGAAGCTGATCTTGGGCCATTCGGCTTTCTCCCTACTGCATCCCACGGCGTGGATCTCCAGTCGCCTAGCATACGACTTCCTGGCTCTGTTGGAGTTGTCACCAGTCGACCCACCAGTGATCAGGCCTATTTCTCCTCGGGTGGCATTGCTTCTATTTTCTTCTTCCCGAGCAGAGAGTCTATTTCACTCGGCCGGGACTCGGGCAGGATCAGCTCTATCCATCCCCTGGTGTTGACTGTGTCGTTTGGGCATTCTTCTTTCGTCCTCTCGTTGCACGGCCGATCGTTGTATATGTCGTCGATTGGGAGTTGGAGATTGGCGGAAGTATCCCCTCGGCGCTAGTCGGCTATCAATCAGTGTCATATCGTAGCTGATCCTGTCCGAATGCCGAATCAACGGACGCTGGGCACGTGGCGCTTCCGGCTGCTGGCGTGGATTTTCGACTGGTTGCACGAACCTCCGGCGAACCTGCACAGAAGTCGGGCCGGGAAGGGGCTCTCGGCGGCGACCCTCCGACGCTCAAGTCAGGTAAGCAGATGGTGGAAAAAGTAGCTCCAAAGGCCTTGAACGCGTACCTCCGGCGAAGTATGAGGCTCGTTATATAGGATGGTGAAAAGGTTCTTGTGCGTCCACCGAGGCACATACATGTCCGTAGCCCATACTTCGGTATGTGTCTGTCAGAACGCTTACCTGACGCCATACTGCTATAGTCCAATCACGTCTTCGATGGGACAGCAGAACACCTCGTTGTCAGACTTGGAGTATGGCATAGCCATAAGACTTGACGGCTGTCAGAAGATGTTCCTGTTCTCCTTTACCCACCGCCGGTCGGGACGTCTATCCGTCCGGCTGAACGGGGGAGTTCACGCGCCGGCCGGACGGATCTCATCTCATGCGCAGTCCGGGCGGCACTCTCCTCAAGTCCGGACTGCCATTTGAGCGATATGCTAGGGAGAATTTCGGTAGGGTGCTATGTAAGAACTGTTAGCAGTACATCACCTTCTCTTAGGCCTTCCGCTCGGCTCTTTGCTACTGTTCCATTGAGCGTCGGAACCCCAACTTTAGTCGGGGCGCCTATTGCCTCAGCTATTCACCGGTCGGTCTGCCTATCCGGTCGGCCACTTGGCCTTTTAACTCCAGCGTGGTATGGACCCCTCAGAATGGGGGTCCCCTGTTCTAACCGCCGGATCACTTACCTCCCCCTCAAGTCTAGTCGAAGGAGGCGAAGTCCGACTGACTGGACTGCCGATCTGATTGAGTAACGACCGCTACATAAGTCCTCTCGGCCAGGTTTAGGAGTGCTCATCCGTTCGACTGTATCTTGTCCGTGCCTTGTATTCTTCTGGACTCCATGACCAATGCTCTCCTCTACTGCCCATCAAGTGTGCTGCGCACAGTAAGGGGCGCTCATTAAATGCGACCAGTGTTCTGCTGACACGTGGCGATCGTGCGTTTGTCAGAGTATGGCGGTGACGTAACTTCCGACGGGACATCCGCCGTTTGAAATGAACGGCTGGATGATGACCTCGTTATCGACGACCTGGATCAGACGGTGTAAATTGATCGCGGCCGCCCTTATAAAGCTCCCGACCCCAGCTCTTCGCCGCATTTCGACCTTATCGTCTCCAGCCATCCCTCTGTTCCTTTTTTCCGGCGACCTTGCGTTTCAGCTCTCCGACGACTCTACAGCCCCCTTCAATCATCTTCTTTGCCCGTACGGATTCCTTTTCCTTGCCGCCTCTCCTTTTTTCTCTCTATTAGCTATTTCTTTCCTCATCCCGCATTCTTTCCCTGTTTTTATTTCTCCCTCCTTCCATCGCGCATCCCTCCCTAGCCTTATACCATGACCAATACCTCACAGCCGACCGGCGGTGCTCCGGGTCTTTGGTATTCGACCATGGAAAGTCGGTTCGACGAGGAGGACGCGTTGCGTCTCGCTCGGACTTACGACATTCCTTCTGACCACCAAATAGTATTAGCCACACCAGTCGATCGGCCTCATGAAACGCCGTCCGGCACAGTTCTTTTTTTCCGAGACCAATTTTTGGCCGGGCTACGTTTTCCACCCCACAAGTTCTTCTTACAAGTCTGCAATTATTTTCGCATTCCGCTCGGCCAAGTAGTCCCTAACTCTATTAGGCTGTTGAGCGGAGTGATAGTCCTTTTTAAACTGAACAACATCCCCCTTGACCCTAAGATTTTTCACTACTTTTTTTATCCCAAGCAAGCCGAGTGGGGTACCTTTATTTTCCAGTCTAGGATAGGTTTCGTCCTTTTTGATAATATGCCGAGCTCCAACAAACATTGGAAGGAGCACTTTTTCTATGTGCGTTTTCCCGAGCTGCCAACTTTTCGTACCAAGTGGCAGACGGCAATGCCGGCGCAACCGGAGCTCGGCAAATTTAGAGGCGATGCGGCCTACCTTCATGCGGCCGAGCGGTTGGTGGGTCAGCGCTATCACATTGACAAGCTGCTCCTTCCAGGAGTAATGTATATATTTGGCCTATCTTCTACCCCGGCCGATCTGCCCTGCAGCATGAGTAAGCGATTCTCATCCCTCCTTTTTCTTTTGTTCTAATTGATTTAATCTTTGTTTCTGCAGCTGAAGTTATGTGGTGCGCTAAGGCGACCGAGAAGCTCAAATTGAAAGCCGCTCAGATTGAGGCGGTGAAGAACAAGGAGGTCGCCGAGCGGGGCCTTGATCCAGCCGATCCGACCGGTAAATTAGGTGAGGGGACTCAGGATGCCCCTGAAGCCTTAGCAGCCGCTACCTCCCACGACGAGGCAGTGGGCGGCACAGAACCTTCTACCCAAGCCGAGGTGGAAGACCGTTCGGCCGATGATGTTCCCCTGCTCACTCGGAAGCGCAAACGACCAGAGCCGGCATCTGCATCAACTGCCTTGGATGAGCCACAGCCCGAGCGGAGCGCGGATGCTCCGATGATATCGGGGACCATTTCTCTAGAGAGTACCCCGACCCCACATGACTCTCCGAGGGCAAGCTATGAGGTGCCGCCGTCCAGCCCTTCAAGAACTCTGCGTCGTATCAGGCGTTTGGGCGAGCTTCCCTCCTCGTCCACCGGTGGGCCATCCGGTAAGGCCGATGCTTCTCAGAGCGAGCTGAGCGGCCAGAATTTAATTAAAACTGTCCTGCGCCTCCCCTCAGAGGAATACATGGCTGCTGCTGATCGGCCAGTGGTCCCCGAGCAGCAGATCACCTTGATGGGCCCTCTTGCAAAAGCTTGGGAGGACGCTCGGCGCCGAATAAAAGCGATGACTCCCGAGCAGCTCAGCGACAACAACCTTCAACAGGCCACCGGGGTATGCTCCTTTTCTTTGTTCGTGTATTTGAATTAAGTTTTTAACCTGTTCACTTTTGCTCGTAGAACTGGGTGGAGCATATTGCTGTTAGCAATCGGTTGGCTGAGCTGGAGGATGAATTGAAAAAACTTAAAGCCGCAGGGGACAACCGACAGTCGACGGTCGCTCTAGAGAAGGCCAAAAAATTACTGGAAGCCGAACGAAAACGAGATTCCGATCTGGCGAGCGAGGTCGCTCGGCTTGAAGCGGTGGTCAAACAACGAGATAAGGAGATCAAGATGGCGACCACCCGGAAGCGCCAGGCCATCGATGACATGGACTGAATGAAGGTGGAGATCAGAGGGCTAGAGCAACGCATCAAGGATCTGGATGCCCTTCTGGCCACCGAGAAGGAGGGCCGCTCGGCCGATTTACTCAAATTTGAATGGGATTTAAAGGATCTCCAGGCCGCCAACGATGCTTCCCAAGCCGCGCTTAAAGAGTATCAGGATGGGGAGTCGGCTCGTTCTGACGAAGTGAGGCAGGCGTTTGTCCGCTCGGACGACTTCGGGGAGAAGTTCACCGACAAGATTTCCCTCACCTTCGAAGAAGCGATTAAGGCGGCGGTAGATTATTTGAAGACTAAAGGCCACCTTCCCGCCGAGCTGACCATCCCCCTAGAGGATCTGGCTAATGTGATGGGCGCCATTCCTGATGCCCTTTTTGATTTTGACGCATGAGGAGTGTATTTTATCCACTTTTTTGTATCTTCGCCGTTCGGCAAGACTGATTTTCGCTGTAACTTCTTTTGTTTGCCTAGTATTTGGCGTAAATAGACCATCTTTCTGTTCTCGTCACCTTTGTTTTGGGAAGAAAATTTTCTTTCGTCATGTGTGAAGTGTTCTTCAAAACTCCTCCGCTCGGCTTCACGCTCTAACATGGACCCAAGCCGCCTGCCTTCAATAACGTCTTTCGCCACGCAATTAAGCAGCCGCTCGGCGCACGAACGTCACTCGTTCACTTGCTCGCAATTTTAATTTTGATTAACCATCTCTTGCTTCGTGCCTTACCTCAAAGGGGTTTTCGCTAGATTTTCGCAATGCGAGCCGCTCGGACGTTTATAGACGCCGGCTCGTCTCTCGATATTTAACGTCGGAGCTCGACGGTCTTCCGCTCGGACGTTTATAGACGCTGGCTCGTCTCTCGATATTTAACGTCGGAGCTCGACGGTCTTCCGCTCGGACATTTATAGACGCCAGCTCGTCTCTCGATATTTAACGCCGAGCTCGACCGCCTTCCGCCGGACGCTTATAGACGCCGCCTCTCGATATTTAACGCCTGAGCTCGACGGTCTTCCGCCGGACATTTATAGACGCCTGCTCCTCGATATTTAACGCCGGAGCTCGATGGTCTTCCGCCCGGACGTTTATAGACGCCGCTCGTCTCGATATTTAACGCCGGAGCTCGACGGTCTTCCGCTTCGGACGCTTATAGACGCCGGCTCGTCTCGATATTTAACGTCGGAGCTCGACGGTCTTCCGCCGGACGTTTATAGACGCCGCTCGCCTCGATATTTAATATCGAGCTCGACGGTCTTCCGCCGCCGCTTATAGACGCCACTCGTCTCGATATTTAACGCCGGAGCTCGACGGTCTTCCGCCGGACGTTTATAGACGCCAGCTCGCCTCTCGATATTTAATGCCTGAGCTCGACGGTCTTCCGCCGGACGCTTATAGACGCCGGCCCGTCTCGATATTTAACGCCTGAGCTCGACGGTCTTCCGCCGACCGCTTATAGACGCCAGCTCGTCTCGATATTTAACGTCGGAGCTCGGCGGTCTTCCACTCAAACATTTATAGACGCCGGCTCGTCTCTCATATTTAGCCCTGAGCTCGACGGTCTTCCGCCGGACGCTTTAGACGCCGGCTCGTCTCTCGATATTTAACGTCGGAGCTCGGCGGTCTTCCGCTTGGACGGTTTATAGACGCCGGCTCGCTCTCGATATTTAATATCGGAGCTCGACGGTCTTCCGCTCGGCGTTTATAGACGCCGGCTCGTCTCGATATTTAACGCCGGAGCTCGACGGTCTTCCGCTCGGACGTTTATAGACGCCGTCGCAATAACGATCGGCCAGCACCGCCTTCGGCTAACTTCGACACTGCCGATCGGCGAAACCCTTGGCCATCCTTTGAATTAATTTTGCTTCCTGCATTACAAGGACACGGGCGACTAGCATATACACAAAAATGAGTTACATTCGTGCACCTTTCATCCAGCTCGATAAGACTGGAGATGATTTGCACTCCACGGTCGATCTAGCTGCCGCCCGTCTTCATCCTCCAAGTAGTAAGCGCCCGAGCGGAGTTTTTCAATAACCTTGAAGGGACCCGCCCAAGGAGCCTCTAGCTTGTCGACGTCGCCGACCGGCTTGACTTTCTTCCAGACAAGATCGTCAACCTGGAATGATCTGGGGATTACGCGGCGGTTGTAATTTTGCTTCATCCGCTGCCGGTACGCCATCAACCGAACGGACACCTTGGCTCGCTCCTCGTCGACCAAATCCAGCTCCATGTTCCTCCGTTAGGCGTTGCCATCATCATAGCTCTGGATCCGGACGGACTCAACGCCGACATCAACCGGAATGACCGCCTCGCCGCCATACACCAAATGGAACGGTGTGACGCCCGTCCCTTCCTTCGGCGTCGTTCGGATGGCCCATAAGACGCCCGGCACTTCATCCGGCCAACTTCCTCCCAAATGGTCGAGCCGAGTGTGCAAAATACGAAGAATTTCCCGATTAGCTACTTCAGCTTGACCATTGCTTTGGGGGTATGCTACGGACGTGAAGTGTTGCTCGATGCCATAGCTTTTGCACCAATCTTCGAGCAACTTTCCCGTGAATTGCCGCCCATTATCGGAGATAAGTCGACGGGGGATGCCGAACCGACAGATGATGTGTTGCCAGATGAATTTTTTGACCATCTGTTCGGTGATCTTTGCTAGCGGCTCAGCCTCCACCCACTTTGAAAAATAGTCGACTGCCACTAGCAAAAATTTCCTCTGCCCGGTCGCCATCGGAAATGGACCAATAATATCCATTCCCCATTGATCGAACGGACATGAAACGGTTGATGCCTTCATTTCCTCTGCCTGTCGGTGGGAGAAGTTGTGATACTTCTGGCCCGAAAGGCACGTAGATACTGTCCGAGCGGCGTCTGCTTGTAAGGTTGGCCAAAAGTACCCGGCCAAGAGGACCTTCTTGGCCAACGATCGTCCGCCCGGATGCCCCCCGCACGATCCTTGATGTACTTCTTGGAGTATGTAAGCTGAGTCCTCCGAGCTCACGCATTTCAACAGCGGGCGTGAGAAAGCCTTTTTGTAAAGCTGATCGCCGATGAGTGTGAACCGACCGGCTCTCCTCCTTAGCAGCTGGGCTTCATACTCATTGGATGGTGTGGCGCCCGAGCGGAGGAACTCCATGATGGGTGTCCGCCAGTCGCTTGGAAATGTGAGGCCTTCCATCCGGTCGACGTGCGCCACCAACAGTACTTTTTCAATTGGCTGCTGAATGGCGACCGACGTTATTGAGCTCGCGAGTTTGGCTAACTCATCGGCTGCTTGATTTTCTGCTCTAGGTATCTTCTGGACAATAACTTCTCTAAAATCGACTTTGAGCTTCTCGAAGGCTTCAGCGTAGAGCTTGAGCCGAGCACTATTGATTTCGAAGGTACCAGAAAGCTGCTGAGCGGCCAACTGCGAATCCGAGTGAAACGTTACCCGACCGGCTCCCACATGCCGAGCTGCCTGCAAGCCGGCTATGAGAGCCTCATACTCCGGACGGATAAGTGCATCTTCTCTTCTTGAGGGGAGAGTAACAATATTCCAATCCCGCTTCCGAGCCGAGTGGATGACCCATCCACATATATTCTCCACATAGCTTCCGGCTCCGGCCTTTGCACCTCAGTCACAAAATCGGCCAAGGATTGCTCTTTGATCGCTCGAGCGGGGCTGGTATTGGATATCAAATCCACTTAACTCCGTCGTCCATTTGATGAGCCGTCCGGATGCCTCTGGATTTAGTAGAACACGTCCGAGCGGGCTATTGGTTTTGACAATGATCGTATGCGCCAGGAAGTATGGACGAAGGCGCCGAGCGGCGAGGACCAGAGCGAAAGCCAGCTTCTCGAGCCCAGTGTAGCGAGATTCAGCATCTTTTAAAATGTGACTAAGGAAATACACAGGCTCTTCTCCGCTCGACCTCACTAAAGCCGAGCCGATTGCATGCTCGGTTGAAGACAAGTACATATAAAGTGGCTCACCCGCAGTCGGCTTGGCTAATACCGGGAGAGAGTCCATATATGCCTTCAAGTCTTCAAACGCCCGATCGCATTCTTCATCCCAGTGAAACTTAGTGGCCTTGCGCAAGATTTTGAAGAAAGGGAGGCACCGGTCGGCCGTTTTGGAGATGAATCTGGACAAAGCAGTTATCCGACCGGTCAAACGCTGCACTTCCCTTGTATTTCTTGGAGACGGCATGTCTTGTAGAGCTTTCACCTTGCTGGGATTTGCTTCAATTCCCCGCTCGGTCACTATATACCCCAGAAAGCGCCCTCGTTTTGCTCTGAACAGGCACTTCTGGGGATTTAGCTTGACTCCATATTTGCGCAGCGTTCGGAAGGTTTCCTCCATGTCTTTGAAGAGATCGGTCGCTCGGATGGATTTGATGAGAATGTCGTCCACATACACTTCCAGATTTCGCCCAATCTGCTCTCTGAATACTTTATTCATCAAACGCTGATATGTGGCTCCCGCATTCTTCAACCCGAACGGCATCACATTATAGCAGTAGGTGCCGTCGGCTGTGACGAAGCTGACTTTTTCTTGATCTTCACGGGCGAGCGGCACTTGATCGTCGAGCATACATATTAATTCACAGCCGGCCGTAGAGTCCACCAGCTGATCTATCCGGGGCAGGGGATAAAAGTCTTTCGGGCAAGCTTTGTTGAGATCCCTGAAATCTATGCATACTCTCCATTTGTTGCCCGGCTTGGAGACCAATACTACGTTCGCCAGCCAGCTCGGGAACTGCACCTCGCGTATATGGCCGGCTTCCAGAAGCTTCTCCACCTCCGCCCGGATGATGGCATTCTGCTCGGCGCTGAAATCTCTTTTTCTCTGCTTTACCGGCCGAGCGTCCGGTCGGACATGTAACTCGTGCTGCGCTATGCTCGGCGAAATTCCGGGCAGCTCATGTGTCAACCAGACGAAGACATCATGATTTCTTCGGAGGCATTGGATCAGCTCTTCTTTCTGCTTCTCCTCCAGATCGGACGCGATGAAGGTCGTGGCCTCTGATCGGGTCGGGTGTATCTGCACTTCCTCTTTTTCTTCATAAACTAAAGAGGGAGGTCTTTCAGTTATGGCGTTTACCTCGATCCGGGGCGATTTCCGAGCGGAACTTGCTTCTACTCGGACCATTTCAATGTAGCATCGCCGAGCTGCCAGTTGGTCTCCCCGTACCTCTCTCACTTTGTCTTCGACGGGGAATTTGATCTTCTGGTGGAAGGTGGAGACGGCCGCCCGGAACTCGCTGAGCGCCGGTCGTCCTAAAATGACGTTGTAGGAAGAAGGAGAGTCGACCACCACGAAGTTCGCTGTCCTCGTCCTCCTGAGCGGCTCCTCTCCCAGCGAGATAGCCAGTCGGATTTGCCTGACCGGCAGAACTTCATTGCCCGTAAACCCGTAGAGCGGGGTCGTCATGGGCATCAGCTCAACTCGGTCAATTTGTAGTTGATCGAACGCCTTCTTAAATATGATGTTGACCGAGCTTCCTGTGTCAATAAATACGCGGTGAATAGTGTAGTTGGCTATTACCGCTTTGATGAGCAGAGCGTCGTCGTGGGGCACTTCAACTCCTTCCAAGTCCCCGGGCCCGAAATTGATTTCGGGTCCTTCCGCTCGTTCTCGGCTACAGCCGACTGCATGGATCTGGAGCTGCCGGACGCTCGCCTTTCTGGCTCGGTTGGAGTCTCCTCCGGTTTGACCACCAGCTATGATGTTGATCTCGCCTCGGGAAGTATTGCTTCTATTTTCCTCTTCCCGAGTGGACGGTCGGGACCATTCTCTGGATGCTCGGCGATTCTCTTACCTTGGAGAACGATGCCGATCGGGAGTCTGTGGCTGTCGCCTATCAGCTCGCGTCCGATCGGCTTCATTAGTTCTCTGTCGCCTGTCGAGTGAGGGAGACCGTCGTCCGGCATTCCGGGGCACGGGATGAGTCTCAAAGGGAAGACTTCGGCAATCCCTTGTGTTGTGTGTATCCGTCCGGTGGAAGGAGCAGAACATCGGGGTCCATTTCTTCCTTGGCTTGGGCCGGGCGGTAGCTACCTCTTGTACATGGGACCTGGCGTGGGGGGATCGGATTGCTTCAGCCCTTGGTCCTCTGGGCGGCTGATGAGCGGCGTGCGGTTTCCGCTCGGCAGGAGGAGCCCGCTCGGTTGGAGTTTCTTTTTTCCTAGCCGCTTGCGCTTCTTCCACGTTGATGTATTCGTTCGCCCGGTGTAGCATGTGATCATAGTCTCGGGGCGGCTTTCGGATGAGCGATCGGAAGAAATCCCCATCCACTAGGCCTTGTGTGAAGGCATTCATCATAGTTTCCGAGGTGGCCGTTGGAATGTCCATCGCCACTTTGTTGAACCGCTGGATGTAAGCTCGAAGCGATTCACGGGCTTCTTGCTTGATGGCGAACAGGCTCACGCTCGTTTTCTGGTAGCGTCGACTGCTCGCAAAATGGTGGAGGAAGGCCATTCGGAAGTCCTTGAAGCTGGTGATGGATCCGTCCGGCAACCTCCGAAACCACCGTTGAGTCGATCCCGAGAGGGTGGTGAGGAAAACCCGACACTTCACCCCATCTGTGTATTGATGCAGGGTTGCCGTGTTATCAAACTTACCCAGATGATCATCTGGGTCAGTTGTCCCATTATACTCGCCGATCGTCGGAGGCACGTAGTGCTTCGGCAGAGGATCTCGTAGAATAGCCTCTGAAAATTGGCGATTAATTCTCTCGGGCGATGCGTCCGCTCGGGGGGCTTTCCCCTTTTCGGTCATCTCGTCTAGGCATTTCGTCCGAAGAAGATCCCCGATCTCTATGAGTTGCTGCGGCTTCAGGAGTGCGAAATAGGGCCCGATGAAATGCAACGGTGGCCGGCGGTGCTTTCGCTCGACGGCCAGAAGCTGACGTTGCTTGCTGCTCCGGCCGCTCGGCTGTAGCTTTCTGTTTTTGCTCCACATGCTTGGCGGCCCTTATCTCGATCAGAGCATCGAGTTCCTCGTTCAAAAGCGTCACCATGTGTTGTCGTCCAGCCTCGTCCATTGTTTCCGCTCGGATACAGGAACGTTCCCACAGACGGCGCCAATTTGATCATGTCCGAATGCCGAATCAACGGACGCTGGGCACGTGGCGCTTCCGGCTGCTGGCGTGGATTTTCGACTGGTCGCACGAACCTCCGACGAACTTGCACAGAAGTCGGACCAGGAAGGGGCTCCCGGCGGCGACCCTCCGACGCTCAAGTCAGGTAAGCAGATGGTGGAAAAAGTAGCTCCAAAGGCCTTGAACGCGTACCTCCGGCGAAGTATGATGCTCGTTATATAGGATGGTGAAAAGGTTCCTGTGCGTCCACCGAGGCACATACATGTCCGTAGCCCATACTTCGGTATGTGTCTGTCAGAACGCTTACCTGACGCCATACTACTACAGTCCAATCACGTCTTCGATGGGACAGCAGAACACCTCGTTGTCAGACTTGGAGTATGGCCTAGCCATAGGACTTGACGGCTGTCAGAAGATGTTCCTGTTCTCCTTTACCCACCGCCGGTCGGGACGTCTGTCCGTCCGGCTGAACGGGGAGTTCACGCGCCTACCGGACGGTACTCATCTCATGTGCAGTCCGGGCGGCACTCTCCTCACGTCCGGACTGCCGTTTGCAGCGATATGCTGGGGAGAATTTCGGTAGGGTGCTATGTAAGAACTGTTAGCAGTACATCACCTTCTCTTAGGCCTTCCGCTCGGCTCTTTGCTACTGTTCCATTGAGCGTCGGAACCCCAACTTTAGTCGGGGTGCCTATTGCCTCAGCTATTCACCGGTCGGTCTGCCTATCCGGTCGGCCACTTGGCCTTTTGACTCCAGCGTGGCATGGACCCCTCAGAATGGGGGTCCCCTGTTCTAACCGCCGGATCAGTAGCAATTGTGCATGTTGTGCGTCGCCGATTGGTGAAAGGAGCAGAACATTGGCGTCCATATATTGTCTTTTGTCGTCTTTTGCCGACTGGAGGCCACATGTTGCACGACATGTGTCCTAGTTGTTGGATCGCGGTGGCCAACTAGAAGGGGGTTGAATAGCCTGCAAATAATAAAAAGAAACCCTTCTCGAACTTCTTAAACTAACACTTGTATAATAATTAAATAAATAGAAAGTAAAAGTAGAGACACAAGGATATTTACTTGGTTACAATCGGGGAGGTTGTTAATCCAAGGAAGTTGTCGCACTAATATCTCCTTCAGGCGGAGAAGCCTCTTACAGCAGTGAAAGCGCAAAACATAAAAGCTCAACTCTAAATGAAAGAGTACAAGTATTGGAAATAAATTGCTTGTGTTGATTGAAAGCTTTTGGACCAAGGCTGTATTTATAGCCTTGGTCGGGGCGCCTAGAAGGTTCCGGGCGCCCTGGGAGGGATAAAACTTTATCCTCAACGCACGGATCATGGTTTGACTATGATCTAGATAAAGTCCAACTCCGGGCACCCGGAATGGTTACGGGCACCCGGACCACTAAGTCAACCAAGTTGACTTTCTGGTTTGGGCCCTTTGCTCCGGTGTTGCTCATCTCGGTCTAGGTCTTCCGCTCCGGCTCCGTTTGCTTGGGTGATTTTAGCCAACCGAAATAAGGCTCACCCGAACCCAATTTCGGCCTTCTCGAGTAGGCTTCCGCTCCGGTTTCTCGTCACTCGGAATCATCGCCTGCTCCCTTCTCGTCCGCCAGCGTACTCATCCGCAGTCTTCGTCCCTCGGCCGCACCCCATGCCGACCTTCTCACTAGCTGCGTCTCTTGCTCCTCGAGCAGTCTTCCGCTCCGGCTTCTCATCCCTCGGAACCACCGCACGCTTCCTTCTCGTTCGTCTATGTACTCTTCCACAACGCCTCGTCCCTCGGACGCACCGAGCCCGTCGGCTCGCTCTGTGCCGTTCTTCTCGCTAGTTGCGTCTTCCGCTCGAGTACCTGTGCTCCTAAGCTCCTTCACACTTAGACACAAGGTTAAAAATCAACATGACCTAACTTAACTTATTGATCACACCAAAACAACCTTAGGGTTCCAACAATTTCTCCCTTTTTGATGTGAGCAGCCTAAGTTAAGATAGGGTAAATAGACATAAAAAGTAAACTAATTAATTTTGAAATAAAGTGCAAAAAGATAGAAAATTTAAATTTTGGTCTACCTCCCCGTAGACTTATACTTTTCCTTCTCCCCCTTTAATCACATAAAAAAATGGGGTTCAAAGAAAAACTCTACGGAAAAAAATTAAAACTTTGAAAAGTTTTGCAATAATTTTCAACGAAAAAAATGTTCTAAGTTAAAAGATTTCTAAGTAAAAGTAAGAAAATTTTCAAAGTAAAACTTCAAGTAAGAGAATTTTCAAAAACAAATTCTGACTTAGGAAATTTTATAAAATATTTTTTGAAAAAAAAATTTAAGTACAAATTTAAGAAGAAATTTTTAATTTCAGAAGAACTTTTAACTTACTTTTCTAAGTAAAAATTTTTCACAAAAAAAAATTCTAAGAAAAAAATGTTTAAAAGACTTTTCAAAGCATTATTAAATTTCAATCTTAATGCTTTATCAGAAAGTTAATTAAATATTTTATTTCAATATTTTGGCTTCCAGGTTGTGGCGAGGCACTAGGCCTTCTTGGTTATTGGAGCAACAACCACTTTCTTAGACAAAGCCTCATAAAGAAGCTCACTGTTTAATTTTCTCGCTGAAAGCGCTAAATCCGATTAAAATTTAGATTAAGCAAGACTTACGAACCTAATATAGGTTCCAACCAACTAGATTAACTAAGAATTTCTTAGTGACATGTTTCTTTGAAATATCTCTAATTTGTCCCTTATGATATCTAAAATACCAATTTAAATTGTTAAATTTTCTAATATTGGTGTTAGATGAGCATGCATAGTTTCTCAAGTTATTTACTTGTACTTTTAAATTATCATTTTCTACTTTTAATTTTTTATTTTCTAATTTAATTCTGTCGAATTCTTCTATTAGGCGAGATTTAGCTAATCTTATTTTTAAATTCTTAATTTCTTTTTCTAATTTACAACAATCCTTAGTTAACAATTTAATAAACTTAACTAGTTTGTCGGGAGGAAAAGACCATACCTGACTTACCTTGTCGATCTCGTTGTCTGTTTCTCCTCCTGAACTACTGCTATCTTCCTATGTGGCTCCCTCTTCATCGATGCTCTCGATGCTCATTTCGGAAGAGTTTGACTCGCAGTCGTCATCTTGATGACTTGCCATTAGTGCAAGTCCGGAAAAGGTTTCGACTTCTGATTCGGACGACGTATCGTCCCACGTTGCTTTTAATGCCTTACGTTTTTTAACATGCTTCTTACCTTTATCCGTGTCCTTATTCCTCAGCTTGGGGCAGTTGTCCTTGACGTGCCATTCTTCATTGCAGTGGTAGCAGCGGATCGTCCTTTTCTTTCTATCCTGCGGATGGTTAGTTTCTAGAATTACATAACTTCTTAAATCACCTTACCATCATTACCATTTCCTCATCATCGAGAGAGGACTCTGACTCAGGTTCGTCTCTCGATACTTTGAGGGCGATGTTGTGCTTGGGTTCCTTCGTACCTGCACATCTTGATTCATGCACTTCAAATGTGGAAAAGAATTCTTCTAATGTAATTTTTTCTAAATCTTTCAAAATGTAAAAGGTATCATCTACTAGTGATGTCCATTTTGTATTTCTTGGAAATGAATTGAGGGTGTACCTTGGCGAATCTCTGTCACTTACCTTTTCTCCGAGATTCGAGAGTCCGGTGATGATTTCCTTAATTCTTGAGTGCAGATGCGCAACTGTCTCGTCTTTCGCAAGTCGCAGGTTGGTGAGCTGGTTGTGGAGTAAATCTCGTTTTACGAGCTTGGCTTCGGACGTTCCTTTATGCAGCTCAAGGAACTTCTCCCAAAGTTCTTTTGCGGAGTCGTAGTTGCCGATTCAGTTAACTTCTTGTGGCAGAAGAACGCTTAGCAGATGGTACTCTGCTTTGCCGTTTGCCACGTAGTCGGCCTGCACCTTTTTCGTCCAGTGGTATTTCTCCTTACCTTCCGGTGCTGTAAAACCGAATTCCATAATTAACATTAAATCAAAATCGATTTTAAAAAATACCTGCATTCGCTTTTTCTAAGTAGCGAATTTCTCTTCGAATTTTGACGGGTAGATGCTTGGTTCGGGCATTAGTTCGGTGCTTCATTTTGCGGTTAGTCCTCCTGAAACGTCTTTTCTCTAATACCACTTGTTGGATTGCGACGACTGGCTAGAAGAGGGGTTGAATAGCCTGCAAATAATAAAAAGAATCCCTTCTCGAACTTCTTAAACTAACACTTGCATAATAATTAAATAAACAGAAAGAAAAGTAGAGGCACATGGATATTTACTTGGTTACAACCGAGGAGGTTGTTAATCCAAGGAAGTTGTCGCACTAGTATCTCCTTTAGGCGAGAAGCCTCTTATAGCAGTGAAAGCGCAAAAAACAGAAACTCAACTCTAAATGAAAGTGTACAAGTGTTAGAAATGAATTGCTTGTGTTGATTGAAAGCTTCTGGACCAAGGTTGTACTTATAACCTTGGTCGGGGCGCCTGGAAGGGTTCCGGGCGCCCTAGGAGGGATAAAACTTTATCCCCAACGTACGGATCACGATTTGACTACGATCTGGATAAAATCCAACTCCGGGCGCCCGGAATGGTTCCGGGCACCTGGACCACTAAGTCAACCAAGTTGACTTTCTGGTCGGGGCCTTCTGCTCCGGTGCTGCTCGCCTCGGTCCGGGTTTTCCGCTCTGGCTCCGCTTGCTTGGGTGATTTTAACCAACCGAAATAAGGCTCACCCGAACCCAATTTCGGCCTTCTCGAGCAGACTTCTGCTCCGAATTTTCGTCCCTCGGAATCGTCGCGTACTCCCTGTTGGGACCGATGTGTCCGCTAGAGGGGGGTGAATAGCGTCTCACCCAAATCGATGGCTTCCTACGTATTCGTTAGTTGCACAGCAGAATAATACGAAACTAAATACGAATATGAAAGCTAAAGATAAAGAAAGGAAATGCAAACCAATGCACGTCAATGTAACGTGATTCGGAGATAACTTGCTCCTACTCCACGGCTGTCCGTAAGGTGGACGATCACGATCCTTCGGTGGATTAGCCCCCGGCAAACTCCGGCTACTCAAGCAACTCCTTGTGGGTGGAGAAACCTCACCACAACACCAACCAAAAACACTTGGACACAAGAGAACCTTGAGCACGTTTGGTGACTACTAATTAGGCTTTAACCAAGTCTAATTTCGTCACCTTGGCCGGCCATCCCAAGCTCCTTCTTATAGAGCTTGGAGCAAATCAGTAAGCTGATTTGCCCGTTACCAGTCGACTGGCTCTTGCACCAGTCGACTGGTACCAGCCCAACGGCTCTCTACAGTGCACCAGTCGACTGCTACAGTCATCAATCGACTGCTACATTACTGCTACAGTAACGCTACAGTACTGCTACAGTGAACCCTAATTTTAGGATTTTACCTCGAGTACATTCACTCAGCACTCGTTCTCACCCGACCAACCTAGACCTAGCCTTCTAGCCTCCTTCATCAGCCTTGCGTCCCTCGGATGCCTCCCCATCCTTCACGTCTTGCCTTCTGGAACTTCCATCGGCCTTGTCATTATTGTCGGGTCTTCCTTTGCCAAGAGGTCGCGTCTCCGGGACTTCATCCATTGTCAAGTCACACTTGGACTTACGTTGCCAAGACTACATACTTGGACTTACACCGCTAATACTACATATTTGGACTTACACCGCCAAGACTCATCCTTGGACTTTCCTCCTTTGCCAAGATCACACTTGGACTTTCCTTGTTGTACCTGTATCCTGCACACTCACAATGCATATCAAATACAACAATAAACCTAACTTAAACCTTTGTCCAAACATCAAAACCTAGGGCACCTAGATTGCTCCAATAATCTCCCCCTTTTTGATATTTGGCAACCTGTTTAAGTTAGGGAAACATAAATACAATACATATGCAAATAAATATGCAAATCAATTTATGCATAAATAATGGAACCTAAATCCCTAGGCTCCCCCTTCACCTAAGCTCTCCCTTGAGCTAGGATTTCCCGCAAAGGTAAACTTCTCCCCCTTTGCCTAAACAATCGCTCCCCCTGCACCTATGCTCCCCCTCGAGCTAGGATTTCTTGCAAAGGTGTATAGGTTTCTCACTTAAACCTAAAATTCTCCCCCTTTGTCATACATCAAAAAGAGCTCCAACAATATCCCAATTGTTGAAAACATGTCATCCAAATTGACCCTAAACTCATGTATTTATCCCCCATGGATCTCATACATTTAAATGAGTTGACACGGTCAAGAACAACGTTGAAAAACACTTTTAGGCTGGTATCAGTCGACTGAACTAGGTACCAGTCGACTGCCCCCTTCGACACAACCTTACAGAAGCATTCTGTGGTCAAAAAATATTGTTACCAGTCGACTGGTATTGGTACCAGTCGACTGCCCTCATCAAAAAGAGCTTACAGAAACATTCTGTGCTAAAAAATACTGTTACCAGTCGACTGGTATCTGCACCAGTCGACTGGTACCCTATTTCTGCAAAAATCAGTCTTTTCTGGCCAACTTCAGAAATACACCAGAAATTCTACAGACCTCCAAAAAATCCCAAATTTTGTGGAAAGGTCTATTTTATCCATATCTACTTGGGAAATATATATATATATATAAATATATTTATCACAGATCCCAAGATTGACACAAAATTCAAAACTAGCTAAATAGTTCAATTGAACATTGACCTAAAGTCCTAGTTTTGGCTTCCTCTTGATGTATCTGCCCATACTAAATCACAATACTTCCCTAGCATGGGTTTATATGACATCTATACATCAAAAACTAATTTTTATGCAATATGACCCCCAATGTCATATTTTCATGCATGAAACACATCCCAATTGTGTCAACCCACTAGGTTAGAGACTTAAGTCTGTCTCTTAACCACTTGGCACATTTGATAATCCATCTATCATGGGTCCCAAAAGCTCTTCCTATCCTTAGGAATCTTAACCTTAGTCACCTCTCTTGGTGACTCATCCACTATGGCTAGGTCACTTCGATGCACTTCGGGTGACACTTGGCCTACTAAACTCACCTTCTTAACCTTAGACACCTTGTCTTTGATTAATTTCTTCTTGTCCTTAATTTTGGACACCTCATCCTTGCTATAATTATATGCTACCCTAGCATATTCCTTCTTATTGGCCTTGGATGACTCTCCCTTGTCCTTGGTAACACCTCTCATACCAATGTCATGTGCTACCTTAACACTTGACCTCCTTTTGGTCTTGGAAAAAATTTTTATGTTTCCAAAGCGTAACTCCCCCTAAAAATATGGTCAAACTTCCATCATTGCACCAACAATGACTTGGGGTTCCTAAATAATTAGGAAAACCAAAACTCGAAGTTTTGAGGTTCAAAATTCAATAATGAAACTAAACCTCAACCGAAACTTCACTTTGGTTTTTCTTAACCAATCCATACTTGTTTTCATCATGAAAACTCATGTAAACATTATTTAAGGTATACTTTATCAGGGAAAAATAGTTTTCTATGAAAATACTTCCTATTTTCAAAGATTGACACAAATTTGAAAATTCTTGAAAACTTCAATGTTTTCTCCTAATTTGTATCTAACTTTTCAATGATGATTACTATCAAAAGATAATCTTCACCAAGGTTTTTCAAAAGTATTTTGAAATCATTTTCAAAACCAATATCCAACCACGTTCTTTGGGCTCAATGCACATGACTTGTACATTAGCTTTCCCAATGATTGGAATACACATAACTATGTGTTTTGATGAACCTAAAACTCAACAAGATGCACTAGATCAATATCTTGAGTTTTGTTCACCATCTTAACATCTCACTTGTATCTAACGTGTATTAAAACTTATACAAGTCACCTTATAGTTCTTTGTGAGATGTATATTTGGTCTTGCCCTAAACTAAGGGATTATGCATCTCTATCTAGGCATTGTAAAAATCATGATCATCCATCTAGGATGTCACTTGATATGATCCCTCTTGTTGGAACACTTCCATACATAATAAATGCCTTTTGTCCTTAATTACAAGGAAATGACATATTGCATGATGATTAATGACATACATCAAAATAAGTAATTTTCAAAAGCAAAGAATGTTATAGCTACATGATGTATGTATGACATAACATGATATTTTTGTATTTTTCATAATAAAATGTGAATGCTAAATTTGATGTCATGACATATGATGGGCAAACAATCATGGCAAGTTAGCATAAATAAAATTTACCTAGATTACCTATCTAAGTATTCTTAACCCTAGCTAACTCAAAATTTAACCCTAGATTGCCTAATTTTATCAAGAAAATGACAAACCCCAACTTGACATTTCTTTAATTTCTTTCTAAATTTGTTCCATTTTAAGTTAAACAAATTCCTCAAAGTATGGCACATTTTACTCTTTCCAAGAGTAAATGAAATCAAATTAAAACTTAGATTCGTCTTTAACCTTCTAAGAAAATGTCAAAACTCCAACTTGGCATTTCTTATCCTTTTCTAAATGTGTCAATTTAAATTAAGTTCAAAACCTCAAAGTTTAACACATTTTACTCTTCCAAAGAGTAAACATCTTACATTAGGACCTATATTTTCCTTTAATTATCCTAAGAAGATACCAAAACCCCAATTTGGTATTTCTTATGTTTTTCCACATTGTGCCAATTTAATTTAAACATAATTCCTTAAGATTTGGCACATGTTACTCTTTCCAAGAGTGACAATTTGGATTAAGGTTTGCATTTCCCTTAATTCCATAAGAAAATGTCGAATTCCAAATTTGGCATTACTTTTGCTTCTCTCTAGTGTGTCAATTTAAATTATATTTAACTCCTCAAATTTTGACACATATATTACTCTTTCAAAGAGTAACCCTACAATCCTTTTCATTTTCAAAGGTTAACAATAACCTCACCACAACACCAACCAAAAACACTTGGACACAAGAGAACCTTGAGCACGTTTGGTGACTACTAATTAGGCTTTAACCAAGTCTAATTTCGTCACCTTGGCCGGCCATCCCAAGCTCCTTCTTATAGAGCTTGGAGCAAATCAGTAAGCTGATTTGCCCGTTACCAGTCAGCTGGTCCTTGCACCAGTCGACTGGTGTCAGCCCAACGGCTCTCTACAGTGCACCAGTCGACTGCTACATTCATCAGTCGACTGCTACAGTAACGCTACAGTACTACTACAGTGAACCCTAATTTTAGGATTTTACCTCGAGTACATTCACTCAGCACTCGTTCTCGCCCGACCAACCTAGACCTAGCCTTCTAGCCTCCTTCATCAGCCTTGCGTCCCTCGGATGTCTCCCCATCATTCACGTCTTGCCTTCTGGAACTTCCATCGGCCTTGTCATTATTGTCGGGTCTTCCTTTGCCAAGAGGTCGCGCCTCCGGGACTTCATCCATTGTCAAGTCACACTTAGACTTACGTTGTCAAGACTACATACTTGGACTTACACTGCCAAGACTACATACTTGGACTTACACCGCCAAGACTCATCCTTGGACTTTCCTCCTTTGCCAAGATCACACTTGGACTTTCCTTGTTGTACCTGTATCCTGCACACTCACAATGCATATCAAATACAACAATAAACCTAACTTAAACCTTTGTCCAAACATCAAAACCTAGGGCACCTAGATTGCTCCAACACTCCCTTCTCGTCCGCCAGCGTACTCATCCGCAGTCTTCATCCCTCGGTCTCACCCCATGCCGAACTTCTCGCTAGCTGCATCTCTTGCTCCTCAAGCAGTCTTCCGCTCTGACTTCTCGTCCCTCGAAACCACCGCACACTTCCTTCTCGTCCGTCGATGTACTCTTCCACAGCGCCTCGTCCCTCGGACGCACCGAGCCCGTCGGCTCGCCCTGTGTCGTCCTTCTCGCTAGTTGCGTCTTCCGCTCGAGTACCTGTGCTCCTAAGCTCCTGCACACTTAGACACAAGGTTAAAAATCGACAGGACCTAACTTAACTTATTGATCACACCAAAATAATCTTGGGGTTCCAACACTAGTCTCCTGGTGTGACCGTGCTCCTTCCGCCCTTGGCCCTTTGGGCGGTTGATGGCTGATAAAAGGTCGTCGTTCAGGAGCTGGCGCGGTCTCGGCCGGCGTCTCCTTCTTCCTTGCTGTCTGGGGTTCTTCCACATTTATGTATTCATTGGCCTTCCTGAGTTGATGGTCGAAGTCCCTGGGCGGCTTCCGAATGAGCGATCGGAATAACTCTCATTCAACCAACCCTTGAGTGAAAGTGTTCATCATTGTCTCGGATGAGACTAAGGGGATATCCATGTTCGTGCTACACCAGAATCAAATCTAAGTTTTGATGTTATCAAAGGTTTAAGTTAAGTATTGTTGTGATCTAACAAGTTGACTAAGTGTGCAGACTGTTTACTCAACCGGGAAAGACCTAGTTGAAGGCTAGGCAGAAGAAGTCTTAGCAGATCGTGGAACCCAGGTGGAAAGACCAAGTGGGTCGAGAGGACCCAACTCTTGGAAGTGAGATCGAGAGGTCTAGAGGACCGAAAATTGAGGGAAAGTCCTGGTGAGTCGATCAAGGCTAAGTGGAAAGTCCAAACAAATCTGGAGGATCAAAGTTTAGCAGGCAGGTTAAGGTAACAACTAGAGGAGCGAGAGTGAGGTTGTGTTCCTAAAGATAACAACCTAAAGTTACTGATCTAACCGAAGAAACCGGAAGATTTTCAAGTTGAGATCAAGACAATTGAACTGTCTATTATTATTACTCATGCATTTATTATTACTGTGCTAATATCTGTTTTGCAGAATTATTGTCTAACACTGTTTCGCAAATTCGGCCTGATCGGTCGATCGAACCAGATGATCAGTCGACCGAACAAGGCAAACTCAAAGCAGATATTTGTTCAGACCAAACCAGAGCAGGGTAGGATCAAAGCTCTATCGGTTGACTGAACAAGATGATCGGTCGACTGAGTCCATGATGACTCAGCGCAGTTCAGATTGAGCAGAAGCTAAGAAGGAAAGCTTGCTGATCGGTCGACTGGACACATGGATCGGTCGATCAAACTATCATCACATTAAAGGCACAGTAAGTGCGGATCTCGATAAATTTCGACGAACAGGGAAGGATCCTGTTTGGTCGACCGAAAATAAGGATCGGTCGACCAAACCCTTAATGGTCATTAAATGTCGAAGATCAAATCAACATCAGATCTCAGCGAAGATGGAAGTGAGCTGAGTCGGTCGACCGAATGCACGGATCGGTCAACCGAACATCGACGATTCTTATAAAAGAGAGCTCGAGGTCCGAGGCTGAGTAATGCAATCGGTTGGGTTCAAAATTCTTCTTTGTGCAAGCTGTGATTCGTGCTATGACTACTCATCTACTGCTCCAAGAAGTGCCGACCGAGCCTCAACTTTTATATATTGTCGGTATAACTTTCTTTTGCTTGCATTGTACTTAATTCAAGTAAGATAGTAGGTTGTTACTATCTTACTCATCTTTTTGTACGCACTACTTCTTATCGAGGTTTTCGGAAAGAAAATATTTAGTGGATTGCCCATCAGTGCGATCAATGATCGCGGGTTCTTGGAGTAGGAGTCGACTTAGGCTCCGAACCAACTAACCGAACTTGTTCTCTACTTTTCCGTTGCACGACTTTGTTTTAAACTAGTAAAAGAAAAGTTTTTAAAAGTGCGGTATTCCCCCCCCCCCCCCCCCTCTATCGCACTCTTTCGATCCTACAATCCATGGCTACTTGATTGAAACGCCTGATGTACGTTCGGAGCGCTTCCTTGGGCCCCTGCTTTAGGGCAAAGGGGCTGATGCTCGTCTTCTAATAGCGTCGACTGCAGGAGAAATGGTGCTGGAACGCAGCTTGGAAGTCTTTGAAGCTACGTATTGAGCCGTCCGACAGTCTTCTGAACTAGCGTTGCGCCGAGCTGAAGAGAGTTGTGATAAAGACTCGGCACTTCACCCCGTTTGTGTACTGGTGCAGCATGACCGTGTTATCAAACTTATCCAGATGATCATCTGAATCCGTCATTCCATTGTATTCTCCGATCACTGGTGGGGTGTAGTGCTTGGGTAGAGGGTCACACAAGATCGCTTGAGAGAATTGCAGATTGATCCGCTCGGGCGAAGCGTGACTTCTGGGTGCTTTTCTTTTTCGCGCATCCCTAACGGGAGAACCGTCCGAAGATGCCCCCTCTCCTGTTCGCCTGAGCTATTTCTGAGGGGGTTTGGAACAAGGTGCGATGAAAAGGGATGGGCACGGACGACGCTTCCCCTTGCGTGCCAGTTATACCTCTATTTTGCCCCCATATGGAAACTGGTCCCGGTCGGTCTTCCAATCTTGCTCGCCCTCCTACTGCTGACGTCGCCGGCTGTTGTACTAGCTGATCGGCTAGTGATTGCTGTTGCTGCTGCTCGAACATCTTCGTCGCTCGGGCTTGCACGAGCATGTCGAGCTCTTTTTTAGTGAGCGTTACAATGGTAAGTCGTCTAGCATCCTCCATCTTTGTTGGAGTGTATACTGAAAGTCTAAGCTTTGTAAACATTCATTATGAATAAAGAATCACATTTGGTCAAATTGTCTACATTTAGTTGTAGTTGTTTAATTAATTTATACTGTAGATAACATAGTATGTGGTGCCACATGCAGAAGATGATGTTATCAGTACCTTATAAATTATAAATAGTAGCTCACGACCAAAATGGAAAGGAACAAATCATTAGAAGGTCGTAGTGTAATTAGGTATCAGTTTATCTTGACTGTATAATTACACTAGTACACTTAGAGTGTAATGAGTAGGACCATTTGAGGTCGTTTCTTTTATACTGACTTTATAAAGAAACAAAGATCTCGGTTATTATGGAAGTGTGTGCTCTTAATCCTAATATAATAACAAGCACATATATTTGATATTTATTTCTTTAATTTATCAATGGGTGAGATTTAGTTCAATGAATCAATAAACCCGATAAGTTGGGAAATGGTATCACTTATAGTGTGTGTTGTTGATTATAGAAGGAAACTGTGTCCTAGAGATACTAAGTTGATAATGTCCTCAAGAGGAGCTCATGAGGATTGTCATGTTAAACCCTGCAGGTGGACTTAGTCCGACATGATGATAAGGTTGAGTGGTACCACTCTTGGACTAAGATATTAATTAAATGAGTTGTCAGTAACTCACTTAATTAGTGGACATTCGATATCTTAAACACAGGGAGACTAACACACTCATAATAAGAAGGAGCCCAAAAATGTAATTTGGGATTGGTGCGGTAGTTCAATAATAGTTCTCTAGTGGAATGAATTATTATTAATAAAATTAAGTTGTGTGTTCGGGGCGAACACGGGATGCTTAATTTTATCGGGAGACCAAAACCAATTCCTCATCTCGGTCCCTATCGTAGCCTCTTATTTATAGAGTTCTATACCCACCTATACCCATTTTCTATACCCACCTAATAGGGGTTGGCCAAGCTAACTTGGGAACCAAGCTAGGGGCGGCCTAAGCATAAATTGGTGTGGTCGGCCCTAGCTTGAACCCAAGCTAGAGGGGCCGGCCATATTAAATTAAAAAGGATTTTAATTTTAATTTTTATTATGTGGAAGATATAATTTATTAAAAAGAATTAAAATTAAAATATCTCTCTTGTAAATGATCTACAAAAGATTAAAGAAAGAGATTAGATCTCTTTCCTTATTTGTAGATTGGTGAGATATTTTATTTTCTCTTTAAAAATTATTCACATGTTGTTAAATTAAAATTATAGAAATTTATTTTTATCAACCATGAAGAGATTTTTGAAGAGAAATTTTATTTTAAAATTTCCGGAAACAAATTAGGAAGTTTTAATTTGTTGATTAAAATTTGTCTAATTTATTTCTTTTGATGTGGCCGACCAATATTGTTTTAATTGGAAATTTTATTTTATTTTTCTCAATTAAATCATGTCAAGGAAATTAAGGAAATTTTATTGTAATTAAATTTCCTAATTTGCCTAGGCCAAGGAATATAAAAGGGGTGCCTTCATGAGATACAACCTCTATTATTTCTCTCCCTCTTTTGTTCCTTGGTGTGGCCGGCCATCATCATCCTCTCCCTCTCTTCCTCTTGTGGTGGCCGAACCTCTCTCTCCCCTTGGAGCTCTTGTGGTGGCCGGATACTACTTGGAGAAGAAGAAGAAGAAGAAGGAGAGAAAGCTAGCATCTCTTGGAGCTTGGTTGGTGTTTTGATCTTCTTCCTTGGTGAAGCTTCCTTATTGTGGCCGAACCTAGCTTGGAGGAGAAGAAGGTGGTTGGTGGTTTCTCATCTCGGAAGATCGTTGCCCACACAACGTCCGAGGTTAGAAGAGGAATACAGTAAAAGATCAAGAGGTCTTTCTAGAAGGTATAACTAGTAGTTTTTCTTTTTTCGCATCATACTAGTTATTTATGGAAATAATACCAAATACAAGAGGCTTACGTTCTAGTATTTCGAATATGTTTTTCGGAGTTGTGTTCTTTTGTTTTATTTTTCCTTGTGATTTGATTGTTCTTTTCGGTTAACCTAAAGTTATTTTAGGAAATTAAATATTAGATTTCTATAAAAGGTTTTGTCTAGTCGGTGGTGGTTGCTCCCATATCCAAGAAGGCCATGTGCCTCGCCACGTCAGTACTGGGAACCAATTATGGAAATTAATATTTAATGGAATTAATAACTTAAGATGATTTGGGTCGAACGTGTTAAGTTCCGCAGGAGATCCAAGTCAAAACCTAAAAGAATAAATAGATTAAGTTTTGGATCAAACGTGTTAAGTTCCGCAGGCGATCCAAAATTTAATTTAAAATAACACATGGTAGCTAGGAAAAGGTTCAGACCTTTGTACAAAATTTTTATACAGTGGAACCTCTAGGTTTTCCGAGTAGCAACCAACAATCTTCTCAACTTGGATGTAGGTTAAGTTCCCATAGACGGCGCCAAATATGATCATGTCTGAAAGTCGATGAGATGGAAAGCTGGGGATGTGACGCTCCCGCTAACCGCCTGTAGACTTCGCTCGGCTCTGCAACATAAATTACATCAGTGCTGAGCCAGGGAAGGGGTCCCGACGTTGGCCCCCTAACGCTCAAGTCAATCACCAACGATGCAGTAGAAGGCGGAGCAAACAAGAATAAATAGTAGCAAGAACAATGTCTATCGCGTATTGCCTACCTTCGTCGATGCTTGGACCCTCTTTATATAGAGCTTCTGTAGCGCGTGTGCATGCTCCCCAAGGCGAGCATACTTCCCAAAGTCTTCCCTAAAAAGACTTGTCAGTAAAGTGTTCCTGACATAGTACCTTAACGGGTCGAACATATCTCTGAAGTGACAGTGGAAACTTCCGCCATACGATCTTCTGGTTGTCCATGCCCGGTGTCGGTTGCACTAACTCCCAAAAGAATGTCGATGGATATCAGAGGGAATGTACTGCTAGGCCAAGCGGGTTGGCTGCTCGATCGGAATTTTGCTGACCTCGTATCCTGTACGCTCGACCGTAACTCTACTGTTTGTGCGCCTCGTCCACTCGGCCAAAGTTCCACTCTGCCAATGCCGAGACCGACTGCCTAGCCTAGCGAGGTAGCCGCTCGGTCGAAGTTTCGCTCCGCCAATGCTGAGACATGCTGCCTGGCCGAGCGGGGTAGCCGCTCGACCGAAGTTCCGCTCTGCCAATGCCGGACCTACTGCCTAGCCGAGAGGGGTAGTTGCTCGGCTAAAGTTCTGCTCTGCCAATGTCGAGACCTGCTACATGGCCGAGCGAGGTAGCTGCTCGGCCGAAGTTCTGCTCTACCAATGCCGAGCCGATCGTTTGAGCGTCGGTCGTTTGACAACTCCTTGCGTCAAAGGCGGGATCAGACCGAGACCTTCTCCCCCGGTCAGAGTATGCTCGCCCGACCGACCGATGCTATCTGTGTATTAACCGCTTTGACTTTGACCTCCACTGTGACCGTTATCCTGCATGGGGTGGGGCCCTCCTTATCACCACATCATAACATATATATTTTTTTTAATAAAAAATGGGATTTATGAAGAATTGTTAAGAGATTTTTTATTTTATTTTTTGATATCGTGTCGATTAAGGGTGTCAATCCGAGTGAATTGGGTTGAGTTTTTTTTTTTAATCCAACCTGAACCCGAGTTCAATCCAAAAGCCCTAAACTCAAACCCAAACCCGATCCGAATAATCCGAAAATCCGATTCCAAATATTTTTTTTTTTTTTGACTATTTTCCCTATAATTCTTCACTTTTATCTTAATACTCTATTATTATCATACAAACATGATATTAATATACATAAAAATATCTTAATTTTCAAAATGAAATTTAATTTAATAAAAAAAAATCTACTAAACTCTATATTTAAGTCAAATCAGGTTAACTCAAATTTGATCCGACCTAATCTGATAAATTTTAAATTTTAAAAAATCTGATAATTTTTATCGGATTGATTAGGATTAGATCGTCGGATTAGATTCATTTTTACACTTGTAGTGTCAATGTGATATCGCAGAAATACGTAAAAACTTTCGCTTCTGGGAGATGCTCTTTAGGGCATTTGCAATGAGAGGTTTATAACATGTAATTTATGTTATAAATCTCTCAATATAACCCTTCACCCACTACATAGGTGGAGTTTATAACTTTTTTTATAAATCTGTATTAAAATCTTGGAAGCAGTTTATAAAAAAAATAGTGGAGAGAGTATAGAGAAAGAATTTTAAAAGAAGTGGAGTTTTTAAAAGTGAGAGGTTTTATGATAATAGAAAATAATTTTTAAAAGAAGTAAAATTTTAAAATTTTAATGTAATAATGATGTGACAAACATAAATCTCTTTAAGAGGTTTACGAGTACAGGTCCTAAATCACAAGTTGATCATTGACACGTGACAATAAGTGGTTGGCTTTTACTTTGATTTTCTGTTCCTAAGTGCGCACTTAATTCCGAATTAGCGAGCGTAAACCCTAGATTTGGCGGTCTCTTGGCGCCAAAACTCTACCGTGCCCGCCAAATTCCCGCCCAAATAGTCGAAAAGGGTACTGATGGGTTTCGAAATCGGTCGCTCGACCACCGCAAGCAAGAGAGATGGAGGAACCCAAGGTGGCCGGCCTCCGGACCCGAGGCCGCGGCTCAGATGCTTCCGTCCGTTCCGCCGCCCTCGAACGCCTCAAAGCCCTCCGTAGCTCTGGGGGTCGCAGATCCGATGCTGGCGCCGCCCTACAGGTCAAAATGGAGGCCCCCATCTACGACGTGGTCGAAGAGGATGACTACGCCGCCCTCGTCGCTAGCCGGCGTGAGAAGGCCAGTGGCTTTATTGTAGATGATGATGGGCTCGGCTACGCCGATGACGGCCAGGAGGAGGATTGGTCCAATCCCAACCTCGTTTATTCTTCCGGCGACGAGGAAGAACCCTCGGGCGGCGAGGAAGAACAGCCCAAGAGGAGAAAGGCGCCGAAGATGGATCCTGCGCTAAAGAAGCCTCCTCCTTCCTCGCTTACGGCGGCTGCCGCTATGATGGGCAAGCAACGACTCTCTTCGATGTTTACGTCCTCGATATTCAAGAAAAACGATCGTGTTAAAGGGTCTTCTATGAGTTCCGAAAGCATTGTGGACGATGTAATAGCTGAATTTGCGCCTGATGAGACAGATAGAGAGAAAAGGAGGCGGAATGCTGTCAATAATGTGGCTCCAACTACTATTACGACACTGCCGGTGGTCCAGATTAAGGCTGAAATGCAACAACCTCTTGCCATCAACAGTCATAATGTTGAATTTAATCCCAGTGATGAGGAGCCATTGGTCAAATCAGAGGAGTGCCAAGCAAACGATGACAAAGGACAAGTGAAAGATGTAGACATGGAAACACATGGGAAGGATTTGGCTAGCATGGCCGTACCAGCTAGTAATGAGAGTTTAAATGAGGCAAATAACGAAGCCAATTTGCATGCAAAAATGGAGGATCCAAAAAGGTCATCTCTGAATGCTACAATCAAGGTGGAAAATGATGGATCCATGATAAGTGCAACTGCTGACTGGAGGGCAGTATGTCATGAAGGGGGTGTTGGGCCTGAAGGTGAAGTTACTGAAACAAAGGCCAATTTTGACTCAGATGATAAGTTTGAGTTTACCTTGGAAGCCGATGGATCACTTCCATTTTACATAATCGATGCACATGAGGAAACATCTGGTGGTAATTCTGGTATTCTGTACTTATTCGGAAAAGTAAGCTAGTTTATCTCATTCATTTTTTTTTAGTTCTAGTTTTTGTGATCTCACTTAATGCACCTAAGCAATTATCCCATCGTTAGAAGACAACTGTTTTGCATACTGTACCAATTGTGTAATTACATTAATAATTAATAATTGCACAAAAAGGCAATGAGACCTATTTTGAAGATTACATATGAGAGGGACAGCGGAGAAGCCTACACATGTGTATTAGTTAATAGTTGAAACTAATGTAACAGATTCATTGCATGTCACACTCCCGACTCATTTCTTTGCTTTATTTATTTTTTATTTATTTTTGTGTATTTCTTGCCAATTACTCATGTTCTAGAATTTGGAGATTCTTTTGTATTCACAATACATATTTCTCACTTCTTTATGGTTGGTTTGTATATGACCATCTTCACTTTTCAAGAAACTAAAGTCGAATTGTACTACTTCCAGTAGGATGGATATTGAAAATTGAAGTGCTGCTGCAAGCTAGCACCTAGTTCCTAAGAGAGTAAATACAAAATTTCTAATTGATCAAAGTCAAACTTTTAGTGGAAAAGAGTCTTGATTTGGAAAATAGTGATAAACAAACTGAAATGATCCTCAAAGGTAGATGCCATATCTTCCTTGTTTATTCACTTAGTTCTTGTTAGATTTTTTCAACATAAAAATTCTATAAAAGTTTTCCGAATGATATGGAGAGGAAGAAGCCGGCAAACATGCACATACAAATGCTTGGCACATGCGACACTTTCGGCGCATGTGGTACAAACTATCATTATGCTAAGCACACTTGCAATTCAACTTTACACCTTGACTTGAGTTGCATTGGTTCGCTAGGTTGTTTTATGCCATTTAGGACACCATGCTGTTAACCTGTTGGGCCATCGTTTAACAAAGAATGGTTCTACAAATTTATGCGAACTAATATTTGAATTGTTGTGATGCAATGGGTTCGGGTGAACTAGCACTTGAATTGGCATGCTTTGAAACCTTGAAAGATGCCAGGGCCTAGCTTGAATCTAAGTAATGTACTCACAAGTTGCAACCAAACTTAAAGGGGCATAGACAAGGGAAAATGAAAATTTAAATCTAATATAAGTAAAACCTCTTCTTACTCTTCTTTCCTTTGCACAACTAGTATTCCTCTCTTTAAGCATGTCTAGTCTTTAAATTTTTGAAGATTTGGATGGTGAAGATAACAACTCTTGTTTGACTGGGTGGGTATGCTTTCTTCTTTGTCAACGCATGGCAAGGGAAACTGATCAATCTCATTATTTCCTAGATTCATTGGAACTGGTTATAGACCTATAAGTGGGGAAATTTTGGCGTCAAGGAGGATGACCATGCCTTGAGATTGTTGCAGTTGAATGAGCTGAATTCAGACTCATTGACCTCTTTCTTTGGTAGTTCCCACTAACATTTAATAGCTAATATTGTTTTCAGAATTAGGAGGTGAAGGAGAATTGAAGGGCTTGTGCTTTTACATGATTAAAATCCTCTTCAAGATCACTTTATACTGAGTAACCCTAATAAGGTCACATTTTGACCATTCTACCAAATCCTTAATGGAAATTTGGTTAGTAATGGGTTGCAATGGTGGTTTGTGAATTTATATCAATCAATGATCCTGAAGTGCACATTCGTTTTTCTTAAGGCTTAATTTGCCTCCAAAAATAGTGTGTAACTAAGATTTGATGAAATAACTCTAGGATATATTTAGATAATTTGCAATTTGTATTAGTGAGAAATAGCTTGTGGTCCTCTCGAGTTGAAAATTAGGTTGTTAGAATCCACCCATTAGATTGTTTAAATTTGATGGCCTAAATTGAAAAGTTGTTAGAATCCTTGTATTTAACCAACCTATTTCTCCACTTTTTATAGACCAATTCTCAACTCTTGAATGGGCTGTCTTCTGGGTGCACTCATCTTGGTATGATATAGGCTTTAGGACTTGGATTACTTGGATAATTTAAATCACATTGATCCAAGATATTGGTTTTACTCATACTTGTTAAATTATTCGGTTGCAACATGGGTCCAAATTTCACTTTTGCAAGAGGAATTTGTTTGTAAGTTTGTCATCTTGCATGGACATGTAGTTGGTACATGTTGTCCTGAATGGCAGTAAATTAAATATGCACCTTAATGCAATTCATGATGATGACTAGCGTAGTGCAAATTATGCCAATAAATCACCATATTGTGCAATCTATGAGATTGCTGCCATCAATATTAGTTTTTTTAAATAATAAAACATATAGTAAGACCAGGCTTTTAAAAGCAAGCATAGGTAGATGCTATTTGATTAATCCATTGAACAACACAAATGCAGTGTGCGAGTGCATATATATGCTTGACCCATACTAATGATATCTAAAATTATTTATGTTGATAAAAATGCTTAGTATTCGTATAATGCCCATACTAATCAAGCTATCAAATCAACAATTCTAGATAAATAATGTCTGTAACTATAGAACTTAAGATGTTATCTATAAGTAACCGTCTATATTAATCAATGATGTGGAGCACATCATGTATCTAACGTGCACATAATTGAACACATGCAAACCAATTGCTTAAATTAACAATTTTAAGTTACCTTACCAAAATTTGGCCATATAAAAGGATTTCATAATTACAAGAACTAATCCTCTGAGGAGAAAAATCATAAAGTCACTTTCAGTTTCTTGAATGTCCACATTTGTGGTTGCATAGGGTGCATATATCACTGCCTACATTGTTTGACCTGCTTATTGATTTCACCCATGGTTTGAATCCCTCTTTCTCAGCTCACTCTGAAATGGAGGACCATATGCCAAAAATATGTAGCTTCCTAGTCTCTTTTTAAGACTGATAAATAAAGAGGTCATTGGAAAGGTCAACCAAGTATCTGAGGTTTTAAGCACTATGGGTTTAATGACAAATTTTCTTTAAATCTAATAGTATAATTTCTATTTGCCATAGTGATGTATGGGTCACCGGAAAAATCTTCTAGTTACTAAGCTCGCCCTCCGGGGACAAAATCTTCTAAGATAATACTTATAATGTTTGAAAAATTATCTGGCTTTCTTCTCACATATTTCTCTAGTGTTGTTTGTCCTAGATTTTTTTTAACACTTGTTCCACATGGTCATGATATCTATGTTTTATATTTTTGATTCCTTAGCTATAGGTCAAGTGACATTTCAATTTGGCTTATAGCAATACTGTAAATTTTGGTGCTAATTGTGTGCATTTTTTTTTTTATGAACTCTAAGGTTAAAGCTGGCAGTGGTTATCATAGTTGTTGCATCATTGTGAAAAACATGCAAAGATGTGTTTATGCCATTCCAAAGGATTCTGTTTTTGACAGCATAAACATAGCTGGGAGAAATTCTCCTAAGTCTCAAATGTCAGAAGCAACTCTCGGAGAAACTCTGCAAGTAAACCTGTCCATCTAAACATGGCTCATGAGTGTCATAGCATTTTTTTTCTATTGCATTGAGATCTATAAAGTTATTCTAGTTGTTCAGATTCATACTTGTCTCACAGGATATGGCATCAGAAATGAAGAATGAAGTAGCACAACATTTGCTTGATATAAACGTGTCAACTTTTAGCATGATGCCAGTTAAGGTGCGTGGAACTTCAACATTTTCTTTATATATCTATTACGACAAATAGAGACAGTTAAAGTTGGTGCTTTACCGCTTACATATTTACAGATGGGCCCTTGCCCATAACAATGCTTATATTTCTTTTAGCTGAAGGATAATTTACTTATATTGGCATAGTCTTAATTAATGATAATGGATCCTGTTTGGAAAATTTTCAGCGAAACTATGCATTTGAACGATTAGATATTCCTTCTGGCGAGCAGTATGTTCTTAAGATCAACTACCCATTTAAGGTACAATTTTTCTTTAAAGGTACTTAAGTAGGAAGGCTTGTTTACTTTTATCTGCATGTTTCTGTATCTCAAGTTAATGCACAAATAAATCTAGCCCAATCAAGCAGCCACAAATGCAAGAAATAATGAACACGTTATGTACATGTTTGTTTATAAGGACCATGTTTCAAAGTTACCTCCTAATCTCTCTATATTTAGGATTGTTGACCATTCATATCTGGCACATGATTAAGAAAGAGCTGAAAACACATTGAATTTGGGACTACGAAATACATGTTTATCAGAATCTTCTCTAATCTGTTCTAGCTATTCAACATTTAGTTTTCCTAGGGTTTTGTGGTGTTGATTCTTTACATAATATGTGTATATTTTGCAGATAAAGATGTTCCTTATTTCCTACCAGTCCTATTTTCTTATTGTTATTCTAATAAATATTTTGAGTTGCTTACATATTGATGCAAACTATAAATTCCAAATCCTTCTCACATATGGATCATCAAAGGAAAGTTTTTCATCTTTACTAACTCTTAGGATGTCTTTGATGAGCGCTTAAAAGGTTGCTTACTATCATACCTCTGATTATAACGTTGCCCCAAGATATAAAACATGTGGCTGGTGAGAACATGACTTGGTTTAATCTTTAAGAGGTACTGTAATGTTTGTCTTTTGCTCTAACTATTCTATCCGGAAATTAGATAATATGCCAAAATCACTTATTTTGTGGACTCCACTTCACATGCTGATTTCAATCTTTCAAATCAATAACAGGATCCGCCACTTCCAGCTGATCTTAGAGGGAAAAAGTTCCTTGCATTGCTTGGAACACACACAAGGTAAACAATTGAATTGCCTTGAGGGAGTTGCGGGCATAAAAGAAACATCAAGATTAATTTATCTTTTACATGTGTTTAGAGTTGAAAATTGATACTACAAAGTCACAACTCCTAAGAAATAAATGCTTTTAGGTTTCTCATATGTATCATTGTTGTGCTATATTATTCTCTTGCATGAGTTGATTTAATTGACAAACTAAGGTTAGATGTTACAGCTTACCAATGGTTTTTGAGTGAATGCTGAAGTGGTCAAGTTCATTCATTTTTCTAGCTTCGCACTGGTGCTGGTTTGCATGAAACCATTTTCAACTTAGTGTTTTTTGCGCGTGTGCTAGGCTGCATCTAACAAAACGTAATTTATGGTAATGCAACATATCTCATTTAAGACATCTTGAGTAATTAGGACAAGAATCTTTTTTCTCTCTATTATGAAGTCACAAGTTTCACTCTGTAATTGATAAAAATTTGGTGTAAACTCTGAAAGTAGGTGATTGAGTGTGCATGGGGAACTGTCTAATAAGCTTATTCCCAAGGATTTTTAATGATTTTTCATCCAAACTTTTATTTTTCTTAATGCAATAGGTATATTGGACAGTACTATAATATTTGGGTTTTTGCACATTTAGGTTATTTTATAATTGCAAAGTAATTAGCATTGTTATCCTGCAGTTCCTTGGAGTTGTTTATCATCAAAAGGAAGATCAAGGGGCCTTCATGGTTGTCAATTTCCAAATTTATGATATGTCCAGCTGGTCAACGGGTGTACCCTCATTTCCATTTCTAATGTTTATTCAGTGTGTTTCTGTCTTGATTAAGATCAATTTAATGCAACAAGTTACCATTATATTTGCCCTGAAACAGGTGAGTTGGTGCAAGCTTGAAATAATTGTTGATTGTCCCAAAGATATACGTATCTCCACTTCAAAGACACTGTTAGATCCTCCTGTGGTTGTTACAGCAATAAATTTGAAAACTGTTATCAATGAAAAGAATAATGAAAATGAAATAGTGACAGCTTCAGTTGTCTGCTGTCACAAGGCAAAGGTATGGATATGTTTTGAAAAACAACTAGTCAACCAGTCAAAGGAATTCTTTTTACCAGTATACTTATTGGCAAGGTTTAAATTAGTTATTTTCGTACTTCCATGGCAAGGTTTTGTTACTCAATCAGGACAGTATTGGTAGCTACTGTACTGTATTTTACTGTGTCATTTAACACATTTGAATGCATTTCAAAATGCATCAAAGTGGTCACGATAAATTTAGATGTGTTTGACTCATTTAATTTCCTTCCACTGAGATTATTTGGTTCTAAAATTATGACTGAAAATAAGATAGTTAATTGAACTTCAATTTTGTTATGTCATACCACTCTCAATACTCTTCAACATGTGTTTTAATGTGTCAAGATGAATTGAGGAGAGTGTTACTCTTTAATCCCATTCACATAGTGTTTTTTTTTTTTAAATTTTAAAATGATTAGTCAATTGAATTAAAAATTATGTTGTACCATAATCTGTCTACAATTGTTATGCTTTGACACACATTAAAGTCTGTCTAGACAAATTTATTTAGACTAGTTTAACTCCTTTAATTTCCTTCAATTTAATTTGTTTACTTTTAAAAATAAGATTATATATCAATTAGATAATCAATCGAATTAAAATTTTAGAAGAGTAAGTTACAAAAGTATAACAAGTCTCTTGACTAATAACTGCTAGAGAGATATAGTTAGCTCAAGGTACACTTTGATGGATACTAAGGGGTGTTGAAGGGGTCAAGTGTCTGCCCACTATGATATTCAAAGCTAGAAACATCAAGTTTCTGTAGTTGACTGGAAACAATTGAATGGTACCTTTTGGCCGTTTTAGGTGGCATAACATAAATTATTTTAAAACATGCTTATTTTAATGACTAGTTTTTGATACATATATGCATTATGATATTTCTCAGTTAGGCCATAGCAAGTTTCCATTATTCTCATCATTAATTGTTGTCATTATTGTTCCTAGCTTTATTTGCCTTTTGTTTATTTGGTGTGGCTCTCAAAGGTATTGCTTGAAATCATATACAGATTGATGGTCCTATGGTGCCATCAGAATGGAAGAACAGGGGAGCACTTACTCATTTTTCCATTGTCCGCAAACTAGAAGGAGGCATATTTCCGATGGGTATGACGAAGGAAGTTTCTGAAAGAAATTCAAGGGCTGGGACAAGTACATTGGCATTAGAAAGCAGGTAAACTGTTGATTGCTCATCTGTTTTTCCTCTGTACTGTAAACTCACTGATGATTTCCTATTTCTACCTTTTTTAGTGAACGGGCATTACTGAACCGTTTGATGATTGAACTGAATAAATTGGATAGTGATGTTCTTGTTGGACACAATATATCTGGGTTTGACCTTGATGTTCTTCTACGCAGGGCTCAGGTTTGGTTTAAATTTAATTTATAAATGTTTATGGGGTACCAACGTATACTGTCTTAGACTCAGGCTTTTTTTCTTTGATATGTTTTTATTCCTGTGGCAAAGCTACTCAACTTATAATGCCTCATTGAAGCTGTAGTTTCTGGAGCTTTTCCCTTCATACCATAAAACTGTTTTTTTTTTTCTTTTATAATCTCTATTCTGTACACTTAAATGCTTGATACATAATTGTGTATAGTTGTATATTATCCCAGGAGTAAATGTAATGTCAGTCAACCACTTACTGATGCAGGTTTGTAAGGTACCAAGCGCAACGTGGTCCAAGATTGGCCGCCTGAAGCGATATTCAATGCCTAAATTGACAAAAGGAAGTGGTTTCTATGGATCTGGAGCTACTCCTGGAATTATGTCTTGCATTGCAGGTCGTCTCCTATGTGATACCTATTTGTGCTCAAGAGACCTCCTGAGAGAGGTATGTTGAAATCACAGTGCTGGTGCTCTATAATTCATTTCATATGAATTCAAGACTTGTTCAATTTCTGATGAAAACTAACTTTTAGGTAAGTTACTCCTTGACTCAACTTGCAAAAACACAACTAAACAAAGATAGGAAGGAGATTTCTCCACATGATATTCCTTCTATGTTTCAGTCCACAACAATGCTACTAGAATTGGCAAGTTCCCCCCAAGCTTCCTCAGTTTCATTTCAAACTTTTCTCTCTCCTTGTAATCACACTTAAGTCTCTGCTTGCTGTTTCAAAGTGCAAAAAATTTAATGAGAAATATGATTTTATTAGGTCGAGTATGGTGAGACTGATGCCTGGCTTTCTCTAGAATTGATGTTTCATCTTAGTGTTCTCCCCCTCACTCGGCAACTGACAAATATCAGTGGCAATCTTTGGGGAAAAACTCTTCAGGTGGTCTGCTGTTTTATGTCAATGCTTATTGAATTATTAAGTAGAAATAGTCACTAAGGTTCTGTATCTGTCTCCACAGGGTGCCAGAGCACAAAGGGTGGAGTACCTCTTATTACATGCATTTCATGCAAAAAAGTACATCACACCAGACAAAATCTCTTCACGCACTAAAGAGCTTAATACAACAAAGAGAAAATCAATCAACTGTCAAGATGGAGATGAAGATGGTGCAACAAAGGACCATGAATCTATAGATATTGATGCACATCACATTGATCAAAGCAAAGGAAAAAAAGGTCCTGCCTATGCTGGTGGGTTAGTTTTGGAGCCTAAAAAGGGTTTATATGACAAGCTTATACTACTTCTTGACTTCAACAGTCTTTATCCTTCAATAATTCAGGTATTTCACTGTAAGCCTGGGTGCACCTTTTTTTTTTTTTTTTTAAAATACCATGTACTTCCAGCTTCTGCTAATGCAAATTTCAATATGTATACAGGAATATAATATATGCTTTACAACAGTTGAGCGATCTCCTGAAGGCCTTATTCCTAATCTTCCATCTTCTAAAATTCCTGGGGTGTTACCTGAGGTAAATGACAGATTATTTTAGGTATCTAACCACTTTTCTTTAGTGTTCCTACAGCACTTGGTATTTAGCTATTTGAATATGGAAAGAAGAAATTTTACTACAAGAATCCTTTTGTCTCCTATCATTTTATATATTTAGCTCTACAAGGAGCTCAATGTCAAGAAAAAAAAAAGTCACGTTCTGCCTCCAATATTTATGATTTTATGGCGTCAATTGTTCCAAAAGGAGGAATTTACCTTGAGGCATTGTAGACACTGGAGCTGTATTGGTGACCGTCCCAAAGGAGCCTTTGACCATTAAGGGATTTTACTAGCATTAGCAGTGACATGGAATTTAAGGTTTCACCCTTGTGCAGTGAAGAGACTTCCGTTGTGTGGAATCACAAGGAGGCTGAGGAGCTCATGAAATGGCTTTGGTTTCGTGGAGTCGTGAGGAAGATGGTTGTGAGGCCAAGGAGTTTTTGAAGAGGCTTAGGTTGCATGGAAAATAGTCATGAGGTCAAGAAGTTGAGATCAGTTGTGTGGAGGATAGATGATGAGGCTGAGGAAAGGAGATTGGTCGTATAGAGGGTCGGTTGCGAAGTCAAGGAGATCGCAAGGTGATCAGTCACACGTGCACACAGTGTGGAAAAATTAATATAGCAGAATATGGGTTACATACAATGGCTTGACCCAAAGTAGTCTAAGAAATCTACTCATTCAGTTGCAATGCAAATATGTCAAGTGGATTCTTTTGTTTTCCCTTAAAGTGGAACTGGAGGCTTTAGCTGCTTTGACAACATTCACGTTATAACTTTTCTGTATTACATGCTTCGGTGAACAGAACTTGGTATTTCTGTGTGTATAAATTTTTGCATGCTACTGCTGCTTTTATTTACTTTTCTCATATTATCTTTTCAGTTGCTGAGGGACTTGGTTGAGAGAAGAAGAATGGTTAAATCTTGGCTTAAGACTGCTTCTCGTCTGAAAATTCAGCAGCTTGATATTCAACAGCAAGCGCTGAAACTTACTGCCAACAGGTGTAGTGGTTTTAAAATGTCAAACTAGATGCTTGTTGCTCAGGTTTCATTCTTCTTATATCTAACCTTTCTCTAAATGATTCAATTCAGCATGTATGGTTGCTTGGGCTTTTCTAACTCTAGATTTTATGCCAAACCACTTGCCGAGCTGATAACGCTGCAAGTAAGATTGTCTTTGATTTTTGACATAATCTCTTTAATAAGAGTTCCAAACATATGCCATGTTGGCTGCAAAACCTCTTATCCAATTTTTACTCCATGCATATATTGTGCAGGGGAGAGAAATCTTGCAAAGTACTGTTGATCTAGTCCAGAACAACTTGAACTTGGAGGTATGGCTATTTCATTTAGTTGTAGTCAGTAATGCTGTATTGTTAAATGATTATTTGAGAAATGTTGTTATGTGATTCTGCATTTGTGATCATTCACATTGCTTGGTTTCCCAGTCTTTCCTTCTTACTTCCAGTCAGATTGCCCTCTAATACCCTCAATATTAAAACCCCTTAAAGTTCAAACTACTTCACCTGAACAATTTTTTGAGTCTTTCCAACCTCTCGCCATCAAAGATAACTCCCATTGCTCTTTACTGTGGTATTCACCCACTTCCTGAATGCAAATATCTTTCCAGAACCATCAATCAAATCTTTGAAGACCCATGAAATTCATATTACTTTTTCACCTGAACAATAATGACCCTCCCATCCTTTCCCCTGGAAAGATAATATCATTGAACAAATTGCCATATTGCTTTTCACTGTGGTATTCACTTTACTTTCAGAAATATAATTATCTTTTGTATGTGATTATGTAAAGGTTTATGCCTGATTTACAGGTGATCTATGGGGATACAGACTCAATCATGATTTACAGTGGGCTGGATGACATAAATAAGGCAAGGGCAATTGCTGGCAAAGTGATCCAAGAGGTTAGGCTTGTCCAAGTTTACGTAGTTCAACTCCTTCAGTAGTTCTGTAATGCGATTATCTTTATAAGCTAGTTATGAGTAATCAAACCATTGCGAGTACTGATTGCTAATGTTGATTTCTTGATTCTTGTCCTTTCACAGGTTAACAAGAAATATCGTCGCCTAGAAATTGATCTTGATGGTTTGTACAAGAGAATGCTTCTATTGAAAAAAAAGAAATATGCTGCTGTCAAAGTGCTATTCAAGGATGGAATGCCATATGAGGTCAAGCTTGATATGCTTAGTCCTTTTTTTTCTTGATTCTGTATCATTAAAAGGCCATGCTGATTTAATTTGCATGAACAAGGCAGGTCATTGAACGCAAAGGCCTTGATATGGTTCGCCGTGATTGGAGTTTGCTTTCAAAAGAAATAGGAGATTATTGCCTCAGACAAATTTTATCTGGAGGGTGATGTGACACTTTTTCATCTTTTCTTTCAAAAAAATATCTTCGGTATTATAGTTTTGACAGTGTATTCTAATTTAACTTGTATTTTTTAAACCATGTGATTTTTTATCATTACAGAACTTGTGAAGATGTTGTTGAGTCTATTCATAGTTCTCTCATAAAGGTACCTAATAGATGTACAAGACAAATCAGGCTCATTATTGCCAGGGATCATAAACTGGCATACATATTTTTTGAGCACACTGGTTCACTGTTTTATCTGATTTGAAAATTGTTTTAAATTAGTCTGACTTTGGCATTTATGTCTCTATAAACAGGTGCAAGAAGACATGAGAAATGGTGAAGTAGCACTTGAAAAGTATGTTATCACAAAAACATTAACAAAGCCGCCAGAAGATTATCCAGATGCCAAAAACCAACCACATGTGCAGGTCAGACTTTCTTTCGGAGTGTATTTGTTGGAAAAGTTTATTTGGTACTATTCTCTAGTTTACTTGAATATCATCTTCAGGTGGCTCTAAGATTGAAGAAAAATGGCCACACTGGATGCTCTGCTGGTGATACAGTTCCTTATATCATCTGCTGCCAGCAGGTATAGGCTAATGTTACATGTGTTATATTTATGTTGTGGTAAATGGAAAATTGACTTAACCATATGGATGATAACTTCAGATCAACAGTAATAATGCTGATGCCAAATCCTAATTCACAATCAGATTAATGATAACATTTTCTCAGAATAAATATGGATTTTCTTAACATAATTATCATTTAACATTGTAATAGTTAAAGTTGCATATGTGATTGTATACTTCAAAATGAATCATGATTGGGAACAATTTAAATTAAGTGATCAATTCATAAATACTTATCCTATCCATAAATACCTGGCATAGACTATTAAAAAAAGGGTTGCTTGGTGTACAAAACTCTTACCAATGCAAGGTCGGGGAAGAATCTATTATACGCAGCTTTACCTTGCATTACAAGAGGTTGTTTCTACTACTTGAACCCGTGATCACGAGGTCATATGACAACAATTTTACTATTGGCATGGACTATACTAATGAGGTTTATATATATATATATATATATATATATATATATATATATAATTTTAAATGTCCATTATCAATGTAATAATAAACAAAATGTGATTCCTAGCTAGGGGTTCATCTATACATATGTTGGTTTGCCATTCCTATATTGTTACATATATTTATGTATTTTTAGTGACTTTTAATTATGATTAAGTAGAGTTTTATACTTTTATTCATTGTCCCACTGCCCACACAACACCAACCCTAATTGTTTATCTAATCTAATTATTTCTATGCTTTTTATCCTCTATTGAGGATATGGAATTATTCTGTATGGTATTTTTTTAATTTCCTTTTTAATAACCGTACACATCCATAGTAGCATTTCATCCTTGCCACATTAACTTTTGTTTGTGCTTTTCTAAACTTTCTACATTAAAAAGGGTAGTCCGATGTACAAAGTTCCTACTAATGTAGTGTTCCGGAGAAGGGTCGGATGACATTGGACATATTGTTCCCACTCTTACTCTGCATTGCAAGAGATTGTTTCTGCGATTTGAATCTTGTGACCATAAGGTCACAAGACAATAGTTTTATTGTTGGCCAAGGAAGCACGCGACCATCACACAAGATTATCTTATCGGTTCTAACATTTTCTTATCTATTCCAACTACTAATCTTTTAGCACATTTATGATGCCTTATATTCTTGAAGATTTCCTTGTTCTAAGTAGATATTGGATATCTAAGATTCTCAGAGGGAAAATTATTAAGCACCTTTGATATCTAATTTTTCATGAGTTTAAATTGCAAGAAACATTTGCCACTATATTATTATCAAATTGAAGTTTTAAAGTAAAATTCTAATTAACCCATATTAATTTTGTTGATATATCCACAACTTTGTAATCTTGGTGAGGAAAGGATAATCTGAAGTGTTCATCATCTATTACCAAAATAAATAAAAATTGTTATGATATTTGATTATCCAAAGATATGAAGGAAAGGATAATCTGTAAGTGCTCATCATCATCTATCTTGACTTCATACTACTTTTGTCTGTTGTGTTTTTAGGAAAACTTCTCCAGTTCTACTGGAATAGCTCAAAGAGCTAGGCATCCTGACGAATTGAAAAGGGATGGTGGTTGGATGATTGATATTGACTATTACTTATCACAACAGGTTTGCTACCATTTTTCCAAAAACCAAAGGAAGTTTAGCATTTGAAGCTGTATTCTATGTGATATACTGATGGCTTCTTTTGACAGATTCATCCTGTTGTCTCGCGGTTGTGTGCTTCAATTCAGGGTACTAGCCCAGCACGTTTAGCTGATTGTCTAGGACTTGATTCAGCTAAGGTGCAACTTCTAAAACCAAATGGGCCTTTCAAAGTGTTTTTTATGTCATTGCTTCTTGACAGACCATTTCATATCTTATTATGCACAGTTCCAATTTAAAGAACCTGAGTCTGTCGGCCAAGATCCTTCAAGCGTGCTCTCAGCCATAATAGATATTGAAGAGAGGTAGGTAGTTTATATAAAGGGATCACAAAGTAGCATCAATTAACTGTTAACTATATTATCAAGTATCAATGTCAAATACTTGCAGGTTTCGTGGTTGTGAGCCTCTCAGGTTGTCATGCTCCAGCTGTTCCAGCACCTTCGATTGTCCTCCTATTTCAAGTTTACTATCTTCAATTCACAAGAAGCCATCTGATTCTCAAGCAGAAGAGCAATCAGATCCTAACTTCTGGCAAAGGATGCGTTGCCCAAGGTGCCCTGACCATATTGAAGGGTGCAAGTTTTCTCCTGCCATGTTAGCTAATCAGGTTCGACTACTGTACTAGTGCAATGTTTTTCTTTTATGTAGTGATCTAGTGGTTAGATCTGTTACGTAAGCATTTTGATTACCAGCATAGTTCGTCCTTCTTTTGTAAATTGTTTCACAAGATGAATTTTCTACTGTATCTTTTTCTGCAGGTGAAAAGGCAAGCTGACAATTTCATTTACCTATATTATAAAGGATTGATGATGGTAAAATACAAAGTGTTTCAGTTTTTCAATACTCATGAAAATATAATGTCTGACGTCCTTCGCTAGCCTTCAAGTGTATAAATGACTACCTTGATTATTTTCTCAGTGCGATGATGAAATATGCAAGTATACCACACGCAGTGTGAATCTTCGAGTAATTGGCGACTCTGAAAGAGGAACAGTTTGCCCAAATTACCCACACTGCAATGGCCATCTCATAAGACAGGTATGACCATTACAATTTTGCAATATCATGGTTTAAATTTACTCGGATTAATTAATCTGCATAACTCAACTGCTAGAATGCTAAAAGCTGTTGTCTAATTTTCACTAAGCAGTACACGGAGAAAGACCTATACAAGCAACTATCTTATTTTTGCCATGTCTTGGATGCTTCTAATTTTGCCGAGAAGGTTAGTGTTCCACTATATGCACTTTGACTTAATGGTATCAAATTGTGCACTATCTACCTGTGAGTAATGAAGCTCCTAGGCGTTCACGCTTTTTTCTTTTCAAAAACAACATACAATTATTTATGGGAATGCTATGGCTGCAGCTGGACCAAAATGTTAAGCTATCTATTGAGAAAGAGCTTGCTGCTATCCGTCCAGCAGTAAGTCTGGCAGAATCGGTGATTCAGAAGATCCGTGACCGGTGTTCATATGGATGGGTGCAACTTAAGGACCTGTGCATCTCAGTTTAGCAGGATCTGTGAAAATGGTAATGTCAATCTCTATGATTGGCCACCTTTAATGACCATTACTTTATTCTAACTGGATCATGATATTCTATCTCTTATCTTGTAAGAATCGTTGCCATTAAAAAAGCTCTCAGGAAGAAGTTTGCTACAAGTTGCCACAGTGGTTCTTGAAGCTTGTCAGAACAAAGGTTTATATCAATCATAAGTATTTGGATGAGCTCAGTCATTCTTTCGTCAAGATTTCACTCTTCTGCAATACTCTTCTTCCAGCTTATATGCTAGTCTGTTAATATTCAATTTTGTTATTCTACAATTTGTTTGAACAAAGGACAAACTAATCCACATTACTGTTTAAAATTTTGTGAATGTACGATGTTCTTATATTGTGAATGAACAAAAACGAGTGCTCAGTGTTTCGTTGTTGAAGTTGCTTCTGTCTAAGGCAAACCAAAAGTGGTGAATTTTCTTGTATCAAAGTATCATTAATCTACTACATGAATGCATGTCAGCTTGCAAACTAGCTAATACTCTAGTGGTGTGATAGGTAAGATATGGTGTGTTGTTATATGAGGTCTTGAAGTTGAAACTCGGTGTGTCCGAGCATATCTTCTCTCATATTTAGCCATCTGCACTAATGGTTATTAGTTATTTATGATTTATCTTCTTCGTAATAATTTAGAGATTGATTGATGGGAGTGTTAGGACGAATAAATCATTCTTTTACCATATGTATAATCTCACTAAGCAATATATGAATGTAGTCTATTGTATATTATGGTATCTAAAATTAGCTTTAGGAATAGGAATGGACCTTTTATCTAACTTTGTCTTGCATACATTTAGGCGCTTAGATTGTTTGGATTGCTTTTGGATGTTCTGCGCACTCATAATAATAAAATAAAAAATCATTATATTATATTGTTCAATACATTTTTGTTCTAAGAGATTTTAAAACATAAAATTTATTTATAGTAAAACATATTTATATTTTAAATTAAATCTCGTTCAATCGTATTAAAAAGTATTTTAAAAAAATATTGTTTATTTTATTATATAGTGTCATCTTCACATGTTTCGGAAAAACTCGCTCAGTATAAATAAGTAATCTCAAAATAAGTCAATATAATATAAACATTAGAAGCCTTCAAATTCTGAATCATGATGTTTATAATGTATTAATTTATATTCTAAAGCAATGATATCTTGAATTGGGAAATCTGCATGATAAAATTTTATTGCAAGTGTGTCGAATGATTTTTTAGGATCTAAAATTGGACTAAGATAAGGAAGTTCCACTAGAAGATTTGCGCTTTACACGTAGAGTGGCTCTATGGTTTAATTAATGAAGAATATAACTAACAAATTAAGATTGCAGTGTTATTTATAGAATTGTGAGGTAGGAATAATTGGAAATAAGATTGGAATAAAATTTATATTTGATTAGGATTTCAAATTATCATTGTAAAGGAATTGGAAATTATTGGTGTAATTGATGATCGAGTAATGATTAGATTGACTGTGTGTGTGTTTTTTTTTATAGTAATGAGGGTGTAAAAGTCTAGTTATAATCTGATTAGGAAATGAATCTGGGATGGCTATAGCCTAGGACATGCCATGGATACGTCTATGAGGACCTCTTTAAGGATACTTACCTTTTGTTCGTGAAAACTTAGTTATATGTAGAAGTAAGAAATAAAGAGTATAGAAGTATAGAAATATCTTTCCATGTAGTGGCTTGTTTGATTTTTTAATTATCTCTCTACGGTTGACTAGGAACCAACCGTGTGAGATATCCGAGGTTGACATTTTATAGAAATGAGTATAGAAGGATGACCTTAGAAGTGTGAAACATTGTGGGCGAAATTTTTTTTAAAGACCTCAGCTACTTTTGTTAAAAGACCTTAGCTATTTTTAGAAAAACCAATTCAACTATATTATAATAACAAAGTAGGAAGTGATATAACTCATAGTCCAGTTCAATATTATTATACAAAGCATTTCGAGAAATTAGAGGTTCAGTCAAAAAGATATGTTAGTTGATATCCTTAGCAAAAGAGTCTCTAATTAGTTACTTTTAAAATTTTTTGACAAGTTGGACATGTATCTATACCCCAACTCCAAATAATTTTTTACCATATTTTTCCAGTGTGTTTTTTTTTAAAAATTTTTAAAAGTCAATTAGTTTTTGAAAAGTTAATTTAGTTAATTTGTTTTGGTTCTAGAAAAGTTTATTGATATGTACATTTCGTATAAGTTTTTATCATAATTTGACACACATGCTGTGTTATTTTATATACATATATTTCATATTTTCATCTTGTATATTTCTTTTTGTTACTTTTAATTTGGAGAACTGCTCTTTACTTGTTTTGATTGTCAGGGACGTGAATCGGGGAGCAAAAAAATTAAGGCAAAGAGCCTTGCCCTGCCACTGGTGGTCGTGGCCAGCGTCACGACCTATGGCAGGCTCAACTACCGTGCCACATGGGTGGTCGTGGTTAGGGCCACGACCCACGACCTATGGCAGGCTCTACCTCCCTGCTGCGGCTTTTCTGTGGCCCACACCACAAGTTGTGGGAGGTTCGGTTGCCACATCACGGGTCGTGGAAAGTTTGGACGCCACGCCATGGGTCATGGCAGGTTCGACTGCCACGTCACAGGCCATGGCAAGTTCGAGCACCACGCCACGAGCCGTGGCAAGTTTGGTCGCCACTCCACAAGCAGTCATGGCCCGTGCCAAGGGCAGCTGTGGCTCGCGCCATAAGCGGTCGTGGCCATGAGATCTGAGTGCAACGAGCCTCGCCATGGGCAGTCGTGCCCAGCGACATGACCCTACTCCAACAACTATAAAAGCTTATTCATTCTATCATATAATGGGGGCTTGGACCAGGTGTTGAATAAGTGTGAGTGGAGAAGAGGAGGACGAGAAGAAGCTCTATTGTGCATGAGACTTTAGTCCCACATTGGGAGTTTCTTGGCATATTTGTTGGTTTATATTGATTCACATACATTGAGGATGTGAACAAATGCATGGGGGAGAGGGTCTCTGTCACGCAGGGGGGGGGGGCAAATCCATGGCCCGGATTGCACTGAACCAAGTTGACTCGTGCGCGAGCGCGACCAGCGCACATGAATGCCAGACCGGTAAGGCAAAATTTGCCCAAGCGGAACAACCAACATTTTGCCACATATATCTTTTTGCTGCTTGTGTAACAGATGCATTAAAGAAAGATTAATGCAGAATCAAAACGGCCAAGTGAAAAGCTAGCATTGAGTAATGATCATTAATTGATCATTACTGTTGTCCTTTTGTCTTGAGCTCCTATATTTCCGCAGATAACACAGCGAAATTAAGCAGAAACTCTCCTCCTTATTCGGGTACCACTTAGTTCGCCGTGACCACCGGTGCTTGGTGGAGTTCACGGTCAGATCGTTGTATCCTGGGAAACAGACCACCCAACTAAACCTCGAAGCACAGCCGGAGGTGGGGGCGAATCTGTTTCAAGGAAACTGCGACTCGCAGGGCCTTGGTCATCCTCCCAATCCACTCGATCGATCGCCCGACCGACCGACCCGACCGCCGACCGACCGACCGACTCGACCTGCCGATCCGACCTCCACACGACCGACCCGGCCGACCGACCGACCGACCCGACCTGTCGATCCAACCTCCACACGACCGACCGACCGACCGACCCAACCTGCCGATTCGACCTCCACATGACCGACTGACTCGGCCGACCGACCGACCGACCCGACCTGTCCATCCGACCTCCACTCGACTGACCGACCCAACTGACCGACCGACCGACCGACCCGACCCGACCTGCCGATTCGACCTCCACTCGACCGACCGACCCGACCGACCCGACGATCGACCCGACCTGCCGATCCGACCTCCACTCGACTAACCGACCCGGCCGACCGACCGACCGACCGGCCGACCTCATCTCGACAACACAGACTAGTGGCTCAGCTGATCTTCTTGCTCTGCAATTCTTCGGCTCTGAGCAGAAACTAGATCCTGCTGGCAGCCTGAGATTATCCGCTCAGGTCATCTCTATTGTAAGTTGAATTTAATTCAGTGCAATTTAAATTCAGCTAATACCCCGTAAAATCTTCGGCAACAGATTGTTTGGTTTCTAACAATATTGAAACAGATTCGATTCTGTTGAGATGGCCACGGAACAGAATGTTGAGGTGCAACAGACTCAACAAGTGCAGGCCCCCTCCGCCCCGATTGGAACTGTGCCAATCAGTCATGGGGAAAAGCCAGAGAAGTTCAGTGGACTGAATTTCAAGAGGTGGCAGCAGAAGATGCTCTTCTACCTGACCACGCTCAATCTGGCTCGGTTCTTGACCGAGGACCCTCCCAAGTGAGCTGAGGATGCTGATGCACAGACCATCAGTACAGTGGAGGCATGGACTCATTTTGAGTTCCTTTCCCGAAACTACATCCTCAACTGCCTTGCCGACTCACTGTACGCTGTGTATAGCATGAAGAGAACGACTAAGGTGCTGTGGGAGTCCCTGGACAAGAAATACAAGACGGAGGATGCAGGGGTAAAGAAGTTCATTGTGGGCTGATTCCTGGACTACAAGATAGTTGACTCTAAGACGGTGATCTTCCAAGTCCAGGTGCTTCAGGTGATCTTGCATGAGATCCACTCAGAAGGGATGGTTCTGAGTGAAACCTTCCAGGTGGCTGCTATCATTGAGAAGCTTCCTCCCGGTTAGAAGGACTTCAAGAACTACCTGAAGCACAAGCGGAAGGAGATGAATGTGGAAGAACTCATTGTTCGACTTCGCATCGAAGAAGATAACAAGAGTTCAGAGAGAAAGTTGTTCTCTCCGGCTACTGTGAAAGCCAATGTGGTCGAGCACGGTTAAAGCTCGAAACGGAAGAACCCCAAATCTTCCAAGATGGGACCTAGAGGAGGCATCAGCAAGAAGAAGTTCTCTGGGAAGTACTTCAACTGTGACAAAGTGGGTCACAAATCTTCGGAGTGTAGAAAGCCGGAGAAGAAGTAAGAGGCCAACCTGAACGAGGGGCTAGAAATGGACGACCTCTGCACTGTGGTCTCTGAGTTGAACCTGATCAATTCAAACCCGCGACAATGGTGAATTGATACTGGAGCCACTAGACATGTGTGCTGCAACAAGGAGCTGCTCCACAACTTCGAGGAAGTCATTGGAGACAAACTGTTCATGAGGAACTCAACAACCTCGGACATCATGGGCCAAGGAAAAGTGGTGCTGAAGATGACCTCGGGCAAGGATCTCACTCTGAACAATGTGCTGTATGTTCCGGAGATTCGAAAGAATCTAGTGTCCGGATCACTGTTAAGCAAGCATAGCTTTCGTATTGTCTTTAAGTCGGACAGAGTTGTATTATCCAAGAATGGAGTGTTTGTAGGAAAGGGCTATGTATCTGATGGGTTGTTTAAGCTCAATGTAATGGCGATTAGGCCTAAGATAAATAAAACTGAAAGCTCTTCCACTTATATGTTTGAGTCTTCGTGTTTGTGGCATGGTAGACTAGGACATATTAACTACGATGTATTGCGTAGATTAATTAATATACAAAGCATACCTACATTCCACCTTGACCCAAAACACAAGTGTGAGATTTGTGTTGAAACGAAAATGACAAGGTCATCCTTTCAACATATTGAAAGAAGTAATGAATCACTTGACCTAATACACACTGATGTGTGTGACCTAAAAGGTACACCAACACGTTATGATAATAAATACTTCATCACTTTTGTAGATGATAACACAAAATATTATTATGTGTATCTTCTCAAAAGTAAGGATGAAGCTATAGAGAAATTTGCTCTCTATAAGAATGAGGTTGAAAACCAACTTAATATGAAAAATTAAGGTGGTTCGAAGTGACCGAGGCGGTGAATATGTGTCACCGTTCACTAAGTTGTGTGCTGAACATGGGATCAGACACGAAACAACAACTCCTTATACTCCCTCAGCAAAATGGAGTTGCTGAGCGAAAGAATCAAACTCTAAAGGAGATTATGAATGCTCTTCTATTGAGCTTTGGATTGTCAGAGTCCATGTGGGGGGAAGCTGTGTTAACAGCTAATTACCTTTTAAATAAGGTACCCCGAAAGAAAATAGATAAGAGCCCTTATGAGTTGTAGAATGGAAGACAACCATCCTACAAATACTTACGAATGTGAGGGTGTCTTGTCAAAGTGTTGGTGCCTGATCCGAAAAAGATTAAGATAGGACCAAAGACTGTTGATTGCATATTTATTGTATATGCACATAACAGCAGTGTCTATCGATTTTGTGTGTATGAGTCACACATCCCGGAGATACACAAGAACTCGATAATTGAATCGAGAAATGCCTCGGTCTTCGAGCATGTGTTTCCATATAAGACCCGTGAGGAAGCTAGCTTCTCAAAACGGGCAACTGAAACACAAGGCGAAGAAAAAGATGATGATGCCGAGGAACCCGTAGAGGTTGAGCCTAGACGGAGCAAAAAAATTCGGGTAGAAAAATCATATGGATCGGATTTTATCACTTTCATGTTGGAGAGTGAGCCCCGAAGTTACTTAGAAGCTGTAGGCTCTTCTGATGGACCTCACTGGAAAGAGGCAATTGCATCTGAGATAGAATCTATCTTGCAAAATCACACTTGGGAACTTGTGGATCTTCTTCTGGGAAGTAAACCACTAGGTTGCAAGTGGATCTTCAAGAAGAAAATGAAATCAGATGGCACAATCGATAAATACAAGGCCAGATTGGTAATCAAAGGATACCGACAATGAGAAGACCTTGATTACTTTGATACATACTCTCCGGTATCGAGAATAACTTCCATTAGAGTATTGTTGGCTATTGTCGCTCTATGGAATCTCGAAATACATCAAATGGATGTAAGGACAGCCTTTCTAAACGGGGATTTAGAAGAGGAAATCTACATAGACCAACCTGAGGGGTTTTCTATGCCAGGACAGAAAAATAAGGTCTGTAGATTGATGAAGTCATTATATGGCTTGAAACAAGCACCAAAGCAGTGACATGAGAAATTTGATAATGCCATGAAGTAATGTGGATTCAAGATCAATGAATGTGATAAATGTGTCTACATGAGAGCCACAGAGAGTGACTATCATTGGGAGCAATGATAAGATAATCAAATCCACTAAAGATATGTTGAACTCAAGATTTGACTTGAAAGACATGGGCCTAGCTGATGTGATTCTAGGAATCAAAATTCTTAGAACGACAGAAGGACTTGTTCTTAGTCAGTCGCATTACGTGGACAAAATTCTTGAGAAATTCACCAAGGGTGATACTGCGTTGGCACGAACACCGATAGATACGAGTCAACATCTATCGAAAATTCGAGGTGAAAGTATCTCTTAGATAGAGTACTCTCGAGTAATTGGAAGTCTGATGTATTTGATGAGTTGTACACGACCAGACTTGACCTACGCAGTAAGCAAACTGAGTAGATATACGAGTAATCCCGGTGTTGAGCACTGGAAAGGGATAACAAGTGTACTGAGGTATACTCATGAATATGGACTGCACTATACAAGATATCCTTCTGTGATCGAAGGATCCAGTGATCGAGTTGGATATCTGATATAAAAGACTCTAAGTCTACGAGTGAATATGTCTTCACTCTAGCAGGTGCAGCCATTTCCTGAAAATCTTCTAAGCAACCCGTAATAATCAGATCCACGATAGAATCTGAATTTGTAGCTCTTGACAAATGTGGTGAAGATGTTGAATGACTTCAGCAATTCTTAGAAGATATTCCATGATGGTCGAAACCAGTGTCAGCGATTTGCATACATTACGATAGTCAATCAGCAATCGGTCGGACACAAAGCCATCTGTATAATGGTAAGTCTAGACATATACATCGTAGACATAATACCATTAGACAAAGCCATCTGTATAATGGTAAGTCTAGACATATACGTCGTAAACATAATACCATTAGACAACTACTCTCAACGGGAGTTATCACTATTGACTATGTAAAGTCAAAGGATAACCTAGTGGATTCGCTAACCAAGGGGTTAAATCGAGAGTTAGTTGCAAGCTCATCAAGAGGAATGGGTTTGATGCCGATGTCTGCGATCAATGCAGAGGACACCCAACTTATGCTGACTGGAGATCCTAATAACTAGGTTCAAAGGGACAACTAATCTGCATTAACTAGACACGCTGTGGGGGGTAGCTCAATGAAACAGTGGCTAGACGAGGGTAAGCCAATGGGTTTTTAGTGATCAAAAAGAGTAGGTGGAACTCTTGAGGGATCACCTATGTGAGAAAGAAGTGGGGCCGCTTCGAAGAGAATTGGAGGCACAATTCTTAGAGCTTCTCACAGAACCAGGCGTGTTCATGGCCAAGAACGAACACACTCATGAGAACTGAGTTGTATCAGGGAGAGTCTTGGGTGAGATTTGTCACTGCTTACACAGACGACAGTATAGTTCAAGGACATCGTGTCTACTATCAGCCAGGAAGCAACCAGATCTTCACAAGGGAAGGTTCAAAGGGTAAAACCTAACTATCCTATACTTGACTCGACTGCTGAATGCTATCACATACCCTATCTCCATTCATGTGGGGGATTGTTGAATAAGTGTGAACAAATTGAGGATATATTTGTTGGTTTATATTGATTCACATACATTGAGGATGTGAACAAATGCATAGGGAGAGGCTCTCTCTCACGCGTGGGTACACAGGGGGTTGCAAATCCATGGCCCGAATTGCACTGAACCTAGTTGACTCGTGCACGAGCGCGACCTGCGCACACGAATGCCGGACCGGTCGAGGCAAAATTTGCCCAAGAGGAACAACCAACATTTTTCCACATATATATTTTTGCTGCTTGTGTAACAGATGCATTAAAGTAAGATTAATGCAGAATCAAAACGGCCAAGTGAAAAGCTGGCGTTGAGTAATGATCATTAATTGATCATTACTGCTGTCCTTTGGTCTTGAGCTCCTATATAAGGATGTTGCGACCACAGACAAAAGGTTACGCAGATAACACAGCAAAAGCAAGCAGAAACTCTCCTCCTCATTCCCTACTCTGGCGTGCAACTCCTGCTCGGCAGATTGCCCGTGATATCATTCGGGTACCACTCAGTTCGTTGTGACCACCGGTGCTTGGTGGAGTTCACGGTCAGACCGTTGTATCCTGGGAAACAGACCACCCAACTAAGCCTCGAAGCACAGCCGGAGGTGGGGGTAAATCTGTTTCAAGGAAACTGCGACTCGCAGGCCTCGGTCATCCTCCCAATCCACTCGACTGACCGACCCGATCGGCCGACCCGACCGGCCGACCGACCGACCGACCGACCGACCCGACCTGCCGATCCGACCTCCACACGACCGACCGACCCGACTTGCCGATCCGACCTCCACATGTACGACCAGCCGACCCGATCGGCCGACCGACTGACCCGACCTGTCGATCCGACCTCCACACGACCGATCGACCCGGCTGACCGACTGACCGACTGACCGACCGACCGACCCGACCTACCGATCCGACCTCCACTCGACTGACCGACCCGGCCGACCGACCGACCGACCTGACCGACCCGACCTGCCGATCTGACCTCCACTCGACCGACCGACCGACCGGTCGACCTCATCTCGGCAACACAGACTAGTGGCTCAGCTGATCTTCTTGCTCTGCAATTCTTCGGCTTGGAGCAGAAACCAGCCCCTGCTGGCAGCCTGAGATTATCCGCTCAGGTCATCTCTACTGTAAGTTGAATTTAATTCAGTGCAATTTAAATTCAGCTAATACCCCGTAAAATCTCCGAGAACATACTGTTTGGTTTCTAACACCAGGGACTTCGTCCCCCTTATGGGGAGTGAGTTTTTCCCCTCTTAGGGAAACTCTAGGGACGCCACCTTCATCGACTTCGACGCTTCATCCACCTCTGGCTTATAGAACTACATTCGAAGACATAGGAATTTTCTCCCTAAGCATCTCTCTATTTCTATTCATCATTTTCATCTATATGAATGCTTTCATTTTCTTTGGATTGTAATTTCCCTGTTATGGAGTAGTTCTTGCGATTCTAGGATATAGGGAGTAGTCCTTTTTGTTATGTGAACATTATTATAGCTAATCTATATGTTTGTATGTTTCTTATTTGATGAAATGTGTGTTTATGGTCCGGATATACTATGTTAACACGATCTTGATACCAAAAATAAGAGATTCGTATCCCACGAGGATTTGGGAATGAATCGAAAGGAAAACTCGATCCTCTGACTTGTATAAAACTAAGACACGGAGAGTCGAATACGAAAGTACAACCTGATTTATCGTGAGGAGCCTTAGGCCATCACAGAGCTTAATGAATCAAACCTAATTCATTGTAGACAATGATCAGAGTTGATACGCCATTGTAGAAACAAAAGTTTACAATGGATACCATAGGATGATCTACCTACATAAATACTCATTGAGAATAAGAAATCAAATATAGATTAGTTGTTTCCGATTAATTGGGTGAAATCGAAGTCCTGGAATCACTTCACCCTTCACTCACTCCTTTAACTCGACTCTCTTCTCCGCCTCTCCCTCAATTCTCTCGTGTTTAGCTCTCTCACTCTCTCTCTCTCAACTCTCCTTCTCTCTTTCTCACTTGTTATTGTGACCACTTACACCTGTGATCATCTAGATAAATTATTTTACCAATTTGATTGGTACTTGATTCACAGTTCTCGTGGGATCGATATCTTTTATTACTTGATAATATTTCTGTGCACTTGTAGATTTGACATCATATCAAATTTTTGGCACTGTTATCGGGGACTATACCAATTAATATTAGTTGGATAACATTGTGGCTAATTATATTTATTTTCTTTGTTCTCTTTTATGACATTTCCTTGTCTTTCTCTGAAAAAGCAAAATGGATACTCATAATCAATGGTTTAATCAATTTAATGCTGTGAAATTTTCTAGTCTCTATTGTCAGTTTTGTGGTGTAGATTGGCATGATACAGATGATTGCTTGATGGTTTTTTATCCTGCACATGGAGTGTACGGAAAAAAAATAGAGAATCCTACCTAATTACTCTCAAAAGCCACAACAACCACAAAAGTCTAATTTGGAGAAGATGATGGAGAAATTTATAGCAGTTGAATCCGGAGTGAATGAGAAATTCCATCGACAATAAATTATGAACAAAACAATTTCAAATACATCAGATTATGGATGAATGGATGATTCAAAGTTTAAGTATGAAAATACACAACAATATTGTGGGTGTGTGAAATAACATGACATACAACCGATAATTGTAGTTGGTCTCACAACTTACAAATCAAGTTTGAAAATATTGCAAATCAAAACAAAGCAAATGAAGCCATGAAGATAGCACTTCAAGAAAAAGATTTAGTTGTCTCTACCGATATTGTTGTTACTCCTATTGTTGATGTTAATCTTGATATATTTTAGCATGCCTATGATGATGTTGTGGATGGAAGTATAGGGACTTGTACCGTGGAAGCAATGTCCCAGAATCACTTCTTTCGGTCGCATAACCACTGGACACTATCGATGTTGCACGATTAGAAATTTTTGATGATCAATATGTAGAAACTTGTGTAGTAGAGATCAGGCCCTAAGAATCACCTCTATTAGTCACTCACCCACCAGAGCTAGAACCTAACCTAACCACACATGAAATCATGCTTGATGATTTACTCACATTGATGATTGATGTAGGTAAAATTTTATTTGATATATCTGAAGTTACTAATCAATATTTTCTTGAGTATGTTTATGATAGGGCATATTTTTCACAGCAATCATATAGACAATTTCATGGGAACCGTGTGAATATGAGCATATTTAAGGATAACCTGAGACCTGGAGCAAGCAAGTACCTTGCTCCTCCATGAGCAAGGTTGAAGACAAATGCAAGTGCAAGAACCCTTAGCAAGAGGGTTCTAAAATATCTGACTCCTCCATGTTGGTTGCTACTCGGAAAACCTAGAGGTTCCACTGTACAAAAATTTTGTACAAAGGTCTGAACTTTTTCCTAGCTACCATGTGTTCTTTTAAATTAAATTTTGGATCGCCTGCGGAACTTAACACGTTTGATCCAAAACTTAATCTATTTGTTCTTTTAGGTTTTGACTTGGGTCTCCTGCGGAACTTAACACGTTCGATCCAAATCACCTTAAGTTATTAATTCCATTAAATATTAATTTCCATAATTGGTTCCCAGTACTGACGTGGCGAGGCACACGGCCTTCTTGGATATGGGAGCAACCACAACCGACTAGACAAAACCTTTTATGGAAAGCTAATATTTAATTTCCTAAAATAACTTTAGGTTAACCGAAAAGAACAATCAAATCACAAGGAAAAATAAAATAAAAGAACACAACATCGAAAAACATATTCGAAATACTAGAATCGTAAGACTCTTGTATTTGGTATTATTTCCATAAATAACTAGTATGATGCGGAAAGGAAAAATTACTAGCTATACCTTCTAGAAAGACCTCTTGATCTTCTACCGTATTCCTCTTCTAACCTCGGACGTTGTGTGAGCAACAATCTTCCGAGATGAGAAACCACCAACCACCTTCTTCTCCTCCTAGCTAGGTTCGGCCACAACAAGGAAGCTTTACCAAGGATGAAGAATAAATCACTAACCAAGCTCCAAGGGATGCAAGTTTTCTCTCCTTCTTCTTCTTCTTCTCCAAGTAGTATCCGGCCACCACAAGAGCTCCAAGGGAGATGAAGAATTCGGCCACCACAAAGAGGAAGAAAGAAAGAGAGGATGGCCGGCCACAACACCAAGGAAAAGAGGGAGAGAACAATAGAAGTTGTGTCCCATGAAAGCACCTCTACTCCTTTTATATTCCTTGGCTTTGGCAAATAAGGAAATTTATTTATAATAAAATTTCCTTAACTTTCTTTGACAATAATTAATTAAGAAAAATTTAATAAAATTTCTTAATCAACTAATCATGGCCGGCCACCTCAAATAGAAAAATTAGGAGAGTTTCAATCAACAATTAAAACTTCCTTATTTGTCTTTGGAAATTTTAAAAAATAAAATTTCCCTTTATAATCCCTTCATGGTTGATAAAAAGAAATTTCTATAATTTTAATTTTTCAACATGTGAATAATTTTTAAAGAGAAAATAAAATATCTCACCAATCTACAAATAAGGAAAGAGATTTATTCTCTTTCTTTAATCTTTTGTAGATCCTTTACAAGAGAGATATTTTAATTTTAATTCTCTTTAATAAATTATATCTTCTACATAATAAAAATAAAAATTAAAATTCTTTTAAATTTAATATGGCCGGCCCCCTCTAGCTTGGATTCAAGCTAGGGCCGACCACCTTAAACCATGCTTAGGCCGGCCCTAGCTTGATTCCAAGCTAGCTTGGCCGGCCCCCTTTAGGTGGGTATAGAAGGTGGGTATAGGTGGGTATAGTACTCTATAAATAAGAGGCTACGATAGGGACCGAGAGGAGGAATTGGTTTTGGTCTCCCGATAAAATTAAGCATCCCGTATTCGCCCCGAACACACAACTTAATTTTATCAATAATAATTCATTCCACTAGAGAACTATTATTGAACTACCGCACCAATTCCAAATTACATTTTTTGGGCTCCTTCTTATTATGAGTGTGTTAGTCTCCCTGTGTTTAAGATATCGAATGCCCACTAATTAAGTGAGTTACTGACAACTCATTTAATTAATATCTTAGTCCAAGAGTAGTACCACTCAACCTTATCGTCATGTCGGACTAAGTCCACCTGCAGGGTTTAACATGACAATCCTTATGAGATCCTCTTGGGGACATTATCAACCTAGTATCTCTAGGACACAGTTTTCTTCTATAATCAACAACACACACTATAAGTGATATCATTTCCCGACTTATCGGGTTTATTGATTCATCGAACTAAATCTCACCCATTGATAAATTAAAGAAATAAATATCAAATATATGTGCTTGTTATTATATTAGGATTAAGAGCACACACTTCCATAATAACTGAGGTATTTGTTCCTTTATAAAGTCAGTATAAAAGAAACAACCTCAAATGGTCCTACTCAATACACTCTAAGTGTACTAGTGTAATTATATAGTCAAGATAAACTAATTCCTAATTACACTACGACCTTCCAATGGTTTGTTCCTTTCCATTTTGGTCGTGAGCTACTGTTTATAATTTATAAGGTACTGATAACATCATCTTCTATATGTGACACCACATACTATGTTATCTACAATATAAATTAATTGAACAACTACAAACAAATGTAGATAAATTGACCAAATGTGATTCTTTATTTAACATAAATGTTTACAAAAGCTTAGGCTTTCAGTATACACTCCAACAATCTCCCACTTATACTAATGACTAAGCTGCCATATCTTCTACCATACATCTGATTCCCATTCCCTCCATATGCCGATCGAAAGCTTTCGCTGGAAGGGCCTTAGTGAAAGGATCTGCCAAGTTATCCGTTGATGCAATCTTGGCGATGACAACTTCTCCTCGCTTCACGATATCTCGTATCAGGTGGTACTTGCGCTCTATATGTTTACTTGCCTTATGAGCTCGTGGTTCCTTCGAGTTTGCAACTGCACCGCTATTATCACAATAAATTGTGATGATTTTGGGCAAACCAGGAATCACATCTAAGTCCATTAGAAAGTTTCTGAGCCATACTGCTTCTTTAGCTGCCTCAGAGGCTGCTACATACTCAGCTTCCATGGTTGAGTCCGAAACACATTTCTGCTTGACACTCCTCCATGAAATGGCTCCACCTCCTAAAGTAAACACATAGCCTGATGTAGACTTACTGTTGTCCCTATCTGATTGGAAATTTGAATCTGTGTAACCCACAGGGAGCAAATTGTCTGCTTGGTAAACTAGCATATAATCTCTAGTCCTTCTCAGGTACTTTAATATATGCTTTACCGCAATCCAATGTCCTTGTCCAGGGTTACTCTGATATCTGCTGACCATGCCCACGGTAAAACAAATATCAGGTCTCGTACATAGCATTGCATACATAAGGCTTCCTACAGCCGAGGCATAAGGAACTGCTTTCATGTCTTCTATCTCGTTTGATGTCTTATGAGACATCTCTTTAGATAGAGCTATTCCATGCCTAAAAGGTAAGAAACCTTTCTTGGAATCCTGCATGCTAAAACGAGCAAGGATTGTATCTATATATGAAGCTTGGGACAGACACAACATTCTTTTCTTGCGATCCCTTATTACTTTGATCCCAAAAATGTGTGCACACTCTCCTAAGTCCTTCATATCAAATTGTTTGGACAACCATACCCTTACGTCTGATAATACCTTGACATTGTTGCCAATTAACAAAATATCATCTACGTATAGTACAAGAAATACCACCACGTTTCCGTTACACTTCTTATATACACAAGACTCATCCGGACTTTGAATAAATCCATATGACTGGATTACTTCATTAAACCGGATGTTCCAAGATCTTGAAGCTTGCTTTAGTCCATAAATGGACCGATTGAGCTTGCACACTAGATGCTCTTTGCCTTTTTCAATGAACCCTTCTGGTTGTTTCATATAGATGTTCTCTTCAAGACTTCCATTAAGGAAAGCTGTCTTAACATCCATTTGCCAAATCTCATAATCCATATGAGCAGCAATGGATAGGAGTATCCAGATAGACTTAAGCATGGCTATCGGTGAAAATGTTTCCTCATAGTCGATTCCCTCTTTCTGAGTGTACCCTTTCACAACAAGCCTAGCTTTGAAGGTTTCTACCTTCCCGGTTGTCCCTCTTTTCCTTTTGTAGATCCACTTGCATCCAACGGCTTTTACACCATCAGGTGGTTCTACAAGCTCCCAAACCTTATTAGAGTACATAGACTTTATTTCAGAATTCATTGCCTTTTGCCAAGATGCTGCATCTATATCTTGGAGTGCTTCGTCATATGTCCGGGGATCAGGTTCATGTTTACCCGGGATCAAGTCCGAAAACTCTTCCAAAAACATGAATCTCTCAGGCTGCCTTACAACCTTTCCACTACGACGAGGCACTGTATGTGGTTGTGTATCATGTGTGACACGTGTTGCAGTTTCTTGTGGTACTTCATCTTGTACTGTTGGTACTAAAATAGACGTGTCTTCTCTTAGTTCTTCTAAACAACTTTACTACTGGGCTTGTGATCCATTATATAGTCTTCTTCTAAAAACTGGACATTGGTGCTAACAATGACCTTCTGGTCTTTAGGACTATAAAATAAACCTTCTTTCGTTCCTTTGGGATATCCCACAAACACTCGAACTTCTGTACGAGATTCTAACTTATCAGCATCTGGTTTCAGCACATGTGCCGGACTACCCCAAATCCGAATATGTCTTAGACTGGGTTTTCGCCCATTCCACAATTCTGTGGGAGTAGAAGAAACTGATTTAGAAGTTACTAAGTTCAGAACATATATTGCTATTTTCAGAGCATATCCCCAAAACGAATTTGGTAATTCTGAATAACTCATCATTGATCTAACCATCTCCATAAGAGTCCTATTCCTTCGTTCTGCTACACCATTCTGTTGGGGTGTTCTAGGTGCAGATAATTGGGATTGAATCCCGGCCTCTGATAAGTAATTCCTAAACTCTCCTAAGAGGTATTCGCCACCACGATCAGATCGTAGTGTCTTGATACTTTTACCTAGTCGTTTCTCCACACCAGCCTTGTATTCTTTGAACTTATCAAAGCACTCGGACTTGCGGCGCATTAGGTAAATGTATCCGTATCTTGAATAATCATCTATAAAAGAGACAAAATATTCAAAACCACCTCTTGCCTGGACAGACATAGGACCACACAAATCAGAATGAACCAATTCTAACACTTCTTTGGCTCTATACCCCTTGGCCTTGAATGACCTCTTGGTTATTTTACCTTCCAAGCAAGATTCACAAGTTGAAAAATTTTTCAACTCTAATGAACCCAAAAGTCCATCGGCTATTAGCCTCTGAATCCTACTTAAGTTAATATGACCAAGCCTTAGATGCTAAAGATATGCTTGATTCATTTCCGAAGGTTCTTTTCTATTATTTGAGTTAGAAGATGAGTTATAAATTTTCATGTTTTGCTTTGTGGGAGTAATTGGATTTAAAATATATAAATTGCCAACTATTGTACCAGAACAGATAATCACTTTATTTCTCTTAATAACTACATCGTTACTGAAAGAAACTGAATATCCATCTAAAAACAGTTTAGAAACTGAAATTAAATTCTTTCTAAAACTGGGTACATAAAGACAATTTCTTAAAATCAAATTTCTGTTTCTACTAAAAGATAAGTAGACGTCTCCCACTGCAACAGCCGCCACCTTAGTAGCATTGCCCATGTAGACGGTAATCTCTCCTTCAGATAGTCGTCGGGTTTCCTGGAACCCCTGCAAGGAATTGCAGACATGATCAGTGGCTCCTGTATCTACACACCAGGTGCTGGTAGATAACACCGCTAAACATGTTTCAACAACTCGAGCATGAGATATACCTTTGTTTTGGTTCCTACGAGGACGGTCCGCCTTCCAATGCCCTGACTGCTTGCAGATGAAGCACTTGCCCTTCGGCTTCTTCACTCCAGCTTTAAATCCTGTACTCTGAGTTTTATTCACTTTCTTTGCTGAGCCATCTTGTTTCTTCTTCTTCTTTCCTCTCAGTTTAGAAGTAGAACCATTTTCAGCATAGTGAATTTGAGAATTATGACGAAATAATCCTTCTGCTGCTTAAAGTTCTGTCAGTAGTTCCGCTAATGAATAAATTCTTTTATTCATATTATAATTCAGGCGGAACTGCTCAAAACTTCTAGGTAGCGTTTGGAGGATCATATCGATCTGGGTTTCCCCATCAATTTCTCCTCCAAGGATCTGTATCTCATTCAGATAAGCCATCATCTTTAGGATATGATCCCTTACAGGAGTACCCTCTTGCATGGTGGCTGTCATTATCTTTCTCATGGCTTCTTGCCTAGAAGCCCTATCCTGATGACCAAAGAGTTCCTTGAGATTGTTCATGATATCATAGGCCGTTGGTAAATCTTGATGTTGCAATACATTTGACATTGAAGCCAAAATGTAACACCGCGCCATCTCATCTGCTTTTACCCATTTCCTATGATATTCAATCTCCTCTTGGGTAGATTCACCAGTAGGTGCTTCAGGGCAAGGCTCAGTCAGTACAAATTTATAACTTTCAGCAGTAAGAACAATGTCCAGGTTCCTTTTCCAATCTATGTAATTAGGTCCAGTAAATCTATTCTGTTGAAGTATGATGGACAGTAGGTTGAAAGTCATCCTAAGAATCACAAATAACTTTTGGTCAGAACTCTAAATTTAGAATAATATTGATTCCTCAAACAATACTATTTTAAATTAACCAACACCTCAAAACACCGTGAATTTTGTATGCCACGATAGTGTGGACGTATACAAAATCAACATTTGTAAAAGGAGGATTTTAACCCATTAATTTTATTATCTTGTCAACCTAACTTTTTGACAAATAAAATTAATAGTTGGTGTCTTTTGGTCACACAAATAATAGCAGTGACTCCGATGGGGAGGATACTATTAGATGTGTCTAAGTGTTTACCATTACTTGATACTACGTCCATTAATAAGATTATGCCCCTTCCGATGGGGAAGATCACACGCTCTTAATTAACTTCCTATAGTCATCCAAAATGGAAGTCTGTTCTAGTGATCCATAAACAAGCTCATCCGATATGGAGGAAGGCACGCAGAGCCAACGCGCAAGCTTGTTTGCATCATTTACAAACCGGTAATGGAGACCATGGGATTTACTTAAAAAACTCTCTCCCACTTAGTTATTTATAAATGAGGAATTTTAACTATGCTAGCCTACTAAACATGTATACTAACATGCACACACAGCACAATATAAAAGTAATAAATAGAAAATCTAATTTCAACTACTATGACTTTTATCTATAGTTGTCCTCCGTGTGTTGTCATCCCAAGCTGCTGCCATATTTGGCCACCGCCACCGGGTCTAGCTGTCGCATCCATCTTGCTCCTTGTTCCGATGCGCCTCTGGTCCTCAGAAGTTTCCACGCTTTGCAAGATTCGATCCGCGACAAAAATAGAATTTTACATTTTTGATCCTATATTCCATAAAAGGAATGTACATGTATCTAGATCAAAAATAAAATCCTAATAAAACTAAATACAGCTCCTGCCGTATTTTATAATACAATCATGCACACACATATAAATGCCCTTGACATGTCCAAGGGTCCAATCACACACATAAAACTATAAGCCATAATAGTTGGATCCTGCATCCACAAAGTTAGCACATCCTACTATTATCCTGCCTAAATTATGTATGACATGTGCATAATTAAACTAATACCAAATACACAGAGGCAAAACCCTAGTTCTGATACCAATTTTTGGTTGCTACTCGGAAAACCTAGAGGTTCCACTGTACAAAAATTTTGTACAAAGGTCTGAACCTTTTCCTAGCTACCATGTGTTCTTTTAAATTAAATTTTGGATCGCCTGCGGAACTTAACACGTTTGATCCAAAACTTAATCTATTTGTTCTTTTAGGTTTTGACTTGGGTCTCCTGCGGAACTTAACACGTTCGACCCAAATCACCTTAAGTTATTAATTCCATTAAATATTAATTTCCATAATTGGTTCCCAGTACTGACGTGGCGAGGCACACGACCTTCTTGGATATGGGAGCAACCACCACCGACTAGACAAAACCTTTTATAGAAAGCTAATATTTAATTTCCTAAAATAACTTTAGGTTAACCGAAAAGAACAATCAAATCACAAGGAAAAATAAAACAAAAGAACACAACATCGAAAAACATATTCGAAATACTATAATCGTAAGCCTCTTGTATTTGGTATTATTTCCATAAATAACTAGTATGATGCGAAAAGGAAAAATTACTAGTTATACCTTCTAGAAAGACCTCTTGATCTTCTACCGTATTTCTCTTCTAACCTCGGACGTTGTGTGGGCAACGATCTTCCGAGATGAGAAACCACCAACCACCTTCTTCTCCTCCTAGCTAGGTTCGGCCACAACAAGGAAGCTTTACCAAGGATGAAGAACAAATCACCAACCAAGCTCCAAGGGATGCAAGCTTTCTCTCCTTCTTCTTCTTCTTCTCCAAGTAGTATCCGGCCACCACAAGAGCTCCAAGGGAGATGAAGAATTCGGCCACCACAAAGAGGAAGAAAGAAAGAGAGGATGGCCGGCCACAACACCAAGGAAAAGAGGGAGAGAACAATAGAAGTTGTGTCCCATGAAGGCACTCCTACCCCTTCTTTTATATTCCTTGACTTTGGCAAATAAGGAAATTTATTTATAATAAAATTTCCTTAACTTTCTTTGACAATAATTAATTAAGAAAAATTTAATAAAATTTCTTAATCAACTAATCATGGCCGGCCACCTCAAATAGAAAAATTAGGAGAGTTTCAATCAACAATTAAAACTTCCTTATTTGTCTTTGGAAATTTTAAAAAATAAAATTTCCCTTTATAATCCCTTCATGGTTGATAAAAAGAAATTTCTATAATTTTAATTTTCCAACATTTGAATAATTTTTAAAGAGAAAATAAAATATCTCACCAATCTACAAATAAGGAAAGAGATTTATTCTCTTTCTTTAATCTTTTGTAGATCCTTTACAAGAGAGATATTTTAATTTTAATTCTCTTTAATAAATTATATCTTCTACATAATAAAAATTAAAATTAAAATTCTTTTAAATTTAATATGGCTGGCCCCCTCTAGCTTGGATTCAAGCTAGGGTCGGCCACCTTAAACCATGCTTAGGCCGGCCCTAGCTTGATTCCAAGCTAGCTTGGCCGGCCCCCTTTAGGTGGGTATAGAAGGTGGGTATAGGTGGATATAGTACTCGATAAATAAGAGGCTACGATAGGGACCGAGAGAAGGAATTGGTTTTGGTCTCCCGATAAAATTAAGCATCCCGTATTCGCCCCGAACACACAACTTAATTTTATCAATAATAATTCATTCCACTAGAGAACTATTATTGAACTACCGCACCAATCCCAAATTACATTTTTTGGGCTCCTTCTTATTGTGAGTGTGTTAGTCTCCCTGTGTTTAAGATATCGAATGTCCACTAATTAAGTGAGTTACTGACAACTCATTTAATTAATATCTTAGTCCAAGAGTAGTACCACTCAACCTTATCGTCATGTCGGACTAAGTCCACCTGCAGGGTTTAACATGACAATCCTTATGAGCTCCTCTTGGGGACATTATCAACCTAGTATCTCTAGGACACAGTTTCCTTCTATAATCAACAACACACACTATAAGTGATATCATTTCCCGACTTATCGGGTTTATTGATTCATCGAACTAAATCTCACCCATTGATAAATTAAAGAAATAAATATCAAATATATGTGCTTGTTATTATATTAGGATTAAGAGCACACACTTCCATAATAACTGAGGTATTTGTTCCTTTATAAAGTCAGTATAAAAGAAACAACCTCAAATGGTCCTACTCAATACACTCTAAGTGTACTAGTGTAATTATATAGTCAAGATAAACTAATTCCTAATTACACTACGACCTTCCAATGGTTTGTTCCTTTCCATTTTGGTCGTGAGCTACTGTTTATAATTTATAAGGTACTGATAACATCATCTTCTATATGTGACACCACATACTATGTTATCTATAATATAAATTAATTGAACAACTACAAACAAATGTAGATAAATTGACCAAATGTGATTCTTTATTTAACATAAATGTTTACAAAAGCTTAGGCTTTCAGTATACACTCCAACACTCCAAGGGTGAGATTTAGATGAATTTAATAAGGGGTTGAGTTTATGATCGTAACCAAGGGATTCTTGGGAAGCAACCCTTATTTCTTTCTTGTTTTTGTTTATGTTTTTCTATTATTTCGTAGTTTTAATCCTAACCCCTATGTTGTTTATCTAACTCAGGTTTTAATGAATGGTAAGTAAGTTAAGTTAGGTTCTATTGTGATCTAACCATATGATTAAGTGTACAGTACGAAGTCTAGATAGGTCGACAGGCTGATCGGATATCTGGCGAGAAGTCCAGTTAGGTTAACGGGCCGACCGGATAGCTGACATAAGTCTAGACAAGTCAACGGGCTAACCAGATGCCTGACAAGTTGGTAAGTTAAGGTAAGTCATTGGAGAAGAGTGATCTTGTGAGGACGCATCTCAGTTAAGGGGATAGTAGGTGTTAGTCCAAGTTAGGTCTATTTCAGATCACTAATCTACGACCTTGACTAATTCCTGATCATGGGAGGATAGAAACTAATTAATATTGCTCATTATTATTGTGCTAATATTTGTCTTGCAGGTTATCATTTTGGGTTATTGGACTAACGTTGTTTGGTAGGACAAAGGAGCAAAAATTACCTTTGGATGAATAATGTCCGAAGGTGTCTTCAAGCTTAATAGAAGACGCCTTCGTACTGTTCATAGAAGGCGCCTTCTACAAGATAAACTTTGGATGAAATCCCGGATAGAGGTCGTGCTGTTTGAGATCAACTTTCTCAAGTTGGAGGCGCCTTCAATGGCTATGGAAGGCGCCTTCAATGCCCTATATAAGCCAGTCTCGAGGAAGCTTCAAGACACAACACTTATTCAAGCTACTACGCGTCTATTTGAGGTTCTGACTTCTCCGGACTCTTGCTACGAGTCTGCTGAGAAGCTGCTGCACCCTACGACTGTTGCAAGGACTTTTGATCGTGGCCGACAGACTGACATCGATACACGAACAAGCCACTTCGATCCTAAGTGTCAGTAACATTTTTATTGTACTTAAATTCTATAATGGGAAGTGCGGTCTGTTGCACTTCACTGATTTTCTTTGTACTCTATTCCCTCTTCCTGAGGTGCCGGAAGAGGTTTTTGTGGATTACCCATCCATAGGTCCACGAGACTTGAGTCTTGAAGTAGGAGTCGCTGAAGGCTCCGAACCAAGTAAAACCTCCCGTGTTTTCTTGTGTTCTCATTCCGCTTTAATTTTTCGCTATGTACTTAATTTTTGAAAAGTTTTTAAGACACGTGATTCACCTCCTCTCTCATGTGCATTTCGATTCAACAAGTGGTATCAGAGCCAAGTTCTGCTCTGAATTGGTGCAACCACCAATTAAGCCAGGGGAATCATTTTTTTGTTTTTTTTCACATTCTATTTGAATTGGTAAAACTTTACCTATTCAGATAATTTTTTCATTTGATTTTAACTTAAAGTTGGTGCATCACCTCTCAAGTTCTTTTATATTTCTTTATCTCAAACTCTGCTAATCTAATACCAAGTCTTGGCACCTCTTTTAATTTTCTATCTACAGCTATGAAATGGCCAAAAACAAAAAATACAGCACCATCCGTCCTCCCCTCTTCAACGGTGACAACTTTTCATACTGGAAGAAGCGGATGGAGGTATACCTGAAAATGGACTTCAACCAGTGATTCAGCATCACCAAAGGGTACAAGGCACCAATGGATAGCGATGAAATTCCAATAGACCCGGAAAATTGGAATCCGGAAATGAAGAAAAAGCACAAATTGACTTCAAGACCCTTAACACAATCCAGTGCAGGCTAACAAAAGAAGAGCTGAACTGCGTCAGCCCTCACAAAAATGCCAAAGAGCTATGTGACAAACTCATAGAACTACACGAGGGGACCAATGACGCAAAGGTAATGAAAAAAGACTTATATCTAAATAAATTGTTTAACATAAAAATGCAGGAAGGTGAGACTGCTAGTCAGCTGCACGCGAGAATAAAAGATATCCTCAACGGACTTCACACTATCGGCCACCAGATGGAGAACCAGGATCTAATCATGTATGCTCTAAACGTATTTCCTCAAAATGCACTGTGGGCATCCATTGTGGATGCCTATAAGATTTCGAGGAATTTGTCAAAATTAAAATTAGACGAATTATTTTATGAATTAGAGCTACATGAGCAGACTAACACCAAAACTGAGAAAGGTATTGCTCTTATTGCAGGGACATCAAAAGAAAAGTCAAGAACCAAACCTGAACTTGAAATTGAGTATGACCAAGACTCAGAGGATGAAAACCACCTGGTAAGAACGCGTTGATGACTTATGAATCAGAATCGGAGAACGAATCAGGAGACGGGTCCGAACTTGAATCGAGCCACGAGTCCGCACTCGTTCCCAAATTTTTTCGATGAGGTATACTTTGCTTTAAGCAAAAGATTTTTCAAAATTATTACATGTTTAAATAATAAATTAACTAACTCTAAAAATTGCATAAATGAACTAATAAAAGAAAATAAACTTAATGAACAATTAAAATCAAGTTCAATAAATGAACCGATTCAACCTGAAATCCCAACTCAGGTTGCAAAACTTGAGGAGGATAATCTCAGACTGAAAAATAAAATAATTGGACTAAAAGAATAATAAAAAAATTCACAACTAGATCCAAGTATCTCGACATGATACTTGAGTCACAAAGAGCTGTGTATAACAAGTCCGTACTCGGATACAAGTCTAGCTCAACCAACAAGTCTTTTATATCATTAGTTAATCAAAATAAGACTCAAACTAAAGTTTGGGTTCCAAAAGTATGCCTAACCATACAAGTATGAATCAACCAATATTATGTACCTAAAAATGAGATCCATTATATAAAATCAAATCCAACTAAAACCTTAAAGTCAGACCAAAACAAATCTTCAAAATTAAATTCTAAACTTAAAAACGAAATACAATTAAACAAATTAAATTACCATCAAGTCCACTATAATTATAAAAGTAATCAACACAAATCCAAACTTAAAAATCAAACTCAACAATTCAGGGGGAGTCTCCAAATTAGTTGGCACCTCCAAAATAATAACTTACCCTGCTGGGTAATTAGGACTAGCCAAAATAGGGACAACAGTTTAACTTGACAAATGTACTGGTGAAGTTTTGGATGATAGCAGGTTAGGGAAACTCTGTCTATGCATATCTAGGAAGATATGACTTCGACCTAGTGCATTTGACTTAGTGGAACTAACTGAAGCTACCCTTACAAATCTTAACTAGTAAGACCAAGGTTTTGCACTAAGTTCAGTGGATAGGACTATTTGGAAAACCTCGAATGCATAGTTATTCTAATAATGTCTAGGTGACTCATCATAGCCTAGAAGTTTATCCATAGAATGTCTGTTTGTTGAACTCAAAGCTAAACCTGAATCTAAGACAAAGTTAAACCAAACTCTGAAATTAAACTTAACTCATCTCACAAAATTATAAGATTCCCAGATTAAAAACGTAGATAGGATAAGATGACTAAGGACTTTAAAATTATATCTAAAATTAAAAATTAAAAATTATTTTTTAAAAAAAAATAAATTTAAAACTTAAAATTAAAAATTAAACTTAAAATAAAAAATAAAAAATTAAGCTTAAAATTTAAGATTAAAAATTTAAAATTAAAATTAAACATAAAATTAAAAATTAAAATTAAACTTAAAATTAAAAATTAAACTTAAAATTTAAGATTAAAAATTAAAATTAAAATTAAAAATTAAAAATAAAAATTAAATTAAAAATAAAAAAATTAAACTTAAAATTAAAATGTAACTTAAAATTAAAATTTAAAATTTAAATTAAACTTAAATTTAAAATTTAACTTAAAATTAAAATTAAAATTTAAAATCTCAAAATTTTTAAAAAAGGGGCGCCTCTCGAAGGCGCCTCCGACACCATCAGAGGCACCCTCAGGAGAGGTGGGAAAAATCCCACTTAAGCAGTGGAAGGCGGCGCCCTCCATAACTTATGGAAAACACCTTCCATTAAGCTTGAAGGTGCCTTCAAGCAGCATTTTTCCAGCGAATGGAAGGCTTTTTGTGCCCGATCTCAGATGCGACAGGGCGCCTTCCAGCCACGATTTCTTAACGTTTTCATCCCTAAAACTTCAGAATGCCTCCTAGGTATAACATCAACTTAGTTTATTTTGTCAATCCTTAGTTCTTATGAGTTTTCTTTGTCAATTTATGTTTATATGCTTATATAAAATTAGGAAAAGATGATATGCTACCCCTATGCCTAGCAATACTACATCTACTGGTGCCAGATTCCTTACTGAGCAACTTAGGTTATTTTTTTTACAACATACATATGTTGCCCTGAAATTTGGATACCTAAGTAGAATAGATTTTTATGTTTATATGCTTTTTTACTGCGTTTTATTTTGAATAGATATTTTAAACATACTTATATTTTTCAAAAACATCCTTTTCAAAATATTCCTCAAAAGATGTTTTTCGAAAACACACCTATACTTTTCAAAGTTCTATTTTGAAAATCATTCTTGACACATTTTGAAATATCCAATGTTTTGCAAAATTTTGATGGTTTTGAAAACTGATTATTTTAATTTTTGCAAACTGCTTTTAAACAAACTTGAAAAGTTTTTTCCTTGAAAATTTTTGAAAAAGTTTCACTTTTGCAAAAATTAATCTTTTAAAAGTTTAAATCTTGAAAAAGTTCATCCTTGATTTTTTTTTTTGCAAAACTTATTTCTTTAAAATTTTTTAATAACTATTTAAACTTTATAGTTAGTTTTTTTTAAAGAATTACAAGTGTTTTGCAAACCTTCGTTTTTTCGTTAAGTACATCCCCCATAACTTTGAACCTTATTTTTGCTGCCTATTTTTTGAATAAGTTTTTGTTTCATCGTCTTACTTATTAACTTATGTCTTTTTGATGAATGCCAAAGGGGAGGGTTAGGGATTAAGTTAGCAAATAAAATAAAAATTAGAACAACTTAAATCCCACAACAAAAGCTAATTTACTCATATTTTTTTGTATGCTTACTTTACATAGTTTTTCCTAACTTAACTCAGGTTGTCATTGCATCAAAAAGGAGGAGATTGTTGGTGCAATTTGCACTAACGATCTAACTCTGGTTTTGATGAATGACAAGTAAGTTAAGTTAGATTTTGTTGTGATATAACCACATGATTAAGTGTGTAGTACGAAGTCCAGATAGGTTGACGGGCTGATCGGATATCTGGCCGAAAATTTAGCTAGGTCGACGGGTTGACCAGATAGTCGGTACAAAGTCCAGATAAGTTGACAGGCTAACTGGATATCTGGTGAGAAGTCCAACTAGGTCAACAAGCTGATCGGATAGCTGACATTAAGTCCAAACAGATCGACGGCTAACCGGATGTCTGACAAGTTGGTAAGTTAAGGTAAGTCACTAGATGAGAATGACCTTATGAAGACGCGTCCAAGTTAAGGGAATAGTAGGTGTCAGTCCAGGTTAGGTCCATCAAGTAGGGGGGATTTTGATGTGTGCATTTCATATAGATTTTTATCATAGTTTGACACACATCCTATCTCATTTTATGTGCATATATTTCATGTTTTTATCTTTATGTGCTTCTTTTTGTTACTTTTAGTTCAGAGAATTGTTTTTTACTTGTTTTGATTGATAGGGACGTGAATCAGAATGAAATGGGGAGCAAAAAGACTAAGACAAAGAGCCATGTCATGCCACGGACGGTCATGGCCAGTGCCACGACTCGTTGAAGGTTCAGCCGCCAAGGCTCGTGGCAGGTTCAGCCGCCACGCCACGGGTGGCCATGGCTTGCGCCATGGCCCATGGTAGGCTTTATTGGAGCAATTCCAATGGTCTGTGCGACCATGTGTTTTGGTGTTTGGGCAAAGAGTTTAAGTTAGGTTCACCCTTGTATTTGATATGTGTATTTGAGTTGTGTAGGTTTGCAGGATACATATGTGACTCAGGTTGATGGTTTCAAGTTCGGTAAAGGATGGAGCATCCGAGGGACCGTGGACAAGGCAGCGAGGACAAGAGCCGAGGGAAACGACTTCGAGGCATACGCGAAGGATGACATTGGGGACGAGCCGCGAGCTTGAATGCATTCGAGGGACGAGAGCCAAAGGAAATATGCTTGAAGGTAAGAGGTCAAGGCTGCAAAGAAGCGTCAAGTGAGTCATAAGGGTGAGGGTACGAGCACACGAGAGATTGTACTCGGAGTAAAATCCTAGTTTTAGGATTTTACTGTAGTGTTACTGTAGTAGTACTGTAGCGTTACTATAACAGTCAACTGCATGTTTTAGCAGTCGACCGTGCAGTCGACTGGGAGCGAACAGAATGCTTCTATTCATTCGGTCAGTGTGGAGCAGTCGACTGCTAGTTTTAGCAGTCGATTGCTAGTTTTAGCAGTCGACTGGTATTAAGTCGTTGGGATGTAACGGTCGAATTTCCACCGAGGGCAGTCAACTACATGTTTTGGCAGTCGACTGGTAGGTGGAGTTTCAACTCGCGGGCTATATAATCAAAGCTTGGGAGCTTGGTTATAGCTGACGAAATTAGTGGGGGTAAACCCTAATTAGTAGTCTACTTGTTCTCAAGTGTTTGTGAGTATTGTGGTGAGGTTTCTCCACCCACAAGGAGATACTTGAGATAGCCGGAGTTTGCTGGGGGCTAATCCACCGATGGATCAGGATCGTCCACCTCAAGGACACGTCGTGGAGTAGGAGCCCTAATCTCCGAACCACGTTAAACGAACATGTTAGCGGTTTGCTTATTTTTCTTTCCTTTAGTATTTAGCTTTCATATTTGTAGTTAGTTTGTATTTCCGCTGCGCATACTAACAAGTGTAGAAAGAAAGTGATTATTTGGGGACGTCGTCTATCTAACCCCCCTTCAAGCCGGCCACCGATTCTTTACAAGTGGTATCAGAGCCAAGGTCGTACTTCACCGGACTAACCGCCGAGAAGAGCAACTACAAGAAGATGGTCGGCTTGATAGAACCATCGAAGTTTGAAGGCGGAGGCTTATGAGATATTACATATTGGATGATGAAGATGGAGGTCTTCTTCGACATGGATTGGGAAACCATGATGGTGGTCAAAGAGACGTTCGAAGTCAAAGAGCCGTTCGAAGTCCCAAAGGACAAAAAAGGGAAGAGACTCCGACCGCGTCATTGGACGGAGGAGGAAACCTCACGATCAAAGGCAAATGATAATGTAATATCTATTTTGATTGATATTTTGCCCAATGACGTGATGAGCCGTGTAGGTAAATATGAGAACGCCCACGATTTGTGGAGCAAGATAAAGAAAGTTCAATGGGAAGAACCTATGCCTACACAAGAAGAAGAAGAGCCCAAGGAAATGGATTCAATTGCTCAAGGAGAGGAGGTGGAGCAATCGGAAGTTGATTCATGTTCAACTTCCGAGGAGAAGGATGAAGAAAGGTCATCCACAAGTGTGGATGAGGAAGATGAGGTAGCATCTACATCCTCGAGGGTTGAAGAAGAGCCCAAGACAAATGAAGAAGAAATCTTGGAAGAAGTCAACCTAGTGAGCACCTCCACCAAAGCAAAGTCAAAGGACCACATTGTGTGCTTCGGGTGCAATGAAAAGGGGCATTACAAGAGTATATGTCCAATGGGTAAGAAGGTAACTCCTAAACCCATTCAAGTTAATTTAAACACTAATGTGGGTTATAGGAATGATGGTGCCAATAAGAAGAAGAAGAAGAAATGACACATAGTGTGCTTCACGTGTGGTGAGCGGGGTCATTACCACACCAAATGCCCAAAGAAGAAAGAGATAAAAAAGTTAGTGCATTTGAAGAAGGAGGAGAAGAAGTGGAGAAAGAATGGAGGCTCAAATCAAGGGGGAGCTTCAAGGGTAAGAGAGGTATATCCTAACTTGAAGTTTAATTCAAATTTAAATTCCTCCATGCATGCTAGGAATAATTGCTATTATTTACTCATGCATAATTTTGGATTTAAATATCATGATAGAAGTAGGGTAAATGTGGATCATAACCTTAGGAAATTCATTCATGATAACTCTAGAAATGGTAGACCTAAGGAGACCCAAGACATTAATCCCAAGAAGCGGAGACATATGCCTAGAAAAATAGGTAGGTCTAGGAATGTCCATGGTGGACATGTTGACTCTAGGTTTAGGAACCTAGAAAGGGAAAATCAAGCTTTGAAGGCAAAGCTTGATAAATTGGAGAAAACCTAGAAAGATTCAATGTTGGATCTAAGGGTTTAGGTATGGTGTTGGGTAGCCAAAGACTCAACAATGATAGATCATGTTTAGGATACCGATCTAATGTCTCCAAGGCTAAGGGAAAGTCGTATGCTAGAGTTGCATATGACTATAGCAATGAGAAGCCAATAAATGACAAGGGAAAGCTATTTAAAAGTAAGGAGAAATTAACCAATGACAAGGTATCCAAGGTTAAGAAGGTTAGGTTTGTAGGCCAAGTGTCACCGGAGGTGCACCGATGTGGCCTAACAATTGTGGATGAGCCGCCTAGGGAGGTGGCTAAGGTTCAGAGCTCTAGGGGGAGCTCAAAGAGTCAAGTTGGGACCCATGGCCAATGTATCTCAGATGGGCTTTACTTGGGAGTCTAGACGAGCCATGCAATGTGCCAAGTGGTTTGGAGACGGATTTTACTCTCAAACTTAGGGATTTGGCACAATTGATTTATGTTTCATGCTTAGAAATATGACATTGGGGTCATATAGCATGATAATTGGTTTTGGATGTATAGATGCCATATAAACCAATGTTAGAGATGTATTGTGGGTTAGTATGGGCAAATACATCAAGAGGAAGCCAAAACTAGGACTTTAGGTCAAGGTTCAATTGAACTTTTTAGCTAGTTTTGTATTTTTTGTCAATCTTGGGATTTGTGATAAATATATTTTTATATATATTTTTCCCAAGTAGACATTGATAAAATATACCTCTCCACAAAATTTGAGAATTTTTGGAGGTCTGTGGAATTTCTGGTGCATTTCTGAAGTTGTTTAGAAAATGTTATTTTTTTCAGAAATAGCGTACCGGTCGACTGCTACAGTTAGCAGTCGACTGGTAACAGTATTTTTTAGCACAGAATGTCTCTGTAAGCTCATTTCGATAAGTGTAATCGACTGGTACTTCTTGCAGTCGACTGATACCAGTCTGAAAGTGTTTTCAACACTAGATTTTGACCAGATCAGCTCGTATAGATGTTTGGGATCCATGGGGGATAAATACATGAGTTTAAGGTCAGTTGGATGATAAGTTTTCAATAATTGGGATATTGTTCGAAAGCTTTTTGGATGTTAGGCAAAGGGGAAAAGTAAGATTTAGTTGGGAAAACCTTAGTGTCTTTGCGTAGGGGGAGCATTGGGATAGATTCTTAAAAATTCCTGTGAGAAAGGAAGCATAGGTGTAGGGGGAGCCTTGGGATATGTTCCAATGCATGTTTGCATTTTTAATTCGACGATGTAAGTCCAAGTGTGTAGCCTTGGCAACGTAAGTCCATTCGGCGTTGTAAGTCCAAGTGTATAGCCTTGACATCGTAAGTCCATTCGGCAGTGTAAGTCCAAGTGTGTAGCCTTGGCAACGTAAGTCTATTCGGCAGTGTAAGTCTAAGTGTGTAACCTTGGCAACGTAAGTCCATTGTTTTTAGCATGTTTATTTGCTATTATGTTTTCCCTAATTTAAACGTATTGCAAAACATCAAAAAGGGGGAGATTGTTGGAGCAATCCCAATGGTCCGTGCAACCATGTGTTTTGGTGTTTGGGCAAATGGTTTAAGTTAGGTTCACCCTTGTATTTGATATGTGTATTTGAGTTGTGCAGGTTTGCAGGATACATATGTGAATCATGTTGATGGCTTCGGGTCCGATAAAGATGGAGCATCCGAGATACCGTGGACAAGGCAGCGAGGACAAGGCCCGAGAGAAGCGACTTCGAGGCATACGCGAAGGATGACATTGGAGGCGAGCCGCGAGCTTGAATGCATCCAAGGGACGAGAGCCAAAGGAAATAGGCTTGAAGGCAAGAGGTCAAGGCTGCAAAGAAGCGTCAAGTGAGTCATAAGGGTGAGGGTACGAGTGCACGAGAGATTGTACTCGGAGTAAAATCCTAGTTTTAGGATTTTACTGTAGCGTTACTGTAGTAGTACTGTAGCGTTACTATAGCAGTCGACTGCATGTTTTAGCAGTCGACTGGTGCAGTCGACCGTGCAGTCAACTCGGAGTGAATAGAATGTTTCTATTCGTTCGGTCAGTGTGGAGCAGTCGACTGGTATTGAGTCGTTGGGATGTAACGATCGAATTTCCACCGAGGGCAGTCGACTGCATATTTTGGCAGTCGACTAGTAGGCGGGATTTTCAACCCGCGAGCTATATAACCAAAGATTGGGAGTTTGATTATAGCTGACGAAATTAGTGGTGGTAAACCTTAATTAGTAGTCTACTTGTTCTCAAGTGTTTGTGAGTGTTGTGGTGAGGTTTCTCCACCCACAAGGGGCTACTTGAGATAGCCGAAGTTTGCCGGGGGCTAATCCGCCGATGGATCGGGATCGTCCACCTCAAGGACACGCCGTGGAGTAAGAGCCCTAATCTCCGAACCACGTTAAACGAACGTGTTAGCGGTTTGCTTGTTTTTCTTTCCTTTAGTGTTTAACTTTCATATTTGTAGTTAGTTTGTATTTCCGCTGTATACTAACAAGTGTAGAAAGAAAGCGATTATTTGGGGACGTCGTCTATCCAACCCCCCTTCAAGTCGGCCACCGATTCCCTACAGGCTTTGCTCCTTGCCACGACTTGCTTGTGGCCTATGCCACGAGTCATGGCAGGCCTGGCCGCCACGCCACAGGCGATCGTGGCCCGTGCCACGGACCGTGGCCTATGCCATGGACCGTGGCCACGAGATCTAAGCACAATGAGCCTCGCCACGGGCGACCTTGCCTAGTGACACGTCCCACGGCGAGTGACCTACTCTAGCAGCTAGAAAAGTTGATTCATTTGATCAGATAATTGTGGTTTGAGCCGGGGACTTCGTCCCCCTCGAAGGGAGTGAGTTTTTTTTACCTTTCGGGGAAACCTAAGGGACGTCACCTTCATTGACTTTGATGCTCTATACACCTCCGGTGCAAGGAACTACATGTGAAGACCCGATAATTTTCTTCCTAAGCATCTCTCTATCTCTATTCTTCATTTTCATCTATATGAATATTTTCATTTTTATCTTTGGATTGTAATTTCCCTATAATGGAGTAGTTCTCACGATTCTAGGTTGTAGAGAGTAGCCTTTTGTTATGGAAACACTATTATGACTAATCTATATGTTTATATATTTCTTGTTCGATGAAATATGCATTTATAGTCTAGAATTACTATGTTAACACGATCTCGATGCCAAAAGTATGTGATTCATATCTCAGGAGGGTTTGAGGATGAACCGAAAGGAGAATTTGACCCTCTGACCCATAGAAAACTAAGACACGGAGAGTCGGATAAGAAAGTGCAACTTGGTTTGCCACGAGGAGTCCTAGGCTGCCACAGAACTTAATGGATCAAACCTAATTCGTAGTAGACAATAATCAGGGTTGATATGCCGTTGTAAAAGCAAAAGTTCACATCAAATACTATATAATGGTCTACCTAGATAAATACCCATTGAGGATAGAAAATCAAATATAGATTAGGTGTTTACGATTAATTGAGTGAAATTGAAGTCCTAGAATCACTTCACCCTTCACTCACTCCTTTGACTCGACTCTCTTCTCTGCCACCTCCCTCAATTCTCTCATGCTTAACTCTCTCACTCTCACTCTCACTCTCACTCTCTCAACTCTCCTTCTCTCTTTTTCATTTGTTCTTGTGACCACTTACATTCGTGAACATCTAGATAATATATTTTGTCAATTTGACTAGTACTTAATTCACAATTTTCGTAGGATTAATATTTTTTATTACTTGATGACATTTTTACTTCTAGTTTTACACCACATCATTTATCATAAACAATAAATCATGTTCTTAATGTATAAAAATGGTTAAGATTTTATATATTAGTTACAAGAGATGGATGGGTTTTTGATTTCCAACTATTTATAACTTTATAACTAATGGCAGTAGGTGAAATATTTAAAGTGATGGATGACATTTTAGCTAAAAATCACTCAAGTTTGAAAATGTCGAGAAGGAGATAGCATTTAGGAAGGAAACATGTTTCTTTCCTTTTAATTGTGTTAATTGAGAAATAATTATTAGAGATGTGGAGTAACAATAAAATAAATCAAATGTCAAATTAAATAAAAACAAAACAGGACTATCTAAAGGTATAATTAATTCACTTATTTAAACTAAAGGATGTGATTTTTAGAATTTCAAAGTTGGGAGGACCTTTTAAAGATTCTAAAATTTAATAGAAAAACGAAGACTCAGGGATGTTGTTTTTGTCATGTTTCAAATTATCAATATTTTTTCATTCTATTTTCTAACCTTTATAAAAAGAAGGATAAAAATAAAAAGGCTGTCTATTTTATTTTATTAAATCATGTCCTTATTTATTTATTTTATTTTATCATAAAGAACATCTAATCATCAATTTAATTATTTATTTTATTTTATCACAAAGAGCATCCAACCTTTAATTTGATTGGGTAGGTTAAATTGGCTCACGTTGATTCATCCCATCAAATAATGTAAACGGATTCGATTGACATTTTATCAATTCATTTGAAGATGGGTTCAAGCGGACCGATCCACTTAGCCCACAATCTATGTGGGTCGGTCCGTGATGAACACGAGTTGATTTACAAATTGAGGAAAAAAATACTTCTAAAATTTAAAATTAAAGTGAAAAAATCAATGAGCTTGTGGGCTAATAGCGTTTAGATGTAGAAGAGAACACTTCGATAGCAGTAACTTAATGAGGTTATGAGGAAGAGACAAAAAAAAAAAAAAAAAAAAAAATTGAGAATCAATTTATTGTATATTGCTAATAAATCTAAAACTTGATAACAAGCATAGCCTATACATGTTATATATAAGAGTAGAAGAAACTAATTTGATCCATTAAATAAGAACATATTTTATCTTAATTTTAACTTATTTAAATAATACAACATGGGCTTACTAATTCACACTAAAAAATTGGGATTATCGATGAAATTTTTTAGTATAATTTTATTTCAGAATTACTGATGGAATATAATTTTCATCGGTAATCTCTGACGAAAATTATATTCCGTCGGTAATCCTATTTTTTCCTGATAATAAATAGTTTTCATTATTTTATTGATGAAAATTTAATCTCGTCGAAAAATAATACCAACAGAATTAAATTGCTGTCAATAATATTTTAATTTTACCGATGGAAATTTAATTCCGTCGGTAATATTTTTTGTTGAAATTAAATTTCTATCGATAAAATGATGGAAACTATTAAGATATTAACAGAATTATCGACGGAATTTAATTTTTATTGAAGATTATCGACGAAAATTAGATTTCATCGGAGATCATTGATGAAATAATATTTCATTGATAAATCTAATTGTTTTTATAGTATTATAATTTAAACTTAAAATTTTTAACATTTTTAATATAATTTTTTTTTATCTTGCAACTTGTCTTATATCTAAGATAGTGGACTGACTTATCCACGGATTGAGCATTCATCGTGGGTGGGTGTCCTCAAGATACTATTCATAGTAACTTTTTGATTATTTGATAGCCAATTCTAAATTTAAATAATAATATTCTAATATTTATAATTTCATAACTGCTACTAAATATTATTAGTAAAATGTATCGTTACATTTTCATAATTATTATAACAGTAAATTAGAGAAAAATTTTCAATCATAATATTAACTTTGCATATAATCTTCACGTCCAAACAACTTATTTTCATTCCCTGCATATAAAATATTATTTGTTTCAATTCTCTCATACAAATATTATTACCTAAATTGCCCCTCAGATTTTTTTAGGTACAAAAAGTCCAAAAACAAGTATAATTCTTCTTAAATTCAACACTTTATATTAAAATCGAGTATATTTTCTATCAAAATTGTCCCTCTTATTTTTTAGGTATAAAAAATTTAAAAACAAGTATAATTCCTGTTAAATTCAACACTTTACACTAGAATCCAACACTTATATTAGGATCGGGTATATTTTATATCGAAATTAATTCTCATATTTGTTTATACAAATAGTCTAAAAATGAGTATAATTCCTATTAAATTCAGCACATTAAACTAAAATAGAGTGTATTTTGAAGTGAAAAAAGAATCGTACTCAATTTGATAGAAAATATACTAAATTCTAATTTAATATACTGAATTTAAGAGGATTTATACTGACTTTTAGACTTTTTGTACCCAAAAATATCATGGATAATTAGGTAAATATGTTTGACTGAGGAGCGAAAATAAAGATTTTTATAGATGGAGACTACATACAAAGATTTATTTACCAATAGAGACTACATACAAAATTACTCTTATTATAATCTAAATATTAAGCGAATAGTAATTAAAATTGAACATGTAACTTACCATGCCAAATCTGTTCGACCAATTTCGAGTTTAAATTTGAAATCGGTCAAATCAACTAATCAAAATTAATCGCATACTGTATAATTTTATAGAGAAGACCGGTGACATGCAATAAAAAAATAATTATTCCAATAAAAACTAAGTCTTTCTTTCCATTTTTGTCCTAAAAAGAAATTAATTATTATTATTATTATTATTATTATTATTGAGAAGATGCATTTTTATAGAAATATATTCGGCGAAAAGATTTGTAGTTGTGTGAGAGTAACATCACACTCTCTCTCTGTCTCTAAGCTGTCAACGAGCAGCAGCAGCCTTTTGATCCGAAAATTATCGAAATCCAAAGAGCCACAGCAACAAAAGAGCGAAAAGAAGAACGGGAAGGCGGATGTAGGCAAAAAGGATTGCCCTAATTTCGCTCTCTTCGGGATCAGATTCGTCGTCCAGGAGGAGGATGCCGTCGGGGTGCCCTACTTTCACCTTCCTCGTCTTCTCCTCGCTTCCATTGCTGTAGATTTGAAGGGGGGAAAACAATAGGATGAGCGATTCCGAAGCCTCCGGTTGGCCTGACGCGTGTTAACTGGGTCACAGGCTTGGCAGCGCACTGGCCTTTCTCACTCCATGGCCAAGCGGGTCTATCAGGCTTGGAAAGGAAATAACGTAAGATTTTGAGTTTTTCTTTCCCTTCACTTAACTCTTCGCTGTAAATGCTGGATTAGGTGGGTAAGGTTTTTCTTTGGATTATTTTTGGAATTCTCCCCCTTGAATTTGTTGCTATAAAGGGAGTCTCGTGGTTGTTTGTGGCCGCATATAGGGTGCTCGTGCCTTATATCGTTTAATGACCTAGTTCGTACCAAAGATTCATCCTTTTCTCGTGCAATAGCTTTGAACTAAATGATTTCAGTATTAGGGCGTACGTTACGTGATTTAAAGCCTAAACAAGGTTAGCCATCCCGCTTTAGTATTTATTTGTTCCTTCCGCTCCAGTTCATAATCTTTCAGTACTGTTTTTTTTGCCTCTTTGGCTACTTAATTGCAAGGCTCAATCATCAAGTGTTTTGCTTACTATCCGTCTTATCAGCTACCTGATTTGTAACTACAGATCTGTCTTATCGTTCATGTTAAAATGGAGTCTAAAGTTAGTTGTTCAAAAAATCAATTTTATTTGGACAATGTACTGTTATCTCTCCAAGCAGGCATGTCATCATCATCATCGAATTCTAAGGGTTGGTTACATGGACCTTATCCCTTCAACCTCTTGGAATGCTATATCACTAGTAATATTCATATCCCTGCATCACTTACAATGGCAACCTAGCTTTATAATATATGTGGTTGCGATACAGGCTCACATGTGAAGCCTAACTAACCCTATGGGCTTGGGATTGACATTGCCCATTTTACTTGTCGAAGTATTATATTTCTTGTTATTCAAGATTTGCTTGCAAGTCCATACCTAGTTTCCTAAGTGCTGTTCTTTTTTTATTGTTGCTTCTGATACAATTATGATGCTGCTTGTTTTCTTATTCTGGGAAATTTTATGGGACCACCCGTAAGAGTATCTATTGCCACTAGACTTATCTTTTAAACATGCTTCTTCTCCTCTTGTTTCCACACTGATTTCGCCTTATTGTGAGTTGGGTGTTTCTTGCTAATAAGTTTTCATATGTTTTGCTTCTATCTGTTCTATGAATAGACAGTTTGTTTGACATTGCTGGATTTACAATTGAATTGTATGTACTTTGATGGATTCTTCTTTGTACTCGAACTTTGGTTCTCGGCATAAGGTGTTTGATTTTACTGGTTGTTGTATTTCTTATTATTTGATGTCAAAATGAATGTTTCTTATCCTTCATGTGAAAGAGACAAGAATAAGAGTGTTGAGTGATTTCTGTTGTGACCATTTGTGCTGTGTGATAAGCCATATCTGTAGGTACTTAGTCCAGCAAACTAATATTCTAGCTTGAAACTCTGAAGTTGTCCCTAACAAGTTTATGGAAGCCCTCTCACTTCTCAAATTCTTATCTCTCAACTCACTAACTCTTACCATGTTTACAAGATGTGAGCTAGGTAAGAACCTTCGCAAGCTTGATTCACCTAGGTCATTGGTCAAGCTGATAAATCAACCAGTCACATTGCATGTTCATTAGAGATATTAAAAGATGACATAAATTAGTATAAGTATCACTTTTAAACGATAAAAGTACAAGTAACTTAAAATGTTTTATAAACCAAAAATAAAAATTTGATCACACACCAACAATGAAGAATTAACCTAGAGTGAAAAGGCATTTGTGCAAACTACTTTTCAGTTAGGCTTTGTCAATGAGGTTAACATCCATCTCGATTGAGGTAATAAGTAATTTACTTAACCATATAAGCATCTAAATTCACAAGCTATGGAAATCAACCTCTAATCACGTGCAATGGAGTGTCATTGGCATAGTAGTCAAGTAAGCTTTGGAAGGTAAGCAAAAGTAAGAAAGCAAGAGCAATGAACAACTAAAAACTGAAAGAACGTTGCTTATTCATGCTAACATGCATATCAACAGCTTGTATATTGTTGACTGTGCTGTTTTTGTCTAATTTTTATGTGTAAAATGATCTAATTATTTGACCAAATCGATTGCCATTGTGGTCCACAGATTTTCATAGCTATAGTAACTAAGTTGCCATACCAAGTCTCTTAAACACTCCAAAACCTGTAACTTGCACGCTCTAAAATTCTCCTACAACACTTTTGTCTCAATTTTTATCCTCATCTGGTCCTGAAATCCATATATGTTGTAAAGTATGATGGTAGATATGCCAATCAAACCCATAACAAGAAATGCATGCACTTTGATATTCTAGCTTGTCACGGGGGAATAGTGATTCTTTAGTAACTCGGTTAACAGTTGTATTGACAGACATATAAAAAAATTAGGATGACAAAGATAACCCTCTTTTGCTGGTGTTTGTAATGAGGCCCAATATGATTTAGGTAGATCTTGATAGGACACATGCATCCAAGGTGGTAATGGTGGTGACAATATGGTTATCTGTGGATGCCAAAATAATGTTTTGTTAATCCAAGTACCCAAGGCGGAGCTTGACATTTCTTGTTTGTCACAGTTGGTTAAAAGTATGAGTCAAGGGCTGAGGAATTATAGAAAATCCATTATAGAAGAGTTATCTCCTCAATTTTGGGTTCTAATCCACGTGCTAGTATCCTTCCCTGGGCTAGTCCCATTGCACTATAGATGCATGACATTATCCTCATCCATCACCTTCTTTCAACCTGATATGCATGCTATTCAATTTGGTTTTGATGGGATGCCTGCTAGTCAGGAGGGTTCATAAATGTGAGCTTTGAGTAGCATCCTAGAAGGCCAAGGTCTCGGGGACTAAAAATTTTCAATTTTATTTTTGGTAAAACTAAAAGAAAAATATTAAAAATGTGTCGGTCACATAACCATCAAAATTAAAATCTAATTAGCGCTTCCCGATTTACCTGGTGGTAGGCCGGTCACTTCTAGGATTAGTCGGTTTGAAGAGCTAGATACTTGGATTAAAAAAAATAATTAAAATCTAATAGCCAAACTGGAAAAGAGTTTTTTTAGAAATTTTTCTCCAATTCTGCCCGTTCTTAAGGGCCACTTTCAATTGTTGTTGAAAGCTAATGCCTATTTTCAAAAACACTACACACGACATTCAAATGCCTTTTATTAATCTACTGAAGGGACTTTAAATTTTTAAGAATTGAAAAAAATGAAATCTATTATATTTTTCAAAATTTTATTTTTCTCAAAACATGATTTTTTTTTTTAAAAAAATTCGACCAAACAGGCCTTAGATTTTGCATATTAAACTTGATTGCCTCATTTGATTGCTTATTTTTTTTCTTTTCATTTATATATCTTTGTTTTTGTGGATATTTAAATTTCTGTGCATGATTTGTTTTGCATCACAAGCTAGCATTGGAGTTGCTAGTTACAAGTGATCAATTTGTCCAAGTTTATTTTGTTGGATTATAATTTGGATTTGTCAAATTTGCAAAGGATTTAAAGGAAAAATATTTTCTAGGAATTGAATTCTATTTAAAATGTCTTTAGATTGCAGCCTGGCAATAAAAGAGTTCTGCTAATTGCTGCTTAACTGTTTAGATAATAGTTACTCTTCCATTAATTTCTTGCTGCAGAGGTTCTTGTTGCATGGGAGGTTAATATTTGGACCGGATGCCAGGTCACTGTTTGTCACTGTTTCGCTCATTGTTGTTCCTGTAGTGATCTTTTGCATATTTGTTGCGAGACATCTTCTCCACAAGTTTCCTGCCTACAATGCAGGATATGCTGTTCTGGTGGTTGTAATAGTGTTCACAATCCATGTGAGTGTGCTTCCTATTTAGATTTGTTAGCTTGTGAAGCATTACTTTTGAGCGGTATGTCTGTGGTTGATGATCAGTATTTCAACTATCTCTAGAAACTGGGAATTAAATATTTGAACCATGAATAATATCCTGTCTTTCAAAGACTAAACTGTCATTGTTTGTTTGTTGAGTATGATTTTCAGCATCATTTCTTCAAAATAAGTCTTGTATATGTTGATTTTTTCCTCGTGTTCGAAAATACACATGGAGTTGTTATTATCATACAACAACAATTTATATACTAGCATTGTTTGTAAGACATCTGATTGCTAAAACATTCCTTTTTGTTTGATATTGTCATTCAAGAATGTTTTAGGATTTTACATTTAGACATCCACGTTTGGTCCTTCTGTCAGACTCAGTGATGCAAAGGTTTACAATTTTTTCTGTATTTTGGTAAGCAAAGTGACACCCTGTATGGATTAATCCACAATTGCCATAGTTGATCTTGTGTCTGGTGTCCCAGATTCAACATTCAACTTCCAAAAATCCGAATTGGACAACATATTGAGTGGAATAAGAAAACAATCATCTTACTTTCTTGTTCTATTATCTTTTTTGATTTGTATGATGCCCTATTTTTAACCAGTCCATTCCCTTGATTCATCCCTGAATCTTGATGTCCGAACTCAATTTGAACTGTTCTTGTGTTTTGGTTATGAAAACTAGCAAATTTAACTTGGCTGTGGTTATTCTCTTTCCCTTATGTATGCTCTGCTAACCTTAGTATAAAACTTGTCCTTAACTTGCAATTTCAGTACACAAGACACCTAATACTTTTTTTTCCCCTTATGAGTAGTGTTATCTATCAAGCTCTTTCATTTTTTAACCACCCTACAACATATTCCTTCAACTATCTAGAAAACTACTAATTTGTACTCATAAAAATCTAGAAAAATATTTTTTCATACAAAAATAACTTTTGACACATTATCAAACAATTCTAATATCGCATTTTTCTTTCATTCCAGATGTTTATATTTGTGACAAAGCGAAATATAATGCATTTGTTTACTTATAATGTAATGAAAAACAAGGATCTTTTAGATGTTTCCAAATATTAAGGAGCAACTAACCAATTTTCCTTATTGGCATGCCTCGGCTTTTCAATTAATAGTTTCGTTATCTTTTCATTTGACTTAGTTTTTTTGGATTTGTTGCTGAATCCACCTTTTTTTTTTTTGCACTTTTCCATCTTTATTTCTTGGTGCTTCAAATCCCTTCTAAATGATCATCCAACATTCAAAATTGATCTAGATGTAATATTCCATCCTCATCTTCCTCTGATCAAAAGAAAAAATTTTGTACACTGGAGGTGGAAGATAAAAGTAGTTGGCTATAATTGTTTGATCTTTTAGTTTAATGTCTCGGAGAACTTAGCAATATTACCAAATTTAGGATTGAATATGATACTAGAGGGCATTTTGAATAGCGCAATAAGAAAAATTAAAACTAAAGAAATAACCGATCAAATTAATAACAGCAGAAATAAATGATAGAAAAACTCTGCTTTTTTATGTGGTTAAAACCTCCAATTTCTAGTCCATGCTATATGAACTCATAATGTGAATCAAACCCTCAAAAAACCACTAAAATTTTCTCTTTCACGGAATCTTCCGGAGGCAGATAACCTTTTACAAATGATATAAAGTAAGTGCATTAAAATAATTGCAAAAATATGGAGCTTGAAGGAAAAGACTTAAAGCTCAAAGCAAAAGTAAGATTAATACAATAAAGTAAATACAATTTTACAATGAAATGACAAGAGAATAAACACGTCGTAGCAGAGAAATCTTATATCCCTAGCTCCTTTTGACTCCCTTTTATTGCTCTCCAAATGACCATGGATAACACAATTCCTAATACATTGGATACATGGTTGTTTTCACCATGTGATTCTCTCTCTCTCTCTCTCTCTCTCTCTCTCTCTCATATATATATATATATATATATATATATATACTGTTTTCTTGGCTTTGGTTGTTTCTTTTGATATGCACAGAAAAAATACAACTCTTTTTGACCATGTGATTGCATTTCAGGTACTGCTCATGTTACTGATGACTTCAGTTCGAGACCCAGGTATTGTACCACGAGCTTTGCATCCACCAGAAGAAGATTTCAATTATGATACTTCAGCTCGTAATGACTTTGGTGGGAGACACACACCTAGTCTAACATTTCCACGCATAAAAGAAGTAACTGTTAATGGAATGACTGTTAAAGTTAAATATTGTGATACTTGCATGATCTATCGGCCTCCTCGTTGTTCTCATTGCTCAATATGCAATAATTGTGTGGAACGTTTTGACCATCATTGCCCCTGGGTTGGCCAATGCATTGGGCAGGTTTGTTTCTTGAATTGCTTTAATCCTATTCATTGATAAAATTTCATCCTATAAATTCTTGTATTTCTGGTCTGAGTTGTGTATTTGATGACATTTTAGTGCCTTTTCTCATCCCTTCAAATAGTTTCAAAGAATGTTGGTACTGGGACTATCTCACTGATATTGTTATGTTTAAGAAGGGATAAATGATGCATTTTTTGCCTTCATGATTCGCAGCTACCCTGCTCATTTGTAGTCATTGTTGTATGAGTCTTTCTTCTCTCAAATGTATGATGCAAAGCTAATCCTAGTGAGTGAAAAATCATAATTTTGATAGTTATACTTGCTCAAAGTTAAGAAGGGGAGCCTTGACACAAAGTTGTTACCGTGTGACCTGGAGATCACGGGTTCGAGTCTTGGAAACATCTTACAGAGCGGGTAAGGCAGCGTACAATAGATCCTTCTTCGGGACGCCGTATTGACGAGAGCTTCATGCACCGGGCTGTCTTTTTCTTTATACTTGCTCAAAGTTGTTCTAAAATGGGTCTATCCATAATGCATTGTTGTTAGTTCTTTATTGCTCTTAAATTTTATTAGCACAGTTTAGTAATAGAAAAGAGAGTAATAGACATTGTCATTTTCAAATAATTCAGAATTAGTGGAAATTCAAACACTACTTTTTCCAGCAAATTACCTTTTTTTTTTCTTCTGAATATTATGATCTATCATGTAAATGCTTGCACATTAATGATCTTGACTCTTGAGCTAGTGCATAAGTTTTTGTTTCTAACATAATAGTCCACCTTATCAAGATACTAAATGTTAGTTTGGTACAGACTTTGGGCAGACAAATCCCATCAAGACTCTTTTGACATCACGATTTACCGGAATAACCCTGTTTGAAGATTTCAGATCTTTATAAGAATAGCCATTCTACATTTAATCATTCCGTTGGCTTCCAGCTAAGTTAGATGTAATTTCAGTCCAATTTCTCAGAAAGCCAGACTGTTGGATTAAATTCATCAACTAGATGGGTGTCCTGTAAGCAAGATGAATTTACTTAGGATCTTCACCTTTTTAGATAAGGATAATCTGTTATCCAAGCTATCTATATACAACCTATGTTTAGTTACTTGAAGCCAAATTTTTGCTAGTTTTTTTGTGTGAATATGATCTGAAAAATAAAACCTTAATTTTTTTACATCATAGATAAAACTTCATTAGATTTGAGAGAGTGAGATTTAAACATATCTAGAATGGTATCAAAGTGATTGTGTACCAAACTTCAAGTTTAGATTGTACCAGCTTTAACATCTAGGATAAATGATCACCTGTTCTAGCTTATCATGGTTATCAAAGTGTTGTGTGTTCAAATCTTGTAACTCAAATTAAACTAGTTTTTCCATAAGTTGTGAATGCGATAGAAGCATAAAATTGTACCATTGGCTAGCCACTTAAGCTTTTGAGTAAGTGGGCATCTCGTTGAATTTCAATGATAATGTTCTTAACTCCAGTCAGCCCTAAAAAAATCAATATAACAGCTCAAATTAGCGAGCCATTGTATACATGACTATTGATTAAACATATTCCCTTGAAGGCCCTATTTATTGAGGCAATTCCTAATTCCTAAACCTCCAGTGTTCTTGTCCTCCTGGTTTTCTTAGGACCCTGTCTCTGTGCAAAACCTTCTAAAGGTGATAGTGGATCTATAGATTCCAGTGCATGCTTGCTGGTCAGAGTTGTTCATAGTTGATGCCACATGTAAAAATGGCTACTAATGTCACGGTCTTTTACCTTCTCTGGCCGAAATGCCTATGCATCATTCCAACTAGTGTTGCTCATATGGAGCTTGCAATTTGACTTTTACCGTTGACCTTTTTCCCAATATGGTCAATATTCTTTTTCGGGTTCATATGCTTCTCTGTTGCAAAATTCTATTTCAGCTGTTTTCTTTATCATGATGTTTATGGTTTTCCTATTACCTAAGCCAAGTCTTTAAACTTACATGTTCGTTTGCCATTTATTTTTATATTTTTCATATCAGTTAAATATATAAAATTTGTATCTGTAGACATGCTTATGTTATGCTTTGTCCTTTTGCAGCGCAATTACCGCTACTTTTTCCTCTTTGTCTCTTCGTCAACTCTTCTTTGCATATATGTATTTGCGATGAGTGCATTGTACATCAAGTTTCTGATGGATGAGGATTATCCTACAGTATGGAAGGCAATGAAACAGTCTCCTGCATCAGTGGTGCTGATGATATATTGTTTTGTTTCTCTCTGGTTTGTCGGTGGTCTCACTGGATTTCATTTATACCTTATTGGCACCAATCAGGTTATTTTTCTATTCCCATCATCTTAGATCAGTGCCCTATATAAAGTGGCTGCCATTTTTCAGTTAATTGTTTGTGACAATAAACGTTTACAGTTTTCCCACTGTATTCCAATTTCTTTTCAAAGATTATTGATGTTATTTTGTTTGCTAAAAATACAGAACAATTAGTAATATTTTGTTCCCTCGGTGATGAAACTTTTCCAGTACATTTGAGGTCTGCAACTATCCTACTAATTTATTTTTTAAAAAAAGTTGTTTTAATAGTCAATTCATCCTCTGTATAAATAGGATGTATGCTTGGTTAAATACCGCTCACTTTGCTTAGGTAAATGTAACAGGAAACGGTACAATCACTTTGCTTTTAGTTGATCTAACGAACATTGCTAATGGAAAATTTTTTCTTCCCACATTGTTTTGAATGTAAGTGTTCTTATTACCAACTGCATTTTGCCAATTCTTCATGGTCATAAAGAATTATGTTATGCAGACAACCTATGAAAACTTTCGCTACAGAGCTGACAACAGGGTCAGTGCCTATGACCGAGGGTGTTTGAACAACTTTGCAGAAGTACTCTGCACAAAGATTAAACCTTCTCAAAACAGTTTTAGAGCCTATGTACAAGAAGAATCAGCAAGACCTCACCCGGTTAATCGCCCAAGGAATGTGGAAGAAGAACCTGCTAGTAGTCCACGCGTAAAAGTCGAAGATGATCATGACATTGGCGGGGACCTCTTGAAAATCTCTGGGCGACGTAATTACGAAGAGGTCGATGTGGAGATGGGTAGTAGGGACAGCAATGAGTTGCATGGTGTCCTCTCAGAGTCTGAGTTCATGAAGAGCGAAGTGAAGAGCTCAAGCCGTGGTAGGAGAAGTGGGAGTTGGGATCTCACTCCAGCGGTGATAGCTGCTAGCTCTTCAGTAACCGAAGTTGAAATTCCGATCCAAAACACACTGCAGCAGTGAAGCATGCATCTATTCACATCTCACAAACAGTCGATGTATTCCTGAAGGAGAACGATCAGGCGAAGTTAGAAGTAAGATTAGCAAGGTAACTGCAGCTTGACTTATCTCCCAGGTTTATGAAGCCTTATTTTCCTTGCCTTATGAGTATCTAGTTTTATGTGGTTTGGTCGGTGGTGCTATAAAGTGAAAAGAACCAAAATTGTTGACGCTGTATCCTATTTGTTCAGTGTGTTATTATCGATCATTTGATTCTTAGTTAAGATTCTTTCTGTAATCAACCGCTTCCGGATGTGCAGAATGTTAGATAGTCTTATTTAGCTTGCGCACTGCTTTTATAATTTCATGAGATAGGTTTAGTGTCTACTTCCTTAACATGATATAAACAAACAATAGGACTTATTCAAACACTATTTTTCACATTAGATACCATCTATAAAATTTAGAAGTGTATTTCCTCACTTCTTCTATATTAATGTTGACATGTTCTGCATATGATGTTACTCCTTGCTTTGTTGACTGTAGATCTAATCATTTTTTTTTGCTATGGAGGACATACAAAGAAGTCGCATCGCCTAATGAGTATTATGTTGCAGGTAAAACTATCTTTTTTCTAATGGCCAAGTTCTAAAGTGAATTTATTTAGAGTGAACTAGACATTATTTGTTGGCTGACAGGTTTAATATTGCTACTCTTTGAATGTGCCTTGTTTTTTTAAGCTATAAATTTATGATGCAGTTGGTTTATGGAAGAGATTACAAGGAATAATATAATAGAAGAATAGATAAAAAAAAATTCTTTAAGTGATAGAATGTAATAAACATCATAAACAATTTATTTGAGTTTTATTTGTACGAGTTACTTGATCAATTTGTCGCTTGTTAGCTTTGGTGATTGACTCGCCTACCTCACGTCATTGACTTGACCAGTGTGATTGGAAGTTGGAACAATAACTCAACTCCACCTGATCAGCCTAACTTATCTGAATTGCTTGACCAGTTTGCATTGTTGGACCCATTCGACTTATGGATTGAATTGACCTGTCATAATCGTCCTAACTAACTTTTTTGAGCCAATCGACTCATTTGAATCTAGTGTGGATTGATCGGCATCCATTTGAAACGATCGACCCATGTCGATTGATTGGGCCTACCCTCTTTCAATTCATTTGACCCACCCAACGTGTTTGACTCATTCATTTGTTCAAATATCATTTGACCCACCCAACTCGTTTGACTTATCCATTTGAACCGATCGGCCCATGTGCGTTGTTTGTATTATTTGAAGTATGAAATTTTAATAAATAAATAAAATTACATATAAGATTATTTTTATCACTTTATAAAGAGAAAATGCATCTCTACATCAGCTATTCAGCTAACTTGTTATAGGGAACTACAATAAATCGATTACGGTCAATTTCAGCTAACGCGTATTCTAGAAAATTATACATAATAAATCTCATGTACTGTCATATAATACTCTCCTCTCAAATCAGTGTGTATGTCAAGAATGCCAAATTTGTTGACAAAAAAAATATATAAAAAGTTGGCCTAGAATAGATCTGTTCCTATATCATTATTGGACTAGATTTGTTCCTTCTTTTTTTCAATGATTTTACCCAATTAATCATAGATGGTCCGACTTCACATTTTATTCACCAAATAAATTCATAAAGCACGACTGCTGATGTTGCACCTTAGCTTCACCAATAGTTCATTATGACAATTGATCTCAAAAACTTGGTATAATTATGAGTGATTGGATTTGTTGCAAATTTGAGTGTTGTTTCACTATCACAACAATTTGTCATTGTGAATGCTCGACTTGCAGGTCATCCAACAATATTTGCATGAGGATCTAAAGATCTTCATTTATTTTTTGGTTTTTGTGAAATAAGAGTTCTTCCAAGTAAGGTACAATAACAAACCGTCTTGTGACTCAACATCGAGCCTAATTTGTGTCATAAAATTCCCTTGTAGAAATTAAAATTTCTTTCTGTTAGGGAGTACAATCCTTGCCTAAGTGCACTTATAAGGTATCTTAAAAAGTGATGAACAGCCTCTAAATGTGTTTTCTTGCTCTTACATAAATTAACTGAATAAGATATCTTTCACCTCATAATAGTGAGAGAAATAAATTGACCCACTAATCTTCTAAAGGGGACTTTATTGGAAATTTAAATTAAAAATAAAAAATAATAAATCTAGTTAGTTTTATTGACTAGTTCGGGGTGATCGGCTCGGTCCTACGGAATTTTTTCATCAGCTATCAGGATAAATCAAGAAGTGCTCGCGGCGGGCAGTCCAGAGGTCCAGCATCATTTGGTTATGCACCACATTTGAAGAAAAAAAAATCTTACAAATACGTTATAACTGGGGATATAACTACGGGTATCTGGATGGACAATCTGAATGTCCTATCGCTGTATCATAACCTTGGGGGCTTGTTGGAAATTTAAATAGAATAAAAAAGAAGTGGATGGAAAGGACTTCATTGTGAATAAGATATTAGTCCCACGTTGAGAGTTGAGTAATATTAAGGTTGGTATATATAATCATAACTGTAGAAATTGTTGATGTGCACATGCTTGTAGGAGGAGGTGCAAATTCAGGGCCTTAATTGTACTAATCTAAGTAATTCTTTTGCTTATTGCTCATGTCTAAATAGATGCATTAAAATATGTAATCATTGAATCGTTAATGGTCGGGGCTAAGGTGGATAAAGGAGGAGGTTGCGATCGTGGTTTTCGATAGACGACTACTACATTGTCTCAACACTTAGCCAAGCTCGGTGACTTGGCCAAGTTAGACTCGCTTAGCTTCCCACTTGGGCTTAGGATGAAGTACTCGACAATCACCTTACGAAGTCCCTCCTCGTGCTCGAACAACGTTGTAGCTCGACCTAATCATCCTAAACCGTCATTTTGAGATTATCAGCTCAAATCAAGTATGTAGATCCATATAACCAATCTCTGGGATAAAGTTTGGTTGTTATTGTATTAGACTTTTAAAACATCTCATATGCTCTTATGGTAGGCTAAAAAAAACATTATAGATAAATTGATCAAGATATTCAATCTAAACCTATTATGGATTCTTTCACATTCAAGCATTGCTTGATTTTAATGTTTTCTTTATAAAGGAAGTTTAGACATGGAAGATTATCGACTAATTAGGAGTCATTGCCAAACTTGCGTTTTCAATTTTGTTGTTCAATCAACTCCAATTAACTCTAGTATCATTAGTTGTTTTTTATTATTTATTATTAAATTTTAATTGACATAATGTTCGTTAACTGTTCATTAAGAAAAATTCATCAATTAATTTCTCTAAATTAGGATTCAATTCTTAGATGTTTAAAAAACTCAGAAAATGTCATTGGTTGTCCGTGGCTTAATATCATTGGTTGTTGCCCTCATGAAAGAATACCAAAACTATATATTATTTACTCATTTTGGTCAAGCAATCCTCCCCTCATTAATAATTTTTGTGAGCCAAAGTTGTACAAGTATTTCTCCTCCCTTTATTTTTGTCAAACCTTGCGATGAAGATCCGACAGGCGCTCAAGGTTAGAAGTTTGAACTCTTAATTATATGGGGCCATGAATTTCAGATCTGACAGTCTAAAATTCTAACTTTGACCTATCTCTTTGGCTTAAAGAAAGAATAAAGTGTGTGATCACCATCACCATGCTTGCAGTTTCAGACAGATTGCCCTGCATGGCAATGACACAGCACAGTGGTCACAGCGGGCATGGGCAGGAGCTGGATATCTGACCAAACCTTGAAAGTTGTCAACAAGTTTGAAAATCATGGCAGGGATGCATTAGAATGAGTGTTGTCACATTCTCTGAGATTTAGGGTTTAGGGTTTAGAGTTGGAGGTCTAGGGACTGCTGAGTCAAAAACAACAGACGATCCATTCATGTGACAGTGTCCTGCAGCCAGGACAATGCGAGCAGTATTGGTAAACTGAGTAGCACTGAACCTAGACAAAGTTACATCACGAGTTTTAGAATTTGTGTTGAAGCTCTTGTTTCTGGTTTCGATCATTTACATCCTGATGAGTGGGTTTTCATTGAGATAATAAGATTGGTTTGCCCTAAATACTAGAAACCCTCTTGCTAATCCAAGCACCAATGAGTGACCTAGCTCAAACCACCATTGACCCTCCTTAGTCAATCTAGGCAATCCCTTGTTGCTAGAGATTTTCTAGCAAGTGATACAAGATTATTTCTAGATCCCATCTAGAAACAATCATTGTCTTTTCCATATATAAAGGTCTATGGACCAATGAGTCACAAATATCTTGGTTGACTGACCAATGCCTTCACTTTTAATATGAAGATTTCTAGAATAGACCTTAGTAGCATGTGATTTTCTATCTTCATGAGTTTTTTAGCACTAAGATCAATACAATATACTTATTGTACCATGGAATGATGTAGCACCGTAAATTATAGGAAAACTAGTAAATTGTAGGAAAACTAAATCATACTTTGGGTTACCTTAGGAGTAGATAAAGGGCAAAGAACCAATGACTCACCAATGTCTTTGGGGGACCAATGTCTCATCCTACTCACCAATGTCTTTGGTTGACTCACCAATGCCTTCATTTTGAACATGCAAATTTATAGAAATGAGATTTTCTATCTTCATGATTTTTAGTACTAAGATCAATATACTTAATTTTATCATGGAATGATATAGTACTGAAAATTGCAAGAAAAGTAAATGATACTTGGGGTTAACTTCGGAGTAGACAAAGGTCTATGGACCAATGTCTCACCAATGATTCACCAATGACTTTGGTTGACTCACCAATGACTTTGGTTGACTCACCAATGCCTTCATTTTTAACATGCAAATTTCTTGAAATGACCTTAGGAGCCTGTGATTTTTTCATCTTCATGATTTTTAGTACTAAGATCAATATCCTTAATTTTATTATGGAATGATATTGCACTGTAAATTGCAAGAAAACTAAGGTTATCTTTGGAGTAGATAAAGGTCTATGAACCAATGTCTCACCAATGACTCACCAATGCCTTCTTTTTGACATGCAAATTTCTAGAATTGACCTTAAGAGCATGTGATTTTCTATCTTCATTATTTTTTAGTTCTAACATAAATAATCATGTAACATGAATAATCATGTCTGAAAATTAAAAAGATAGTTAGTTAGAAATATAATTCTTCTATTAATTAGATGAAAATTTTATATTATCTTATAATACAGAGAGTGTTAGTATCAGGTTGAAGAAGGGGTTCTTGGTATTGACCCTCCGATGCTCAAATCGGTATTCGGTTTTGACACATAGAATAGTAGAAGCTAACATTAGCAGAGAGGGTGTAGAGTAATGAAACATAGCTTATCTCCGCCTGTAGATGAAGACCCCTTTTATAATGTTACTGTAGTGTCTGTGCATGCATCTCAAAGCATATACATGTTTTCCAAAGCCTTCATAAGAAAAGACAAGTCAAAAAATATCTTTGACACATTTCCTTAAGCTTTTAAAATATGATTTACCTATAGGACATTCTCTGTTGTTGGCAGCACAAACTTCTAAAAGAGTACGATAAGATGTGTATGTCGGTCCCGTAATAGGCCGACCGGGGGCCATTGGGTAGGGGTGTCACCAGCTCAGTCGTATAGAGTGAAGCTATCGACCTGTTCTTGACTCGGCTTTACTGTTGTCAGAGAGGCACATTATGTTCGATTGGACCTAAGTTATGATCGACAAGGGCAGTGGGCTAAGTAACTTAGTATTTGACTCTTAACTTTAGCTGCAAGGTGTGGAAGACGACCACTCAAACGATTCGGTCGGCCTTTCACATCCAATCAGCTTTCAGGGTCCGCTTGGCCAACCTTACCTGATCCGTAGTCCATGGTCTCGTAATCCATCCGACCCTATGATTTTAATCATTTAATTTTAATCTCCACGTTAATCAATCTTCACTGCTTTAATATATTTTGAGAGAGTCCATCTTTATCACTATAATTTTATCATGGAATGATACAACACCTTAAACTATAGGAAAACTAAATGGTACCTCAGGTAACTATTAGAGTAGATAAAGGTCTATGAACCAATGTATCACCAATGACTCACCCACGTGATAGGTGGACCAATGTCTCACCAATGACTCACTAATGTCTTTGGTTGACTCACCAATGCCTTCTTTTTTTTTACATGCATATTTCTACAATTGACCTAAAAAGCATGTGATTTTCTATCTTTACGATTTTTAGCACTAAGATCAATATACTAAATTTGATCAAGAATGATGTAGCATTGTAAATTGTAGGAAAACTAAATGATATCTCGGGTTACCTAGGAGCTCCCTTGATCTTTGTTCTTCCTCTTATACTCCTTCGCTTGACTTCCATTAGGATATTGATTGGGGCAGGTCTTTTCTCGTTGCACGTGAATCACATTATGTGTGATGCGATGATGATATCCATCAAGAGAGGGGGATCGACATCAAAATATCGATGAAGCCGCTTGACGAGACTTTAGTTTTGAACTGTAACAATCTATGATGTTGTGTGTGACTATCAGATGATAAGAGCAGAAAAGTGGGGTCCACGATCAGGGCTTGGTGTGCCTTGCCCGCTCAGCCTCCACATGTTGGACCGCATGGGTCTGGGGCTCTTGGTGCTGTTATGCTGGTCCCGCTCAGGGTCCCTTGGGCGGTTGGTGTGTGTGTGGGCCACTCGAGGCTATGAGATAGCAGCAGGCTCGGGGATTACTTCCTTCCTCCGAGAGGCTTGGGCTTTTTCGACAATTATGTACACAATAGTCCGCCCGAGCAAGTGATCGAAGTCTCTCGGAGGCCTCCGGATGAGTGCCCGAAAGAACTCCCCCTACAAGTCCTTGGGAGAAAGAACTTATCAAAATCTTCGGAGTGGCTGATTGGACTTCCATGTCCACTTGGTTAAATCCTTTAATGTAGGCTTGCAATACTTCCTTGGGCCCTTGCTTGATTGCGAACAGGTTAACATTTGTCTTCTGGTGGCGGCGACTACTTGTGAAGTGCTATAGGAACACCGAGCAAAAGTCTTTGAAGCTACAGATCAATCCGATCGACAGTCACCTGAACAATCTTTGTGCTGATCTGAAGAGCGTGGTGAGGAAGACTTGGCATTTGACTCCGTCGGTGTACTAATGGAGCGTGGCCATATTATCGAATTTGATCAGATGGTGCTTGAGGTCGGTCACCCTCGTGTATTCTGCGATCATCAATGGTGTGTAGTGTCGCGATAGTTGGTCATCCAAGATCTCCTCAGAGAGCTGTATGTTTATCCATTCGGGAGAATTGCCGATCTTGGGCACTTTACCCATTCGCTCGTCCTAAATGGGCGCGCCCTCCGATGATGATCCTTGTGCCCTATTCGCTTGGAATTGCTCTTCCGATGACATACTGAATAATGAGCGGCGGTAAAGGATTGGGAAGTTCGACGCTTCTCCGAATGCACTGGTCGGCTTGTTGTTTTATCTCTGAGTGGCTATGATTTTCACTCGAGCTCTAGGATCAATTTGTTGCCTCGTCATCGATGATGTGGGGTTGTTCGCCGAGTAGTTGCCCACCGTTTACTGCTGCTCCAACATCTTGGCGGCTCGGGCTTGTATCAACAGCTCCAAATCCTTTTGCTTTAGCATCACGGTGGTGAGTTGTTCAACGTCTTCGATCTTTTCATTTTGGATGCAGGTGAAGTTCTCACAGACTACGCCAAATTTGTTTTGTCCAAAAGCGGAGAAAACGGGAAGCTGGGGACATGGTTGGAATTTTGACACGGCGAAGACTCCACGTGCTCCTGCAACATAAAAGCTTCAGTGTCGGGTGGGAAGGGGTTCCTGGCGTTGGTCCTCCGACATTCAAGTTAATCTCCGGCGATATAGAAAATAGTAGGAAAACTGTAGCAAAAGAGCATGTAGAATGATGAAGTTGCACATACCTTTTCCTGTAGATGGGAATCTCCTTTTATAGTGCCATTGTAATGCCTGTGAACGCATCTCAAAAAGTGTGCATGTTTTCCTTAGTGCCATATGAAAAGATAAGTAAAAAATGTGTCCTTGACACATTTTCTTAAGAGATCATGCATATCTTTGATGTAACAGTCTAGAAGTTTCTACCGTATGATTTGTCTGAGGAATATGCTTTGTTGTCAGTGGTATAAACCTCCAAAAGAGTATGAGGAGATATACGGGTGGGTCCCGTTATACGCCGAGTGGTGGTCGCTCGGCTCGGACACATCCGCTCGATGGGGGCACACCCGGTTGGCTATGTCGCACCGATCACTCTCCCTTCTCTTAGCTTTCTGGTTGTCTGAGGGATGCCTCTCATCCGAACGGACACACCTCTTGCTCGGTAAGGATAGCGATCGGGGGATGTTCTGCTTGTTTGTCTCTTAATCTCGAGTTATCCGTGTTGGCGCGGGAAGCATCAGATGATCGAACCTATGTTTTGATACTAGAAAAGGGTTCAAAATTAAGGTTACTTGTTGTCTAATAAGTCTGAATGAGCTTGTAGGAAAGTTCTAAGTATTCTTAGGTAAAAGTCTTAGCTGTAGTTAGGTAGGTGGAAAATCCTAGGAGGTGGTAACCCTAGGCGGAAAGTCTTGGTGAGTCGAGTATTTTAGGTGAAACCCTAGAGTCAGGGACTCTAGGTGAAAATCCTAGTGGTCGCGAACCAGGTGGAAGACTGAACGAGTCGAAGATCGGATGTCCAGCGAAAAAGTCCTGAAGACTCGGACACTGAGCAAAAGTCCAGTCAGTCTGGAGGACCGGTTTGGCAGCAGGTAAACTCTCCTAAGAGGAGTAGGTGAGGATGCGTTCCCCGAAGAAGGAACAGTAGGCGTCAGTTTGATCTAGAGTTTCAGTGTAACTTAAAGTCAGAACCGGATAGTCCAGAGATTGTCAATTACTTATATTTATTCATATTTTATTGTCCTAATTTTATTTTGCAGGGTATGTTTGATATTTTGGATTAACATATTTTGCAGGGAGAAAAAGGACTTAAAAAGCTCGGATGAATAATATCCGAGGCGCCTCCGGAGCTGTTGGAGGTGCCTCGGGCATCCCGACTGCAGCTGCGCAAGAAGTAGGGCAGAAGGCGCCTTGAAGGAGCTTGAAGGCACCTTCGGATGGATAAACAACGCAGACTTCAGAAGCTATCGTCTCCAATGCGGAAGGGATAAAAATCCCCGCTGGAGGCGCCTTCAATGGAGGCTGAAAGCGCCTTCAGTAGACTATTTAAGCCCGTCTTGAGTAGGTGCTGAAATACACTTGTTCTTCACAATCTTTTTAATGAGCGCTGCTCAAAAGACGATTCGACAAAGCTATAACACAACTCCGACAATCGGAAGCCCAAAATTCCCTATTCGTAGTTGTCGGTATACTTTCAATTATTGTACTTGTAATTTCCGGATTGATAGTGAATTGCCCAAAGTAACACTCAACGAGTGTGGGCCTTGGAGTAGGAGTCGCCATAAGCTCCGAACCAAGTAAAAGAAAAGTGTTAGTGCTTGTTTTGCTTCCTCTTTATTTCTTATTTCCGTTGCGTTTTTACTCAAACTGTCGAAACGAGTGAAAAAGCCACGAGCGCTATTCATCCCTCCTTTAGCGCTTCTCGATCCTACAATCCGTTTGGCTTTGCTTGTATGCTCAGACATCTCGATTCGCTTGGCCGTAACTCGCTCGCTCGGCCGGCTTTGACTCTTTTCTTGACTTTGACTTTCACTTTCACATCAACCGGTCTTCCTCTGCTTTGGCCTATCTTTGGTGGAACCCCTCACTATATCAATGTATTTTTTTCTTTACCTACTATAGCCACAACTTCTTTGAATTTCTCCTTAACTCTCGACATCAATTGGCCTTTTTTTTCCTTCAATAATGTAAGACATCTATTCTTATAGTGTCTTTAATTACACAGAAAGCACACAACAATTTTTTTTATTATTAGTCAAAATTCTTATACCTTATAGTGTTATATCCTCAATGATCATAAAGGTAGAGATCTCCTCTTAATCATGACTCAATAAGGTGGATGTCTCGTCCTTGTTGAATTTGAAAGTTGAGGCTTTTTCTTATACCTTATAGTGTCGCAGGCCTCTACTCCTCCATACTCAAGTGATGTTGTCGATGACTCATCAGCTTCCACTTAGGTGTTGAGCTCTCCTCTAAACATCCGAATTTGTTCGCTCTTGAGCTAAAACACCATTTTCTTTAGGCTCCTCTTAACATCCGAATTTGTTCGCTCTTGAGCTAAAACACCATTTCCTTTGGGCTCTTCTTTTTGTGTTTGTTGTATCCAAAAGATATTTACATATCTCCATAATAATATGATATTAATCATTTTAAGATTAGACCATCATGATTTTACTCTTGAACTCTACTCAAAAGGTCTCATTCCAATAGAGATATTATATATTCTTTTAAACTCATGATCTTTACCAAATCTTTCCAATGTAAAACTTTAATTGAATCCCCAACAGTGTTAACAAAGATTTTTCATATATCTTGACACCGGATGGGATAGTAATTATCCTATATGTCATTGAATCTAGATTCGCTCATGAATACCAGAAATAATCTTCTAAAATTTATTGATTCAAAGAGAAATAACAGTAAATAGTAAAAATAATGACACTGTCAAAAATATTATTAAACTAAAAATCTTCTTCTAAATATTAACTAAACATACTCTTATATAGATTCTAAAACATTAAAACCAAAGAAAGAAAATAAATCTTCTCAATAAAGAAAGGAAATGAATCCTAATAAAAAGGAAAAAAACTTATATTTCTAAAATTTTTAAATGGACTCAAAATATAAGAATATAAAAAATTAGATATTAGTTACCCAATATATCAAAAATATTTTAAATACCTAAAAATTAAAAATGATCAAAAAAATAATAATAAAATATATGGATCCTTCTAACTTCGTCATAGTTTGTGAGAATTCTTATACTCCCCTATTAGCACCAGATGTCATTAGGCAAAATGTTTATTAATAATTCAGTTACCTTGCTATTTGCCATGGATTTCTGAACTTATCTCTCAATCCATTGTTTTTTTTTTCGTTTCATGACATTGCCCTTCTTGTCATTCTTAAGTGAACCATTCTTCAAGATTGATTTATAGCACCTCCATTCTTAACCTCCATCAAATCCTCCTTTTCTAAACGATAGAGGAACTCAAATATCGAAGCTAAGATCATCTTGAAAATCCATTTGCTAGATCGGATCAAGCAAATAGAGAGAGGTGAATATATACTTTTTTTTTATTTAAAAAAAAGGTTTAATTCATGCTCGTCTCTATAATTCAAGGTTAATTAGTTTGCATAATGGAAATACAAATATATAAACAAAAAACCACACGAACTCAAAAATCTATTTGGCATTACCAAATTAATAATTGAATCCAAACTTATGTGAATGACAATTTCATATTAATAAATAATTGTACGGATCCAACTAAACTTCTAGTCTTGTTTGGTCCTAAGCCCTTTCCACCTAACTCATTTATCATTAGATTAAGTAACTACAATGTTTCAAACATCATAGTTGATTGAAACTTTTGTTTTTTTTGTCCCACTTTAGGTGGGGATTTGTTTACCCTCACTAAATATATTAGCATGAAGACAAATAAAAGATAAAATAAAAAACTCATTCACTATTCCTGGTGATTATTTCGGTCCTACAGAAATTTTCATCAATTATCATAGTAAATCAGGGAATGCACACGACGACTAACATAAAAATTTAACATCCTTTAGTTGCGCCCTCATTTGGAAGAAAAATTCTTACAAATACATCATAATTGGGGATCGAAATACGAATACTTGAATGATAACATGAATATCCTACCGCATTTATAGCCTTTTTTTTTCAAATAAAAGACGATGAAACCACAGGAAGTGGAAGACACGTTGATTAATTATATTAAATTAATTTTAAAAGGAAGTTTGTGTGGCACTTAAGTGGACTTCCATGGCATGCACCACCTTTCGAGTTGCATCACACGAGGAATGTGTGCAAAAACACAGCCGAATTCTGAACAGCAACCCTAAAAAACAAACACTAAAGAAGGCACTTGTGAAAGCAAAATACTAGAATATATACTCTTGTGGCCCTTCAAAGCATTAAACTACAAAATCTATGGAAAAAAAAAACATGAAAGTATTCACTTTTATTGTTATTTTTTAATCTCCGTGTTTAAATTTTACTCGATTAATTATGAAGATAGACGATCTTAATTCGCATTTAAAATTCCATTATTTCATTTAAAATTTAAACTTTAATTTGTTTATTATTCCTCTGAGTGTTTTACCATTACACCTCGCCCGCAAGTGGAGGCAAGCATTCACCTTTGTGATCATGTGTAGTCTTGTTTGGAGGCCAAGTGCTAAATTTGACATCATGTGTGTCAAATCGTATGTGAGGTAGTAAGTGGAATAGCAACCATCTCCATGTTAATTAATTTTATACATAAAATGCAAATTACAATTTCACAATGATGTTAGCTTGGATCTATCCATTTGATTGTTAATTATATATATATAGTTAGTGAAGTACTTGTAGACATGTAGGTTTGTATTTAATTTTTTGTAGGGTAAGTGTCCAAATTTTTCATCTTTGCTCCCATCAAGGCCTCCTTTATTATCGATGTATATTTTTTTATTATTTATGGTTTAACTTCATGTAATAATCCATAAATTGATTTATCAAAATTAATGTTTTTTTCAAGTTAGGATTATGTATTCAAGTCTTTAATTTAGCCTGACTAATTTTTCATCGATAAATCGAGAAAGCACATGTGGAGGTCCATTCTGACAACCAACGATCTCAGATTCATTATCCACTAAAGAGAAAATAATTTAATCCTGAACTCTAAATATTTGATTTATCATTAGGGGGCTTATCCAACACATCTTAGTAGGGGGACAAATTAATGTTTCTTTTTGTGATAAAAAGACGAATACATTCGTCTTCAGTGCCTCCGTCAATCCATCCCAAGATCAGTACGAAAAAAATAAATCACGAACGACAATTGATCTTTGAAATAATGATTACCATATAAGATATAAGGAGCTATGCTTTTTGCAAAGTATGTTAGAGGTAATCATCATCATTTGGCTATTTTGCACACGTTAAAGTTGCAATTGCTTGGAGAAGACGAGAGAAGAGGAGAACGGGCATATATCACATCATCGTTGAGGTTGTCGACCTAATTAATAAGTCACTTCCAGATGTCAGAACACAGAAGAAGTAGCTAAAGCGATCTGTTTCTCTACCAACAATAATCATTTGAGTTGGAGTAGTGTCTGTCCATCAATACTAGAATTAATTCAATTATATTTAATTACTTGAGATAGGGATGGATCTACAACTGCGAGTGGGGCCCTTGTCGAGCTTCCATTTGACATCTAGCTAGCTATTAGATTGACTGAGACAATTGTTAGATTCGAGTGATCGATGGATCTATCATTCTTATTCTTAACAGGCTAGCTGTAAACTGCCGGCACAAATGAAGAAATAAACGTGATAGACGTCCGTTGAATGATACTTTGGTGGATGCTCGGACAGGTGGTGAAATGGAGCTAATCCAAACAAAGGCGTTTGTGAGCAGGTTAAGTGCCTGCAGGATGGAGACTAGATCCCACATGCACACAAGAGCACACATCATAGGGTGTTAAACAGAGCCCTAATTTTCAATCATTTCAGGGCCCAATCCAATGAAGGATCTATTTTTTTAATTATATTAAAAAATAAGAGACATGGACCTTAAATGACCGTTAAACTTATTCTCACGGCTCCGAGAAATATACCGACGTATGACTTTTCTTTTCATGAAATTTTTTCTCCGATGTTGCTCTTCTTTGCACGTGATTTCTTCTTCAGTGTTCTTTCTACTAAGACACGGATCCGCTAAATAAGAGGTAATCATAATCTTCTTCTTGGACCATCTTATTCGTCTTGCAACACGTGACACTAATTGTAATCTAATTGTGCAATAATGACTGTTATTTGTGTGACTTAATCGCGTCGATTCTCGCAATGGTTATCTCATGCGACGCGGGCTGGCGGTTGGCCTTTGCTTGGGTGACCTAATTGCATAGCACGGGGACTGTCGGCGTCTGTCGCACGCTACCTGAATCGCTTGTACGAACTGCAACCTAATTGTATGGTGGTTACTACTTGTTGTCTTGCTACTGCCTGTAACCACTGCATTGATCTCCGTGTTACAGGATGCACTAAATGAACTATCAATGTTATCGATTGTGAAAGAAATAGTCCAATAATTGGATTATGTAGATTTGATAAATATTTTTATCTCTAAAGTAGTTAGACGAGTAGTATTTATATAATTATTTTAAATATTTGATGTAATATATTTATTTTTAGTTTATTTTTCTATTTACTATATATGTTATTTGTAAACTAAACTTTATTAATATTTACCGTAGCAAAAGGTCACTTTTTAGTATGCACTTCAAGCTCCGTCGAACACAGATACGACTCTAGTGCTAAATTTGTTTTCAGTAGAGCCCCACAGGGTGTAGCTAAGTTGGTATTCGGATCGTAGATTTGTATCACAAGAGTAAGATTTGAATCTTTCAAGATTCATTCTCTTAGGGAATAAGTTTTTCCTACTTAGGAGGTCGCTCAGTATCGCGATTTATCTCCCTTCTACAAGACCTTGGGGTGGATAGTGGAGGGGTGTTTGAGATGAGTGTTATCACCTTTTGTATCGTAGAATTATTTCCGATAGAGTCTCTCCAAGTTGTCAACGAGTTTAGATGTTTAAGTAAACCATTTAAATTAGGTTTTATTTTATTTTTAATTTATGTTTCTAAATAGGTAGAAACTTAGGCAACACATGGAATATCTAATAACTTAAGCTTCAGGAAAACTGAAGAAGGATGGTATGAAACATCCGATGAAGTATAGGACAAGAGCATCGGGGTAGTTGTGCCTAGAAAGCAGAGTATGAGAGAATAATAACATGGGAAAAGAGCGCAAGAGTTCGATAAATATGAGGGATGAGAAGACTGTAAAAGAATGTTGGAGATGTACTATGTAAGTGGCGTATAAGAAGGATGGTATTAGAAGAGAGCCGAAGAATTTAGTTCTTTTGGGGACAAGAAACTTAATGGGAGAAGTTCTTGTGGTGAAAGACAATTGTTAGTGAGTTGAGAGTTGAATGAGATTATACTTGGACATAGATGGAACTCAATTTAAGCGAACTTGACCATTAGGTGGTCAAAGTCAAATTACCAGTCACCATGGTAATGATTGAAGCAACTAACTAAGAAACTTATTGTATATTTGTTTCCAATAGTAGAGTCGACTGATAGCCTACGATCAATCAACATATGGCCCAGTCAACCAATGCAATCGACTAAGAAATATATTGCATTATGTTTCATTTGGGTTAATTGATTGTTTGTAATCAGTCGACTAATGCATATGTTATCCAAGGAATCCCATAAATCAATTGCAATCCGTACGGTTCAATCAAGGCAAGTTGATTGGTGATTGAATTCCAATCGACGGATGAACTTGGCTGAAATAGTTATTGTAAGAATCAATTGTGAACCACAAAAATTAACCCTATCAGTCAATTGATGGTGATGTATCAATCAATTGATGGGTGTCTCATCCAAAAAAATTGTATTAAGATTTTGTTGCATGAAGGAAGTTTTAAAAGAGAGAGACCAAAGGTCAAGAAGAAAATATCACCAAAGATATTAATTCCTTATATTCATTATGATTTTGTTGTGTCTTCTTGCTTAAACTCTAAAATTTTGTTGTATTCTCCTAAGCTTTCCTTGAGTGGGTAAAAAGCGATTATGATTGCTCCCAATTCCTTGTAAGCTCATCCTAGATCATCACAGGAGAAATAAATCACGGTGATTGAGAGGTAAGATGGATGGTGAATTTATTTGGTATACATCTCCTTGAAATGATTAATCTAAGGGTCCGACTCTGTCTCACAGTTTCACTGTTAAATTCTTTCTTCTTGGAAATTTTTCGGAAGCGAAAAAGCTTCGTACAAACTTGAGCACAAGAAAAACAACCAAGAAACGCAAACAAGGATATAAAGAAAATCGAAAATGATTACAACATGGTGGCAAAAGGCGAATACGCTCGCTCCTAGCGCCCCGGCCAATCCGTCCTAGGACTAACACGAAGGAGGTAAATCACGGGCGGCTACTAGCCTTTGGAATAGTGCCTAGCATATAAGGGAGGTATTTACTTCGACTTTACTGAGATTCGAACCCCATATCTCATAGTGGCAACACCTCATGCGCTAGCCACTAGACGCATCCGAGGGGACGAAAATGATTACAACATGAATCTTACTTTGCTTGTTCTTTTCTTACTTTGAATTACTTTTTGGTGGTGGAAAATACAACAACACTTATTCTCCAAATATCCAAGAACTAGCACCAAAGAAACTTTACGAAAACCCCTTTTCTAGAGTTCTTTCAATGCCTATAATCGATTGATCTCATCTCCAATTGATTATCACATCAGCTCGACAGTTCAAAACTTATAGAACGACTCTTTTTCACCCGTCCAATCGATTGGTGAGCCAAACCAATTGATTGGTAGCTTCTAATCCATTGACCAAATTGATTCAGAAACTTTCTATTTTCACGAAAAGCACTCCAATCAATTGGGCCATTCGATTGAAGCTGTTGAATCGATTAAGCCAATCGATTTAGCAACCTTCTGTTCTCTTTATGAAAAATGCAGCCAAATGATTGATCCAATTGACTGGCTTGCTAAATCGATTGCCCCAATCAATTCAACAAGCATTTGCTTGCTCATAAGAAACCTTCAATGGATTGCACCAATCGATTGAACTGTACTAAATCGATTGACCTAATCAATTCAACATTCTTCTGCGCTTCACGAAAATAACTATCAATTGATTATCTTAATCGATTGCCTTCGCCTAATTGATTACTCAACCCTAACACCCGAAATCTAAGTTTGGGGTTCTTTTGCCCAACATTCGGTTCACCTTAATTTGCCAGGACTTTTTAACCAAGTGTTCGATCAACCTCTGACCTACTTAGACTTTTTATCTTGTGCCAAGTGTCTGGTCAACTTTTAACCCACTTGGACTTATCGTCTTGTGCTAAGTGTCTAGTTCTCTGTGACTCACTTGGACTTTCTCCTTGTCAACCTTCTGTTGGATTTTCGACTACCAAGTATGGTCCTCCGTGACCCATTTGAAAATTTCTCTTGTCAACTTTCTGTTGGACTTTTGCTTGTCTAACCTCCTATTAGAACTAGTCACTCGGTAGACTTCTCACATGTGTAACCTCCATTTATGACTTTCAATTACCTAATCTTGAGTTATGAATTTCCGTTGCTTATTCCTGTTAGGACTTTCATTGCTTAGTTTCCAACTAAGTTTTCTATTGCCTAACCCTGTTAGGACTTTATTGTCTATTTCTTAACTAAGCCTTTCACTCCTAGCCTTACTAGGAATTTCCATTTGCATATCTTTTCAGTTAGGATTTTTTCAATCAAGTATCTAGTCATTTCTTGACCTATTTGACTTCTTTCTCACACAATGTTATATATCAAAACTCAAGTTTGAGTCAATCTAAGTTTAGTTAAATTGGTCAACCTTAATATGAGGATGATTACACTAAGGGTGTGTTTAGTTAAAATTATCATGTATAATTTGAACTAATATAACAAAATGTTGTTTGGTTCAACCTAGATAATGCAACAAAAAATTATTTGTTTTAATGAATAACCTAATTTAATATTTTAATATATTACCTTTAGTTACAAAATCAACCATATATATCTTTTAAACTCTAAGTTTTTAATTTTTTTTTTTAATTTCTTATTTTTAAAATTTTTTTAAAGTTTTTATTTTTTTTTTATTTTTTTAATGTTTTTTATTTTTTTATGTTTTTTTATTTTTTACATTTTTTTCATTTTTTTTCTATTTTTTATGTTTTTTAAATTTTTTCTATTATATATATATATTTTTTAATTTTTTACGTTTTTTATTATTTTTTATGTTTTTACATTTTTCTAATTTTTTATGTTGTTTTATTTTTCCCCATTTTTTATTATTTTTAATTTTTTTACCTTTTTCTATTTTTAAATTTTTTTTTTATGTTTTCCCCATTTTTTTTATTATTTTTAAATTTTTTAACATTTTTTCTATTTTTTAATTTTTAAAATTTGTTTTTTATGTTTTTTATATTTTTTAAAGTTTATGTTTTTTTATATTTTTTATTTTTTTCTTTTTATTTTTCTTTTTTATCATATTTTTCTTTTATTCGAGGGTATTTTGGGTTAAAATTTTTTGTTAACCCTGGAATCACAAAAAATCTTAGTTTTTCAAGATTTTTCGATTTGAGGTTACATGCCCCTTTTGCTGACATGGAATATTACTCGTTATCGATTACCTAAACTAAATAGAATTTTCATTGATAATCTTGAATAGATAATCAAGATTATCAAAGATAATCTCTAATTAAACGAATCTTAAGAGACGAGAGGATGAGTTACCAGGATTCTTAAGCTTTCCTTTATGATTCTATAGGAAATTTCTATACCTTTAACATTTTTCTAAAAGGAGAAAAATACAAGATCTCCGGAGTGATCCACTAAGAACCTAAGAGCTACCACCTAACCACGTGTTTAATCCATCTAGACCCACTCAACACCTATCGGATTTTTTTTTTTTTTTTTTTGTGAAATTTCGAATCGACTCGCTCACAGGCGGCCGATCACTTGCCATTCAATTGACTTCTAAAATATCGTTACCGATAGCCAATTTGACATCTGAAGACACATGTACAGATCATTCAAACAAAACTCTTGACTCACAAAATGACCCAATCAAACCTTAATTAGCTCATGCCACGTGGCAGAAGAAAGAAGAAGCAGCAGATTAATTCCCGTTCCCATTCCAATTTTGTCGGCAACACAAAGTCCAATCCAAATTTTCCTCCTCCTCTGCTTCCCGTCAAACTTGAGTTTGAACGGGATCTTCCACTCGTTCACACTTCACCCTTTTTGCCAAAGTTTATTCTTCTTTAATTAAATTTAAATTTATATTTAATTAGGAGTAATTAGGAGGCAGGCATCGATTCGCGCATAGCCTCTGGGAGGTGTGTATGGAGACGGGTGCAAGAAATGGCGGCGGCACGTTTCTTAATTATCCGGTTTAATTTTTGTAGATTCGTCCCCCTTTTTCTGGTATTAAAATCCACCGCCGTCCGCCAGAGGAGGAGGAAGGGCTTAATTTCTAATTTTAATTAATTTATTAATTAATTCTTCCCTATGCACGCGCATCAAAGTGGCGAACCCACACCAGTCGTCGTCGGCGGAGGGAGATGAGGAGGCGGAGGCGGCGATGAGGTTCGCGCCGGCAATGTCGCCCGAGGACGAGTTGCTCTCGGCCTACCGCCGCGGCTGGGAGCTGTCGGCCATGGTGTCGGCTCTGACGCACGTCGTGTCCGGAGAACAGACCGGCAGGCGACAGCCGCCGCCGCCTGTCGCAGTCGATGCCCTGTCGGTGGCCTCCTCTCCGTCGCCGTCCTCGTCGTCGTTGTCCCACGTCACGTCCGTGTACTCTCCGCCGTCGTCTTTCGGCGGCAGCCGTCGAGGCGGCGGAGCGAGTGCGGCGGCGCCTGAATTGGCATTGAGGTACTACCACCGAAGCTCGGCCGCCGATCAGCCGAGAAGCTATCGGGGAGAGGCATCGCAACTTGCTGCTGCTGCTGCTGTTTCAGGTGATGGATCGATTAATTCCATTTTCTTCTTCACATAAAATCATAATATTTCATGCTCTCTGTTTCATCCAACATCGTGTTCAAATTCAATTTTCTTAATGACACGTATTTGATAAATTTTTTTCTATCGTAATTATAATTTCTACGTGATAAATCACAATGTGTCATGTAGTATTATTTTTTTTCTTTTATATCGTAATAAGTTGTTTGGATTTGAGGCTTTGAATACATTATAATATCATGCATTATTATCCTATTTATAATGAAGTCGACATAAAATACCCTCCATGTTTATTTTATAATTTACCTTTTTACATACAGATTTCTAACACTATCTTTTACCGAAATGTATTTAATTATTAGAATTACAAAAACAGAGGTTTCATTTCTTTTAAAACAATTAAAAGAGTCTCTCTTTATCACTCACATATAGTAGTTATTATAATCTCTATAAATTATATTACAATAATAATAACAACAGTTAAATCTTATTGATAAGTGTATATCGTCATTGAATTTTATTTTTTACTATATTAATATTTATATTTAAATAAATTTTATGTTATTTTATTATTATCAATAAAAGATTTTTTTTCTTCTCTTCTTTATCTATTTTAAATACATGTCTATATTATTTTAAACATGTCTATAAATATAATTTCAATTTTCTTTCTAATCTTCATCCTTTATTTATTGACGTGTTCAAATTATAATTTAATATTCAACTTCATATGCAACATATCAATTTAATTATAGTCCTATAAAATTTTCTTTAAAATCCCAAAACTTCATCTATTTCATCCTAACAGGCGCACTGTATATTTTTTAATCAAATTTAACCATTTTTTTTAAATTTTTTTACCTTTTAACACATAAAAAATAACATTATATTTAATATCATATAAATAAAAATATTACAAAATTCTCTGTTTGTTTGTATAAAAATAGTCATCTTCGTATGGCGGTGGCTTAATTGTTGTCGGTTCTCTGTCCTTGTGGAACAGAGCAGAGCCCACGAGGAGGCCTTCACCGGATTCTGATACCACATCCAGCTCCGGCGACCATGAACGCGCCAGAGGCCTCCCCTGCTTCGTCTGAAGGTGAAAGGCCGAGCGAGCGCCGGAAGTACCGCGGCGTCCGCCAACGGCCTTGGGGGAAATGGGCGGCGGAGATCCGCGACCCCGTCAAGGCGTCCCGCGTGTGGCTCGGCACCTTCGAGACGGCGGAGGATGCGGCGCGCGCCTACGACGAGGCCGCGCTCCGTTTTCGCGGTAGCAGGGCCAAGCTTAACTTCCCCGAGAACGTCGTCCAGCTCCCGGCGGCCGACTCGGGCGCCCGCGCCCCGACGCATGACCCGGCGACCGCGAGGGACTACTTGGCCTACTCCCGGCTGCTGGAGGGGTCTCCGTCGGATGCCCGTCGGGATCATCAAGCTGTTTTCGGTAATTACGGCACGGTGGCGAGCGAGAGCGGCGGCTCGATGCAGTCGCACTCGTTCCCGGCTTCCTCTGTTTCGTCTTCATCTTTTTCTCCGTTCCACGCTTCCGATCAGGCGATGAACTGGGGCGGAGAGATGGCAGAGTTGCCGGAGAGGTCTTGGATGGATTCCAGCCAGTTTCCACCTCCATCTTCTTCTTCTGGATAGCAATTGAATTCAGTGTTCTCAGCCACCACACGCTATCTCCTCTTCTCTCCCCTGTTTCTTTTTTCGTGTTCTTGAATAATCATGTAATATCATCTATTATTTTCCTTGTTCTTTTTTCGTTCTTAATATTGCTTCATCGCACCTCAAAGTAATTTTTTTTTTTAAAAAAATAGGATTTAGGGTTTAAGGTGTTTTATCACACCTCAAATTAAATCAGACTTGAAAAAAACATAATGTAGTATCATTTTCTCTAATAATCGTCATCTTAGCAGGACGGTTTCACACGGGATGAATCATGGGGAGCGGCCTTCTTAGACCGATTCATGCAATTTTTTTTTTTCTTTTTGATGATATCGCAAAAGTGTAGGAGAATAAAAAGATAACACAAGTATATTTAATCATCACCACTCTTGGAAAAAGTAAATTCGTTATCTTGACAGTCCCCGTTGTACATATCCTATAAATATAGAAAAAGATAAATATAGACATATGATGGAATAAATTTTAAGTCGTTAATTTATGAGAATGAATTGACCCCTGATTATTATTGGGACATTGACGTCCGCTAAAGAGAGGTGAATGCGTCTCATCTAAATCGATCACTTCCTATAATGTTAGTGTACAGCGGAAATATAAAAATAAATCTAACAAATAAAATGCTAAACCTAGAGGTAATAACCAAGACAATCAAACCTCTAACACATTTATGTAACGTGGTTCGGATATCACTTATTCCTACTCCACGGTTGCCCGTAAGGTGGACGATCCCGATCCGTGGGTGGATGACTTTCTAGAAAACCTCCGGCTAGCTCAAGCTCATTGTCGGTGGAAAAACCTCGACACAAACACTTGAATATAAGCACACCGATCACACGAGAGTTTGGGAGACTCTAATAGGTTTTAACCAAGTCTATTTCGTCAACCTTAACCAAGCTTCCAATGCTTGGTTATATAGACCACGAGTTGGAAAACCCCGCCTACCAGTCGACTACCAAAACCATATATCAATCGACTGCCCTCTGTGGAGATTCAATCGTTACAACCCAACGACTCGATACCAGTCGATTGATACTTTTATCAGTCGACTGCTCCACACTAACCGAACGAACAAAAGCATTATGTTCGCTCCCGGTCGACTGCACCAGTCGACTGATGAAAAAATCAATCGACTGCTATAGTAACGCTATAGTACTGCTACAGTAACACTACAGTAAACCTCTAATCCTAGGATTTAACCTCCGAGTACATTCACTTAGCACTCGTCCTCGCCCGACCAACCTAGAACTAGCCTTTTAGCCTCCTCCATCGGCCTTGCGTCGTTTGGATGCCTCCTCATCCTTTACGTTTTGCTTTCTGGAGCTTCCATCGGCCCTGTCATTGTTGTCGGGTCTTCCTTTGCCAAGAGGTTGCGCCTTCGGGACTTCATCCATTGCCGAGTCACATTTGGACTTACGTTACCAAGACTACATGCTTGGACTTACACCGCCAAGACTCATTTTTGGACTTTCCTCTTTTGCCAAAATCACCCTTAGATTTTCTTTGTTGTAACTGCATCCTGCACACTCACAATGCATATCAAATATAACAATAAATCTAACTTAAACCTTTGCCCAAACATCAAAACCTAGGGTATCCAGATTGTGATAAACTTCAAGTCGTTAGTTCATGAGAATGAATTGACCCCTGACTATTACGCCAAAAATGTCATGCGCTTACTATTTGTGCTACGCCCTAGGGGCCAATCCTCACCACTTTAGGAAAATGTAGATCCGCTATATTAACAACCCCTCTAGTGTCAGCCCCACGGATATGAATGGAGTAAATGTAAGCATGCAGGTGTTAGGCACATGACGGGTTAAACTTCATGTCGTCAATTCCTGAGAATCGACCCCTGACCATTATGCCAGAGATACCATGTGTCTACCGTTTGCGCTATGTTCTAAAGATAAATTTTCTAATAAGCTTAAAAGTTCAAATGTATTTTAATTTAAAAAAAAACAATCTATGCCCTCATCAATATCAATATAAAGTAGAGCTTTTATAGGTGAGACTTGGAATAATCTTCCAAGATACGTTAAAAATTTAATATTAGAGCCGTTAGAAGGGTCAACTCATGGTGCGGTGGATCGTTTCGTGTTGAATCAGTCATTTGGCAGGGTGGGGTGGCTCGACCTATCATTTTGGCAGATTGGGAAATCTTCAACCTAACCTAATTCAAGATGAGTTACGAGTTACGCTGGTCAACCCACGAGCCCATCAAAAATTAAAAAAAAATTATATCTTCAACATTTTACTTCAAAAAAATTTCATCAATCAAATATATCTAAAAATAAATATTTAAAGGTAAATGAACACAAATGAGTATAAATGTTTGATGAAAAGTACAGTTTTTATTTCAATATTATAACAAAAAGGATAATAAATTGACGTAAAACTTAGTTTATATGTGTTTCTTAATTTGCGGGCCGACTCGCGGAGGTTGCGGGCCTTGGCAGGTCGACCCGCGGTGGGATTGAGTTGATAAAATTCTAACCCAATCCGCTTAAATTATTTGATAAGGTGGGCCAACCCGACAACCCTAACCCAAATTGATAGCTCTACAAAAATATATTAAATATGGTTTATATTTTCTAAGGTCTTATTAAACTAGACTAATATTTCCTAAGCCTCAAGAATAAAAGTGAGTTTAATAATGAAAAAGTATGCACAAGTATTAAAAGCAACCTGACCTCTTCAAGTTCCAAGAAGATTATCAAAAAGATAGTCTCTGGGGCAAGGCTGAGTTGGCTAGTGCGGAGTAGAATTATTATCATAGGATAATGGTTCAAATTTCGACAAAGTTGAAAAAAAAAATCCTCCTCTGCACTGGCTAACTACAACTTCCAACTTACCTCCTCACAAATGGTCGTGGGATCGACCGTGTAGGGCCGCTAGGGTGGAGGATTCCACCTTTTGCTACCAGAAGATTATCAAAAATATTATCAAAAAGTGTCCCTTCGGGGAGGTGCAATGGTTAAGACATGGGGTGTTACCACATGAAGTCTTAGAGTCGAAACTTTGCGCATCCGAGCATGTCTACCCATATGCCTTGGCCACTTGTACTAATGACTAGTAGTCACTCATGATTTACCTCCTTTGTGTTGTCCTAGGAATGGGTTGCGGGGGCACTAGGAGCGAACGAATCACCTTTTGTTACAAGAAAATTATCAGAATACCATAAATGTCGATTGACTCTTTCCAATTTCCAAGCAATAAATTCTTCCCGAGCAATGTCTTTCCTGAACAATATATTCTTCACGAGCATCATTTTCATCCTAACAAACTTCAACTAAAATGATCATAACTTTATGTAGGAAAATTATTTTTGAGCATCATTTTTTTTTTAAAAAAAAACTAGATATCTGTGACTTTGGAATGATATATAACTTTCTTTGTAATTGATTCCCAATAAAAATAGATTAATTTCAAAAGTTGTTACTAAAATATGAAATGACTTCTGGGAGTTTAGGGCTTAAGGATAGTGAGAGGAACTATATTAGAGTTGAGTGCTGAGCTTCCGGCAAAGAGTGAGCCAAAAATGATTATAGACTTTTAAACTTTGAATCCCGATCAGATGTGATGGTTTTTGATATATCATGAAGTCTTACAATTTCTTTGAAATAAAGAAAGCTACATGAGTAGCATCCAAGGTCTTGGCGCAGCGAATAAAATGGTCATTTTGGAAAACCGATTGACAATCACCATGCCTAAGTCTTTGTTTCTTTGAGTGTGAAGAAATCCGACTACAAAGTTCATACTTAAATCTTCCCAAAGACATGTTGGTACTGATAATGATGTGTGTAGCCTGATATTTTGGCCATGACTCTAGGCAATATGACAAATTCTGCACATTTCAACGCATGTTTTGACATCTTAATCCATTCATGACTAATAAAAATTTTCCTGAATAAGTGTAAGAGTCTTGTGTCTACCAAAATGTTCAACAAGACCTCAACTATGACCTTCATTGATGATTGTATGCCTTAGGGAACAATTGGGTGTTAGTTAGAGCCCTAGAGCCAATCATTTGATGATTGTATGGACTCATTGTATCATATTCTTGTATATTAATAAAGGCATTTGTTTGGTTATTATACTTATTTGTATTAGTGCCAAATAGATTAAGTATAATAGCGTCCTTGAGTAGAAGGTTCATACCTATATCAATCGATTAGTTGAATCGATAGTGAGATGATATAGGGAACACTACTCTAAATCATTCCTAGTCGAGTATTAACATTCAGGGACAATGTTAATGCAATAAGACTAGCATGTAGGTCAGCTCGATAACTTGATCTCACAAGTCATGGATATGGAGATATCAAGCTGACACATGGGTATGCATTGGAGAATGTATACTGAATGACCCGCCATGAGAAAGTATCATGGATCGTTATATGAGTGTTATATACTTTCTCATGTGACTATTAGTATGACTACTAGTCCTTAGACCTGAAGTCACCATAGATCCCTACATAAGGAGTTATGTACTTTGATTTCGTCAAACGTCACCCGTAACTGGGTGGACTATAAAGGCGATTACTGGGTATATAACGAATTATGTAGAGGGATGTGAGTGATGTAGATGGGATCTATCCCTCCCATATGGCGGGAGCGACATCGGTATTCTTGATAGAGTGAGACCACTAAGTGCATGGCCATGCCCAAATGAGTCAACATTAGATGTTGAGCTCATTTGATCGAGTGAGTCTACTTGGAGTTCAAGATTTAGATTGATTAGAGGATGACATGGTCTATGCCTCATATTGATCAATCTAGATGTCTAGGATAGAAGGACACTTGTCATATATTGTGAGGAGTCACAATTAGTAGTCACAAGGTGATGTCGGATCTCGACATTCTTGTAACTTGGGAAGTAATGATGTGTTGCTAGATACCGCTCATTACTTATGCTCCTAAATGGGTTTAGGGCATTGCCAACGTTACAAGAACCTATAGGGTCACACACTTAGAACAATTAGATGGAGATTAGGTTCATATGATGAACCAAGAGGATTAGATTCATTTGATGAATCAAATTGGATTAAGAGTAATCCTAATTGGGCTAGCTTGAGTTCGACTCAAGTTGATTCATGTGTTCAATGAGTCTAATTTAGATTTTGACTCATTGAATCAATTTAATTAAATGAATTAGATTCATTATATTAAGTTGGCTTGAATCGAATGGTTGGATTCGATCAACCATGGAAGAGATTTGGTCAAGTTTGACTTGACTTGAGAGGAAGATTAAAAGTCAAGTTTGACTTGACTTTATGCCATCTCATTGGTGAGTTGGCATTGATGTGGACCAATGATGTTACTCCACATCATCATGGGTGCCACCTCATGGAAGTTACAAAGTCATTCTCTTTAATGGCTTCATATTAATTGCAATTAATGCAATTAATTTGGGAGTTTCACCATGGAGAGTGGCCGGCCACTTTTGGTTTGAATGAGAATTCATTTTTCATTCAAGTGGGTGTATCTTCTTCCTTCTTCCTCTCAAGCTCTCCCTCTCCCTCTCCTCCTTGCTTGGCCGAATCTTACTAAGGTGCTAGCACACCTTTGTGTGAGGTTTTCTCCACCTACGTGTCAGTGTGGATACTTCTAGAGGACCGACGCTTGACGGTCTAGAGATTCGGCAATTCCTTGGACGAGTGGGAACGCGAAAGGGCACGCTTCAAGGTATACTTCTTAACACATAGATCTAGAAGTAGATCTAAAGTTTTTGAAACTCGTACTTGTATTTCGTTCGATTTTCCTTGCACGGATCAACGGCTTTGGGTGATTCGGGATTTCCGTGACGCGAAATGCGGTTTTCACGGCCCAAAAAATCCAACATCGGGAATACATAAACATGTCTTTGAAGAGAAATCAATCTCAAAAAGAATTTGAATGGAGCTTTTAAGCATTCTTTCTAAATTTTGCCAAAATATGGATCAATATTATAGAGATCTTTGACCATCTCAAAACCAACTATTTTTAATTCCAAAATAGACAAAAGAATATCATCGGCTAAGGGCATCCGCCACACGATTAAGAACACCAGACTTGTGCTTGAAAACAAAGTTGAAGGCTTGTAGAAACTCCACCCATTTGGTATAACAAGGGTTCAATTTTTGTTGAGTGTTCAAATACTTTAAAGTTTCATGATCCGAGAAAAGAACAAACTCCTTGTGCAGAATATAATGTTGCCAATGATCCAATGCTCGAATAATGGCAAAGAACTCCTTGTCATATGTAGAATAATTGTGTCGAGAATGATTTAACATTTCACTAAAGAAAACAATGAACTTTCCTCGGCTAAGAACATCGCAAATTCTCACATTTTGAAGCATCACAATCTACTTGGAAAACTTTATCAAAATCTGGCAGTTGCAATATTGGAGTTTCTGTAACATTTCTTTTAAGAATTTCAAAGCTTTGTTGTGCCTCCTCCATCCATTTGAAGTTGCCACCTTTCAAATATTTAGTTATAGGTGCAATAATAGTGCTAAAATTTTTAATATACCTGTGATAGAATGACGCTAAACCATAAAGACTTTGAATATCATGGAGTGACTTATGAGTTGGCCAACTTAGAGTAGTTTCAATTTTATTCTCATCCATCCTGATGTCATCGGAGGAAATAACATGGCCCAAGAAAACCAAACTTTTTGTGAAGAAATTGACACTTCTTCAAGTTAGCGTACAACTTTTGCTCCCGTAGTAATCAAAAACCCGTCGAAGATGGTTTAAATGTTCTTCTTGGCTAGTAGTGTACACAAAAATGTCATTAAAGTAAACAATGATAAATTTTCAAATGAATGATTTAAAAATATGATTCATAAGCCGCATAAAAGCAGAAGGAGCACTAGAAAGGCCGAATGCATAATCAACCATGTATAAAGACCATCCCTTGTTTTGAAGACATATTTCCATTCATCTCCCGATCTCATACGAATTTGATGATAATCATTACGAAAATCAATTTTGGAACTAATCTTGAATCCATGAAGTTGGTCAAAAAGATCATCAAGGCGGGGAATAAGGAAGCAATATTTTATAGTAATTTGTTCACCGATGCACATACGCCACTCTTTCTTCAGTATAAGAAGGAACGGGATAACATAGGAGCTCTTGCTTTTTCAGAGAAGTTCTTTATGTAGGCATAGCGGGACCGACAAGATGGGGATGAATTGCCTGTAACTAAAAAATATACCCTCCTCAAGAACTTTCAACTCAAAAATACAGCAAAAATAAAAAACAGTAAATAAAATAAAATAAAAGAAAAGCAGGAAGACTCAGCGATTAACTTGGTTACAACCAAAAAGGTTGTTAATCCAAGGCGATGGAAAAAATGCACTAAGAAAGTCTCCTTTACTGTAGGCGGAGAAGTCTTTTTACACTGAGAAAGCTCACAAGCTGCTAGGAATTGATCACAGAGTTGAAATACTTGAATGAATGATTAGAACTAGACCAAGGCTATATTTATAGCCTTGGTCGGGGCACCCCGAAGGGTTCCGGGCGCCCTGGGGGGATAAAATTTTATCCCCCAATGAATAGATCGTGGTTTGACCGCGATCATGATAAGAAGGCATCCCGGGCGCCCAGAGGTCCGGGCGCCCGGGATGGATCCGGGCGCCCGAACTGTGAAGTCAACTAGGTTGACTTTTCGTCCGTGCCTTCTGCTCTGTATCAGCTCGCCTCGGTCCGGGTCTCTTCTGCTCCGGTTCCGTTTGCTTGGGTGATCTCCACTATCCGGAATAGGGCTCACCCGAACCCAACTTCCGGTCTTCTCCTCGAGCAGCCTTCCTTCCCGATTTCTCGTCCCTCGAACGCCGCGTACATTCTTCTCGTCCACCGGTGTACTCTTCTGCGATCACCTCGTCCCTCGGACGCACCGAGCTCGTCAGCTCTCTCCCCATGCCGTCCTTCTCGCTAGCCGCGTCTTCTGCTTGACTTCCTGTGCTCTTAAGCTTCTGCACACTTAGACACAGGGATCAAATAACAAGCAGGACCTAACCTTAACTTGGTTGATCACATCAAAACAACCACGGTGTCCAACAATCTCCCCCTTTTTGATATGCATCAACCCAAGTTCAAGTTAGGGTATCAAAAATAGTAATACAAAAAAAAAATTAAAATCTAACTCCCCCTTAACTTGTACCTCTCTCCCCCTTTGATCACAACAAAAACAATGGGGTTACAAAAAATTTCGAAGTTAAATATTAAAACTTCAAATTTTTAAGAAAGGATTTTGCAAAAAATTCTAAGTTAAAAAAAAATCCTTAACTTTAGAGGACTTTTTAAAAAAAATTTGAAGTTTGAAAAAAATGAAAAAGAATTTTTGCAAGAGAATTTCTCTAAGTATAGATTTTTAAAATAATTTCTAGTAGAAATTTTTTTAACTTAGACAAAAATATTTTAAAATTTTTAACTTAGATAAAAATATTTTATGAAAATTTTTCTAAGTGAAAATTTTATGCAAGAAATATTTTTCTAAGTTAGAGGGAAACAAAATTTAAAGAACTTTTACAAGCATTATTTAATTCTGTTTTTTCAAGAAAGTTAATTAAACATTTCATTTCTATATTTGACTTCCAGATAGTGGCGAGAAACTAGGCCTTCTTAGTTATTGGAGCAACAACCACTTTCTAATCAAAGCCTCATAAGGAAATTTACTGTTTAATTTTCTTCTCTGAAAGCATTTAACTTTTAAATTTAATCTAGCAATGATTTTAGAATCCAGAAAAGATTCCTTCCTACTTGATTAATCAGAAACTTAGAGGGTATATAGTTTCTATGAACTTTCCTAAGTTGTCCCTGATATTTTCTAATGTACCAGTTTAATTTTCTATAAATCCTTAGTTTTGATTTTGGAAATATATTTAAACATGCATGATTATCTTTCAATTTCTCAATTTCAATTTTTAATTTTTCATTTACTGATTTTACATTATCATACATTTCTAGTGGGCATGCTTTTACTAAGTTCAATTTCAATTTAGCATTTTCTTTTTCTAATATTGCTAGATCCTTCATAAGCATTTTGATAAAATTAAAGGATTGAGTAGAGGTGAGATCACGTACCTTACTTACCTTACTTGGTGATGCTCCCCCTTCGTCGTAACTTTCTTCTTCTTATGAGGATCCTCCCCCTTCATCTATGCTCATCTCCAAGTCCGAGTCATCCTCAAAGAGATAGTTGGCCATCAATGCTATTCCTGAGAAGACTTCGACTTCTGACTCGGAGGATGAAGAATCGTCTCATGTAGCCTTCAGACTCTTGCGTGTAGAGGACGTCGGTTTCCAAGGCTTCTCCTTGTGTCTTTTCTTCAACTTGGGGCAATCATCCTTGATGTGCCCTTCCTCATTGCAGTTGTAACATCGGACCGTCCTTTTGTTGCGTTGATGTTTCCTTGACTGCGATTTAAATTTATTAGTCTTAACAAATTTATTTAACTTTCTTACTAGTAGTACCGCTTCGCTTTCGTCGATCGATGCTTCAGAATCGGAATCATCCTTTTCGGCTTGTAGGGCAATATTGAGGTTCATCTTCTATGTTTGTTTAGGCTCTGCAATTCGAGACTCGTGAAGTTCAAAGGTAGAGAATAAACTTTCTAAACTACTTACCTCAAAGTCCTTAGAGATGTAATATGCATCTACTAAGGACGCCCATTCAGGAGTTCTGGGGAAGGCGTTGAGCGCGTATCGGATAGAATCTCGATTCGTTACTGATTCGCCGAGATTCGTCAGTTGCGTTATCAGCTCCTTGATTCTCACTTGGAGTTTTGTTAGTTGTATTCGAAGGATGTAGCACCTCGCTAGCTTTGCTTCTGAGGTGCATTCGTGGAGCTCCGGGAATTTTTCCCAGAGGTCTTTCGCGGAGTCGTAGCTTCCGATCCGACTTACCTCTTGGGGCGACAGAACGTTGAGCAGGTGGAATTCCGCCTTTCCGTTGGCCACGAAATTGGCCTGCTCCTTCTTCGTTCAGCTGTACTCTTCTTTGTCTTTTGGCGCTGTATATCCATATTTCATTATTAAAAGTATATCAAATTCAGTTTTAAAAAATACCTCCATTTTTCGCTTCCATGTGGCAAAGTCTCCGTCGAACTTCGAGGGATGAATGTTCGCACCGGCCATTATCTCGATCTTTGTGCTTCAGTTGACGGTTAGTCCTTCTGAGGATATCGGGCTCTGATACCACTTGTAGGTGTAGTGGGACCGGTAAGAGGGGATGAATTGCCTGCAACTAAAAAATATACCCTCCTCAAGAACTTTCAACTCAAAAATACAGCAACAATAAAAAATAGTAAATAAAAGAAAAGAAAAGAAAAGTAGGAAGACTCAGCGATTAACTTGGTTACAACCAAGAAGGTTATTAATCCAAGGCGGTGGAAAAAGCGCACTAAGAAAGTCTCCTTTACTGTAGGCGGAGAAGCCTTTTTATATTGAGAAAGCTCACAAGCTGCTAGGAATTGATTACAGAGTTGAAATACTTAAATGAATGATTAGAACTGGACCAAGGCTATATTTATAGCCTTGGTCGGGGCGCCCCGAAGGGTTCCGGGCGCTCTGGGGGGATAAAATTTTATCCCCCAACGAATAGATCGCGGTTTGACCGCGATCATGATAAGAAGGCATCCCGAGTGCCCGGAGGTCCGAGCGCCTGGGATGGATCCGGGCGACTGGACTGTGAAGTTAACTAGGTCGACTTTTCGTCCGCGCCTTCTGCTCTATATCAGCTCGCTTCGGTCCGGGTCTCTTCTGCTCCGGTTCCGTTTGCTTGGGTGATCTCCGCTATCCGGAATAGGCTCACCCGAACCCAACTTCTGTCTTCTCCTCGAGCTGCCTTCCTTCCTGGGTCCTCGTTCCTCGAACACCGCGTACGTTCTTCTCGTCCATCGGTGTACTCTTCCGCGGTCATCTCGTCCCTCGGACACACCAAGCTTGTCAGCTCTCTCCCCGTGTCGTCCTTCTCGCTAGCCGTGTCTTCCGCTCAACTTTTCTGCGCTCCTAAGCTTCTGCACACTTAGACACAGGGATCAAATAATAAGCAGGACCTAACCTTAACTTGGTTGATCACATCAAAACAACCACGGGGTCCAACACTTTATCCAAAAGGTCCTCAATTTGTCTTTGTAACTCTTCATGCACCTTAGGATTCATCCTATAGGTTGCCTTGTTTGAATTGAAGCATCGGAGACTAAATCAATGCAATATTAAATATTTCACATTGGAGGCAGTCCGGAGGAATTTCTTCAAGCACCACATCTTGAAATTCTTGAAGAAGAGGTTGAACTTGTGAAGGGATAGCATGACCTTGTTCATTCTCTTCTAACACTACCAACACAAATGAACTCAACAAATTCACAAATTGCTTTTTCAACTTGAGACTTGGAGAATAAGTTATTTCCATCCCCTTTTGAAGGTTTAGGAATATTTTCGACCATAGTTGGCCTCAAAATAATTTTCTCACAATCTTTAATAAAAGTGTAATTATTTTTGAAATTGTCATGATGAGGTTTCCTATCAAATTGCCAAGATCTACTTAGAAGCAAATAGTGAAGAGTCTATTTGAAGTGGAACTTCCCTTTGGTCTTCATCTGCAAATTGAAGTCATGCTGATAAGCATCCATAGGAATAACATTGTACCAAACTTCATCTTTATACTTATTACCAATAGAAAATTGAATAAGGCATCTCTGAGTTACCTTCAACTCATTACCTTTCGAAGCCATGATAGCCTATAAGGTTGAGGATGATCTTTAATTTTGAGTTTCAACTTCTCCACCATTGTGGTAGCCACAACATTCTCGCAACTTCCTCCATCAATGATGATGTTACACACTTTATCATGGGAAGTGCAGTTAGTGTGAAAAATATTATTGCAAAGCTATGACAGATCATCAACATGAGTAGTATTGAGGCTACATCGCACCACCAAAGTTTCTCCATGATCTTTATAAGAAATGTCTTTTTCTTTATCAGATTCATCGTAGATAAGTGTTGTCTCATAAGGTTCCTATTCGTTTTCTTCCTCAATAAGAGTAATAATCCTACGATTGCTGCAGCAAATTGTCCAAATCCCTTGCATTTGAAACATGTCTTTTGATTGTTAGGACCATTCGGTTTAACAAAACCTACACTGTTCAACTTGCTTGCAACAACCTTTTGAATCGCCTCTTTTGATGTGGAGGTGTTCTTTGAAGTAGATGCACTCCCTCAGTTAGCAACACCACCACTAGAAGAGAAACAATCACCAATTGTTGACTCTTTTTTGTAGTTTTCCACCTTGAGAGCTAACTTACATACATCATTATAAGTCCAATATGGTTGTAGCTAGACAGCATTTCCAATCTCATATTGAAGTCCTCCAAGAAATCGAGTAATAGATTGTTCCTTTAGCTCCACCATATCGCACCCATCATAAGATTTTCAAAGTTAACAATGTAGTCTTCGACGGATAGATCCTTTTACTTGATATTATGATATTTGAGAAAAATATCTTGATAATTATTCGGCAAGAATTTCATGTGTAACTACTTCTCATAGAGGCATATTTCTTTAACTTGATGGCATCATTTTACAATCCTCTAAAATTTCTTTGAATTCAAAGACCCTTTCGATGGAATTGATCTAATCAACGAGTTCATTAGGATAATTTCTTCCATCAAAATATGGGATGTCAATTTTAAAATCAAAATATTTCTCATGAACATTGCTCCTTCGATACCTTCGACTTTGAGATGCATTATTGTTGGAATTATCATTTTGTTTGACATGAAATGGATTAAATCCCATTTCCTGATTTGTATAACCAGCCTCTAAACCATGACCCTCAATGTCATGCTCCAAAGGTTCGTCACGTGCGACACATTGCTCGAGTTGTTGAACTTGTCTTCTCAGGTCATCCAATTTGATATCACGAAGGTCTTTTTGACTAGCTATAGGATCATCACCATTTGACCTTTGTCTTCTACGACCGACCATTAGGAACCTAGGCTTTGATATCAACTTGACACCTAAAAGTGTAGGAGAAATAGGAGGTAACACAAGACATACTCAATCCTCACCACTCTAGGGAATCTACCAAAGAGTTGAGAGAAGTAACCAAGAAGATAAATCTTCTAACAAGCTTAAAAATTCAAATATATTTTAATCTTAAAAACAATCTCCGCCCCCAATAATACAAAGTAGAGTCTCTATAGGTGAGACTTGGAATAGTCCTCTGAGATGAGTGAAAATATATTAAATACAGTTTATATGTCCTAAGACTCATTAAACTAAGTTTATATTTTCAAAGCCTTGAGAATAAAAATGAGTTTAATAATAAAAAAACATGCTGGCAACCTCTTTAAGTTCCAAGAAGATTATCAAAAAGTCCTCATGCAATGATCATTGTTTAAAAGGAAAAAAAATCATTCGTGTTTTATCTGTCTATAAATGACTATGGGACTGATCATTTAAGGCGTCCGGGTTTAGCATATGACCTTTTGCCACCAAGAAAATTATCAAGAAAATCATCAAGAATACTAAAAATGTCGAATGACTCTTTCAAATTCCCGACCAATATATCCTTTCCGAGCAATATTTTTTGAGTAATATGTCTTTCCCGAGCAATATATGTTATGACCAAAAGAATTAAGATATTTCTATAATGGTATGATATTGTCGACTTTGGATTTAAACCATCATGGTTTTATTTTTAGACTCTACCTAAAAGGTCTCATATTAATGAAGATATCTTTCTTTTATAAGTTAATAATCATTTTCATATATTTTCAATGTGAGACTTTGTTTGCAACCATTGCAACCTAACAATCCCCCCCTCAAACGAAGGATCGCTCCCTCAAGCCTACCCTCTTGATGTCATTTGATCCTTGATCTACCAGGACTTTTCTGCCCCTCAGTCCAACCGACCTATTATAACTTCCTTGACTTTCCTACCCCTCGGTCCAATCGACTTACTAGGACTTCCTTGCCTCTCAATCCAACCGACTTACTAGATCTTCCTTATCTAACTGTAACTAGGACTTCTCTGCCTGGTGTATGATCATCTTGATCCAGACATGGGAGCCACCACTTCCGTCATTAGAGGTTAATATTCCACTCACATGGCTCGATTGGACCATGACTCTTGCGCATAGTCGGCAGTTCTGATACTAATTGTTAAAATAAATAAATTAAGTATCTCCATAATGATATGATATTATCTACTTTGGGCTTAAACCCTCATGATTTTATTTTTGGCTTTATCCAAAATGTCTCATACCAATAAAGATATCTTTCTCTTATAAATCAATGATCATTTACATGTGTTTTTAATGTGAGATTTTATTTACAACCATTACAATCCAACAATATATCCTTCTTGAGCAATCTTTTTCGTGTCCCTCGGATGGGTTTAGTGGCTAGCATATGAGATGTTGCTACCATGAGGTCTGGGGTTCGAATCTCGGCAAAACCGAGGTATATGTCTCCCTTATGTGCTAGTCACTATTCCAAAGGCTAGTAGCCGCCCGTGATTTACATCCTCCGTGTTGGCCCTGAGACAAGTTGGCGGGGGCACTAGGAGCGAGCGTATTCACCTTTTGCCACCTTGAGCAATCTTTTTCGAGCAATATATCCTTCCCGAACAACATTTTTATCCTAACATACTTCAACTTAAATTGTCATAACTTTATATAGGAATATTATTTTTGAGTGCCTCTTTTTTTTTTTTTTTGGAACCTAGACATCAATGACTTTTCATTGATATATAACTTGCTTTGTAATTTATTCCCAATAAAAAAAGATTAATCTCAAAACTTGTTATTAAAATCTGAGATTTCTTCTAAGAACATTTCTGTGTTAAATTCTGTTTAAGTACCAACTCAGTTATACATGCGGAGGTATTTTTTTCTTAATCCCATGTTTCTTTGTTGTGATGTGAAATAATGGTTAAAAAAAAAAGAGTTATTGGTAATAAAAAATATAATTATTCTTGAAAAAATAACATCTTTTTAAAGAGAATAAAAGTCATTTTCTTTCACTAACAAATCATTCACCCTCTTTCATTAAGCGTTCGTATATTTTAATGTCCCTAGACTATAGTATAGTGGAAGAGTACCTAATTATCATCTAGGTATCCATAATTCAATTCTTAATTATGATATATTTGTAAAAAATGTCATGCGCTCACTATTTGTGCTACGCCCTAGGGGCCAATCCTCACCACTTTAGGAAAATGTAGATCCGCTATAATAACAACCCCTACAGTGTCGACCCCACGGATATGAACGGAGTAAATGTAAGTATGCAGGTGTTAGGCGCATGGTGGGTTAAACTTCAGGTCGTTAATTCCTGAGAATCGACCCTTGACCATTATGCCAGAGATACCATGCGTCTACCGTTTGCGCTATGTTCTAAAGATAAATTTTCTAATAAGCTTAAAAGTTCAAATGTATTTTAATTAAAAAACAATCTATGCCCTCATCAATATCAATATAAAGTAGAGCTTTTATAAGTGAGACTTGGAATAATCTTCCAAGATAAGTTAAAAATTTAATATTAGAACCGTTAGAAGGGTCAACTCATGGTGTGGCGGATTGTTTCGTGCTGAATCAGTCATTTGACAGGATGGGGTGGGTCGACCTATCATTTTGGCAGATTGGGAAATCTCCAACCTAACCTAATTCAAGACGAGTTACGGGTTACGTTGGCCAACCCACGAGCCTATGAAAAATTTAAAAAAATTAAAAAAGTTTTATATCTTCAACATTTTACTTCGAAAAAATTTCATCAATCAAATATATCTAAAAATAAATATTTAAAGGTAAATGAACACAAATGAGTATAAATGTTTGATGAAAAGTACGGTTTTTATTTCAATATTATAACAAAAAAGATAATAAATTGACATAAAACTTAGCTTATATGTGTTTCTTAATTTGTGGGCCGATTCGCGAGGGTCGCGAGCCTTGGCAGGTCGACCCGTGGTAGGATTGGGTTGATAAAATTCTAACCCAATCCGCTTAAATTGTTTGATAAGGTGGGTCAACCCGACAACTCTAACCCAAATTGACAGCTCTACAAAATATATTAAATATGGTTTATATTTTCTAAGGTCTTATTAAACTAGATTCATATTTCCTAAGTCTCAAGAATAAAAGTGAGTTTAATAATGAAAAAACATGCACAAGTATTAAAAGCAACCTCTTCAAGTTCCAAGAAGATTATCAAAAAGATAATCTCTGGGGCAAGGTTGAGTTGACTAGTGCGGAGTAGAATTACTATCATAGGATAAGGGTTCAAATTTCGACAAAGTTAAAAAAAAAAATCCTCCTCCGCACTGGCTAACTACAACTTCCGACTTACCTCCTCACAGATGGTCGTGGGGCCAACCGTGTAGGCCCACTGGGGTGGAGGATTTCACCTTTTGCTACCAGAAGATTATCAAAAATATTATCAAAAAGTGTTCCCTCGGGGAGGTGCAATGGTTAAGGCATGGGGTGTTACCACATGAAGTCTTAGGGTCGAAACTCTGCGCATCCGAGCATGCCCACCCATATGCCTTGGTCACTTGTACTAATTGCTAGTAGCCACTCATGATTTACCTCCTCTGTGTTATCCTAGGAATGGATTGACGGGGGCACTAGGAGCGAACGAATCACCTTTTGTTACAAGAAAATTATCAAGAATACCATAAATGTCGATTGACTCTTTCCAATTTCCAAGCAATAAATTCTTCCCGAGCAATATGTCTTTCCTAAACAATATATTCTTCCCGAGCATCATTTTCATCCTAACAAACTTCAACTAAAATGATCATAACTTTATGTAGGGAAATTATTTTTGAGCATCATTTTTTTAAAAAAAAAACTAGATATCCGTGACTTTGGAATGATATATAACTTTCTTTGTAATTGATTCCCAATAAAAATAGATTAATTTCAGAAGTTGTTACTAAAATATGAAATGACTTCTAGGAGTGTTTCCTTGTCAGTCTCCCTTGGTTAGAAAATATTTATCCTTGAATTAAGATTGGGGTTAGTAATGGCATAAGGGGAAAGGTTAGTAACATTGAAAGTTGTAGAAACACCATAATGTCTAGGCAACTCAATTTTGTAAGTATTATCTGTTGGAGTGTATACTGAAAGTCTAACCTTTGTAAACATTCATTATGAATAAAGAATCACATTTGGTCAAATTGTCTACATTTAGTTGTAGTTGTTCAATTAATTTATACTGTAGATAACATAGTATGTGGTGTCACATGCAGAAGATGATGTTATCAGTACCTTATAAATTATAAACAGTAGCTCACGACCAAAATGGAAAGGAACAAACCATTAGAAGGTTGTAGTGTAATTAGGTATCAGTTTATCTTGACTGTATAATTACACTAGTACACTTAGAGTGTATTGAGTAGGACCATTTGAGGTCGTTTCTTTTATACTGATTTTATAAAGAAACAAAGACCTCGGTTATTATGGAAGTGTGTGCTCTTAATCCTGATATAATAACAAGCACATATATTTGATATTTATTTCTTTAATTTATCAATGGGTGAGATTTAGTTCGATAAATCAATAAGCCCGATAAGTTGGAAAATGGTATCACTTATAGTGTGTGTTGTTGATTATAGAAGGAAACTGTGTCCTAGAGATACTAGGTTGATAATGTCCTCAAGAGGAGCTCATAAGGATTGTCATGTTAAACCCTGCAGGTGGACTTAGTCCGACATGATAATAAGGTTGAGTGGTACTACTCTTGGACTAAGATATTAATTAAATGAGTTGTCAGTAACTCACTTAATTAGTGGACATTCGATATCTTAAACACAGGGAGACTAATACACTCATAATAAGAAGGAGCCCAAAAATGTAATTTGGGATTGGTGCGGTAGTTCAATAATAGTTCTCTAGTGGAATGAATTATTATTGATAAAATTAAGTTGTGTGTTCGGGGCGAACACGGGATGCTTAATTTTATCGGGAGACCAAAACCAATTCCTCCTCTCGGTCCCTATCGTAGCCTCTTATTTATAGAGTACTATACCCACCTATACCCACCTTCTATACCCATCAATAGGGGGTCGGCCAAGCTAGCTTGGGAACCAAGCTAGGGCCGGCCTATGTATAAGATTGGGTGGCCGGCCCTAGCTTGAACCCAAGCTAGTGGGGGCCGGCCAAATTAAATTAAAAAAGAAATTTAATTTTAATTTTTATTATGTGGAAGATATAATTTATTAAAGAGAATTAAAATTAAAATATCTCTCTTGTAAAAGATTTACAATAGATTAAAGAAAGAGATTAGATCTCTTTCCTTATTTGTAGATTGGTGAGATATTTTATTTTCTCTTTAAAAATTATTCACATGTTGTAAAATTAAAATTATGGAAATTTCTTTTTATTAACCATAAAGAGATTTTTGAAGAGAAATTTTAATTTTTAAAATTTCCGGAAACAAATTAGGAAGTTTTAATTGTTGATTGAAACTTGTCCAATTTGTTCTTCATGATGTGGCCGGCCACTTGAATTTAATTGGGAAAATTTTATTTTATTTTTCTCAATTAAATCATGTCAAGGAAATTAAGGAAATTTTATTGTAATTAAATTTCCTAATTTGCCTAGGCCAAGGAATATAAAAGAAGGGGTGAGGGTGCCTTCAAGAGACACAACCTCTATTATTTCTCTCCCTCTTTTGTTCCTTGGTGTGGCCGGCCATCATCATCATCCTCTCCCTCTCTTCCTCTTGTGGTGGCCGAACCTCTTTCTCCCCTTGGAGCTCTTGCGGTGGCCGGATACTACTTGGAGAAGAAGAAGAAGAAGGAGAGAAAGCTTGCATCTCTTGGAGCTTAGTTGGTGTTTTGTTCTTCATCCTTGGTAAAGTTTCTTTGTGGCCGAACCTAGCTAGGAGAAGAAGAAGGTGGTTGGTGGTTTCTCATCTCGGAAGATCGTTACCCACACAACGTCCGAGGTTAGAAGAGGAATACGGTAGAAGATCAAGAGGTCTTTCTAGAAGGTATAACTAGTAATTTTCCCTTTCCGCATCATGCTAGTTATTTATGGAAATAATACCAAATACAAGAGGCTTACGTTCTAGAATTTCGAATATGTTTTTCGATGTTGTGTTCTTTTGTTTTTTCTTTTCCTTGTGATTTGATTGTTCTTTTCGGTTAACCTAAAGTTATTTTAGGAAATTAAATATTAGCTTTCTATAAAAGGTTTTGTCTAGTCGGTGGTGGTTGCTCCCATATCCAAGAAGGCCATGTGCCTCGCCACGTCAGTACTGGGAACCGATTATGGAAATTAATATTTAATGGAATTAATAACTTAAGGTGATTTGGGTCGAACGTGTTAAGTTCCGCAGGAGACCCAAGTCAAAACCTAAAAGAACGAATAGATTAAGTTTTGGATCAAACGTGTTAAGTTCCGCAGGCGATCCAAAATTTAATTTAAAAGAACACATGGTAGCTAGGAAAAGGTTCAGACCTTTGTACAAAATTTTTGTATAGTGGAACCTCTAGGTTTTCCGAGTAGCAACCAACAATTGGTATCAGAGCTAGGGTTTTGCCTCTGTGTATTTGGTATTAGTTTAATTATGCACATGTCATACATAATTTAGGCAGGATAATAGTAGGATGTGCTAACTTTGTGGATGCAGGATCCAACTATTATGGCTTTTAGTTATTATGTGTGTGATTGGATCCTTGGACATGTCAAGGGCATTTATATGTGTGTGCATGATTGTATTAAAAATACAGCAGGATCTGTATTTAGTTTTATTAGGATTTTATTTTTGATCTAGATACATGTACATTCCTTTTATGGAATATAGGATCAAAAATGTAAAATTCTATTTATGTCGCGGATCGAATCTTGCAAAGCGTGGAATCTTCTAAGGACCAGAGGCACAGCGGAACTAGGAGCAAGATGGATGCGACAGCTAGACCCGGTGGCGGTGGCCAAATATGGCAGCAGCTTGGGATGACAACACACGGAGGACAACTAGAGATAAAAGCCATAATAGTTGAAAATTAGATTTTTTTTATTTATTGCTTTTATATTGTGCTGTGTGTGTATGTTAGTTTACATGTTTAGTAGGCTAGCATAGTTAAAATTCCTCATTTATAAATAACTAAGTGAGAGAGGGATTTTTAAGTAAATCTCATGGTCTCCATTACTAGTTTGTAAGTGATGCGAACAAGCTTGCGCGTTGGCTCTGAGTGCCTTCCTCCATAACGGATGAGCTTGTTTGTGGATCACTAGAACAGACTTCCATTTTTGGATGACTATAGGAAGTTAATTAAGAGCGTGTGATCTTCCCCAACGGAAGAGGCATAATCTTATTAATGGACTTAGTGTCAAGTAATGATATACACTTAGACACATCTAATAGTATCCTCCCCATCGGAGTCACTGCTATTATTTGTGTGACCAAAAGACACCAACTATTAATTTTATTTGTCAAAAAGTTAGGTTGACAAGATAATAAAATTAATGGGTTAAAACCCTCCTTTTACAAATGTTGAATTTGTATACGTCCACACTAACGTGACATACAAAATTCACGGTGTTTTGAGGTGTTGGTTAATTTAAAATAGTATTGTTTGAGGAATCAATATTATTCTAAATTTAGAGTTCTGACCAAAAGTTATTTGTGATTCTTAGGATGACTTTCAACCCACTGTCCATCATACTTCAACAGAATAGACTTACTGGACCAAATTACATAGATTGGAAAAGAAACCTGGACATTGTTCTTACTGCTGAAAGCTATAAATTTGTACTGACTGAGTCTTGCCCTGAAGCACCTACTGGTGAATCTACCCAAGAGGAGATTGAATATCATAGGAAATGGGTAAAAGCAGATGAGATGGCGCGGTGTTACATTTTGGCTTCAATGTCAAATGTATTGCAATATCAGCATCAAGATTTACCAACAGCTTATGATATTATGAACAATCTCAAGGAACTCTTTGGTCATCAGGATAGGGCTTCTAGACAAGAAGCCATGAGAAAGATAATGACAGCCACCATGCAAGAGGGTACTCCTGTGAGGGATCATATCTTAAAGATGATGGCTTATCTGAACGAAACACAAATCCTTGGAGGAGAAATTGATGGGGAAACCCAGATCGATATGATCCTCCAGACGCTACCTAGAAGTTTTGAGCAGTTCCGCCTGAACTATAATATGAATAAGAGGATTTATTTATTAGCGGAACTACTGACAGAACTTCAAGCAGCAGAAGGATTATTTCGTCACAATGCTCAAATTCACTATGCTAAAAATGGTTCTACTTCTAAACCGAGAGGAAAGAAGAAGAAGAAACAAGCTGGCTCAGCAAAGAAAGTGAATAAATCTCAGAGTACGGGATTTAAAGCTGGAGTGAAGAAGCCAAAGGGCAAATGCTTCATCTGCAAGCAGGCAGGACATTGGAAGGCGGACTGTCCTCGTAGGAACCAAAACAAAGGTATATCTCATGCTCTAGTTGTTGAAACATGTTTAGCGGTGTTATCTACCAGCACCTGGTGTGTAGATACGGGAGCCACTGATCATGTCTGCAATTCCTTGCAGGGGTTCTAGGAAACCCGACGACTATCTGAAGGAGAGATTACCGTCTACATGGGCAATGCTACTAAGGTGGCAGCTGTTGCAGTGGGAGATGTCTACTTATCTTTTAGTAGGAATAGAAGTTTGGTTTTAAGAAATTGTCTTTATGTACCCAGTTTTAGAAATAATTTAATTTCAGTTTCTAAACTGTATTTAGATGGATATTCAGTTTCTTTCAGTAACGATGTAGTTATTAAAAGAAATAAAATGATTATCTGTTCTGGTGCATTAGTTGGCAATTTGTATACTTTAAATCCAAATTCTTTCACAAAGCAGAACATGGAAATTTATAACTCATCTTCTAACTCTAATAAGAGAAAAGAACCTTCGGAAATAAACCAAGCATATCTTTGACATCTAAGGCTTAGTCACATTAACTTAAGTAGGATTCAGAGGCTTATAGCTGATGGACTTTTGAGTTCGGTAGAGTTGGAAAATTTTTCAACTTGTGAATCTTGCTTAGAAGGTAAAATGACCAAGAGGTCGTTCAAGGCCAAGGGGTATAGAGCCAAAGAAGTGTTGGAATTGGTTCATTCTGATTTGTGTGGTCCTATGTCTGTCCAAGCAAGAGGTGGTTTTGAATATTTTGTCTCTTTTATAGATGATTATTCAAGATACGGATATATTTACCTAATGCGCCGCAAGTCCGAGTGCTTTGATAAGTTCAAAGAATACAAGGCTGATGTGGAGAAACGATTAGGTAAAAGTATCAAGACACTACGATCTGATCGTGGTGGCGAATACCTCTTAGGAGAGTTTAGGAATTACTTATCAGAGGCCGGGATTCAATCCCAATTGTCTGCACCTGGAACACCCCAATAGAATGGTGTAGCAGAACGAAGGAATATGACTCTTATGGAGATGGTTAGATCGATGATGAGTTATTCAGAATTACTAAATTCGTTTTGGGGATATGCTCTGGAAACAACAGTGTATGTTCTGAACTTAGTACCTTCTAAATCAGTTTCTTCTACTCCCATAGAATTGTGGAATGGGCGAAAACCCAGTCTAAGACATATTCGGATTTGGGGTAGTCCAGCACATGTGCTGAAACCAGATGCTGATAAGTTAGAATCCCGTACAGAAGTTCGCGTGTTTGTAGGATATCCCAAAGGAACGAAAGGTGGTTTATTTTATAGTCCTAAAGACCAGAAGCTCATTGTTAGCACCAATGCCCAGTTTTTAGAAGAAGACTATATAATGGATCACAAGCCCAGTAGTAAAGTTGTTTTAGAAGAACTAAGATAGGACACGTCTACTTTAGTACCAATAGTATAAGATGAAGTACCACAAGAGACTGCAACACGTGTCACACATGATACACAACCACAGACAGTGCCTCGTCGTAGTGGGAGGGTTGTGAGGCAGCCTGAGAGATTCATGTTTTTGGGAGAGTCTTCGGACTTGATCCCGGGTAAACATGAACCTGATCCCCGGACATATGACGAAGCACTCCAAGATATAGATGCAACAGCTTGGCAAAAGGAGATGAATTCTGAAATAGAGTCTATGTACCCTAATAAGGTCTGGGAGCTTGTAGAACCACCTGATGGTGTAAAAGCCGTTGGATGTAAGTGGATCTACAAAAAGAAAAGAGGGACAGACGGGAAGGTAGAAACCTTCAAAGCTAGGCTTGTTGCGAAAGGGTACACTCAGAAAGAGGGAATCGATTATGAGGAAACCTTTTCACCGGTAGCCATGCTTAAGTCTATCCGGATACTCTTATCCATTGCTGCTCATATGGATTATGAGATTTGACAAATGGATGTCAAGACAACTTTCCTTAATGGAAGTCTTGAAGAGAACATCCATATGAAGCAACCAGAAGGGTTCATTGAAAAGGGCAAAGAGCATCTAGTGTGTAAGCTCAATCGGTCTATTTATGGACTGAAGCAAGCTTCAAGATCGTGGAACATCCGGTTTAATGAAGTAATCCAGTCATATGGATTTATTCAAAGTCCGGATGAGTCTTGTGTATATAAGAAGTGTAACGGAAATGTGGTGGTATTTCTTGTACTATACGTAGATGATATTTTGTTAATTGGCAACAATGTCAAAGTATTATCAGACGTAAGGGTATGGTTGTCCAAACAATTTGATATGAAGGACTTAGGAGAGTGTGCACACATTCTTGGGATCAAAGTAATAAGGGATCGCAAGAAAAGAATGTTGTGTCTGTCCCAAGCTTCATATATAGATACAATCCTTGCTCGTTTTAGCATGTAGGATTCAAAGAAAGGTTTCTTACCTTTTAGGCATGGAATAACTCTATCTAAAGAGATGTCTCCAAAGACATCAAAGGAGATAGAAGACATGAAAGCAGTTCCTTATGCTTCGGCTGTAGGAAACCTTATGTATGCAATGCTATGTACGAGACCTGATATCTGCTTTGTCGTAGGCATGGTCAGTAGATATCAGAGTAACTCTGGACAAGGACATTGGACTGCGGTAAATCATATATTAAAGTACCTGAGAAGGACTAGAGATTATATGCTAGTTTACCAAGCAGACGATTTGCTCCCTATGGGTTACACGGATTCAAATTTCCAATCAGATAGGGACAACAGTAAGTCTACATCAGGCTGTGTGTTTACTTTAGGAGGTGGAGTCATTTCATGGAGGAGTGTTAAGCAGAAATGCGTTTCAGACTCAACCATGGAAGCAGAGTATGTAGCAGCCTCTAAGGCAGCTAAAGAAGTAGTATGGCTCAGGAACTTTCTAATGGACTTAGATGTGATTCCTGGTTTGCCCAAAATCATCATAATTTATTGTGATAATAGCGGTGCAGTTGCAAACTCGAAGGAACCACGAGCTCATAAGGCAAGTAAACATATAGAGCGCAAGTACCACCTGAAACGAGATATTGTGAAGCGAGGAGAAGTTGTCATCGCCAAGATTGCACCAGCGGATAACTTGGTAGATCCTTTCACTAAAGTCCTTCCGGCGAAAGCTTTCGATCGGCATGTGGAGGGAATGGGAATCAGATGTATGGTAGAAGATATGACAGCTTAGTCATTAGTATAAGTGGGAGATTGTTGGAGTGTATACTGAAAGCCTAAGCTTTGTAAACATTCATTATGAATAAAAAATTACATTTGGTCAAATTGTCTACATTTAGTTGTAGTTGTTCAATTAATTTATACTGTAGATAACATAGTATGTGGTGTTACATGCAGAAGATGATGTTATCAGTACCTTATAAATTATAAACAGTAGCTCACGACCAAAATGGAAAGGAACAAACCATTAGAAGGTAGTAGTGTAATTAGGTATCCGTTTATCTTGACTGTATAATTACACTAGTACACTTAGAGTGTATTGAGTAGGACCATTTGAGGTCGTTTCTTTTATACTGATTTTATAAAGAAAAAAGACCTCGGTTATTATGGAAGTGTGTGCTCTTAATCCTGATATAATAACAAGCACATATATTTGATATTTATTTCTTTAATTTATCAATGGGTGAGATTTAGTTCGATAAATCAATAAGCCCGATAAGTTGGGAAATGGTATCACTTATAGTGTGTGTTGTTGATTATAGAAGGAAACTGTGTCCTAGAGATACTAGGTTGATAATGTCCTCAAGAGGAGCTCATAAGGATTGTCATGTTAAACCTTGCAGGTGGACTTAGTCCGACATGATAATAAGGTTGAGTGGTACTACTCTTGGACTAAGATATTAATTAAATGAGTTGTCAGTAACTCACTTAATTAGTGGGCATTCGATATCTTAAACACAGGGAGACTAACACACTCATAATAAGAAGGAGCCCAAAAATGTAATTTGGGATTGGTGCGGTAGTTCAATAATAGTTCTCTAGTGGAATGAATTATTATTGATAAAATTAAGTTGTGTGTTCGGGGCGAACACGGGATGCTTAATTTTATCGGGAGACCAAACCAATTCCTCCTCTCGATCCCTATCGTAGCCTCTTATTTATAGAGTACTATACCCACATATACCCACCTTCTATACCCATCAATAGGGGGCCGGCCAAGCTAGCTTGGGAACCAAGCTAGGGCCGGCCTATGTATAAGATTGGGTGGTCGGCCCTAGCTTGAACCCAAGCTAGTGGGGGCCGGCCAAATTAAATTAAAAAAGAAATTTAATTTTAATTTTTATTATGTGGAAGATATAATTTATTAAAGAGAATTAAAATTAAAATATCTCTCTTGTAAAAGATTTACAATAGATTAAAGAAAGAGATTAGATCTCTTTCCTTATTTGTAGATTGGTGAGATATTTTATTTTCTCTTTAAAAATTATTCACATGTTGTAAAATTAAAATTATGGAAATTTCTTTTTATTAACCATGAAGAGATTTTTGAAGAGAAATTTTAATTTTTAAAATTTCCGGAAACAAATTAGGAAGTTTTAATTGTTGATTGAAACTTATCCAATTTGTTCTTCATGATGTGGCCGGCCACTTGAAATTAATTGGGAAAATTTTATTTTATTTTTCTCAATTAAATTATGTCAAGGAAATTAAGGAAATTTTATTGTAATTAAATTTCCTAATTTGCCTAGGCTAAGGAATATAAAAGAAGGGGTGAGGGTGCCTTCAAGAGACACAACGTCTATTATTTCTCTCCCTCTTTTGTTCCTTGGTGTAGCCGGCCATCATCATCATCCTCTCCCTCTCTTCCTCTTGTGGTGGCCGAACCTCTCTCTCCCCTTGGAGCTCTTGCGGTGGCCGGATACTACTTGGAGAAGAAGAAGAAGAAGGAGAGAAAGCTTGCATCTCTTGGAGCTTGGTTGGTGTTTTGTTCTTCATCCTTGGTAAAGCTTCTTTGTGGCCGAACCTAGCTAGGAGAAGAAGAAGGTGGTTGGTGGTTTCTCATCTCAGAAGATCGTTGCCCACACAACGTCCGAGGTTAGAAGAGGAATACGGTAGAAGATCAAGAGGTCTTTCTAGAAGGTATAACTAGTAATTTTCCCTTTCCGCATCATGCTAGTTATTTATGGAAATAATACCAAATACAAGAGGCTTACGTTTTAGAATTTTGAATATATTTTTCGATGTTGTGTTCTTTTGTTTTTTCTTTTCCTTGTGATTTGATTGTTCTTTTCGGTTAACCTAAAGTTATTTTAGGAAATTAAATATTAGCTTTCTATAAAAGGTTTTGTCTAGTCGGTGGTGGTTGCTCCCATATCCAAGAAGGCCATGTGTCTCGCCACGTCAGTACTGGGAACCGATTATGGAAATTAATATTTAATGGAATTAATAACTTAAGGTGATTTGGGTCGAACGTGTTAAGTTCCGCAGGAGACCCAAGTCAAAACCTAAAAGAACGAATAGATTAAGTTTTGGATCAAACGTGTTAAGTTCCGCAGGCGATCCAAAATTTAATTTAAAAGAACACATGGTAGCTAGGAAAAGGTTCAGACCTTTGTACAAAATTTTTGTACAGTGAAACCTCTAGGTTTTCCGAGTAGCAACCAACATTATCATCAATCTTCTTCAACATCCAAAAAGGGCCATCAACTCTGGATTTCAGCATTCTATGTCAACCATGAGGAAAACGTTCCTTTCGTAAGTGAACCCAGACCAAATCTCCCTCTTAGAAAACTGATTACATTCTATGCTTATTCACATTTTGTTGATATTTTTCATTTTACTTAACAATTTCTATTGAACTTGTTCATGTAATTTCTTATACTGTGCATGTTCTTCTCCATTACCACTGAAGTGATGAGTGATAGGAATGAGAGTCAAATCCAATGGAGTGATTGGATTATTACCATATATAATCTCAAATGGACTTTGACTAGTAGTACTAATAGACCGATTATAGGCAAATTCTGCTTGAGCCAAAATCATATTCTATTGGCGTAGATTTTTGCCCACCAAGCTTCAATTCACTATCTCTGTTTGCCCATTAGTTTAAGGATAGTGAGAGGAACTATATTAGAGTTGAGTGTTGAGCTTCCGGCAAAGAGTGCGCCAAAAATGACTTATAGACTTTTGAACTTTGAATCCCGATCAGATGTGATGGTTTTTGAAATATCACGAAGTCTTACAATTTGTTTCAAATAAAGAAAGCTACATGAGTAGCATCCAAGGTCTTGGCGCAGCGAATAAAATGGTCATTTTGGAAAACCGATTGACAATCACCATGCCTAAATCTTTATTTCTTTAAGTGTGAGGAAATCCGACTACAAAGTTCATACTTAAATCTTCCCAAAGACATGTTGGTACTGATAACGATGTGTGTAACCCGATATTTTGGCCATGACTCTGGGCAATATGACAAATTCTGCACATTTCAACGCATGTTTTGACATCTTAGTCCATTTGTGGCTAATAAAAATTTTCCTGAATAAGTGTAAGAGTCTTGTCTCTACCAAAATGTTCAACAAGACCTCAACTATGAGCTTCATTGATGATTGTATGCCTTAGGGAACAATTGGGAATACATAAACATGTCTTTGAAGAGAAATCAATCTCAAAAAGAATTTGAATGGAGCTTTTAAGCATTCTTTCTAAATTTTGCCAAAATATGGATCAATATTATATAGATCTTTGACCACCTCAAAACCAACTATTTTTAATTCCAAAATAGACAAAAGAATATCATCGGCTAAGGGCATCCGCCACACGATTAAGAACACCAGACTTGTGCTTAAAAACAAAGTTGAAGGCTTGTAGAAACTCCACCCATTTGGTATAACAAGGGTTCAATTTTTATTGAGTGTTCAAATACTTTAAAGTTTCATGATCCGAGAAAAGAACAAACTCCTTGTGCAGAATATAATGTTGCCAATGATCCAATGCTCGAATAATGACAAAGAACTCCATGTCATATGTAGAATAATTGTGTCGAGAATGATTCAACATTTCACTAAAGAAAACAATGAACTTTCCTCCTTGGCTAAGAACATCGCAAATTCTCACATTTTGAAGCATCACAATCTACTTGGAAAACTTTATCAAAATCTGGCAGTTGCAATATTGGAGTTTCTGTAACATTTCTTTTAAGAATTTCAAAGCTTTGTTCTTCCTCCTCCATCCATTTGAAGTTGCCACCTTTCAAATATTTAGTTATAGGTGCAATAATAGTGCTAAAATTTTTAATAAACCTGCGATAGAATGATGCTACACCATAAAGACTTTGAATATCATGGAGTGACTTATGAGTTGGCCAACTTAGAGTAGTTTCAATTTTATTCTCATCCATCCTGATGTCATCGGAGGAAATAACATGGCCCAAGAAAACCAAACTTTTTGTGAAGAAATTGACACTTCTTCAAGTTAGAGTACAACTTTTGCTCTCGTAGTAATCAAAAACCTGTCGAAGATGGTTTAAATGTTCTTCTTGGCTAGTAGTGTACACAAAAATGTCATTAAAATAAACAATGATAAATTTTCAAATGAATGATTTAAAAATATGATTCATAAGTCGCATAAAAGCAGAAGGAGCATTAGAAAGGCCGAATGCATAATCAACCATGTATAAAGACCATCTCTTGTTTTGAAGACATATTTCCATTCATCTCCTGATCTCATACGAATTTGATGATAATCATTATGAAGATCAATTTTGGAACTAATCTTGAACCCATGAAGTTGGTCAAAAAGATCATCAAGGCGGGGAATAAGGAAGCAATATTTTATAGTAATTTGTTCACCGATGCACATACACCACTCTTTCTTCAGTATAAGAAGCAACTGGATAACATAAGAGCTCTTGCTTTTTCAGAGAAGTTCTTTATGTAGGCGCAGCGGGGACGGCAAGATGAGGGTGAATTGCTTGCAACTAAAAAATATACCCTCCTCAAGAACTTTCAACTAAAAAATACAACAACAATAAAAAACAGTAAATAAAATAAAATAAAATAAAAGGAGGAAGACTCAGCGATTAACTTGGTTACAACCAAGAAGGTTGTTAATCCAAGGCGATGGAAAAAGCGCACTAAGAAAGTCTCTTTTATTGTAGGCGGAGAAGCCTTTTTTACACTGAGAAAGCTCACAAGCTGCTAAGAATTGATTACAGAGTTGAAATGCTTGAATGAATGATTAGAACTGGACCAAGACTATATTTATAGCCTTGGTCGGGGCACCCCGAAGGATTCCTGGCGCCCTCGGGTGATAAAATTTTATCCCCCAACCAATAGATCGTGGTTTGACCGCGATCATGATAAGAAGGCATCTCGGGCGCTCAGAATGGTTCCGAGCGCCTGGAGGTCCGAGCGCCCGGGATGGATCCGGGCGCCCGGACTGTGAAGTCAACCAGGTTGACTTTTTGTCCAGACCTTCTGCTCTGTATCAGCTCACCTCGGTCCGGGTCTCTTATGCTCCAGTTCCATTTGTTTGGGTGATTTCCGCTATCCGGAATAGGGCTCACCCGAACCCAACTTCTGCTCTTCTCCTTGAGCAGCCTTCCTTCCCGGTTTCTCGTCCCTCGAACGCCGCGTACGTTCTTTTCGTCCATCGGTGTACTCTTCCGCAGTCACCTCGTCCCTCGGATGCACCGAGCTCGTCAGCTCTTTCCCCGTGTCGTCCTTCTCGCTAGCCGCGTTTTCTGCTCAACTTCCTGCGCTCCTAAGCTCCTGCACACTTAAACACAGGGATCAAATAACAAGCAGGGCCTAACCTTAACTGGTGGATCACATCAAAACAACCACGGGGTCTAACAATCTCCCCTTTTTTGATGTGTATCAACCCAAGTTCAAGTTAGGGTATCAAAAATAGTAATACAAAAAAAATTTAAAATCTAATTCCCCCTTAACTTGTACCTCTCTCCCCTTTGATCACAGTAAAAACAATGGGGTTACAAAAAATTTCGAAGTTAAATATTAAAATATCAAATTTTTAAGAAAGGATTTTGCAAAAAATTCTAAGTTAAAAAAAATCCTTAACTTTAGAAGACTTTTTAAAAAAATTTTAAGTTTGAAAAAAATGAAAAAGAATTTTTGCAACAGAATTTCTCTAAGTATAGATTTTTAAAATAATTTCTAGTAGAAAATTTTTTAACTTAGACAAAAATATTTTAAAAATTTTAACTTAGATAAAAATATTTTCTGATAATTTTATACAAGAAATATTTTTCTAAGTAAGAGGGAAACAAAATTTAAAGAACTTTTACAAGCATTATTTAATTCTGCTTTTTCAAGAAAGTTAATTAAATATTTCATTTCTATATTTGGCTTCCAGACAATGACGAGACACTAGACTTTCTTAGTTATTGGAACAACAATCACTTTCTAGTCAAAACCTCATAAGGAAATTTACTGTTTAATTTTCTTCTCTGAAAGCCTTTAACTTTTAAATTTAATCTAGCAATGATTTTGGAATCCAGAAAAGATTCCTTCCTACTTGATTAATTAGAAACTTAGAGGGTATATAGTTTCTAAGAACTTTTACTAAGTTGTCCCTGATGTTTTCTAATGTACCAGTTTAATTTTCCATAAATCCTTAGTTTTGATTTTGGAAATTTATTTAAACATGCATGATTATCTTTCAATTTCTCAATTTCAATTTTTAATTTTTAATTTTTAATTTTCTGATTTTACATTATCATACATTTCTAGTGGACATGCTTTTGCTAAGTTCAATTTCAATTTAGCATTTTCTTTTTCTAATATTGCTAGATCCTTCGTAAGCATTTTGATAAAATTAAAGGATTGAGTAGGGGTGAGATCACGTACCTTACTTACCTTACTTGGTGATGCTCCACCTTCGTCGCAGCTTTCTTCTTCTTCTGAGGATCCTCCCCCTTCATCTATGCTCATCTCCAAGTTCGAGTCATCTTCAAAGAGATAGTTGGCCATCAGTGCTATTCCTGAGAAGGCTTCGACTTCTGACTCGGAGGATGAAGAATCGTCCCATGTAGCCTTCAGACTCTTGCGTGTAGAGGACGTCGATTTCCGAGGCTTCTCCTTGTGTCTTTTCTTCAACTTGGGGCAATCATCCTTAATGTGCCCTTCCTCATTGCAGTTGTAGCATCAGACCATCCTTTTATTACGTTGATGTTTCCTTGACTGCGATTTAAATTTATTAGTATTAACAAATTTATTTAACTTTCTTACCAGTAGTACTGCTTCGGTTTCGTCGATCGATGCTTCAGAATCGGGATCATCCTTTTCAGCTTGTAGGGCAATATTGAGGTTCATCTTCTCTGTTTGTTTAGGCTCTGCATTCGAGACTCGTGAAGTTCAAAGGTAGAGAATAAACTTTCTAAACTACTTACCTCAAAGTCCTTAGAGATGTAATATGCATCTACTAAGGACGCTCATTCAGGAGTTCTGGGGAAGGTGTTGAGCGCGTATCGGATGAAATCTCGATTCGTTACTGATTCACTGAGATTCGTCAGTTGTGTTATCAGCTCCTTGACTCTCGCTTGGAGTTGCGCTAGCTTCTCGTCGTTGTTCATCCGGAGGTTTGTTAGTTGTGTTCGGAGGATGTCGCGTCTCGCTAGCTTTGCTTCTGAGGTACCTTCGTGGAGCTCCAGGAATTTTTCCCAGAGGTCTTTTGTGGAGTCATAGCTTCCGATCCGGCTTACCTCTTGGGGCGGCAGAACGCTGATCAAGTGGAATTCCGCCTTTCCGTTGGCCACGAAATCGGCCCGCTCCTTCTTCATCTAGCTGTACTCTTCTTTGTCTTTTGGCGCTGTATATCCATATTTCATTATTAAAAGTATATGAAATTCAGTTTTAAAAAATACTCCATTTTTTGCTTCCATGTGGCGAAGTCTCTGTCGAACTTCGAGGGATGAATGTTCGCGCCGGCCATTGTCTCGATCTTTGTGCTTCAGTTGGTGGTTAATCCTTCTGAGGCTATCGGGCTCTGATACCACTTGTAGGTGCAGTGGGACCAGCAAGAGGGGGTGAATTGCCTGCAACTAAAAAATATACCCTCCTCAAGAACTTTCAACTCAAAAATACAGCAAGAATAAAAAACAGTAAATAAAATAAAATAAAAGAAAAGCAGGAAGACTCAGCGATTAACTTGGTTACAATTAAGAAGGTTGTTAATTCAAGGCGGTGGAAAAAGCGCACTAAGAAAGTCTCCTTTACTGTAGGCGGATAAACCTTTTTACACTGAGAAAGCTCACAAGCTGCTAGGAATTGATTACAGAGTTGAAATACTTGAATGAATTATTAGAACTGGACGAAGACTATATTTATAGCCTTGGTCGGGGCGCCCCGAAGGGTTCCGGGCGCCCTGGGGGGATAAAATTTTATCCCCCAACGAATAAATCGCGGTTTGACTGCGATCATGATAAGAAGGCATCCTGGGCGCCCGGAATGGTTCCGGGCGCCCGGAGGTCCGGGCGTCCGGGATGGATCCGGGCGCCCGGACTGTTAAGTCAACCAGGTTGACTTTTCGTCCGGGCCTTCTGCTCTATATCAGCTCGCCTCGGTCCAGGTCTCTTCTGTTCCAGTTCCGTGTGCTTGGGTGATCTCCGCTATCTGGAATAGGGCTCACCCGAACCCAACTTCTGGTCTTTTCCTCGAGCAGCCTTCCTTCCTAGTTTCTTGTTCCTCGAACGCCGCGTACATTCTTCTCGTCCACCGGTGTACTCTTCCGTGATCACCTCGTCCCTCGGAAACATCGAGCTAGTCAGCTCTCTCCCTGTGTCGTCCTTCTCGCTAGCCGCGTCTTCCGCTCAACTTCCTGCTCTCTTAAGCTCCTACACACTTAGACACAGGGATCAAATAACAAGCAGGATCTAACCTTAACTTGGTTGATCACATCAAAACAACTACAGGGTCCAACACTTTATCCAAAAGGCCCTCAATTTGTCTTTGTAACTCTTTATGCACCTTAGGATTCATTTTATAGGTTGCCTTGTTTGAATTGAAGCATCGGAGACTAAATCAATGCAATATTAAATATTTCACATTGGAGGCAGTCCGGAGGAATTTCTTCAAGCGCCACATCTTGAAATTCTTGAAGAAGATGTTGAACTTGTGAAGGGATAACATGACCTTGTTCATTCTCTTCTAACACTACCAACACAAATGAACTCAACAAATTCACAAATTGCTTTTTCAACTTGAGACTTGGAAAATAAGGTATTTCCATCCCCTTTTGAAGGTTTAGGAATCTTTTCGACCATAGTTGGCCTCAAAATAATTTTCTCACAATCTTTAATAAAAGTGTAATTATTTTTGAAATTGTCATGATGAGTTTTCCTATCAAATTGCCAATGTTTACTTAGAAGCAAATAGTGAAGAGCCTATTTGAAGTGGAACTTCCCTTTGGTCTTCATCTGCACCCAAAGTCGTGCTGATAAGCATCCATAGGAATAGCATTATACCAAACTTCATCTTTATACTTATTGCCAATAGAAAATTGAATAAGGCATATCTGAGTTACCTTCAACTCATTATCTTTCGAAGCCATGATAGCCTATAAGGTTGAGGATGATCTTCAATTTTGAGTTTCAACTTCTCCACCATTGTGGTAGCCACAACATTCTCGCAACTTCCTCCATCAATGATGATGTTACACACTTTATCATGGGAAGTGTAGTTAGTGTGAAAAATAATATTGCAAAGCTATGACAGATCATCAACATTAGTATTGAGGCTACATCGCACCACCAAAGTTTCTCCATGATCTTTATAAGAAATGCCTTTTTTTTTATCAGATTCATTGTAGATAGGTGTTGTCTCATAAGGTTCCTATTCGTTTTCTTCCTCAATAAGAGTAATACGATTGCTGCAGCAAATTGTCCAAATCCCTTGCATTTGAAACATGTCTTTTGATTGTTAGGACAATTCGGTTTAACAAAACCTACACTATTCAACTTGCTTGCAACAACCTTTTGAATCGCCTCTTTTGATGTGGAGGTGTTCTTTGAAGTAGATGCACTCCCTCAGTTAGCAACACCACCACTAGAAGAGAAACAATCACCAATTGTTGACTCTTTTTTTGTAGTTTTCCACCTTGAGAGCTAACTTACATACATCATTATAAGTCCAATATGGTTGTAGCTAGACAGCATTTCCAATCTCATATTGAAGTCCTCCAAGAAATCGAGTAATAGATTGTTCCTTTAGCTCCACCATATCGCACCCATCATAAGATTTTCAAAGTTAACAATGTAGTCTTCGACGGATAGATCCTTTTACTTGATATTATGATATTTGAGAAAAATATCTTGATAATTATTCGGCAAGAATTTCATGTGCAACTACTTCTCATAGAGGCATATTTCTTTAACTTGATGGCATAACTTTACAATCCTCTAAAATTTCTATGAATTCAAAGTCCCTTTCGATGGAATTGATCTAATCAATGAATTCATTAGATAATTTCTTCCATCAAAATATGGGATGTCAATTTTAAAATCAAAATATTTCTCATGAACATTGTTCCTTCGATACCTTCGACTTTGAGATGCATTATTGCTGGAATTATCATTTTGTTTGACATGAAATGGATTAAATCTCATTTCCTGATTTGTATAACCAGCCTCTAAACCATTGTAACGCCCGAAAATTCTCAAAACTGTTTTAGAAATATAGTATGATTTTTCTGGAATTTTTAGATATTTTTCCGGAATTTTCCGAGTAGCGGAAGTAGCAAAAATAAATATAAACGAAAACGGTCTAAGCGGGAATCGAACCCGAGACCTATCGTGTAGAGGATAATGTTAGTAACCAGTTGAACCCAGCAGGGCCGTGCTGAAAGGAAAGGGAGACAATTAAATTTATATTAGAGTTGGTTCGGGTTACCCACTTAATATAAATAGAGGGTTTAAGTGGGGTTTGGTTTATTTTAGTTTTGGTTCGGCAACTTCCTTCTCCTCACCCTAACTCACGCCGATCCTCTCCAAACCCTCACCGCCGCCCACTCCTCTTCCTCTTCCTCTTCCTCACGCACGGCACACCAAGGCAAGGGTCCATAGGTTCACTTTCCGGCGACGACTCCAACACGAAAGAGGTTCTTCTCCGCGAGAGCGCGAAGACGTGATCGGATCATCGAGAGGATCATCTCCACCGGAACTCTAGCGAATAGAATCGTAAGAAATTAAGATCAGGAGGTAAGAAACCCCTCACCTGCGGTATAATAGCTCCGTTCGTTTATATGCATTAGTTATTAGCTATATGTGTAGTTTCCGGCACCTAGGATGTGTTTTAACCCTTCTCGAAGATTAGGAATTTAGTTAGCACCTTTAGATGGGCCGGACACGTTTATTCTCCTTCAGTTGGAGATCATAGACGCGGTTGGGTGCCTAGAGGTGTCTTTCCTAATGCAGAGAGGGGTTGAAGCACACCAAGTGTTCGAAAAAGGGGTTAGTTTAGCTAATTACCCTTCAGTTATGTTTATTAGCCCAATTAAATGCATTAGTAGCATTTAAATTAGTAACTTTGCTCACTACTTATATGGGACTATGGTCCAATGGGTGAGCTCCCAATCGCCTCTAGGTTCAGATAACCTAGCTCTAGGTTCGATAACCTAGAATAAGCATGTTATATCGATTAGCTAAAGATATTAGTATTTTATTTTCAGTGGATATTGGATTAGATATCCATTGGGTTGGACTCCACAGTCGTCCCTAGGTTCAAGACAACCTAGTAAACCCCGCTAAATTCGGGACTTGCAACCCGGGTCTAGTAGGGATCTGCGCACACTAGGTACAATATCGGGCCCAAAGCAAGATGTTTATTATTTTCACTTATTATGTATTAGTTTCAAACTCAAAATCAGATATGCTAGTGGAGTTTGTTTTCAGTTACAGCTTTAGTTCCAGTTAGCTTAACTTATGATTAGCTTAGTGTTATTACTTGCTATGCCATGATTCCAGTGTATATGCCATGCTTATATGTTATGCCATTAGATTTCAGTATGCCATGGTTTAGCTTTTCAGTGCATGTTTTCAAATAGCATGATTTAAATCCATGATTGCATCGTTGCATGTTTTGTGAGGTAGATGGTTTCTTACTAAGCTTTAAGCTTACAGATTCTATTTTTCCTTATACTGCAGATAAGGGTAAAGGAAAGATGGACTAGCAGAGGAAGCTGGAGGGCAATGCGAAGATGGTGTGTGTGGCAGGAACTGGAATGAAAGATCTTAGGGATCTAACGAGCTTCATTTATACATTAGAACTCTTTAGCATTTACTTTCAGCACTTTTAGTTTATTAGTTTGATACTGTCGTTTTCATGCACGTTAAGTTGTTAAAATGTGTTTTAGTGAGTGAAATGCCATGAACCAGTTTAGAATTGCCACTACCTGTTATTAGAATAGTTTATTATGCAGTAGGTAGTTGTTGGATTGTATTTTGGCACACCGGAGTCCTGAAATCAGAGTTCCCGGCCGAAATCAGACCCTGACCGGTCTCCAGATCGATCAGGGACCAGCTGGATCGGTCGGTAGGCCGATCCAGTGAATCTGATAACATATAGCATCCTCTGGATCGGTCGACCGGCCGATCCAAAGATCTGATACAAGCCTCGAAGAGATTAGTACCGGATCGGTCACCGACCGATCGGCTATACTGGATCGGTGCGCCGATCCGGCCTCGCTGGATCGATGTCGCCGACCGATCCGACCGGAACGATAGCGAACCCAGTTACGGGTTTAAGGATCGGTCACCGGCCGATCCGGTAAGAGCACGAAGCCAGCGATCGGTCACCGACCGATCGAGGCACTCTGGATCGATGCGTAGACCAGCCAGGAACAGAAGCAATGAAGCTTCAGGATCGGACAGCAGACCGATCCAGGGTCTTGTGACCGTACCAGTATCAGTAGATCGGTCTGTAAGGCGATTAGTTTATAAGAATCAATTAGTTAGCAAAAATTTTAATTAGCCCAGCTTTCCGCGCAGTATAGCTTAGCAGTATTGTAGCGATTCGCCTTACAGCTTAGTAGTAGAAGGTGGGTCGTTACAGAGTGGTATCAGAGCAGTGTTCCATACTTCCTACACACACATCAGCATTGTACCTGCAGCTTCCAAGTAAGAATACCTCTACTCTCTATATGTTCCTTGCTTTCTTATTTCAGTTCATGTTTATATATACCAGAAGCATGCTAGTATATGATAGTTTTTAGACATGATATCAGTAGTTGTGAAACTATGAATGCTTTAGTTATGTATGTTCTCTATGTCATTAGAAATGGCACGAGGACGCCCAGCTAAGCGGGCACCAGCTACTGAGCCCCAGCAGGAGGTCCAGATCTTGCAGCACTGGTGGCTCAGTTACAGCAGCAGCTAGCTGAACAGCAACAGGAAATAGTCACCTTAAAGGCTAACCAGCAGCATACTCCTACCGTCACCCCGGAACCGAACTTAGCAACCCCAGCATTTATAGAGGTTCCACCAGTTCAGCCAACAGCACCAATGCCAGCACCAGTGGTCCCAGCAGCTGAGCTAAGGAAAGAAGCTTACCTAATCCAGTGGCAGAGAGTTAAGCCCGAGAATTTCTCAGGCACTAGCGAACCATGGGATGCTCAAGCATGGTTCAGAACACTGGAGATGATAATGGAGCTTCTAGACTGGCCGAAACAGGAGAAGGTTAAATGTGCTTCCTTCTGCCTGACAGGGGACGCTAGCATATGGTGGGAGAGAGTTAGAGCGAAGCGCCCAGTGAGTCAGATGTCATGGGCTGACTTCGAGAAAGAGTTCTTCTAGGAATTCTTTCACATGCGAGTTACAGACCGCCGCTACGACGAGTTCATTGAATTTCGCCAGGGCAACCTCTCAGTGGAGGAAGCCGTGAAGAAATTCAACAGGTTGGCTCGTTTATGCCCAGAGCTAGTCAGCACAGAGAAGGAGCGAATCCGGTTGATGCTCAAGATGCTGAGGCCAGAGATAGCAGTGAACGTGGCTGGTAGCGTACATAAGCCACAAACCACAGAGGAGTTAGTGAGCAGCGCCTTGACCACAGAACATTATCAGAACAGCATAAAGCAGCAGAAGCAGGTCTCCTCAGAGTCCAAAGGCCAAGGAAGCTCTCACACTCAAAAACAGCAAGGCCACAGCTCTAACTGGAAGGGAAACTCCAACAGCAAGCGCAAATCAGGGAGTGACTCAAAAGGAGGACCATCTAGCAAGCGACCCAGTTATCCAAAGTGTGCTACTTGTGGGAAATTCCACCCTGGGGTTTGCCGCAAGGGCACGCGAGGATGCTTTGAATGTGGACAAGAAGGGCACATGGCCAAGCAGTGCCCGAACAAGACTGGTCTTCCTCAACCACAGCAGATTCAGCATGCAGGCCAGCCAGCGCAGTTATATCAGATGCAGTCTGCTCTAGAAGGTCCCCTTATCAGCCAGGGAAGGTTAGAAGTCCCTCCAGCTATGGCGAATGCGAGGATCTACTCACTCACCAGAGAGGACGTAGCCAATGCCTCGACAGTCGTCACAGGTCAGATTAGCATTTTTCAGTATAGTGCTACTGTTCTATTTGATACTGGGGCAACCCATTCATACGTAGCCAGGGTGTTCTCCGAAAAATTAGAAATACCATCAGAAGTACTCAGTGGTCAGTTTTTGACGACACTACCTTCGGGAGAAGTTATGGCATCCACGCACTGGCTCAGAGCAGTGCCAGTCATTATAGCAGACAGGGAACTCTTCTGTGATCTGATCCTGCTAGAAATGACTGACTACGACGTCATCCTGGGAATGGACTTTCTGATCAGATACGGTGCTTCCATAGAGTGCCGTAAACAGAAAGTCGTATTCCAACCCGAAGCAGAAGCATAATACATCGGCGAACCGAAGAGAAAAGCCAGAAGATTTCTCTCAGCAATGAAGGCCCAGAAGTTGATGGATTCGGGATGTACGGGGTACCTAGCACATGTAGTCATTACTAGTCAGGGCAAGGACCAACAGCTAGCAGAGGTCCGAGTCGTATGTGACTACCAGTAGTCCCCGAGGAATTACCAGGCTTAGCACCAAGGAGATTGAATTTGAGATAGAGCTCATCCGGCACAAATCCAATTTCCAAGGCACCGCATCTGCATGGCTCCAAAGAATCGAAGGAACTTGGGAGCAACTGAGGAGCTTCTTGACAAAGGGTTCATACGCCCGAGTCACTCACCATGGGGGGCGCCTGTGTTGTTCGTGAAGAAGAAGGATGGAAGCATGCGACTGTGGTATAGACTACGAGTATATCAATCAAAACAGTATCCTCTTCCCTGAATAGATGACCTATTCGATCAACTGAAGGGGCATCAGTGTTCTCTAAGGTAGATCTCAGATCAGGTTATCATCGGGTAAAGGTTAAAGAAGGGGATATCCAAGACGGCATTCAGAGATACGGACACTACGAGTTCGTGGTCATGCCCTTTAGCGTGACCAATGCTACATTCATGGATCTCATGAGCAGTATTCGGGGAGTATTTAGATAAGTTTGTTATTGTGTTTATCGATGACATTCTTATCTACTCAGGAAGAACATGCAGAGCACCTGAAACTAGTATTGCAGACACTTCAGCAGAACCAGTTTTACGCCAAGTTCACGAAATGTGAATTTTGGCTAGATCAGTGTCCTTTCAGGTCACATCATCTCAAAGGATGGTGTTATGGTGGATCCCAGCAAGATAGAAGATAACTGGAACAGGCCAAAGAATGCCGGTGAAATCGGGAGCTTCGGGATTAGCAGGATATTACAGGAAGTTTGTAGAGGATTTCTCGGTAGCCTCCCCCAGCTCTTACGGAAAGAGCAGGAAATTCCGGTGGACCGAGGGGCTGTGAGAGCGACTTGAGCTAAAAGGAGATTGACCGGTGCTCATTTTGGCTCTAGACGACACCAGCACCTTTGACATCTATAGTGATGCCTCTAAGTTGGGACTAGGAGCAGTCTTGATGCAAAAGGCAAGGTGATCGCCTATGCCTCGAACAACTCAAGGATTATGAGAAGAATTACCCTACTCATGACCTTGAGCTTGCGTGAGTCGTCTTCTCTCTCAAAATTTGGAGACATTACTTATATGGAGCTCGGTGCAGAGTGTATACAGATCTTAGAAGGATCTGAATATGCGACAACGCAGATGGCTAGAGCTGGTCAAGGACTACGATATAGACATCCTCTACCATCCAGGAAAGCCAAATAAGGTAGCAGATGCACTTAGCAGAAATCCAGTGCTACCTTATTGTCTCTTACAGCCATGTCACCGCCCCTACAGAAGGAGATCGTGGATTTCGGTCTCGAACTCATCGTGGGACAGCTCTCTACTATGACCTAGAGTCTACCTTGCTTGGTGATATTCATCGGCTCAGGATCGGGACCACGAGATTCAGAGAATCAAGCAAGGGCTAGCGAATCAGAAAGGAGAATTGAGTGTCCGATGGCGGGGTGTTGTATTTTGGCGGCAGACTATGTGTTCCGGATCGGGAGGAGCTACGGAGACAGATTTTAGATGAGGCTCACAGGACTCCCTACGCGATGCATCCAGCTCCACCAAAATGTATCAAGACCGAAGAAACACTTTTGGTGGCCCGGATGAAGCGAGACATCGCCAGATATGTTAGCATCTGCCTCACATGTCGAGGGTCAAGGCGGAACATCACGAGGAGTTCTGCAGCCTATCAGATTCGAGAATGGAAGTGGGAGGATATCTCGATGGACTTCATAGTGGGGCTACCGAACCACAAATGGTTTGATGCCATCGGGTAATAGTTGTGAGTTGACTAAATCGCCCACTTCCTAGCTATCAAGATATCCTACTCCATGGAGAAGCTAGCTCGATTGTATCTCCGGAGATCGTCGGACTACATGGAGTCCCACGAACCATCATTTGAGACAAGAGATTTACATCACACTTACGGAAGTGTGTTCAGTTAGCATTGGGCACGGTTAAAATTCAGCACAGCCTTCCATCCTCAGACAGATGGTCGACGGAGCGAGTAAATCGGTACTCGAAGATATGCTCCGAGCTTGTGCCCTAGATTTCAAGGGAAGTTGGTGCAAATATCCGAGTCTAGCAGAGTTTGCATACAACAACAGTTATCAGGCCACTATCGGCATGGCACCTTATGAGGCACTCTATGGGCGGAGGTGCAGATCACCAATCTGCTGGTATGAGAGTGGTGAGCAGAAGGAACTAGAGCTTGAGAGATCTAGTAGCGGCTACCATACAGATTCGCGGAGGATAGAGGCAACAGGCCGTAAGAGCTATGCCGCACCCCTAGAGTTCTCGATTGGGATCGGTCTTCCTCGAGTAGCTCCCATGAAGGAGTCATGCGTTTTGGAAAAAAGGGCAAGCTAGCCCCGGATATGTGGGACCATACCTTATCACGAGGAGAGTGGGCAAGGTAGCATATGAGCTAGAGCTACCTCGGGAGATGTCACTTGTCCACAACGTATTTCGTCTCCATGCTGAAGAAGCATATTCAGACGCCACCAGGTGATTGAGCCAGTTGGTACAGGTCCGTGATGATCTCAGCTATGACAATCGGCCTATTCGGATAATAGACCGAGCGAAGAAAGTGCGGAACAAGGAAGTACCATTAGTTAAAGTCAGTGGCAAAATCACACAGCAGAGGCGACTTGGGAGGCAGAAGCCAGCATAGAAGTACTCGGAATTGTTCTAAGTTCGAGGCGAACTTTTATAAGGTATGGGGATTATAACAATTCTCAAAACTGTTTAGAAATATAGTATGATTTTTCTGGAATTTTTAGATATTTTTCCGGAATTTTCCGAGTAGCGGAAGTAGCAAAAATAAATATAAACGAAAACGGTCTAAGCGGGAATCGAACCCGAGACCTATCGTGTAGAGGATAATGTTAGTAACCAGTTGAACCCAGCAGGGCCGTGCTGAAAGGAAAGGGAGACAATTAAATTTATATTAGAGTTGGTTCGGGTTACCCACTTAATATAAATAGAGGGTTTAAGTGGGGTTTGGTTTATTTTAGTTTTGGTTCGGCAACTTCCTTCTCCTCACCCTAACTCACGCCGATCCTCTCCAAACCCTCACCGCCGCCCACTCCTCTTCCTCTTCCTCTTCCTCACGCACGGCACACCAAGGCAAGGGTCCATAGGTTCACTTTCCGGCGACGACTCCAACACGAAAGAGGTTCTTCTCCGCGAGAGGAACGCGAAGACGTGATCGGATCATCGAGAGGATCATCTCCACCGGAACTCTAGCGAATAGAATCGTAAGAAATTAAGATCAGGAGGTAAGAAACCCCTCACCTGCGGTATAATAGCTCCGTTCGTTTATATGCATTAGTTATTAGCTATATGTGTAGTTTCCGGCACCTAGGATGTGTTTTAACCCTTCTCGAAGATTAGGAATTTAGTTAGCACCTTTAGATGGGCCGGACACGTTTATTCTCCTTCAGTTGGAGATCATAGACGCGGTTGGGTGCCTAGAGGTGTCTTTCCTAATGCAGAGAGGGGTTGAAGCACACCAAGTGTTCGAAAAAGGGGTTAGTTTAGCTAATTACCCTTCAGTTATGTTTATTAGCCCAGTTAAATGCATTAGTAGCATTTAAATTAGTAACTTTGCTCACTACAACTTATATGGGACTATGGTCCAATGGGTAGGCTCCCCATCGCCTCTAGGTTCAGATAACCTAGCTCTAGGTTCGATAACCTAGAATCGGCATGTTATATCAGTTAGCTAAAGATATTAGTATTTTATTTTCAGTGGCTGTATTGGATTAGATATCCATTGGGTTGGACTCCACAGTCGTCCCTAGGTTCGAACAACCTAGTAAACCCTAAATTCGGGACTTGCAACCCGGGTCTAGTAGGGATCGCGCACACTAGACTAGGTTGATTCTAACAAAGCATGTTTATTATTTTCACTTATTATGTATTAGTTTCAAACTCAAAATCAGATATGCTAGTGGAGTTTGTTTTGAGTTACTGCTTTAGTTCCAGTTAGCTTAACTTATGATTAGCTTAGTGTTATTACTTGCTATGCCATGATTCCAGTGTATATGCCATGCTTATATGTTATGCCATTAGATTTCAGTATGCCATGGTTTAGCTTTTCAGTGCATGTTTTCAAATAGCATGATTTAAATCCATGATTGCATCGTTGCATGTTTTGTGAGGTAGATGGTTTCTTACTAAGCTTTAAGCTTACAGATTCTATTTTCCTTATCTGCAGATAAGGGTAAAGGAAAGATGGACTAGCAGAGAGCTGGAGGGCAATGCGAAGATGGTGTGTGTGGCAGAACTGGAATGAAAGATCTTAGGGATCTAACGAGCTTCATTTATACATTAGAACTCTTTAGCATTTACTTTCAGCACTTTCAGTTTATTAGTTTGATACTGTCGTTTTCATGCACGTTAAGTTGTTAAAATGTGTTTTAGTGAGTGAAATGCCATGAACCAGTTTAGAATTGCCACTACCTGTTATTAGAATAGTTTATTATGCAGTAGGTAGTTGTTGGATTGTATTTTGGCACAGGAGTCCGAAATCGAGTTCCCGGCGAAATCGAGACATCGGTCTCGGACCGATCGCTCGATGCTGGATCGGATCGGCCGATCGATGAATCTGATAACATCTTGTATCCTCACGGATCGATCGGCCGACCGATCCGGCCGTCTGATAGCCTCGAAGAGATTTTCGGTACACGGATCGGTCGGTACCGATCCGACTATACTGGATCGATGCGGCCGATCGACCTCGCTGGATCGACCGATCCGACCGAACCTGCAACACAGAGTTAAGCGGTTTAAGGATCGGTCACCGACCGATCCAATGCCTTAGAAGGTGATTTCCAGCGAGCATCGAGGCACTCTGGATCGATGCAGACCGATCCGGCCAGAATGAAGCAATGAAGCTTGGGATCGGACAGACCGATCGGTCTTGTGACCGTACCGGTATCGATAGATCGATGCGTAAGGCGATTAGTTTATAAGAATCAATTAGTTAGCAAAATTTTAATTAGCCCACTTTCCGCACAGTATAGCTTAGCATTAATGTAGCGATTCGCCTTACAGACTAGTAGTAGAAGGTGGGTCGTTACAGAGTGGTATCGAGCGGTGTTCCATACTTCCTACACACACATCAACATTGTACAGCTTCCAAGTAAGAATACCTCTACTCTCTATATGTTCCTTGCTTTCTTATTTCAGTTCATGTTTATATATACCGAAGCATGCTAGTATATGATAGTTTTAGACATGATATCAGTAGTTGTGAAACTATGAATGCTTTAGTTATGTATGTTCTCTATGTCATTAGAAATGGCACGAGGGCCTTGACTAGCGGGCACCACTCATGAGCCCCAGGCGGGCGGTTCGGTGCCCCTCCGGATCTTCGGCGTTGGTGGCTCGATTCAGACTAATGAGCGACAGAAATAGTCACCTTAAAGGCTAACCAGCAGACTCCTACCGTCACCCCGGAACCGAACTTAGCAACCCCGGCATTTATAGAGGTTCCACCGGTCCAACAGCACCAATGCAGCCCTAGTGGCAGAGGCTAAGAAGGAAGCTTACCTAATCCGGTGGCAGAGAGTTAAGCCGAGAATTTCTCGAGCACTAGCGAACCATGGGATGCTCAAGCATGGTTGAACTGGAGATGATAATGGAGCTTCTAGACGGAACAGGAGAAGGTTAAATGTGCTTCCTTCTGCCTGACAGGGGACGCTAGCATATGGTGGGAGAGAGTTAGAGCGAAGCGCCCAGTCATGGGCTGACTTCGAGAAAGAGTTCTTCTAGGAATTCTTTCACATGCGAGTTACGAACCGCCACTACGACGAGTTCATTGAATTTCGCCAGGCAACCTCTCGGTGGAGGAAGCGTGAAGAAATTCAACAGGTTGGCTATGCCCGGAGCTAGTCGGCACAGAGAAGGAGCGAATCCGGTTGATGCTCAAGATCTTGAGGCCGAGATAGCGATGAGCGTGGTGGTAGCGTATAAGCCACAAACCACGAGGAGTTAGTGAGCGGCGCCTTGACCACGAGAACATTATCGAGCAGCATAAGCGGCGGGTCTCCTCGAGTCCAAAGGCCAAGGAAGCTCTCACACTCAAAAACAGCAAGGCCACAGCTCTAACTGGAAGGGGAACTCCAACAGCAAGCGCAAATCAGGGAGTGACTCAAAAGGAGGACCATCTAGCAAGCGACCCAGTTATCCAAAGTGTGCTACTTGTGGGAAATTCCACCCTGGGGTTTGCCGCAAGGGCACGCGAGGATACTTTGAATGTGGACAAGAAGGGCACATGGCCAAGCAGTGCCCGAACAAGACTGGTCTTCCTCAACCACAGCAGATTCAGCATGCAGGCCAGCCAGCGCAGTTATATCAGATGCAGTCTGCTCTAGAAGGTCCCCTTATCAGCCAGGGAAGGTTAGAAGTCCCTCCAGCTATGGCGAATGCGAGGATCTACTCACTCACCAGAGAGGACGTAGCCAATGCCTCGACAGTCGTCACAGGTCAGATTAGCATTTTTCAGTATAGTGCTACTGTTCTATTTGATACTGGGGCAACCCATTCATACGTAGCCAGGGTGTTCTCCGAAAAATTAGAAATACCATCAGAAGTACTCAGTGGTCAGTTTTTGACGACACTACCTTCGGGAGAAGTTATGGCATCCACGCACTGGCTCAGAGCAGTGCCAGTCATTATAGCAGACAGGGAACTCTTCTGTGATCTGATCCTGCTAGAAATGACTGACTACGACGTCATCCTGGGGATGGACTTTCTGATCAGATACGGTGCTTCCATAGAGTGCCGTAAACAGAAAGTCGTATTCCAACCCGAAGCAGAAGCACAGTTTGAATACATCGGCGAACCGAAGAGAAAAGCCAGAAGATTTCTCTCAGCAATGAAGGCCCAGAAGTTGATGGATTCGGGATGTACGGGGTACCTAGCACATGTAGTCAGTACTAGTCAGGGCAAGGACCAACAGCTAGCAGAGGTCCGAGTCGTATGTGACTACCCAGCAGTCTTCCCTGAGGAATTACCAGGCTTAGCACCAGACAGGGAGATTGAATTTGAGATAGAGCTCATCCCCGGCACAAATCCAATTTCCAAGGCACCGTACCGCATGGCTCCAGCAGAACTGAAGGAACTTCAGGAGCAACTACAGGAGCTTCTTGACAAAGGGTTCATACGCCCGAGTCACTCACCATGGGGAGCGCCTGTGTTGTTCGTGAAGAAGAAGGATGGAAGCATGCGACTGTGCATAGACTACAGATCACTGAACCAGGTCACAATCAAAAACAGGTATCCTCTTCCCAGAATAGATGACCTATTCGATCAACTGAAGGGGGCATCAGTGTTCTCTAAGGTAGATCTCAGATCAGGTTATCATCAGGTAAAGGTTAAAGAAGGGGATATACCGAAGACAGCATTCAGAACCAGATACGGACACTACGAGTTCGTGGTCATGCCCTTGGCGTGACCAATGCTCCAGCTACATTCATGGATCTCATGAACAGAGTATTCAGGGAGTATTTAGATAAGTTTGTTATTGTGTTTATCGATGACATTCTTATCTACTCAGGAACTCAGGAAGAACATGCAGAGCACCTGAAACTAGTATTGCAGACACTTCAGCAGAACCAGCTTTACGCCAAGTTCACGAAATGTGAATTTTGGCTAGATCAGGTGTCCTTTCTGGGTCACATCATCTCAAAGGATGGTGTTATGGTGGATCCCAGCAAGATAGAAGCAGTAAGTAACTGGAAGCAGCCAAAGAATGCCAGTGAAATCAGGAGCTTTCTGGGATTAGCAGGATATTACAGGAAGTTTGTAGAGGATTTCTCCAGGGTAGCCTCCCCACTGACAGCTCTTACCAGAAAGAACAGGAAATTCCAGTGGACAGAGGACTGTGAGAACAGCTTCAGCGAGCTAAAAAGGAGATTGACCAGTGCTCCTATTTTGGCTCTGCCAGACGACACCAGCAGCTTTGACATCTATAGTGATGCCTCTAAGTTGGGACTAGGAGCAGTACTGATGCAAAACGGCAAGGTGATCGCCTATGCCTCCAGACAACTCAAGGATTATGAGAAGAATTACCCTACTCATGACCTTGAGCTTGCAGCAGTCGTCTTCTCTCTCAAAATTTGGAGACATTACTTATATGGAGCTCAGTGCAGAGTGTATACAGATCATCAGAGTCTGATCTGAATATGCGACAGCGCAGATGGCTTGAGCTGGTCAAGGACTACGATATAGACATCCTCTACCATCCAGGGAAAGCCAATAAGGTAGCAGATGCACTTAGCAGGAAATCCAGTGCTACCTTATTGTCTCTTACAGCCATGTCACCGCCCCTACAGAAGGAGATCGTGGATTTCGGTCTCGAACTCATCGTGGGACAGCTCTCTACTATGACCCTAGAGTCTACCTTGCTTGGTGATATTCAGTCAGCTCAGGATCAGGACCCTGAGATTCAGAGAATCAAGCAAGGGCTAGCAGAATCAGAAAGTAGAGAATTCAGAGTGTCCGATAGCGGGGTGTTGTATTTTGGCGACAGACTCTGTGTTCCAGATCAGGAGGAGCTACGGAGACAGATTTTAGATGAGGCTCACAGGACTCCCTACGCGATGCATCCAGGCTCCACCAAAATGTATCAAGACCTGAAGAAACACTTTTGGTGGCCCGGGATGAAGCGAGACATCGCCAGATATGTTAGCATCTGCCTCACCTGTCAGAGGGTCAAGGCAGAACATCAGCGACCAGGAGGAGTTCTGCAGCCTATACAGATTCCAGAATGGAAGTGGGAGGATATCTCGATGGACTTCATAGTGGGGCTACCCAGAACCACAAATGGTTTTGATGCCATCTGGGTAATAGTTGACAGGTTGACTAAATCAGCCCACTTCCTAGCTATCAAGATATCCTACTCCATGGAGAAGCTAGCTCAGTTGTATCTCCAGGAGATCGTCAGACTACATGGAGTCCCACGAACCATCATTTCAGACAGAGACAGCAGATTTACATCACACTTCTGGAAGTGTGTTCAGTTAGCATTGGGCACGAAGTTAAAATTCAGCACAGCTTTCCATCCTCAGACAGATGGTCAGACGGAGCGAGTAAATCAGGTACTCGAAGATATGCTCCGAGCTTGTGCCCTAGATTTCAAGGGAAGTTGGTGCAAATATCTGAGTCTAGCAGAATTTGCATACAACAACAGTTATCAGGCCACTATCGGCATGGCACCTTATGAGGCACTCTATGGGCGGAGGTGCAGATCACCATGTCGGTATGAGAGTGGTGAGCAGAAGGAACTAGAGCTTGACAGATCTAGTAGCAGCTACCACAGCAGCCATACAGCGGATAGAGACAGCACAGAGCCGGCAGAAGAGCTATGCCGATACGCAGCCCTAGAGTTCTCAGTTGGGGATACAGTCTTCCTCGAGTAGCTCCATGAAGGGAGTCATGCGTTTTGGAAAGAAGGGCAAGCTAGCCCCGGATATGTGGGACCATACCTTATCACGAGGAGAGTGGGCAAGGTAGCATATGAGCTAGAGCTACCTCGGGAGATGTCACCGCGTATTTCACGTCTCCATCAAGAAGCATATTCCGGACGCCACCGGTGATTGAGCCCCGGTTAGTGCAGTCCGTGATGATCTCAGCTATGATCGGCCTATTCGGATAATAGACCGAGCGGTAAAAATTATGGAACAAGGAAGTACCATTAGTTAAAGTCACCTGGCAAAATCACACACAAGGAAGTTGGGAGCCACCTAACATCACTGTTCTAAGTTCGAGACGAACTTTTATAAGGTATGGGGATTATGAAAATTCTCAAACTGTTTTAGAAATATAGTATGATTTTTCTGGAATTTTTAGATATTTTTCCGGAATTTTCCGAGTAGCGGAAGTAGCAAAAATAAATATAAACGAAAACGGTCTAAGCGGGAATCGAACCCGAGACCTATCGTGTAGAGGATAATGTTAGTAACCAGTTGAACCCAGCAGGGCCGTGCTGAAAGGAAAGGGAGACAATTAAATTTATATTAGAGTTGGTTCGGGTTACCCACTTAATATAAATAGAGGGTTTAAGTGGGGTTTGGTTTATTTTAGTTTTGGTTCGGCAACTTCCTTCTCCTCACCCTAACTCACGCCGATCCTCTCCAAACCCTCACCGCCGCCCACTCCTCTTCCTCTTCCTCTTCCTCACGCACGGCACACCAAGGCAAGGGTCCATAGGTTCACTTTCCGGCGACGACTCCAACACGAAAGAGGTTCTTCTCCGCGAGAGGAACGCGAAGACGTGATCGGATCATCGAGAGGATCATCTCCACCGGAACTCTAGCGAATAGAATCGTAAGAAATTAAGATCAGGAGGTAAGAAACCCCTCACCTGCGGTATAATAGCTCCGTTCGTTTATATGCATTAGTTATTAGCTATATGTGTAGTTTCCGGCACCTAGGATGTGTTTTAACCCTTCTCAAAGATTAGGAATTTAGTTAGCACCTTTAGATGGGCCGGACACGTTTATTCTCCTTCAGTTGGAGATCATAGACGCGGTTGGGTGCCTAGAGGTGTCTTTCCTAATGCAGAGAGGGGTTGAAGCACACCAAGTGTTCGAAAAAGGGGTTAGTTTAGCTAATTACCCTTCAGTTATGTTTATTAGCCCAGTTAAATGCATTAGTAGCATTTAAATTAGTAACTTTGCTCACTACAGCTTATATGGGACTATGGTCCAATGGGTAGGCTCCCACAGTCGCCTCTAGGTTCAGATAACCTAGCTCTAGGTTCAGATAACCTAGAATCAGCATGTTATATCAGTTAGCTAAAGATATTAGTATTTATTTTCAGTGGCACTGTACTGGATTAGATATCCATTGGGTTGGACTCCCACAGTCGTCCCTAGGTTCAGACAACCTAGTAAACCCTGCTAAATTCGGGACTTGCAACCCCGGGTCTAGTAGGGATGCGCGCACAGCAAGTACAGTTGCCGGGCCCAACAGCATGTTTATTATTTTCACTTATTATGTATTAGTTTCAAACTCAAAATCAGATATGCTAGTGGAGTTTGTTTTCAGTTACAGCTTTAGTTCCAGTTAGCTTAACTTATGATTAGCTTAGTGTTATTACTTGCTATGCCATGATTCCAGTGTATATGCCATGCTTATATGTTATGCCATTAGATTTCAGTATGCCATGGTTTAGCTTTTCAGTGCATGTTTTCAAATAGCATGATTTAAATCCATGATTGCATCGTTGCATGTTTTGTGAGGTAGATGGTTTCTTACTAAGCTTTAAGCTTACAGATTCTATTTTTCCTTATCTGCAGATAAGGGTAAAGGAAAGATGGACTAGCGGAGGAAGTTGGAGGGCAATGCGAAGATGGTGTGTGTGGCGGAACTGGAATGAAAGATCTTAGGGATCTAACGAGCTTCATTTATACATTAGAACTCTTTAGCATTTACTTTCAGCACTTTCAGTTTATTAGTTTGATACTGTCGTTTTCATGCACGTTAAGTTGTTAAAATGTGTTTTAGTGAGTGAAATGCCATGAACCAGTTTAGAATTGCCACTACATTATTAGAATAGTTTATTATGCAGTAGGTAGTTGTTGGATTGTATTTTGGCACACCGGAGTCCACGAAATCGAGTTCGGCGAAATCGATCGGTCTCGGACCGATCGATTCGATGCAGCTGGATCGGATCGGCCGACCGATCCGGTGAATCTGATAACATCTTGTATCCTCCGGATCGGACCGGCCGATCCAAAGACGATACAAACCTCGAAGAGATTTTAGTACTGGATCGGTCGGACCGATCGACTATACTGGATCGGCGCCGACCGACCTCGCTGGATCGATGCGCCGACCGATCCAAAGACGGACGATAGCGAACCCAGTTACGGGTTTAAGGATCGGTCACCGTCCAACGATGGCACGAAAGCCGCGATCGGTCTACCGACCGATCAGGGCACTCCTGGATCGGTCTGTAGACCGATCCAGCCAGGAACAGAAGCAATGAAGCTTCAGGATCGGACAGCAGACCGATCCAGGGTCTTGTGACCGTACCAGTATCAGTAGATCGGTCTGTAAGGCGATTAGTTTATAAGAATCAATTAGTTAGCAAAAATTTTAATTAGCCCAGCTTTCCGCGCAGTATAGCTTAGCAGTATTGTAGCGATTCGCCTTACAGCTTAGTAGTAGAAGGTGGGTCGTTACAACCATGACCCTCAACGTCATGCTCCAAAGGTTCACCACGTGCGACACATTGCTCGAGTTGTTGCACTTGTCTCCTCAGGTCATCCAATTTGATATCACGAAGGTCTTTTTGACTAGCTATAGGATCATCATCATTTGACCTTTGTCTTCTACGACCGGCCATTAGGAACCTAGGCTTTGATATCAACTTGACACCTAAAAGTGTAGGAGAAATAGGAGGTAACACAAGACATACTCAATCCTCACCACTCTAGGGAATCCACCAAAGAGTTGAGAGAAGTAACCAAGAAGATAAATCTTCTAACAAGCTTAAAAATTCAAATATATTTTAATCTTAAAAACAATCTCCGCCCCCAATAATACAAAGTAGAGTCTCTATAGGCGAGACTTGGAATAGTCCTCCGAGATTAGTCAAAATATATTCAATACATTTTATATGTCCTAAGACTCATTAAACTAATTTTATATTTCCAAAGCCTTAGAATAAAAATGAGTTTAATAATAAAAAAAATATACAGAGGTATTAAAGGCAACTCTTTAAGTTCCAAGAAGATTATCAAGAAGTCCTCATGCAATGATCATTGTTTAAAAGGAAAAAAAGATCATTCGTGTTTTATCTGTCTATAAATGACTATGGGACTGATCATTTAGGGCGTCCGGGTTTAGCATATGACCTTTTGCCACCAAGAAGATTATCAAGAATACCAAAAATGTCGAATGACTCTTTCAAATTCCCGACCAATATATCCTTTCTGAGCAATATTTTTTAAGTAATATGTTTTTCCCGAGCAATATATGTTATGACCAAAAGAATTAAGATATCTCTATAATGGTATGATATTGTCGACTTTGGACTTAAACCATCATGGTTTTATTTTTAAACTCTATCTAAAAGGTCTCATATTAATGGAGATATCTTTCTTTTATAAGTTAATGATCATTTTCATATATTTTCAATGTAAGACTTTATTTGCAGCCATTGCAACCTAACAATTCCCCCCTCAAACGAAGGATCGCTCCCTCAAGCCTACCCTCTTGATGTCATTTGATCCTTAATCTAACAGGACTTTTCTGCCCTTCAGTCCAACCGACCTATTATGACTTCCTTGACTTTCCTACCCCTCGGTCCAATCGACTTACTAGGACTTCCTTGCCTCTCAATCCAACCGACTTACTAGATCTTCCTTACCTAACTGTAACTAGGACTTCTCTGCCTGGTGTATGATCATCTTGATCCATACATGGGAGCCCCCACTTTCGTCATTAGAGGTTAATATTCCACTCACATGGCTCAATTAAACCATGACTCTTGCGCATAGTCGGCAGTTAGTTTTTCTGACAGTCTGAGCTCTGATACTAATTGTTAAGATAACAAAATTAAGTATCTCCATAATGATATGATATTATCTAGGGATGGCAATGGAGCGGGGCGGGGGCGGGTTTGCCATTCCAATCCCCGCCCCGTTTTCATTTTTTCGGGTTCGGGGATTCCCCGAACCCGAACCCACGGGTTCGGGGATTCCCCATCCCCGCCCCATCTCCATGATCTATCGGCAGCAACAATGTCAACCTGGAGATAATTTTTGTATGTCTCAAAGAAAAGGTAAGGCTCAAACAATGCATTCCAACTAGTCTTATTCAGCTCGATTTCCTGCAAGGATGGCAAACAGGGAAATACAGAAGGCATGGTTCCGAATAATAGCTCAGGTAAATCATGAAGTACATACAGACCTCACAGATCTTGTTGCCTATTTGAAGCCAATAGATTAATGTTAACACTATTATTAATATTTTTTAAAAAAATCATATTATTATTTATTAATATTAATAATAATAATATTCGGGGCGGGTTCGGGGATGGGGATAGTATTCCCATACTCGCCCCAAACCCGCCCCATCCCCGAAAAATCGGGGATCCCCATCCCCATTTCGGGTTTTCTCCGCGGGGCCCCAAACCCGCGGGGAAAATTGCCATCCCTAATATTATCTACTTTGGGCTTAAGCCCTCATGATTTTATTTTTGAGCTCTATCCAAAATGTCTCATACCAATAAAGATATCTTTCTCTTATAAGTCAATGATCATTTACATGTGTTTTTAATGTGAGATTTTATTTACAATCATTACAATCCAACAATATATCCTTTTGAGCAATCTTTTTCGTGTCCCCTCGGATGGGTCTAGTGGCTAGCACATGAGGTGTTGCCACCATGAGGTCTGGGGTTCGAATCTCGGTAAAACCGAGGTATATGTCTCCCTTATGTGCTAGTTACTATTCCAAAGGCTAGCAATCGCCCGTGATTTACCTCATCCATGTTGGCCCTGGGACGGGTTGGCGGGGACGCTGGGGGCGAACGTATTCGCCTTTTGCCACCTTGAGCAATCTTTTTCGAGCAATATATCCTTCCCGAGCAATATTTTTATCCTAACATACTTCAACTTAAATGGTCATAACTTTATAACTTTATATAGAAATATTATTTTTGAGTGCTTTTTTTTTTTTTTTTTTTGGAAACTAGACATCAATGACTTTTCATTGATATATAACTTGCTTTGTAATTTATTCCCAATAAAAAAAAAATTAATCTCAAAACTTGTTATTAAAATCTGAGATTTCTTCTAAGAATATTTCTATGTTAAATTCTGTTTAAGTACCAACTCAGTTATACACGCGGAGGTATTTTTTTCTCAATCCCATGTTTCTTTGTTGTGATGTGAAATAATGGTTAAAAAAAAGAGTTATTGGTAATAAAAAATATAATTATTCTTGAAAAAATAACATCTTTTTAAAGAGAATAAAAGTGATCATTTTCTTTCACTAACAAATCATTCACCCTCTTTCATTAAGCGTTCCTATATTTTAATGTTCCTAGACTATAGTACAGTAGAAGAGCACCTAATTATCATCTAGGTATCCATAATTCGATTCTTAATTATGATATATTTGTAAAAAAATTTCTTCTAAATGGAAAGCATAACCAAAAGATGTTGGACTTCTGATTTCTCGCTACGAGTACTTCCTGATTTACCCTGATGACTGGTAGAAAATTTTCATAAGACTAAATCGATCATCCCAAGTTTGATATTACATGACATGATTAATTATTTTTTAAATATATTTTAAGATTTCTTGTTCTCGATAGGTTCTGTAATCACATCAATGATCATTTTTATCCATATCTTTATTTTTTTAAATTTATTAAAATAATATTTCACTCATAGTTTAATATCCGAAATGCCCATTCTCCATCTCGCAGTAATTTTGATCAAAGCTACTCCAAAATGTATGAGATATGGGTGAACTCTCAATCTCTGTCGTAGTTGATGCATGAAAATGTATGATATATGATTTAAAATTTATCAAAATATGATGCATGAAAAAGATAAATCCTATGTTATATTCATTACAAATTTTCAAAGAAAAACAATACAAACACACAAACATCAAACCTTAGAAGAATATGAGAATATAGACAATGACAGAGCTAGGAATTATAATTTACCTAGACTAAAACTGACTTCCGAATGAATGTCTAGGGTAAAAGCCTTTTCTTTTAATTTAGAAATTTAAAACCAAAATTAAAATAACCTTCAGTTGAGCTCCCGGGCTATATAGCCCGGGTAAGCATATACCTATCTCCGCCCTTGAATATATAGAGAAAGATGAGATACCTATACTCCATGATGGCCAAAAGTTGGAAGACCAAAAATGCTTTAATCCTCTAGAAGTTTGAAGAAAAGGGTTGCGTATAAGAGAGTGATGACCAAGTAGATGTTACATCAATATGTAGTAATTAAGTTGTCTGCCCTATGTTTGACTATATGGATATTGCTAATTTGTTCGACTAGAAATATGGATTGGCCAACCAAAAAGGATAGATTTGGTAAACCAAAACAACTTTGTTTGACTAAATTTTAATCTTTGGAAATATTCAAGTATATTTAGTGAGTTGTAGTTTACGAAAAATAAGTCTTTGGAAATCAACTCTTAGTTGCATATCATATGATTAACTAAAACCCTAATAAACTCAAATAGCAAATTTTACAAATCTATAGACAACTTGTAAAAATTCTAAAAATCATGAGATTTTGAAAACATGAATAATTCGAATCCTCTACCTAAGCTCTACATTTTGATTAGTCCTAATACAAATTCAACTTTCATGTGAACAATCAACGTTATCAATCAAAACCTATTATCTAACGGTCATTCTAGACTAAAATATTTAGCAAAGCGTTCAACCTAATGCATGCATAAATATGAGATGGATATTCTCCAATAATTTGTGTTTGAGAAGATATCCTACAATCATTTTTTTTAACGTTCTGGAATCATATCATCAATGTTATTGATACTATCAACTTCATAGCTAAGATATTAAGAATCTAATCAATCTAGCTCAAGCAACAATCAATTATGCTCTGTGCATTATATAACCACCAATTTTGTAATACATCCTTTGTTGTTAGAGCTTGATGTAACTATTTTTGCTTTGGTTGGGAAGTGCTAGTCAAGCAATTATTTATTTGTACATGATAAGTGCGACCCTATCAAGGCATTTGTCTCATGGTTGATGATGATGGTGTTAGTGCAATCGGGGAAATTGAGATGCAATTGACCTCTAGGAAGATTGACTTAAGGGAGAGGTTATTCATGCGGTCATACTTCAGTTAGTCTACTTTTGATGTGGTTGGCCGAACTATTAGAATTTTATCGAAGTTAAGAAAAAAAACTAATTTGATCTTATGTCAAATGCACAAATGTAGGATTTTGACAATAACTACATGCACAGTTTGGCCAAATTTGACAGGTGAACGTTCAAGAGGTGGGGTCTTGATAGGTATGAAGTCACGAAGAGTGAGTTTGTGGTGAAGTACAAATAGGACGGGGACTTCCAGTCAAGCATGAAGTCTAGGAGGTAGAACCTCCTAGTAAATAGAAGCTTCATAGTTGGAATTCCTAGCAAATGAAGTCCCAAGTAAAGGAGGATCAAGTAAAAAATCTCCGAATTAGAGTCCTAGCAAATGGAAGTCCTAGAGTAGGATAGGTGAAGTTTTGTCAAGTATGACCGAATGTTTGTAAGAACTTCCAGAAGCGAAGTCTTCTAGCAGATAGAAGTTCTGAATTTGAAACTCCTAGTGGTTTGAAGTCCTAAAGGTAGATCTCCTAGCAAGTTCAACAAATATCCAAATTCATCTAATTAGAAAAGATGTCGGTTCAAGTGATCCGGATCAAGCATGACTCGAAGGTTGGAGGCTTGCCAAGGAGATCTTGAGGTATAGAATAAGATCAGCTTGAAGACGTGTGATGAGCGTTTGAAAGAATTGTATTTTGGTTTTTAGGTATATGTCTTATACGTAGGTGCATACTCAATTAGAGAACATGCATTCTAGGTCAAAGATGACATATTTGCATGAGGCCAAACATGATCAATTTATTGATATGCATATTCAGTCGACTAGTTAGCAATGTTTGACAATATAATCAAACGGTTCGTTGCCTGAGAACAAAAAGGGCTTTTGTTCTAGCTCAAGTTGACTATATGGAAAAATAATCGACTGAAGTAGCTTGAGTAGACTGATATGCTTAACTTCAATCGAGAATGATCATCTAACTTTATATATCTACAAGATAAGCTTGTAGCGAAGAATTTAAGTTAACCGAAAGCAACTGGACTTAATTGACACCATGTTAGTGATGAAAGAGTCAAAGGTTATTCAGGTGAGTTAACTATTGGATCCAAGGGAACCAGTCACTAATCCATTATCATCGTTAAACATTAATCGAGAGGAGTCAATTGGAAAGCAATTGAGCTGATTGGGGGATCAAACAAGTAACTATTAGTAGATTTAAGTTGATTGGATGAACATATGAACAACTACCACTATGGATAGGGTTCTTATATTAATATTGAATCAGTTGACTGATGCAATCAATTTTGTTCTATAATTACCAAGCAAAAACACATCACTTAGGACATCCAAGACATCTCCAAGCATTCATTTTCTTTGATCAATCGAGGTATACTAACAAGGCCACATACTACGACATTGCAGCAAACAATGGACAAGCTCACAACAGGATCATCATACCTGAAATTTGTGCTGAAACAGTAAGACAATGAAGCATTCTAAAGCCCCCAAGAATGTGGATCAGTGGTAAAACACTCGGAGGAACAACTTAGAGAACTAATATTCGAATCTCAATAGAGACAAATATTCTAAAAGCCAACTTCTAAATATGCATAAGTTGTGTTTGGGACTTACCTGATAGACGAAACAAGGGGTTCGATCATCTACCTAATATCAAAAAAAAAAAGTATTTCAGAACTTTGAGAAGGTTAGGTTGTGATTCTTGGGCAGAAAACAAGGGTTATAGATATTCATTGGGCACGAATTTAAGTTACAGCTTATGAAAAAGAATCACTATTTAAGGCGAAAAAAATGAAGTTTAATCATGATGCTCCAACTCCATCTGAGTCGAATCATAAATAAATCCAATGTCGTCCCAGCTCAAGTGGCCTTGAGGACGCTGCACAGATAATTGTATGCGTCTACACACAGCTTGAATTTCTCAGCTGCTTTAGCCTGCATCACAATGAGGATGTTGATATGGTTAATGGCAGAAGAATCAAGGGTCACTAACACACGGAAAATTTTATTTTACTCTCCAAAGTTGACCTCCTTTCCAAATGCCCCCTGGAGTTTCGAAATTGTGAAAATACTTTCTAAATTATCTTTTTAAATAATTTTTTTTTTCATGGCAAAACTGAAGGATGTGAGACAGGATCATTATAAATTACTGAAGTACAGACAAGAATTACCAAGTCCCTACTCTCATTTTATTTGCCTGATAATTATGCACACTCAACTCCATTAATCTTCAGAACTCTGTAGCATCCCTCACGACTTTAGCTCTCATCTCTAACCAACTATTCAAGTTTTATCTTGCATTTTATAGTATCGAATAATAGGTATAAGAGGCTAAACAGTTGGAGTTGGCTGTGGATGTAGATTGCACCAAAAATCGAAGGAATGAAAAAATTTTGCAATTGTTCAAATTTGGTCCAGCAACCATGTGTAGACAAACAATCAGGAGCAATTGATTCATCCCATTTTCTTAAGGGTAAAGAAGTGTACCCATAGAAGTTTAAAAACTTAACATAAGTGCAGACCTGTGAAGGGCCTTGATGCTTGTCAGGATGCCACTTCAGAGCTGAAACCCTAAAACTGCATGCAACAAAGTCTGATTGAGTAAAATGAAAAAAGGGAACCGGAGCTTGCAAGAAAAGTTTGAGAGATTTTACGCGCTTTTGACATCAACTAACTTCAATGGGCCAGTTGGTGGTAACCCAAGAGTAACCCTATGCAAGTGTAAGCCTACATCAGTTGACTCATCGTCATCATCACTTCCACTCCATGCACTCCTAGTTCTCTCCCGCTTGGATTCATCCTTCCATTCAAATTGCTTCCCTGATTTATTAAAATGAAAATTTTCCCATGCCTCCTGTGACCAGCTAAAACCTCTGAATTGACCAAAGTCAGCTTCGTAGATTGTCTCAGAATGTTCATGATAGTGTTCATCATAAAAACCCTTCTGTCTGCCTATTCAAGAATATCCAGTCAGCTTCAAGAGCAAAGATACAAGATACTTGTTTGTTTATGATTCAAAATGATTTGCAATATGTGAGAATAATTAAGGAAACAAGGCTAACCACATCAAAGTTTTGATTATGAACATTAAAGACTCACAAAATAACATAAAACAGCTCTTCTACAACTTAGTTGCAACAATACAATTGATAGTTGACGCTCGACATTCCAAAATCTAAAGCTAGTGAAAATATTCTAGAAGATCAAATGGACTTCCAAAACCACCCTTCGAATATGAGAACCATTGGTCATATGGATAAAACATTCACAGAATCATCAGTAATGTGGGTAAAATTACCCTCTCCAGCTGCCAGTAGGATGTTGCCATGTGGGAATGGTGGTTTATCAATAGTGTGTATAGTGAATCTGTGTATCAAGGTTGTAATGAATGGGAAAGTGACATGTGGCCGGTCAAGTTAGTTAACGATCGAGGCCCATGGGATGGGCAAACTAGATTTACTTGAAGACTGACTCATGGAACTCTGCTATTGGATGAGCTCATTCTGAGGACTAAAAAGAAAGGGTAGGCACCATGTTTGAAGGGACCTCATTTGATGACCTCCTACAGTAGCCTAACAGCCAAGGTGATTCTGGACAACTAATTCTCACCTTCCTCCATCTCAGCTACCTTTAGCCAACTTCTGTTAAACAAGGTATGTTGGTTGTCTGTTTTCATCTTCAACTCTCATCTCCCTCGCATGGAGTTGGTTGTCCTCTGATTCCTGTCCCTAGTTTTTATCCCTTTAGCTACTTTTCTGAGTTTGTTTTTTCTCTTTCCTTTCAAGCCCTTACTCTTTCATTCCCTTATGCCAACCAAGTAAGGAAAAGCAGTTTAGCTCTTTTAAATTAGCTAGGTCATACATATTTCACAACAAAATAACTTATGGCTGGCCCAGTAGATCTTTCGGGGATAGAGATATATCTTCCTTGCTATAGCAATTGTATGCACTAGTAAGTGAGAAATGGGCTTGCATCGGCTGCATTAACTAAAATAGAATGCCAACCAGAATGGCAAGTGCTCTACTATATCATTCTGACACCCTTAATGTCAACTTTATCACTTAGCATGAATGCAATTGCGCCATTTGCTCTTATCTGCAGCATGAATGACAATGTGCCTTCCAAAGCGTGAATGCCATTGCATCATTGACTTTTTCCTTCATTTGCTTCTTTGCAGTCATCACTAAGTATTCCATCAATTATGTTGGATCAAGAGTGCAATAAAGGTTTAGTGGCAAGAAGCTAAGGGGAGTGTGCTAATTTCCACAAGTAAAACTAATAGTTTGCATTTTCCCCTTGGTTATTGAAAACTGTTACCGAACCAAATGATCCAGGAGAAGGATTTTGGTTTGAGGCTTTGATTAAATTCTGTCCTTTATGACGAACATGGAATCCAGCAGCTTGATTTCATTGACTTCTTGATCACTACCAGGAATCTATCAACTCATGAGGAAGGTTGTATGACTGTTGTATTATCTCATAAGTCAAAGAATCTATCTAGATCCTATGAAAAAAGTGCTGATCAACATGACAGCAAAGAAGATAAATTCAAACTATTGAAGCATCACCTACCAGAATTCAGAAACATGATTGCTGCAAACACAGTATATAGAAACTAAATGCTCAATTAATTTCTTTGGAACTTCAAAATTCAGTTAATTGAATATCAGTAATTATATGAATTCCTCACATTCCATCATGATAGAGATCGACTCATGAGGTCTGGGGTTCGAATCTCGACAAAGCCGAGATAAATGTCTCCCTTATGTGCTAGTCACTATTCCAAAGGCTAGTAGCCGCTCGTAATTTACCTCCTCCGTGTTGGCCCTAGGACGGGTTGGTGGGGGCGCTGGGAGCGAGCGTATTCGCCTTTTGCCATCATGATAGAGATCGACTCAAGCGACATCATCAAATACGTATTAAGTGATCCAGTAAGATGGTATTGTCTTCAACATAATAGGAAGGTTGCAGCTTTATAACAAGTGGTTAGGGTTTGAACATCATAACATGCAGACAACCATTCAGTCCGCAAACAAAAACGGTTTGGCATATTGACCCTCATGCACTAGCAATTTCCTAAACTTAACCTTTGTGCTGTCCTTAAGAACAATATTTGAGAATAACAGACAGACAATCATGAGTTCCAAATGACTGAACTCTGCCTGCTGACATCATTAAACCCCCAAAGGACATCGCCAGCCTGAAAGGTTAAGAGAAAGAACTCACCTTTGCTCCTTCCATGCTTGCATTTCCCACTGCATGACGAACTGTGAAAGTTGACTTTTCTTCCACTTCCAGATGTTGAAGTGGCATCAAAATCATAAGCACCGTTTTCAGTGTTAAAAGTTTCTCTAGCTCCACCTATAAAATCACGGAAGCTTTCATCCTAACAGAAATTTCCAGACATCAGCAAGCTTAAGCAATGAAAAGTTTGATTATTCTTAACAATGCAATAAAATGTCAAATTGATCATAAGTTTTAACAAGTAGAATGCAACAAGATATAAAATTCTTAAAAGAATAAGCACAAATAACCTAGTTTTGTATTTGCTTAGTGCAGTTTTCTTATTTCTAGATTAGTTAATTATTTTAGAGTCCATAAATATATTTATATATAAAGATTGTAATTCAGAGCCTACTTAGTTGTGCCCTTTCCCCCCAACAAGATTATCTCTTGTCTGCCCAGCTCACTTCACAACCTCTTCCTTCCCAAGCCACCACACTCCAATTCCCTCTCTACCTCAGCGCAACTGGGTCCATTGTCCCGATCCCCTCATTTAACACCCTCTCGCAACAACTTCCAACCCCTTCCCCGGACGTGTGATTATTCTGCTCCCTCATGACCATTTTTATCCAAAATTTTAAAGCACAAACATGAAGAATTTCAAGTTGTAAAATTTCTATTCGGTCTAGTTGGTTCCTATAGCAAAGTTCACCCACAATTATTTGTTGATATTTTATTGCACTGTACGTGTTAAACACATTTGCACGAATCCTTTATGCAACCCTAGCACACATCATTGTTGCAATCGTGCCCTAGTGGTCTGCTTTGACTGTGTTGTTTTGATATGTTAAGCAAAGTTTTCAATTTAAGCCTATGTGTTTCTGATGTGTGCATTGAGTTGTGCAAGACTTCGTAAAACACAAACAAAGGTTAGTTGGATCGATAGCTCGAGGTGCACTGGAGCGAAGAAGGATGGAATAGGACATCCAAGGGACTACCGGACAAGGAGTATCAAGTTGGCAATGTTTATGACATTCAGAAGGAGGTAAATTACATAGGTGAAGCATGAAGGATGGCAAGTTGTAAGCTTGATACATTTGAGAGACGAGTAACCTAGTAGGAAATGGCGTTTGTTGCAAAGCCAAATTATGGATGGAAACTCTTAAGCAAGTTGTGAGAGTCAAGTGGTCTATACTAGAATTTAGGTAGATTCCTATTTAGGTGTAAGACTCAACCAAGAAACAATGTGTGTTTCAGGGTTGTATTTGAAGTTTTAGTCTACTAGAAGTTGACTTCAATCAACTAATGAACTGAGTTGACTAAGGCTGAATTTGCTTCGAACAAAATGTTTTTGTTTGGCTTTTGTTCAGACTTAGTTGACTAGCAATTGACAATTGTGATTCCACTAGTCAGCCATTTGAAGAAGACCTTATCCAATTGAAACCAACATCCAAATTTCAATCGATTGGCGGGATAACTATATCAAAATTTTATGTAATAATAATAATCTTCAATATATGCATTAAACATTTACTTTTTTCTATGTTTTACAAGGCATCATCTACCAACCACATACACCTACACATCAAAACAAAATGGTGTTCTTGAATGTATATATTGGAATCTTGATATTGCAGGCCTTATGATGTTTAATTACTTATCCCTTGTTTATATTAACCCGGACATAACAAACTTAATCCTAGCATTACTTGCATCTTTATTAGGCACTCTCATACCAGAAAGAGCAAAAAAAATTATAATCTAGTAACTTATTAGTATTAGTCTTATTGCTACTAATGTCACCTTTTTCTTAAAACTACGCCATATTTCTTGGACTCTTCTTTATTGTCAACTAAAACAATACCATTATCATAACCAGTCAAATTCACCTCTCCATTAGATGGATTCATCACTCCACCACTAATGTATTATCATATAGAGGCATCTTCAAATTCTCAGCTTTCACCAACAATTTTGCAAACATCAAATCCTCCATTAGATATTGACTTGCCTATTGCTCCTTCATTTTGGAAACATGACATGCATGAGGAAATGCATGCTCTTCCATCCTTCTGCTATAACATCAAGTGTATCTTATCAATGTGTATTCATAGTTAAGTATTTTCTTAATGATCATAAAATTAATTACTATTAAGTAAAACTTGTTCCAAGCATACCTAGGGAGTAGACCACTTTGAGACATTCTCATATGTTGCTCTTCTTAATTCAATATTTTCCCAAGCAATAAATCTAAGTTGAGGGATATTTTAAATGGATGCCCTAATGCATTTTTTATGTAGTCCTTCTTAGTGAAGGATATACAAAGTAATCTCTTGGTTATGATGCTCAAAGAGTGAGTAAAATATGCAAACTAAATTTACTATCTTAAATAAAGTACTAAAGTGCGAATCTATTCTCTCAAAGAGTTACTCAAGTTGACCTCAAGTGAAGGAAAATAAACCATTCAACCTTTGTTTAACATAGTACTACAATCCAAATTTTGACAAATTATGTTGATAATATTATTAAAACAGGAAGAGATGTGTAGGGCATCATAGGCAAACAAAAAAATTCTTGAAGACAAATCTCTTTTTAAATATTGAAAAAGATTGCATTACTTTTGTAGTTGTTTATAGCTCTTAAAGAACATTTTATCAAAGAAAGTATGCATGAATATTTTGCAAGCCGTCAGTAAACTTGGATGCAATATAGTAGAGATTCCAATTATGCAAATCCTAATCTATGGTTAGAATAGAATGACTTTGAAGACTTATCTTGTTCTTAAAGACTAGTAGGAAACTCATCTATGTCATATTAACCAACCTAAAAAATCTCCTTTTCAATCGATGCCACAGATCAATCAATGAAGCAGCCTAAGAAGTATCACTAAGAGGCAGTGTCTTAAAGTTATAAGGATTCTTCAATACATTAAAAGATATTTGAAGCAAGAAATATTTTACCAGAAGAGTAGACAACTAAATATTAATGTCTTTTTAAATGTTAATTATGTTGGATCGAGTAAGAAAATCCACCTAGGGATTTCATACTATGTTGGGGACAACATTATAATGTTGAAAAGCAAAATGTGATAGCACAACCTAGTATTAAAGCAAAGCACAAGACAATGACAACCGTACAACTTGAAATGTGGACAAAATGCTTCCTTAAAGACCACAATTTTCTTAAGTTAAGAAACCAATCGATATGCATTATGAACAATTATCTATCTTACAAAAATCCAGTATCCCGTGAACATAGAAAGCACATTGCGGTGCATTGTTACTTCATACATGATGCAATCACGTCTATGAAAATTAAAACGTCACAAACTTCTTTCAAATAAAAAATCATCAACACCTTTATCAGACCTCTCTATTGCTCAATTATCTCTCTGTGTAACTAGCAGAGCATGATAGACACCTATACCCCAATTTGAGTAGTGGAAAGAATAGGCACACATTACCTAGTCTTATATTTATCAGTCTAGTTTCCTTACTTTTAGATTAGAAGTTATTCTGGAACCTATATACACATGGATTGTAATTCAATAAAATATAAATGATAATAATAAAGATTAACAGAAAAAAATCCCACAGTTCAAAAGACATATCACACCTGAAAGTTCAGCTTGGATGTTTTTCCATAAAAGAGATAAACTTTAAGAGCTTTCTTTATTTCAGCACGCTTTTGGCGAACAGCATATCTGATATATGACTGGTAAATGCATGGAGTTAGAAAAGCCATGACGTATGATATGTTGAGAATAAGGCTTGAAATTCTGAATGACTAAGTTGGAAAAGCAGCTCTGCTATAATATTTTTCCCTTTTTTGAAGGAACTTTTAGTAATAAGGTTTGTCTATCAAGTGCATTAGTGAAGAAACACTTAAATTCAGGACTCTTATATTTCAGTGACCATTACTAATCATGATGATAGATAGGTATGATAAAAGTCCCTTTTGTGGTTCTAGATAATAGAAATGCAGTACAAGAAAATTTGTGGGCTCAACTTGATTCATGCCTTCATCTTTAATGTAAAACTATTTATCCAAATAAAGCTCAGAATACAGTGAGTGAACAGCATTCAAAATGGTTATTTTTCATCTCCATTCACACAGTAATGACTAACGAACATGAATTGCATGATAAATAAAAGAATTCTGTAAATTGAACTACAAGAAACATAGGAGGTCTAGATCATACCTTTGATGGCTTGGGCCCATATTTGTCAGCCTGTGAAATACATGTTTACAGAATAAGCACTTGCAAGGACATAGACAATAATAAAAGAATATTCAAGAAGAGTGGCAACTTGTACTAGAGGATTGCCACAAGACTCTAGCAAATCATAGGGAAAAAAAATTCCATCAGCTAATTTGTAATCACATTAACGAAGTCAAAAACACTAGCTCGTGGTATTTATTCTAAAGAATTCATAGTGATATCTTGCAGCGAGGCCAGGTTAGCCTAGGCTTCTTCAGTTTCCATGAGGAGAGACTCAGAGGAATGGTGATCTTATGTAATTGGTTCTAGGGTGGTAGGGGTTCAGATATTTTAAGTATATATGCCTTTGATTCATAAAAATCAATAGGTCAAGATCACAATCTTGACAGCCTTTGTTAAGGGAATTGCTTCACTTAAGATATCAGAACTTCACGAAAGATTTTGCTTCTACAAAGGTCTATCTGATGGAAAATTGAGCTCGTCAATTTTCATAAGGTAAAGATCACTCTATTGTGCTTGGTCACTCATAATTCAATTCTCAATAGTCTACCCATATCACTTGAATTTATCCAAAAGGCCCCGTAAGGTATAAAGTCTTCCACATCCTAGTTAGGCGAAAAACAAATCTTCTAGTGTCTATAAACCAACGATATTTGCTTAGCAAACGTCTCAAGCAACTAGTGAGCTTCAATCTTTACCGTAAGAATGAAAAACATTCAAAATGCTGCTCAACTCGTATGTCTATCGATGTCAACCTCTGACTATTAATCCTAATTTCAGTATATGATAATAACATAGGAAACTGTTCCTGCATCTCAACATAATCTCATTGGCATGAACAATAAAACGTTGCTCGAGTTAGATGGACGAAAAATGAAACAAAACAGAGAGCCAACATACAATATGCAGGAATCCTAGAATCCACATAGCAGCGGGGGGAACGTCTTCAAATTGAGCAAGATGGGGGGCTGACCTTACAATCCCATTTAGACTTCCGTTTGGCAGCGGCGACGGGAGTGGAATGGAAGGCTGAGAAACAGAGCGGCGAGCGACAGCAGATGATCCGCGCGATTGAGATGCCATTGGGTAGAAGCGATTGCATGGTTTCCTCCGGCGACGAGGATGATAAGAATAGGGCGGGAGGGGATGGCTCCAGTGCAATTATAAACATCGGGGTTCCGTTGATCTGCGGAAAGGGATGGCGTCGCCCGATGCCCACGGCATCGCCACGGGAGGCCGATCTCGTCGGAGCGACAAAAACAGGCAGAGCGGAGCCGCCCACCAAATCTCAAGACATGCGTAAGTTTAGATATCTTGACGAATCGAACCCCCGGTTCATCGGGAACAAAAAAATATATGAAAAAAAAAAGATAATTTATTGAAAAATATCAATTATTATTTTTTAAAAAAAAAATCCCACCCCTGGTTACTTGACTATTGGCAAGGCGTCACTCCCCTTTCGGAAGAGTATGAGAAGTTGAGATCATCTCGAGAGATTTTTGGTTCAGGGTATTATTATTATTTTTTTTTTTTTTTTTTGATAATCTCGATTATTCATTTATAATTATTAATCAAAATTTTGTTTGATTTAGATACTCAATAATTCTCAAGTAATATTTTATGTCCGACGTAAAATGGACATGTAACTCGGAATAAGAAAAAAATATGATAAAAAAAAATGTAAGAAAAAAAATAAAAAAATATTAAAAAATAAAATAAAAAACTTTTAAAAACATAAAAAAATCTTTAAAAAAGGAAAATATTAAAAAATAAAAAAATAATAATAATAAATGAGAAAAAAATAAAAAATAGAAAAATAGAAAAACCGTAAAAAAATAAAAAAATGTAAAAAAAATTTGAAAAAAATTAAAAATATATAAAAATTAGAAAAAATATAAAAAACAGTAAAAAAAATTAAAAGAAAAAGTAAAAAGTAAAAAAAATTTAAAAAAACTTTATTTTTTTTTTAAATAAAGAAAAATGTTCAAAAGTAAAAATATAAAAAACATAGAATTAAAATAATAATAATAATAATAGTTGATTTTGTAACTAAGGATAATATAGTAAAATATTAAATTAGACTATTTATTAAAATATTTAAATAGATAAAAAAAATTTATATTACTTAAGTTGAACCAAATAACATTAGTTATGTTTTATTCCTCATACTTGATAATCACATAACAGCACCTTTAGGATGACCACCTCACCTTGTACGCTTATATATAATTATTTTTTATTATATTCTACCTTTAATAATCGACGACTGCCCGTTCATCAACACTCGACTCTGATATATAAACATAAATCGCATCCTCTCACAATACGTAAATACAAAACGCACAATAAATAATAATGAAATATTTTATATTTCATACTACAACTAAGAAATAATAAAATTCTTTTTTAGTTGCCATCAAGTCCGGCTTACGTTTATTAATTTTAGATCTAGTTCTATAAAAAAAAAATTATCAGCCATTTAAATTGGAAAGCACCAGTAGTCATCCATCCAAGATCAACGGTATATTAAAGAAACTTTATTCGTTAATTCTGAAGTTAGGATTCAATATTTAAATATTTGAGAAATCATCCTACCACCGCTACACCATTTAAAAATAATAATAATAATAATAAAATTCAAAATATAGCAAATGAATAATTATTGTCATTCTTTAATGTCAAAATATACATAAGGTATAAGTGTCATAATACAATGAAGTATGGAAGTCATAGAGTCATTCCATCACAGTGGGCAAATCCTCTAACAAGATCCTTGTAGGTTCAAAGTCCTTAGGTCATGCAACATTTTTTATTACTGTCTGATGTGGTATGAGATGGGGGATGGGTTGGCTCCTCGATGTATCCGTGATAGAGTTCTTTCAGGAAGTCGGATGTATATTTGAATGGTTCTTCTAAGATTAGTTTTTGTCAAGTAGCTCTTATTAGATTAGGCGGTTATCGGGTTGGCAATCGTCGAGTCAACTCTAGACAAAGCGTTGCAAGGACTGTGGCAAAGATTTTCACATCGACGATTGAAAGGAGCGAAAAGCAATTAGAAGAAGGTCAAGATTATCGTGATGCTCTGACACTTAAGTCAAATTTAGATGAGGTTTGGATTGAGCCCAGTCTTAAGTTCGGTTAGTCGGATTTAACTCAGACACAATTCAGGCTAACTTAACTTGAGCTCGGCCATTAGTTGGCTGATTAGACTTAGGTTGGACATGTGCCGAGTTGACTTGGGTTGAACCCGAGAGAGCCGGTTCTAACTCGAGCTCGTCTCGAGTTAGGCCGATTTAATTCGAGCTCCGTCTTGAATCGAATTGATCGGGACTAACATTCATCAAGTCCTAGACCTGCTACGTGGCACTTGTTGTTCCGCCACATCATTACCTATTGAAATGATTTCAGAGAACTACTCTATCTACCCTACAAAGATGGACACGTGGTCATCATAATCTTATATATCATTTCAAAATTGTTGTTGGGATTTGTATCTATTCGATCCAATTATCTCCAATTAAGTGGTGAGCGTGGCAGGTTGGTGACTCAATATAGTGGGTTCTTTGGTATAACAAAATGAGCGTGGATTTTTGGTCTATAAAATATGGATCACAAGATGATTCATTCTTCTTTATTAATAGAGAGTGATGTCTTCATTTATTTTACATATAGGGTCATCATTCTTCACTAATAATAGAGAATGGTCCATCTTTTAATCCGCGTTTTGTGGATTAAAGGATCTAAGCTTTAACAAAATGGATTATGTCCTTTATGAATTCCCAACAAACCTTTTCAAATTCTTAGGTGGTTGTACCTCCTTAGTTGGAAAGATCAATTCTTACGGAGTTCGCTCCTTCAAAAATTTAATATCCTCCCACCTAAGAAATCATTTTATACCATAATTCATTTATTTTTATTTCATTATGAGACTGATGACAAAAAACAGAAATGAGTGAAATCATGTTTTACTTCATCAATCATTTTATTTTATTTTTATCAACACACGCTTTCCAAGTAGATTTACCCATTTGAGTAATAGTTTCAAAGTCGAGACAAAACTTGAATTCTTTTACAATATTGTCTTGCCCAAGTATTTATATTTATCAGTAATAATTTTTTTTTTTCAAAATACAATGACCTTTTACTCAAAATACATACATTTTAAATTTTAACTCCCTGAAAACTTTCAAAGTCTTGGAACTTTAAAAATAAAAAACGTGAAGAAGTACACGATAATAACTTGAGAATAGATAGATTGAGCGAGTGGAGTGGAATCTTTTTTATAATGGTGAAGGAATGATCCTTAGAATTTCTTATCCTTCCAACAATAAAAGTTGCACATACAAAAGAAGGGGATTATAAATAAATATGGAGATGGGTATCTTATCCTTCTAACATGATACAACATTAAATAAACAAAGAATAAATATGCTCGAAATCCGGAGGTCTCTCAGGACAATACATTCAATTAAATCAAAAGCAAGGAAAAAAAAAGGATTTGCAAACTTTATTTAGATAAATAGGCATAGTAGATGTCACAATACTTGCCAACTTAATCAAGAACCATTTGTTCCTCTGCCTTGGTATTTCTATATAGCAACTATTAAAATTGTGCAGCCAATCTACTGCATCGAGCTTTGATGTAGATATTCAACATAGAGATCCCTACAATTATAATGACATAACCAGCCATGAGTCGTAATCATTTAAGAACAGCTATCAACATAAAAATCTAAGAAAGTTATAGTCAAATAAATAACTTATAGATTAGATGAACTTCATGAAATTAAAGGCTTTAGTTATTTGGGGTATGGTATCTTCATAAATGTATTGGATTCTTTGTTTGGTGGTGCGTAATATTTGAGTAAGCTTACATTGAGGTTCGGATGGCTTTCTGAGCACTGCTTGCAGGCAAGAATTTATCTACTGCGACCATTTTCTTCTCATTTTTCTTATCTGTAAGAGCTTGTCAAGGACTTCATCACACCTGTGCTAGAGGCTTAGTGCAAATATTAAAAGATGGGCCTGAAAGGATACAGTCTTCAAAGAAGCTCTTTATCTCTGCAAGACGATGGGGAGATAACTCGCTAAGGTCGTTGATGTGACGGAACTCAGGATCGTCAGCACAAACTGCAATGATCTTATCATCTTGCTCCCCCTGAATTTGAGTCAAACCGGTCAACAATTGAAGTAGTAAAAAAGCATCAAGTAGTAAAGCACTGCTTACTTTATTTCTATCCAATTTCTTACCTGATCAATCATAGGCATAAGACCAATGGCCTTGGCTCGTAAAAAACACCCAGGAATAACTGGTTCCTAATCAAATAAGAGTACTATCCATTAAACAAACTCCATTCTCATAAATGAAACATTAATAATCCGCTAAGCACCAACGAAGATAAATAAACACTCTTTGTGGAGATAGTAATAACAAACTAATGCAACAAAAATACAATAATAAATCACACAAAAAGACATGGACTGTTCAACCTGCATGAGGACCAAAACATCCATTGGGTCATTGTCTTCGCAAAGTGTACGAGGAATGAAACCATAGTTATGAGGGTACACCACTGATGAGTACAAGACCCGATCGACCTGGCAGTGGCAATGGAAATACATCAAATGCAAGATAAATCAACAGAACAGTTAACACAAGAATATGTAATGACGTATTTAATATCTCTGTTGACTGTCTACTGTTTATATTGACAAACTTTAGAAGAATATAAACAAACCTTGATCAGCCCTGTTTTTTTGTCAAGTTCATATTTGACTTTGCTTCCTTTTGATATCTCCACAACCTAATAACAAGTGAAATCACTCAATACCATCAGATTAATAGACATATAATTAAAATGATACAAGAAATATCAACATCAGCTAACAATACAAGCCTTACGCTGTATTTCATTGTCTATGGCCTATTGCATACAAGGAAACTTATTTAAAAGTTTAACTAAGTGGACAATGTACTCTTATTGCCTGAGGCCGTCATTTTTCATAATGCACCGGAGGTAAGAAATGAAAAAGCAGCCTGACAAAACAGAACTGGAGGCAGTGAGTGGAACCAGTGTGTCAGTACACACAATACTAACTTATCTTGGACAATTAGATTAACCACACCTTTGGTTCTTTTAAATGAGCATACTAGAAAATAAACTCTAACTCCGCCGAAAAAGTTATTTACTCTCTGAGAAAATGAGAATGCCATATATCTACCAAATTGTTGAACTTTTGGCATTTACACCTGGGAAATCATTCCTCTAATATACAGCTAAGAATAAAATGTCAAAAACAAAAACATAGTTAAGAGGAATTCTTTTCATCTAAACATTAACCTACATGAAACAAAGTTGTTTAACTCATTTTTTCACTTGCCTAAACCAATGCTGCTAATTTAATCCTTGAGTAGCATAAACAGGTTATGAATCATTATCATTGTACATGGAGTTATTGATGAACTGTCAGTAGACTATTTATCTTTTAACACAAAAAAATGTACAATCTAATCCCATTAGTGATATGACCTACATATAATAATTGATACATATTCTGAAAAATGAGATGGGTTACAAATATTTGCAAAGGCAAAGAAGTAGATGGAAATCAAATATTTTAGGTTTTTGTAATAGAATTGTCGCAAGCTGTTAAAGGTTGGAGGATAAGAAGGGTTTAAAGAAGAGATTAATTTGCCTGAATCTAGTGAATCAAAGTCAAATACCTACGTTACCATGGATGTGCATTCAACATTTTAATTTAATCAAGGGTGAGTTTTGTGCTCAAAATGGAACAGAATGTCATCAGAAATTCCTGTTTGTTGATTGAGCACTCACCTTGGCAGCCAAGTTCAAGTGAAAAAAACTCAAAGCTCTTATAAAATGAACATAATATACTTCACATTAGTTTGCCTTTCTTGCATAAAATACATAATTCATTTCTGCTACTTGATTTTGTACATGATATCAGTTCAAAGGAATAAAGAATGCTTACCACATTGAACACAGCAGGGGCCTCTTTACCTAGAGACAAATTAATTAATGTTCAGCAAGAGATACTGATACGAATCAAATTAGATGTAAATTGTAGTGGTAGCACTCTTTTTTGTTTTAGGTCACAACCTATTTCAAGATCATGCCAAGGATGGGCAGCCACTGTTCTCTTGGACAATGATGACAATATCCTTTCATTCAGCTTTGGAGTTGCAACTTTTCCCTCTTGTCCACTCATATTTCTACAAACATAGCAAGTAAAAAAATTTGGAACTTTAGCAGCATGGCAGCTGATAGCAAAGAAAGCTGCAAATCCAATAAGATGACATTTTGTTCCCCTATTATGGAAGTTGTCCAACGATTGAACTTGTATAAAATCCAAAAATAAAAATACTAGACAAATATAGCCAATTAGCAAGTAGAAAAACGATGCTAGTATTCCATTTCTAAGGTTTCATAATCATAGTGCTACTTTATTTTCCTTGCAATTAGGAACGGCTTTAAAACTCTCAATACCTTGTGTCAATCGAAGTTTACTCACATTAAAAAACATTCTACTCTTTTAGATGCTTAAAAAGACCTCATGAAGACGAATCCTTCATCAAATTCACCAGCATTACTACAGGAGACTGATATAACGAGTAGTTCAATAATTTCAATTTGAGAAACTGATTCAAATCAACATCGGGAAAAAGAAGGATCGGCCTAAGTCAAAACATCATTGCACATTATCACCTTTGTCACATCTGCCGATACTAACATTGATCAAAATTGGGGATATCAAGTTATACGCGGAGATCACGCTCGCAAACGGAGACATGGAAAATGCAACTAAGCATATGCCTTACCTCGACGAAGGGAAGGGAGCGCGGAGGGAGCGGGATCGGGGTTCGGAGAGAGAGGTCGTCGCTGTATCGTCAGAGGCGGAGGCCAGGAGAAGACGAGAATCCAGGGGCGTATTTATAGGCCGGATCCCTGCTTCTCCTCCACCACTTTGGAACGACGAGCGAGGGCGGAAAGCCGCGCGTCCTCGTGTGGCTTCTCGAAGATCTAACGGAGGTATTCTCACCGGTGGTGATTAAACTTCCTAGTTCCATCTCGCATTCCAAATTAATAGAATTATTAAAAAGGTATTGTTTATTTAAAAAATAAATAAAAGGACATGTCATTATATTTTTAACATTAAAAATATTTTTTCGAAGTATTGTACAACGTATTAATAAATCAATTTAGCTTGATTCAAATCGATTTAAGTTGATATAAAAATATTATATATAAAATATTTTTTATCAAAAAAAAAACTCCACTATCCTATCTGTAATTGTAAACAATTTTACAGGAGAAGGCATACTAGGTAGGTAACCTTAGTATTAACTTTGCGAAGAATCCAAGCTAGAAAAAGTGACTGAACGGTCGTACGTGTCTAAAGAAGCGTTAGCAACGGGGACAAGGAAGGGATCTTGATGTAAGTCCTCCGATGCTTAAATCAGTAATGCGATTGAAAGCGATGAATAATAAATGAACAATGGTTATGAGTATGTAAAGTTATATATCATCGCATAGCTGTGTCGGTAGATGAAAACCTCCTTTTATAGTGTTACTGTTTGTTTATACACGAATCTCAAAGCACTTTCAAAAAAGAACAAATCATAAAGATGCTCTGATACATTTCCTAAAATGGATGCAGAATCCTTACGTTTGACAGGCTGGGAAGCTTTTGGTGTACAGTTTGCATACAGAATATCCTATGTCCTCCGTAGTACAAAATACCATAAATGAATATGAGGTCATTGGGTTGAGGGATCCATAATATGCTTAAATGGCAAATTGACTAAGTCCTTCATAAAGCCTGATCGACTATTGCTTGCAAAAGCCACAAGGTCGAATTTAGGGGATGTTGGGGATTTCTCATCCGCTCGGGCTTTCAGTTTGGCTACTGAGTTCGATTAAACTAAGTGTTCAGTTTGTCTGATCGGACCATAGGTCTATTCGGCTAGATAACTCGATCGGAATAATTTATCATGGTAATTACCTCAGTGATGAAGAGGACTTTGCTCCGGAGAGTATTGACTCGGTTCAAAACTCTAACCATGGTTCGATCGACTAAAGGGTCTGGTTGGAAGAAGGGTTCGATCGAATGACCACTCGATTAAGACAATTTGCACTGCTCCTAATGCAAGCCTAGATCTCCTGTCCACAAAAAAGTGGACCAAAGGATGGACTACTTATGATTGCGGTTTGATTGTGGTCGCAAATGGTTGTGATATTTCCCTTAGTTCACTACCCCTAGGTTACAGCTTGGGTCGGGGTGGTGGCCGGAGGCCACCCTGAAGCTGCCCCCCACTCGACGCCAAACTTCCTGGCCACTTACCCACTACCGGTGCCCTCCAGCCATCCACCCCAACCCAAACTATAATTTAGACAGGACGGTAAACTCAAGGAGGGATCACAACCAATTACGGTTAGATCGCGGCCATGATCTGACCACAATTACAAGTGGTCCATCCCCTGATCCATTTCTTTATGGAGCAGAGGATCTATCCCCCAATGCTGACACTCCTTGACTTTAACTGACATGTCAACCGACCTCTTTAACTTTAACCCGACTTATCTTATTTGTCGCATCATCTACCAACTTAATTAAAATTTTCTAATTCTCAGGGTATAGCACAGCTGGGGGCGCATTGTTTCATGGTCGAGAGATCTAGAGTTTGATCCTCGGGATATCATTACCTAGGTTAGTATCTTGATCATGCATTTTTAACTATGTACCTATATTTACCTTTCTCCATATCTATAGGACTAGCGCTATACACCTATATTTATCTTCCTCCATATCTATAGGACCAGTTATAGGAGGCCGCTTATTTGACAGTTTCACATTTAATTAAAATTTTCTAAATTTAATCAAATATTTTTAAAAATAAAAACACGATAATATTATTCTCACAACTGTTAAATGTCTATTATAAAATTGTAGCAGCCAATTAATGGTTGCAATTGCATTAACTAATTTTATTTGATAAGTTAAAATTTTTTTAATTAATTTGATAAATATTTTCTTTTATTAAAAGTATTATATATATATATATTTTTAACTAAGTCGATTTTTTTAAAAATAATTTACTTTACCACGTTTTAGCCGTTATCAATCTTAAAATAAGAATATTTTTAATATGAGAAATATGCTAGATGCCATTTGATTTTTTTTTAAAAAAAAAAATATCCTTTTGATGATTTATAAATAAGGGCGCCAGCATGATTTTTATCCAAAAAAGGTTTAAAATATATTTTTAAAAAAAAACATTTTCCTAAAATGATCTTGAGTTTACAAACTGTTATTATTTCACTCCTAATTATTAGCATGATTTTAAATTTTTCAAAAGAATGTTTTTTTAGGGAAAAAAAAGAAGATACATTTTAAAATGCAAAATAAACAAAATTCCTAAAGAAGTTTTTGATGCAATTATATTATAAGTGGCTGAGTTTGACCAATCAATTTCGATGTATTTGAAAAGAGATTAAGTTATAGTAATATTTTGTTCGGAATCGTAGATGAAGTGTATCAAATGTGCATATAATATTTAACAAATTACTACGGGCCATGGGTTGAAAAAAACCAAGTAGATATAAATTAATCCGCAATTGTTCAAAAAAAACATTTAAATTATAAAATTTTCATTTTAACATATCACCGTGATATTTGAAATCATTTTAATATTGCATTTTAAATAAGAGTACTATTTCGGTACTATAGATCCTAAAATTAGCTTCAACGTGGCTTTTGAAAAAATAAAAATTAGGTGTGTCTTTTAAAAATTCTATAAGTTTACCTACACTCTTTGGTCAATTGCTATAAATTAATCAAATACTTAAGTCCAATAAAAGTTAGTGACAAAAGGTCAATAAAATTTAGTGACAAAAGGTCAATAAAATTTAGTGAATACCTAACACACAAAAAGTTCTACACAACTCCTAGTAGACAAAGGAAGTCTTAGAGGTGTGTACTCTTTGGATGTGAGTTTTTATGGGGGATAAGTATTCCACTTTAGGATAGATATAGGCATCAGTGACAAAAGGTTGTATTTGGGTTCGAACCACTAATATCATGACTGGTGATTGCTTTTTATTCTTTGTGTTTGTTTGTTTCTTCTTTCCCTTGTGCTTATTCAATTCAATTGTTCCTTCTTGACAACGGAATTTTATACGAGTGACTTTTCTAACGAAGTGTTAGGTCGTAGAGTAGTATTAGAGAGAGGGTTTGAACCACGTTAAAATAACTTGTTAAAATTATCCTATTTTACATTTCACTTTTTTTTTAAATTTTTTTTTTTTTAAAACTTATAAAATTTGTTTTGTCTTGATATGTATTCTTTCAAAATAAATAAAATTTGAATTTTAAAATTATATCGTTAATATATTTTAATTTATTTAGTATTTTTAAAATTTTATAAAATACTCTATATCATTTATCTCTTTGTTATTTTTAAAAATTTATTTATTTTATTTATAATTATTTATTTATTTATTTTTTAAAATCTATAATTTGCATAACACCTTTAAGCCTTTAACCAAAATTAATATATGAATTTAGTCATGGTAGATCTATTATTGGTGTGTAGAGTTGATTTGAAAATATTTATACTAAAAAACTTTGATTCAATTAATAGATATTCACTGGCAAAAAAGACACTAGCACGCCATAGCAGTAGCACTATCATATCATGCCATACATCTGTTAGAGATGTCGACAAAAAAAAAAATCATATGACCAAGAATATGAGGAAATATAAGTTTGTAATTGGAGTAAAGAAAAGTAAACAAATAAAATGGAAACATAGTTTTTTTTTAATAAAAGATAAATATATATAATGATCTAATAAATATCCGAGGACTTGTATATATATTTGTATTTTTGAAAAAAAAAAAAAAATCATCTCTATCCAAGCTTATCAGTTCCTTGGCATTCATACCTAGTGAATCATGGACGTGCTAAGCCTGTTCGACCCATTGCCGGAGACACCGGGAATATACTGAATTAAAAATTATAAGAATTCAAATTTAGACTTATCTCAATTAAGATGACTTAAGTTTCAAACTGCTAAGCTGAGTTGTTGGGTTTTCCGAGTTGTCAAGTGCTATAGTCGTTTATCGGATTACTAAGTGAACTTGTTTGAGCCCAAGTTGGAGTTTCTGATCAATGTAGATCAAGTACTCTCGAGTGGTACGTGTGTGCTCTCGAGAGGCACACCCAATGCTCTACTCCCCAGTGTTGCGAGGTCTGAATGGCCCGAGTGTTCCTCAAGCTCGAGTGAGAAGTTGAGAGTGTAGCGCGAGTGGGTTGCATCGCCGACTGCCAACTATTGAGTCGGATGAGTTCAAGTGGGTCGCCATTACTTGGGCACTGAGTGCTCAAGAGAGGAATGCTCCCGAGTGGGATGTCAAGTCCCGAGTGTCACAAGGTCCGAACGGCCTGACTGCTTCCCGATCCTAAGTGGGAAGAGTTCCAAGTGCCAAGTGCAGGCCGAGCAGATTGCATCACCCGATTGTTGACTGTTGAGTCAGCCGAATTCGAATGGGTCGCCACTACTTGAGCGTCGAGTGATCAGGAGAGGAGTTCAGTTCGTCGAGAAGTGAGGTCAAGTAACCTCGAGTCTTGAGTGCTTTCCGAGCCTAAGTGGGAAGCCGAGTGTTGAGTCGGGAAGTCACATGTTTGACTATTGAGTGGGATAGTGAGATGCATTTAATGTACTTTTCTTAAAATAGGTTCATCTCCTCCAATGGTACTTCGAGGTCATGTTGGATATCTATTTCCTATGATACAATGATAAAACTAAACATTGGTTATTTGTAGCGAATTAACTAGTGCCTGTGTGCTTTCGCCGGAAGAGTTGCTCAGTGAAGCAAAGCAGAAGAAACTTTTGGAGACAAAAGTGAATGAAATTTTTGCTCAATGTATTTGTGTGTCTCTATTTTATTTGTCTGTGATCACAGTATCCTTATATTGGTCCGTCATTTGACACTGTAGGTAGCGCTTGTATAAGAGCCATCTAGAGTTACTAATAGGGGTGTAAACGAATAGAATCGAGCCGAATATCCAGAAAAATCTAAGCCTCGAATTTGGTTCAAAATAGGTATATTCGAGTTCAAGCTGGATTCGAAGCTCAAAAATTCAAAATTTTTAGTGCGAGTTCAGTTTGAATTTAGATTCAGGTTCGAGTTCGGTTCGAAAGGTTCAAACATATTCACAAATTATTCGAATTATTGCTCAAAAATAGATACTTGAAAGACTCAAAATTTATTTATTTAATATATATTTAACTTATATTAATAAAATATTAAGGCTCGGGAGTAACTTGCAAACTATCGAATAATATAATTTGGACTCGAGTTTGGTTTGAAAAAAATTAAGCATGTTCGAGTTCGGCTCAAATTCGATAAATTCAAATACAAGTCAAATATTTTTCAAATCGGTTGGAGCCAGATCGATTTGTTTGCACCCTTAGTTAATACAATCTGGACTTTGAATTTACATCTCCTCCCACAAGTGTGCTCACGTTTAGAACTACATTTGTGATTACAAACTGATCCTGTCCGAATGCTGAACCAACGGACGCTGGGCACGTGGCGCTCCCCGGCTGCTGGTGTGGATCTTCGACTGGTTGCACGAAGCTCCGGCGAACCTGCACAGAAGTCGGCCCGGGAAGGGGTTCCCGGCGGCGACCCTCCGACGCTCAAGTCAGGCAAGCAAGCAGTAACAAGTGGCTCCCGAAATATTAGAACGCGTACCTCCGGCGAAGGATGAGGGCCTTTATATAGGGCAGCGGAGAAGCGAGTGCACACATATCGAGGTGTACACGTGTCCGTAGCCCATACCCCAGTAAGGGCTTGTCAGTGAGCTTACCTGACCCATACTGCTACAGTCCAAGCATGTCCTCGATGGGACAGCGGAACCCCCTGTCGCGTGATTTGGAGTATGACCATATCACGAAGCATGCCAGCTGTCAGAAGATGTCCCTTGTATTTTTCCCCGAACTCCTGCCGGGCGTCCGACCGGCCCCCGTCCGCCTTCCGTCCGACCGGTCATATATGATGGTCCACTTGGGAAATTATCGGTAATGTGTTTTGTGACGACTGTTAGCAGTATGCTTCATGTCTTCGGCCGAGCGTGCAGTCCGCTCGGCCCTACGATCTTGCTCAATGAGCGCCGGAACCCCGACTTCCATAGGGGTGCCTTTTGCCATCGGCTAAACACCGGGCGGCCGCCCGGTCGGTCAGACCCCTTTCTCCGGTCAGCCTAGTTGGTCCGACCTTCTTCGATGAACCGCCCGACTTTTTGACTTCCACGTGGCGTTGACCTGGTCCCCTGTTCTTACCGCCGGATCACTTGTCTCCCCTTCAAGTCTAGTCAAAGGAGGCGATTAGTCCGACTGACTGGATTACAAGTCTGGCCGGGCGGCTCCTTCGTGCTAGTATCCTCCGATCGGCCTACCGCATAGAAGGCCTTGAGTGAATCAATAGTGGCCTTCATCGGATCTCCTCGTAATCTGCGCCAATCTTCGACATTAAGGCTGAGCATGCGTTCATTAAATGCTTCGAATAGTCGAATGCCACGTGGCGCACTGTCATCATCGTACGGCGGCGGTGGCATGGTGCTTTGATGGGATCGAAGCGATTCGAAATGGACGGTACGATGCACGCTTTGATTCCCGTGACCTGGATCCAACAGTGGAGACTGCTCGGCCTCCACCCTATAAATCCTTCGTTTCCTTCTCTCTCGCATTTGCCTCTGCGATTTCGACCTCTGCCCCCAGCGCTTTAGAGCTCCGGCGATTCCGCTTCTGCTTTCCGACGACCTCCGACGTCTCTTTTCCACTCCTTCTCATTGTAAGGCCATCTTTCCTTGTTTCCGGTGCTTTCCTTACATTCCTTTTCCATATTTTCATCCTCGGGATATCCTTTCGTTCACTGTCTTCCTCCTTTTGCCTTTTTGCCTTTTCAATTCCTTCCGATCAGACCATGGCTAGTTCTTCTCATCCGGAAGACCAGTCCCTTGGCCCATGGTACACCACCATGCAGTCCCGATTCGAACAGCGGGACTTCGATATTCTGACAGACAATTTCGAAATCCCAGATGACTTCGAAATCCGCTTAGCCGGTCCCTCCGCTCGGCCGCACAGGCCGCCGCGCGGAGCTTTCTGTGTCTTCTGCGACCAGTTTACCGCCGGTCTGTGCTTCCCTGTACATCCGTTCATCATAGATGTTTGTAATTTTTTCGGTGTGCCGCTCGGCAGTCTGGTACCCAACACCTTTCGTCTCCTCTGTGGTGTTGTTGTTTTGTTCAAGATTCACAACATCCCCCTCCGACTGGAGGTCTTTTTTTACTTCTATTACCCCAAGCAAGCCGAGCCGGGCACCTTCATGTTCCAAGCTCGACCCGGCTTAGTCTTCTTCAACAAGCTACCTACTTCCAATAAACATTGGAAGGATTATTTTTTCTACATCCGTATGCCCGATCGGGCCAACTTCCCGACCCAGTGGCAGGTCAGCCTACCCCCCACTCCCGAGCTGAAGAAATTCAAGACCCGACCGGACTACCTCCAAGCTGCAAATATGCTAGCCGGTCTGCGCCTTGACATCAATAAGCTTCTTCACGAAGGAGTGATGTACATTTTCGGCCTGAGTCCCATACGGACTCCTCTTCCAACCGGCTTCGGTAAGAATTTTACTTTGGCATTTGTTTTGATTGCTAACTGATTTCTTTTCTTTCCTTTACAGCGAACATCGTCATGGATTCGGTGATGGCCGGCGTTTTGAAGAGAAAGGCGGCAGCTCTGGAAGCCGCGATTGGTATCCAGCCGGTCGGATCCCATGAAAGAGAGAGCGGGACTCAGGCCGAGTCGACTACTCAAGCTTCTCAACAAAACGTGGCCAGTGGAGCCACCCCGGGAACCAACCGCCACGAGGAAGGTTCCGCTCGGGAGGAGGGCGACCTCTACAAAGAGGCGCCGAGTGGAACTCCTTGATCGGCTACCTCGCGGTCCAACCATCCGGCGGGTCATCGCGTTGCTCGGGGCAAGGCGCCAGGTCAAGCCATTTCGTCCGGGACGCCATCTCGGGACGAGCCACTGCTCGGTTGAAGCAACTCCGATCAAGACCGCTCGTCACTCGATCCGCTCAACCATTCATTCCCGTTTTCTGCGCCGGCTTCTGATCACGACCCCCGGTCATGGCCGCACGATTCGGGTCACTCTTCATCTCCCGACTGAAGAGCTGCTGCCAGAGGTCGACCGCCCAACCGCGCCCGAGCACACCATTACCTTGAAAGGGCCCCTAGCTGAGATGTGGGCCGATGCTCGGGCACGCACAATGCTGATCCCCCTCCGAAACTTGGCCAATAGCCACATGCGGGAGGCCACGGGGGTAAGTTCGCTCTCTCCGAAGTTTTGTATGCATTCTTTCCGATCAGCCGATAACAACTCTAACTTTCTTTTGCCAGAGATGGGTGGAGGAGATTGCAGTCTCCAACCGCCTAGCCATGGTGGATGAGGAGTTAAGGCAGCTGAAGGCGGCGTGCGGTCCGTCCGGCTCTCAAGGCCCTTCATATTCCGAGCTGCAGAAGAAGCTTAAGAAGGCTCAAGATTTGCTGGCGGCCGAGTAGAAAAAGACGGCCGATCAGGCCCACGCCCTGGCCGAGTCCGAGCGACAAGTCAAGTCGCTCGACACAAAAATAACCTTGGCCACCACTTGGAAAAACACGGCCATTTCCGACTTAGAAAAGAAGAACGTGGAGGCTCGGGGCCTAGAGCTGAAGATAAAGGAGCTGACGGAGCAGCTTGACAGAGAGAAAGTGGGCCGCTCGGCCGACGCCACCAAGCATAAGGACGAGCTGGCCACTTTGCAGGAATCCCTCGCTGCATCTCAATTGGCCTTCAAAGAGTACCAAGAGGCCGAGCCGAGTCGGGTTGCAGCTCTAAGACAGGGCTACATCCGCTCGCCCGAATTCTCGGAAAAAATCTGCGAGCGGATGTACACCGCCTTCGATCTGGCAATGACCGCCACCATGACCTATCTGAAATCGAAAGGCCTTCTTCCGGCGTCCACTAATATTCCGGCCGGCGATCAGGTGGCGCTTCTGGATAACATCCCGAAGACCCTTTATGATTATATTGAGTAGTTTTCTGTAATTTGGCCACTCGCCCGGATATCATCCTTTTTTGTAATTAGGCCGCTCGGCCTAAAACTTTAATTTTAATGCAATGTTTTCCTTTCGCGTACTTTGTCCTTTTGCTAGTTAATATGTGTGTTGTCCGCTCGCCTATTATCACACCTCTGGCATTCGAAAGGGATTTTTGCGAAGCACTTGGAGTTGCCCTTCCGCTCGGCTAAATATTTCGAATGCGTAACATTTCGCTTTGATAGCAGAGATCGCTCGCTAGAAGCCGACAAGTACCTTTGGGCTCTGAGCCGAGCGGAAAGTAGAGTCGGTCGAACGATATTGGCGGCGAGTTTCTCGGACACTTGCAGTCCTTTTTTATTGCCTTCTTCCGCTCGGAATATTTATAGACGCCGGCTCGTCTCTCGATATTTAACGTCGGAGCGCGACGGTCTTCCGCTCGGACGTTTATAGACGCCGGCTCGTCTCTCGATATTTAACGTCGGAGCTCGACAGTCTTCCGCTCGGACGTTTATAGACGCCTGCTCGTCTCTCGATATTTAATGTCAGAGCTCGACGGTCTTCCGCTCGGACGTTTATAGACGCTGGCCCGTCTCTCGATATTTAACGTCGGAGCTCGACGGTCTTCCGCTCGAACGTTTATAGACGCCGGCTCGTCTCTCGATATTTAACGTCGGAGCTTGACGGTCTTCCGCTCGGACGTTTATAGACGCTCGCATCTCGATATTTAACGCCGGAGCTCGGCGGTCTTCCGCTTGGACGGTTTAGACGCCGGCTCGTCTCGATATTTAACGTCGAGCTTGACGGTCTTCAGCGGGCGTTTATAGACGCCGGCTCGTCTCGATATTTAACGTCGGAGCTCGGCGGTCTTCCGCTCGGATTATTTATAGGCGTCGGCTCGTCTCGATTTTTAACGTCGGAGCTCGGCGATCTTCCGCTCGGACGTTTATAAACGCCGGCTCGTCTCGATATTTAACGTCGGAGCTCGACGGTCTTCCGCTTCGACGTTTATAGACCGGCTCGTCTCGATATTTAACGTCGGAGCTCGGCGGTCTTCCGCTTCGGGCGTTTATAGACGCCGGCTCGTCTCGATATTTAACGCCGGAGCTCGGCGGTCTTCCGCTTGGACGGTAGACGCCGCGCCTCTCTCGATATTTAACGTCGGAGCTCGGCGGTCTTCCGCTCGGACGCTTTAGACGCCGGCTCGTCTCGATATTTAACGTCGGAGCTCGGCGGTCTTCCGCTTGGATTATTTATAGACGCCGGCTCGTCTCTCGATTTTAACGTCGGAGCTCGGCGGTCTTCCGCTCGGACGTTTATAGCCGCCGGCTCGTTTTTAACGCCGGAGCTCAACGGTCTTCCGCTCGGGCGTTTATAGACGTCGGCTCGTCTCGATATTTAACGCCGGAGCTCGGCGGTCTTCCGCTCGAGCGTTTATAGACGCCGGCTCGTCTCTCGATTTTTAACGTCGGAGCTCGACGGTCTTCCGCTCGGACGTTTATAGACGCCTGCTCGTCTCTCGATATTTAATGTCAGAGCTCGACGGTCTTCCGCTCGGACGTTTATAGACGCTGGCTCGTCTCTCGATATTTAACGTCGGAGCTCGACGGTCTTCCGCTCGAACGTTTATAGACGCTGGCTCGTCTCTCGATATTTAACGTCGGAGCTTGACGGTCTTCCGCTCGGACGTTTATAGACGCCGGCTCGTCTCTCGATATTTAACGTCGGAGCTCGACGGTCTTCCGCTCGGACGTTTATAGACGCCGGCTCGTCTCTCGATATTTAACGTCAGAGCTTGACGGTCTTCCGCTCGGACGTTTATAGACGCCGACTCGTCTCTCGATATTTAACGTCGGAGCTCGACAGCCTTAACGGCTAATCTTTAACACAGCCGCTCGGCGGGCATACTAGTCATCCTTTAATTCATTTCTGCTTCCTGCATTACAAGGACATGGGCGACTAGAATATACACAAAAATGAATTACATCAGTGCACCTTTCACCCAGCTCGATAAGGCTGGAGATGATTTGCGCTCCAAGGTCGGTCCAGCTGTCGTCTGTCTTCATCCTCCAAATAGTAAGCGCCCGAGCGGAGCTTTTCGATGATTTTGAAGGGACCCGCCCACGGAGCTTCTAGCTTGCCGACGTCGCCGACCGGCTTCACTTTCTTCCAGACAAGATCGTCGACCTGGAATGATCTTGGGATTACTCGCCGGTTGTAATTCTGCTTCATCCTTTGACGATACGCCATCAGCCGGACAGACGCCTTGGCTCGCTCTTCATCAACCAAATCCAGCTCCATGTTCCTCCGCTCGGCGTTACCCTCATCGTAATTCTGGATCCGGACGGATTCGACACCGACTTCGACTGGAATCACCGCTTCGCCGCTGTATACCAGATGAAAAGGCGTGACGCCCGTTCCTTCCTTTGGAGTCGTTCGGATGGCCCATAGGACGCCCAGCACTTCATCCACCCAACTTCCTCCCAAATGGTCGAGCCGAGCGCGCAGAATGCGAAGAATTTCCCGATTGGCTACTTCGGCTTGACCATTGCTTTAGGGATAGGCTACAGATGTGAAGTGTTGCTCGATGCCATAGCTTTTGCACCAATCTTCAAGCAATTTTCCTGTGAACTGCCGCCCGTTATCGGAAATAAGTCGTCGGGGGATGCCGAACCGACAGATGATGTTCTGCCAAATAAATTTCTTGACCATCTGCTCGGTGATCTTGGCTAGTGGCTCGGCCTCCACCCACTTGGAAAAATAATCGACCGCCACTAGTAGAAATTTCCGCTGTCCGGTCGCCATAGGAAATGGACTAACGATATCCATTCCCCACTGGTCGAACGAATATGAGACTGTTGATGCCTTCATTTCCTCTGCCGGTCGGTGATAGAAGTTGTGGTACTTCTGGCACGAAAGGCACGTCGACACGGTCCGAGCGGCGTCTGCTTGTAAGGTTGGCCAGAAGTACCCGGCCAACAGGATCTTCTTAGCCAGCGATCGTCCGCCCGGATGTCCTCCGCAGGATCCTTGATGTACTTCTTGGAGGATGTAAGCCGAGTCCTCTGAGCACACGCATTTCAACAGTGGGCGTGAGAAAGCCTTCTTGTAAAGCTGATCACCGATGAGTGTGAACCGACCGGCTCTCCTCCTTAGCAGCTGAGCTTCATTCTGATCGGACGGTGTGGCGCCCGAGCGCAGAAACTCCGTGATGGGTGTCCTCCAGTCGCTCGGAAACATAAGGCCTTCCATACGGTCGACGTGCGCCACCAACAATACTTGTTCAATCGGTTGCTGAATGGCGACTGGCTTTATTGAGCTTGCAAGTTTGGCCAACTCATCGGCCGCTTGGTTCTCCGATCGGGGTATCTTCCGAACAATGACTTCTCTAAAATTGGCTTTGAGCTTCTCAAAGGCTTCAGCGTAAACCTTGAGCCGAGCGCTGTTGATTTCAAAGGTGCCAGAGAGCTGCTGAGCAGCCAACTGGGAATCCGAATGAAGCGTTACCCGACCGGCACCCACATGCCGTGCTGCCTGCAAGCCGGCTATGAGGGCCTCATACTCTGCTTCGTTGTTCGTAGCTTTATAATCCAGCCGGACGGATAAGTGCATCTTTTCTTCTTGTGGGGAGAGCAACAGTATTCCAATCCCGCTTCCGAGCCGAGTGGATGATCCGTCCACAAATATTTTCCACATAGCTTCTGGCTCTGAATTCTGCACCTCAGTCACAAAATCTGCCAAGGACTGCGCTTTGATTGCCGAGCGGGGCTGGTATTGGATGTCAAATTCACTTAACTCCGTCGTCCATTTGATGATTCTGGATTTAGTAATACACGTCCGAGCGGGCTATTGGTTTTGACAATGATGGTATGCGTCAGGAAGTATGGACGAAGGCGCCGAGCGGCGAGGACCAGAGCGAAAGCCAGCTTCTCGAGCCCAGTGTAGCGAGATTCAACATCTTTTAAAATATGACTAAGGAAATACACAGGCTCTTCTCCGCTCACCCTCACTAGTGCCGAGCCAATTGCTTGCTCGGTTGAAGACAAGTACATATAAAGTGGCTCACCCGCAGTCGGCTTGGTTAATACCGGGAGAGAGCTCAGATATGCCTTCAAATCTTCGAACGCCCGATCGCATTCTTCGTCCCAATGAAACTTATTGGCCTTGCGCAAGATTTTGAAAAAAGGAAGGCTCCGGTCGGCGGTTTTGGAGATGAATCTGGACAGAGCAGTTATCCGACCGGTCAAACGCTGCACTTCCCTTGTATTTCTTGGAGGCGGCATGTCTTGTAGGGCTTTCACCTTGCTGGGATTTGCTTCGATGCCCCGCTCGGTCACTATGTACCCCAAGAAACGCCCTCCTTTTGCTCCGAACAGGCACTTTTGGGGATTTAGCTTGACTCCATATTTGCGTAGCGTTCGGAAGGTTTCCTCCATGTCTTTGAAAATATCGGTCGCTCGGACGGACTTGATGAGAATGTCGTCCACATAAACTTCCAGATTCCACTCGATCTGCTCTTTGAACACTTTGTTCATCAAGCGTTGATAAGTGGCTCCCGCGTTCTTCAATCCGAACGGCATCACATTATAGCAGTAGGTGCCGTCGAGCGTCACGAAGCTGACTTTTTCTTGATCTTCACGGGCGAGCGGCACTTGATGATAGCCTTGGTAAGCGTCGAGCATACATATTAATTCGCAGCCGGCCGTAGAGTCCACTAGCTGATCTATCCGGGGCAGAGGATAAAAGTCTTTCGGGCAAGCTTTGTTGAGATCCCGAAAATCTATGCATACTCTCCACTTGTTGTCCGGCTTGAAGACTAATACTACGTTCGCCAGCCAGCTCGGGAACTGCACCTCGCGGATATGGCCGACCTCCAAGAGTTTTTCCACCTCCGCTCGGATGATGGAATTCTGCTCGGCGCTGAAGTCCCTTTTTCTTTGCTTCACTGGCCGTGCGTCCGGTCGGACGTGTAGCTCATGCTGCGCTATACTTGGTGAAATTCCGGGTAGCTCATGTGTCGACTAGACGAAGACATCATGGTCTCTCCGGAGGCATTGGATCACCTCCTCTTTCTGATTCGCCTCCAGGTCGGATGCGATGAATGTCGTGGACTCCGATCGGGTCGGGTGTATCTGCACTTCCTCTTTTTCTTCATAAACTAAAGAGGGAGGTTTTTCAGTTATAGCGTTCACCTCGATCCGTGGCGACTTCCGAGCGGAATTTGCTTCGGCTCGGACCATTTCGACGTAGCATCGCCGAGCTGCCAGTTGATCTCCCCGTACTTCTCCCACTTTGTCTTCGACGGGGAACTTGATCTTCTGGTGGAAGGTAGAGACGGCCGCTCGGAACTCACTGAGCGCCGGTCGTCCCAGAATGACGTTGTATGATGAGGGAGAGTCGACCACCACGAAGTTTGCTGTACGCGTCCTTCTGAGCGGCTCTTCTCCCAATGAAATAGCCATCCGGATTTGTCCGACCGGAAGGACTTCATTGCCCGTAAACCCGTAGAGGGGGGTTGTCATGGGCAGCAGCTCGGCACGGTCAATTTGTAGTTGATCGAACGCCTTTTTGAATATTATGTTGACCGAGCTTCCTGTGTCAACAAAAACGCGGTGAATAGTGTAGTTGGCTATTACCGCTTTGATGAGCAGAGCGTCGTCGTGGGGCACTTCAACTCCTTCCAAGTCCCCAGGCCCAAAACTGATTTCGGGTCCACTCGCCCGCTCTCGGCTACAGCCGACTGCATGGATCTGGAGCTGCCGGACGCTCGCCTTTCTTGCTCGGTTGGAGTCTCCTCCGGTCGGCCCGCCAGCGATAATGTTGATCTCGCCTCGGGAAGTATTACTTCTATTTTCTTCCTCCCGAGCGGATGGTCGAGACCGTTCTCTTGACGTTCGGCGATTCTCCTGCCTTGGAGAGCGATGCCGATCGGGAGTCTGTTGCTGTCGCCTATCAGTTCGCGTCCGATCGGCTTCATTAGTTCTTTGTCGCCTGTCGACTGAGGGAGACCGTCGGCCGCCATTCCGGGGAACGGGATGAGCCACGAAGGGAAGACTTCGACAATCCCTTGTGTTGTGCGTATCCGTCCGGTGGAAAGAGCAGAACATCGGGGTCCATTTCTTCTTTGGCTTGGGCCGGGCGACAGCTACCTCTTGCACGTGAGACCTGGCATGGGGGGAGCGGATTGCTTCGGCCCTCGATCCTCTGGGCGGCTGATGAGCGGCGTGTTGTTTCCGCTCGGCAGGAGGAGCCCGCTCGGTTGGAGTTTCTTTTTTCCTGGCCGCTTGCGCTTCCTCTACGTTGATGTATTCGTTGGCCCGGTGTAGCATGTGATCATAGTCTCGGGGCGGCTTCCGAATGAGCGATCGGAAGAAATCCCCATCCCCGAGGCCTTGTGTGAAGGCATTCATCATGGTCTCCGAGGTGGCCGTTGGAATATCCATGGCCACTTTGTTGAACCGCTGGATGTAAGCTCGGAGCGATTCACGGGCTTCTTGTTTGATGGCGAACAGACTAACGCTGGTTTTTTGATAGCGCCGACTGCTTGCAAAATGATGGAGGAAGGCCGTCCGGAAGTCCTTGAAGCTGGTGATGGATCCGTCCGGCAGCCTCTGAAACCATCGTTGAGCCGATCCAGATAGGGTGGTGAGGAAAACCCGACACTTCACCCCATCTGTGTATTGATGCAGGGTTGCCGTGTTATCAAACTTGCCCAAATGATCGTCCGGATCGGTGGTTCCATTGTATTCGCCGATCGTCGGAGGCACGTAGTGCTTGGGAAGAGGGTCTCGTAGAATAGCCTCTGAAAATTGGCGATTAATCCGCTCGGGGCGATGAGTCCGCTCGAGGGGCTTTTCCTTTTCTGCCTTCTCGTCTCGGCATTTCATCTGAAGAAGATCCCCGATCTCTATGAGTGGATGCGGCTTCGGGGGTGCGGAATAGGGTCCGGTGGAATGCAACGGTGGCTTGAGGTGCTTCCGCTCGACCACCAGAGGCTGAGGTTGCTTGCTGCTTTGGCCGCTCGGCTGTTGCCTTCTGTTTTTGCTCCACAAGCTTGGCGGCCCTCAACTCGATCAGAGCGTCGAGTTCCTCCGTGGAGAGCGTTACTGTGTGTTGTCGTCCAGTCTCGTCCATTGTTTCCGTTCGGATGCAGGAGCGTTCCCACAGACGGCGCCAATTTGATCCTGTCCGAATGCTGAACCAACGGACGCTGGGCACGTCTGCTGGTGTGGATCTTCGACTGGTTGCACGAAGCTCCGGCGAACCTGCACAGAAGTCGGGCCGGGAAGGGGTTCCCGGCGGCGACCCTCTGACGCTCAAGTCAGGCAAGCAAGCAGTAACAAGTGGCTCCCGAAACATTAGAACGCGTCCCTCCGGCGAAGGATGAGGGCCTTTATATAGGGCAGCGGAGAAGCGAGTGCACATATATCGAGGTGTACACGTGTCTGTAGCCCATACCCCAGTAAGGGCTTGTCAGTGAGTTTACCTGACCCATACTGCTACAGTCCAAGCATGTCCTCGATGGGACAGCGGAACCCCCTGTCGCGTGATTTGGAGTATGACCATATCACGAAGCATGCCAGCTGTCAGAAGATGTCCCTTGTCTTTTTCCTCGAACTCTTGCCGGGCGTCCGACCGACCCCCGTCCGCCTTCCGTCCGACCGGTCATATATGATGGTCCACTTGGGAAATTATCGGTAATGTGTTTTGTGGCGACTGTTAGCAGTATGCTTCATGTCTTCGGCTGAGCGTGCAGTCCGTTCGGCCCTACGATCTTACTCAATGAGCGCCGGAACCCCGACTTCCATAGGGGTGCCTTTTGTCATCGGCTAAACACCGGGCGGCCGCCCGGTCGGTCAGACCCCTTTCTCCGATCGGCCTAGTTGGTCCGACCTTCTTTGATGAAATCCCCCGGCTCTTTAACTTCCACGTGGCGTTGACCTGATCCCCTGTTCTTATCGCCGGATCACAAACCATCCTTAATATCACTTAACTACGAGACTTATGCTCTGTCTACTTTAAGGATGGATGAATTTCAAATCCATCAATTATCAATTGATAATTTTTTATCTTTATTTTTCATCCTCTCAAAATTGGGCGGAAATGAGTGGATGGAAGCAAATGAGAAGCCTGTTCAAAATCCCCTTTGCCTACTCTTCACCAGAGCAGTCACTTGCAACACCGAGTAAGCTTCCCCATCCCAGAGTCGATCTGGTCATCATCACCTCCTCTTCTACTTCTCTCCTGCCCCTCTACTTCTCCTCTCCCCCACCGCCAGTAACCACAACAGGGGCAAAGGATCCGGTGGCCCAGGTTGTGGAAATTTTGTAGAGGAAGCAACGACGGTGCAAACGAGGCCGGTGGAGAAAGAGATGACGTCGACGAAAAGGAGTAGGAGACGCGGGACTCGTGGGTGAGGTTGGAAATTGAGGCAATTGTGTAGAGGAAGCGACAGTCGAGGAGGAGGCAGTTTTGGAGATTTTGTAGAGGAAGCAGCGGCTGTGCAAATGAGGCCGGTGGAGAAAGAGACGACGTCGACGAGGAGGAGGAGGAGGCGCGAGACTAGCGGGCGCGGTTGGCAGTTGAGGCGATTTTGTAGAGGAAACGACAGTTGAGAAATGAGGAGGCGGCACTTTTAGCGATTTTATAGAGGAAGCGGCGGCGGTGCATATTCCTCGCCCATGACTTTCTCGAATTGACTTTGTTTTTCTTCCCGACGTGCTGTAGCCTCTGGGGTTCCAACTGTGGCTAATGTATGCTATCAGATAAGTATCTTCTTCTTCTTGACGAGGGAGAGAGAGATGACCGAAAAAATAGTGGAATTATAGTAGAAAATTTTACCAAGCGAATCGATCTGATTCAATATATGTATATATATAGATAATCACAGAAGTTGAACTGGACTATACATGAACACCGAGTCTTCTCCTCCAAAGCTTCCTCCGGAATGCAACAATGGCTACTTGGAAAAACAAAAACAGAGAAGCTGTTAGCTCTCTGTGGTTCTCTATAATTTTACTCTCTCAGCTGCACCTTCATTTAGGCACAAGATCTCCATATCTGCCCTTCCAAAGAGATCACAATGATGGAAATATCATCATGGTATTGCCGTCGGTCGCCTTGCGGAATCTCAAGCAATTCATGGAAATCCATCCCTGCAAAAGAACACCAACTTAAGTAACTCTGGTTCCACACCATTTCCCAGTCAATAATCTGTGTATCAGGAATTAAGCTATCTATCTATCTACCTGCTTTCTTTGCGGCACGAAAAAGGACTTCTTCAACCAGATGCTGAGCAGGATCCCCTTCAGGCGTTGTGGCAATGAACATTTCTAGTTGAGCGACTGCTTCTTCGTTAGTAAAATACTGGTAGAGTCCGTCAGAGGATAGTATCAAGAACTTGTCCTTGGGACCAAGCTTATGGTGGCGTAGAAATGGATTGCAAGTGATGTATGGAGAGGATCCAACGTAGTCGACTCTGAACATCTCGAGCAGTGCATTGTTCCACTTGGGCTGCAGAGAAGGAATCTCTTAGAACATGTATTTATTTGAAGCCTATGGCTGCGGAGGAATTTGGGAGGATTGCAGCTAGCGTTAATTGATTACCTGTTTCAGGAAGCCGGAGCCGAAGGCTCGTGTAACCTTCAATGATCCTTTCACGCGATCATTTGAGATCGCCGAGGAATCGTCAGGGTGCTCATTCTTGATCCTATGAACTTCCTGGGAGGTGAAAAAGCGATCGATGTTTGAGAAAAAAGAAAGAAAGAAAGTCGAAGAAGATGATCGACTGACTGAATACCTCTTCGATACAAGTGCTGTGTTCGACGGTCAGTTGCGTGGCTGATAAATTTGGGCACCCGTAAAATACTTCCACATCGCTTGCGATATCTTCGTTGATCTTGCGGAGATCCAGCTTGGGCTTCGCCGGCGAAATCGCAGTCCAGAAATCAGAATCCGTCTTTTGTGCCAAAATCGCGCGGCTGTCCCCGACGTTCATCAGGTAGACGTCCTCCCCCTTTAGCAGCATCGCCAGAACGCATGATCCCATCAGCGCGAGCTCAGGGTTCTCGGAGATCATCTTGTCGGCGACGTCTAAGTAGTCTTCCTCCGTCTTCTTCAGAGCACGAGACAGAGCCTTGAGCACTAGAGAATGGTTGACCTCCCGATCCTTGCGCCGGCCCTCAGGGTCCGAATTGTAGTTCTCCCTTTGCCACTCGCAAGTGTCGCTCTGCTCTCCGGCTCTGCAGCATCCGAATTCCGCGGGGTAAACAGGGGCGGCGGCAAGCGGCTTGGAGAGAAGATGGGAAAGAGTGCCTTCTTGGTCGTCCCACAGGAGCCCCTTGAGCTCTCGGTGCACGGCGAAATAGAGATTCGAAAGGAGGTAATCGGTGGCGTCGGGACCGTTGAAGCCGTCGTAGATGCCTACGAAGAGCCAACCGTGCTCCTCCGAGACGACGACATGGATTCGGTCCTCCCCTGCTTTGCCCTGAGCCCACTCCAGGTTGCCTGCCGGTGAATCCGGCGAATCTGGCCGTGGAATTGGAACTCCCTCAGCCACCAAGGCGGGAACTTTGGGCGGCTTGATGGATCTTTCGGCTGGAACGGTGGAGGATATGGTACGGGAGATGGCTTTGGTGAGGCCGCGGAGAAGGGAGGTGGCGGCTGCTAGGCGGCGGGGTCGTGAGAAGCTGTGGGAGATACTGCGGCGGAGCTGAGCGGGGATGGAAGGCGGATTTTCGACGGGGCCGGAGAAGAGAGCGGCGCGGTGATCAAGCGGCCCGGACATGAACCCGCGCTCGATGGGACCGGACATAAATCCTCTGTCCGCAGCGCCGGCGATAGGGCCGGAAAGCGGCCCGGAGAAGCGGGGAAACGGCTGGAGCGCGAAGGCGGAGAAGGACGTGGAGCTCTCGAAGGCAGCAGAGGCCGGGGCGCCGCAATCGCCTGCAGGGTCCACCAGGAGAGCTGCGGTGGAGAGCTGCGTGGACGGGTTTGCGCTCAAGGACGCGCCGGATATAGTACGGAAGGTGGTCGTCTCTTCCGAGTGGTGAACCTTGGATGATGCCGCAGCAGGGGCGACAGCGGCGGAAGAGGAGAATCCGCCGCCGCCGCCCCCGCCGCCGCAAGCCGAGTCAGGACGAACGTAGCAGAACGAGTGACCAAAATACTCATCGTAGAAGTCGGAGGTATCTGCCACGTGTCGGAGACGGCGGCGGCCGCCGCAAGGGGGCCTGCCGCAACAGCAGGAGAAACAAGTCAACCTCGCGCAGCAGTTTCCCATCTCGCGAAATCCGAAACGAAGAGCGCCGGCCGGAGGAGGAGGAGAAGGTAAAGGAGGCGGATAGTGGATGGTGAGTGAGCGAGAAAGAAAAAGGATTAGGTGGTGGAGTGCGTGATCGAGAGAGAGAGAGAGAGAGAGAGAGAGAGGAGGAGGAGGAGAGTTGACTTAACTGCATGTGGTAGTGGTGGTGGTGGTGGGGCAGTCGAAATCTTTGGAGAAAATCTCGTCGAGGAGTTGACTACGAGTGCTGGTTCCGCAAACCAAAGTCTCGGGTTAGGAATTAAAAGAATCGGCAGGGCAGTCAATGGCGCGATGTCAACGACGGTTTTGCCTCCCCCGAAATGGACGAAGATCTGTCGCAGTCGCAGGCGACTAATGGTCTTCTGACACGTCGCGCAAATGAAATCTTACCCCTCACTGTACTTGACAATATGGAAGTAAAATTTTACTATGCTCCAACGACACCGAAAAGGACTCGCGGCCTTCGCAATCCTCAGGCTATTTATTCATCACACCGAAATAAGAATATTTTTTTAATTTTTTAAAATAAAAATAATAATCAAGGATGCTATTTAATTTTTACCCTTCTTTTAATACGGACGACAGAAAGCGCAGATCATTAATACTTTTGGGTGGCGAGTTAAGTGCAGCGCAGTGCAGTGATAGTTAACAAGCTAGATGGAATTGAAGAGGATCAGTTGAAAGGTCAGAGGATGGATAATAGAGGTGAGTAAAATCTCACTCAAGTCCAACAACAATCGATTGCCATATCATATTGCTAAAAAAATTTAATTAATTTTATAAATTTTATTCGTTCAATTTTGATGATAAAATTCAATGGATTCAATTTGTTTTTTTAAAAAATTAATTTGTTCGATTTTAATTTAATCTTGTCGGTCAGTGACCATAGAATAGATGGTGGAGAGGAATGAAGGAGGAGCATAGCATTATAAATATATGTCTGGCCTGGCGTCCATTTGAATTCCATTCCATTTAAAAAGCGAGGGGTATGAGTGGTTTGGTCTGAGGGCGGACAGCTATCTGAGTGGGGGGAGTGGGATGCCGGACGTGATGCGAGTGTGTGTTGCACCTTATGAAACTTTTGACCAGTGCCCGTGAGGGGGATAAAAGTGGATATGGAAGATACGAGTGGTGTATAGATAGAGGTGGAGTGCGAGTGTGTCGTCTTCTCCTTCATCATATATTAGTTTTAATGGGGTAAAAATTAAAGGGACCACCTCGTTATTACTTTTGTTAAGAGGGTATTATTCTTTGTCCGCATTGATTTCAAAAGAGATATGTGCTCTCGTAGTCACTGATGATCTCGTGCCCTTTTCCTTTCTCGTTTGTATTTTTATACTCTTTTTTTCTCTCGTCTATTGATTTCATGTCTTCTCCTTCTTCTTCTTCGTTAATCATGTCATTTCTTAAAGTAAGTTTGAACAATTTAAGATATATTAAGATAATTTTTATATTTTCTTATATAACATAATTTTCTAAAAGAAAAATATTTAAATTTTAATTTTTTAAAACACAATATATTTAAATCACAATGATATATTAAGGTATCATTGTGATTTTTGTCCTATTTTAATTGTTCATGAGGTATGATTTAGTCAAGAATTTCTATTTATAATTCAATCGATCTAAAAGAAAAAAAAATGAAGATTACTACATATATATTATGATTTTATTATGTGTTAACTATATTTCCTTACACTTATAGGATTGGTGATGCCTAAACAAAAATGTAGTTTAGGATATTTGAGAGCAATTAGAAAGAGTCCTCAAATTGAAAGAGGAATCATGGTTACATCAAATAATTTACAAAACATAATTGTTAGGTAATATCCATCCGCAGGAGTTAGTGTTGAATTGTTGATTATTGTGTTTTGAGGATTACTAGTGTTGGATTATTACTCATGAATCATTTCGGTAGATCTTCAAGTGTTTATATCTCTCCCGACTGTAAAGTTAGTCAAGGATAGGTCATTTTCTCTACCAGAGATAGAGTCATCTTCAAAATTTTTTTTTTTTTTGGATAGAATCACCTCAAAAGATTTTTCTCTATTAGGGACAAAGTCGCCTCTAAATTTTTCTCCATATCAAACAAAGTCAGCTCCTAATTTTCTTCTGTCTCAGATGGAGTCGTCTCAATTTTTTTTCCCTGTTAGGATAGAGTCGCTAACAAAAATTTTTCTATTGAAGATAGAGTCTCCTATAAAATTTCCTTCGTATCAGACATAGTCACCTTAAGTTCGATTGTATTAAAATAATTATGAACATAATCAGTATCTTCTTCCCTCTAACGCTTAGTTAGTTCAACCTAATCAAGCCAGTTGCTACATCCTATTGTCCTCCATACTCTAATCGAGTCGCACGCTACAACTCCTCGACTAATCTTGGAGGCGTGACTCATAATACTGTCGGTATCTAACCCATACTAGGTTAGCAAGATGCACCTACATGGCTCCATCTCAAGCTAGCCAAGTCGCCATACTGAGCTAAGCAACCTATTGCCAAGCCTAAGCTCGAGCAACCCAAGTGGGTTGTGTTCCTGTTTGCCCGAATCTGAGTGGGTTACAAGCGCTAATCTTTCGAGCATTAATTGCTCGAGCTCTTGAGTGTTGGTGCAATTTTCCTTGGGTCAAGGTTAACTAAGCTCGAATTGGCTCGAGCTTCAGTTTCAATTTTTGGACAATATATGAATGAGAAGTCAAGTAGATCAAGGTTGACTGGAGATTTGACTGACAAAGTCCTAACTAGAAGTTAAGCAAAAATAAAGTCCTAGTGGACTAGGCAAACCTAATTGGGAACTAGGTTAAGTCGAAGGTGGGTTAGCTGGGAGCTAAATACTTATCGCAAGAGAAGTCCTAGTAGGATTAGGCAAACCTAGTTGGGAACTAGGTTAAGTCTAAGGTGAGTTAGTTGGGAGCTAAACACTTGGCATAAGTGAAGTCCTAGTAGGACTAGACAAATCTAGTTGGGAACTAGGTTAAGTCTAAGCTAGGTTAACTGGGAGCTAAGACTTGGCACGAGAGAAGTCTTAATTGGAAACTAGATAAGGGAAGTTCAAGTGGATCAAGGAAGATCATAGATTGACAAAGAAAAGCACTAACTGAGGTTAGGCAAGGTGAAAGTCTACTGAGTAACTAGTCCTAACTGAATTTAGATAAGAGAAAAACTTAAGTGGGCTTAGGAGAACCACACTTGGTGATCGAAAGTCCAATAAGAAGATGACAAAGAGAAAGTCCAAGTGGATTGAAGGTTGACCGAACACTTGATGGGGAAGTCACAATAAGTATGATTGACCGGATGTTGGGAAAGAGAATCCTAGACTTTGATCAAGTAAGTTAGGGTAGGCAATCTATTAGGGCAATTGACTATCCCTAAGCTAATCGATTAGGGTAATTGATTAAAAGGTCCTCGTGAGAACACAAAGTGGGTCCGAATCGATTGATTAATCGATTAGGGCTATTTTCTGTAAGAGGCTTCTCTGCCTTTATCAAAGGAGATATTTTTAGTGGAACTTTGTAACCGCCTTGGATTAACAACCACCTAGGTTGTAACCAAGTAAAAATCCTAGTCTCTTAGTTATTTTTATGTTGCTATTTATTATATCATATTTGGTTAACTAATATTGTATCCTTGCTAAAACTAGCTCGAGATTCTTCTAACTTATTTCACCCCCCCCCCTCTTGTCGGCATATTTGCCCCAACAAGTGGTATCAGAGTCCAACCGTATCAGAAGGACTAACCACCGACTGAAGCACAAAGATGATGGTTGGACTCAACATCTACCTGCCTAAGTTTGTTATGTGAAAGAAACTATTGGGACCTTAATGCTCGTCTAGAGGCGCGTGCGCGCGCGCCAGGGGGGGACCCACGTCGTTCGCTTCCTACACTTGTTAGCGCAGCGGAAATACAAAACAACAAGTATGAAAGCTAAAGACTATGAAGAAATACAAACAAACCGCTAACACGTTCATAATGTGGTTCGGAGATTAGGGATCCTACTCTATGACTGTCCGTAAGATGGATAATCCTAATCCGTGGGTGGATGACTCTCCGAAAAATCCAGGCTAACTCAAGTAGCTTCTTGTGGGTGGAGAAACCTTGCCACAACCTCATACAAGCACACTTTATCACACAAGAGTTTGGAAGACTTTAATAGATTTTAACCGACTCTATTTCATCAATCATGGTCGGCCACCCCGAACTCTATTAAATCGAGCTTGGGAGAAAACACAAGTTGTGTTTCCCTCCACCAGTTGACTGGTAAAGTCACCAAACGACTGACCTCTATGAAAAAATTGACCGTTACACCCTAATGACTTGATATGAGTCGACTGACATATTTAGCAGATAACTGCTATAGCAATTACTACAGTAACTGTCAACTGGTAAAGCCACCAAACAACTAGCCTCTATAAAAAAATTAACTGTTACACCCTAACGACTCGATACGAGTCGATTGACATATTTACCAGTCAACTGCTATAGCAATTACTACAATAACTGCTATGGTACAAGTTGTATCAATAGATTGGTTTCACAATCATTGGGCATAAAAACATTTTAAACCTTAAACCTAGGATTTTACATTAAGTACAATCTCTCATGCATTTATCCTTGTCCACACAACTTCGACCTTACCTTCTAGCCTCATTCATCAACCTTGCATCTCTCGAATGCTTCCCCATCCTTCATGCATTGCCTTCAAGAGTTTCTTTTGGCCTTGTTCTTTGTTGTCGGGTCTTCCATTGCCAAGAGACTCCTCACCTCCGGGACTTTATCCTTTGCGAAGAGCTCCTCGCTCTAGGGCTTCAACCTTGCCAGTCACACTTGGACTTACGTTCCCAAGACTACATACTTAGACTTACGTTGCCAAGACTACATACTTGGACTTACATCGCCAAGATTCCACTTAAACATTCACCATTGTCAAGATTACACTTGGACTTTTTCTTGTTGCACATGCATCCTGCGTATTCACAACCCATATCAAATACAACAACAAATCTAATTTAAATTTAAAATAGATTTTAAATTACTTTTGATAATTAAATATGATTTTTAGTTCCTAAGGACCAACAAGGAGCTAAAAAAGAGGAATACCAGTGGACCAGTAAAGAATAAACCGACTTCATAGCGAAGGGCGAGCCAAGTTCCACCTGTTGAACATAATTTTACCCTACGAATTTAGTTGAATCGGAGCTTACGAATTAGCAAAAGAACTTTGGGAGAAGTTCTTAGAGCTACACGAAGGAACGTCCGAAGCAAATCTCGTGAGATGGGACCTGCTCTGGAATCAAATAAGCAACCTCTGGATGGAAAAGGGTAAAATGGTTGCTCATCTACATGGAAGAATCAAGGAGCTAATCACCGGATTAACGAACCTCAGAGAAATGGTAACTAATCGGGACTCACAAAGGTATGCTTTAAATGCATTCTCGAGAACACTGGAATGGACATCTATAGTAGACTCCTATTATATCTCCAAAGATCTCGAGATAAGTACACTAGAAAATCGTTTTTCTACATTTGAATTACATGAGTCTTGGTGTGTAGGACAAAGAAAGGGGCTAAATTAGAACCTAGCACTATAAGTCCAGAAGAGCGGACCGGATTCAGACTCATCGATTGACGAAGATGAAGCAACCTTCATGGTAAGAAAATTCTCTAAGTATTTTAAATCTGACAAATTTAACAAGTCACAAGCTAAAAAGTTTATTTTGAGAAAACATAAAGTAAGATGTTATAACTGTCAAGAAGAAGGACATATCAAGAATGATTGCCCAAAACTGGAAAAGAAGGAGAAAATAAAGGGCCAAGCAAACTAAAGCACAAAAATCAAAGGCAACATGTGACGAGTCATCATCGAAGTTCGAGCTGGAGGAGTATGCCAGACTAGCACTCATGGCGAGTCACCAAGAGGAGAACATCGATGAAGGAGAGGCTACATCTGAGGGAAGCAATAGCGAAGAGGGAGCATCCAACTTCGAATATGATATGGTAAGTGAGGTATGTCTTCTACCTCCTTATCAATTTTATTCTAGAATAACATTAATGTCTAAATCCTTATGTAAGCTAAAATTTAAGAATAATAAATTAAAGAAGAAAAATGTTGATTTGAAAAGAAAATCAGCTAATGCATGTCCACTAAAATTGTTTGATAAAATTAAAAATGAAAATGAAAAATTAAGAGAAAAAAATATAATCACTCAAATAAAATTCCGCATGCTCAAATACGTCTCAATATTCAAATGTTAGATATACTAGTAGGGTTAACTAGTATTTATGATTTCACAAGAGTCAAATTATAAAATAGCTAGAAATTATATTCCTAAAAATTATTTGATAAATCAAGTAAAAATTTATATTGGATTCCCAAATCATGCTTAGTATAATTTAAATTAATTTCATGCATGCTTTAAAATTTAATGTGTTTTATTTTCCATATTATTTTAACCAATTAATTCTTTAGCATGTCTACTGGCTGTATTTCAAGTTGAAAATTTTTATCATGTTATCTGATGATTTGATCCACTAACAAAAAATTATTTAAAAATATTTGACTATTATATTATTTGTTTTGAATTTTTAATGAAATTTGTATTATCAAAATTAAAAAATGTTTTGCATATCTATTTTTGAAAAATTTATTTCTATAATTAAATATAATGTTCCCTATCACAAGAAATTTTTCAAGATTTTTTTGATCATTATCTAAATTATTTTTATTTTTTTAACGAAAACAATGTTTTTATTATTAAAACATTATTTAGTCTTTATTTCTACCTAGCTTAATTTTTTTTGAAGATAAACATCATATCTTACATGCTCAACAAAAAATTAGCATGATTTTTCAATGTATTAAACCATTTGTAAACATTTTATCCTTAAAAATTGTATATCTGACTCAAAATATTAACCTTGAAAATAAAATAAAATCATGTGCTCATGAAAATTTTATACTAATCCAAAACCTTATTTTTGACATTGACAAGAATTTTCATTATTTTTCTAAAAAGTTACAGTATTTTTGAAAATTAATTTTGAGAAATCTAAAACTTAATTCTTAAAAATTAATTTCTCAATAAAATAATTTTGATGAAAATACAAATATCGTGGAATATTGTTTTAAAACCCCTAACAAAATTTTTTCAAATTTTTTCTATTTTTTTTGTTAATTTTCCTAGTTATTTTTTTTATATGATCAAAGGGGGAGAATACATAGATGTTAAGTTTAGGGGAGGCTCTATTGCTTTTAAATTGCATTAATTTTAGTACACTTCTACATGCATTAATTTTGATGATACCGTTGCAATTTTGATAGTTATACTTTAATTCATATTTGTTTAAACCCTAACTTAACTCGGATTGATGTACATCAAAAAGGGAGAGATTATAAGTACCCCAGGTTGTTTTAATGTGATCAACCGAGTTAAGTTAGGTCATGTTTGTATTTGATCCTTGTGTTTAAGTGTGCAGAAGCTTTGGAACACAAGAAGTTGAGCGGAAGACACAGCTAGCGAGAAGGATGACACGGAAAAGGAGCCGACGGGCTCGATGCATCCGAGAGACGAAGTGTTGTGGAAGAGTACAACAATGGACGAGAAGGACATGCACGATGTTCGAGGGATGATAAGTCAGAAAGGAAGCCTGTTAGAGGAGAAGGTCTGGGTTGGGTTCGAGTGAGCTCAACTTCGATTAACCGGAGCATCACCCATGCGAAGAGATCAATTAAGGAGTTGATCTATCTCATGGAAGGCGCTTTCGATAAATAGTGTCGAAAGCGCCTTCCAGCCTATAGAAGACGCCTTCCAGTGACTGTTATTCGAAGATAAAGTTTTATCTTCGGTGATAAAATTTCTCTGATTGAAGGCGCCTTGAACCCTATTGAAGGTGTCTTCCAACTTCGGATAGAGTTTTCCAAGTGTTATAAAAAGTCTCCTGGAATTAGGAAATATTCAACAACTTCTGTATTAATCTCCTAGCAACTTTATGAGCTTTTCAAAGAGTGTAAGAGGCTTCTCCGCCTTCATCAAAGGAGATATTTTTAGTGGAGCCTTGCAACTGCTTTAGATTAACAACCACCTACGTTGTAACCAAGTAAAAATCCTAGTCTCTTACTTAGTTCTTTTTAAATTGTTATTTATTATGTCATATATGGTTAACTAATATTGTATCCCTGTTAAAGCTAGCTCGAGATTCTTCTAACTTATTTTCAAGGTAATTCACCTCCCCTCTTACCGGCCTACCTGCCCAAACATTTTCTCGATTGAACAGGAGAGGTTTGAATCAATTAGGAAGATTTCCTAATCGATTAGGGATGACTTGAATTGATTAGGCCGGTCACCTAATCGATTCAACTTTTCTTAATTGATTGGGCTAATCGATTAAGACATTTTGCGAGAGAATGGAAAGGTTGAGAATCGATTAAAGCCTTGCTTAATCGATTAGTATGACTCACCAATCGATTCAGAGTTTGAAAAAGCGTTGTTTTGCATGTGGACATCGGATGCTAATGTGGCAATCGATTAGGGGAAAACTTAATCGATTATAGGCGTCAAAGGAACCCTAAAAAAGGGTATTCATGAAGGATTGAAGCATGATTCTTGGTTGCAGTTCTTGAGCTCTCGAAGATAAGTGTTGCTACGCTTTCTAGGCATCAAGAGGCATTTTCCAAGCAAGAAAAAAGCAAGGAAAGAAAGATTCAAGTATTGTAAAACCATTTTTAATTTCCATTTGCATTTGCCTCTTCTCTGTTGGTGCAATCGACCTAGGTTTTGATTGGTACAATCATAGTTTTGATGTGTGTGTCAAAGAGTTTAAGTTAGATTCGCCCTTGTATTTGATATGTGTATTTGAGTTGTGCAGGTTTGCAGGATACACATGCGACTCAGGTTGATGGCTTCGGGTCCGGTGAAGGATGAAGCATCTGAGGGACCGTGGACAAGGCAGCGAGGACAAGGGCCGAGGGAAGCGACTTCGAGGCATACGCGAAGGATGACATTAGGGGCGAGCCGTGGGCTTGAATGCATCCGAGGGACGAGAGCCAAAGGAAGTAGGCTTGAAAACAAGAGGTTAAAGCTGCAAAGGAAGCGTCAAATGAGTCGTAAGGGTGAGGGTACGAGTGCATGAGAAATTGTACTCGGAGTAAAATCTTAATTTTAGGGTTTTACTGTAGTGTTACTGTAGCAGTCGACTGCATGTTTTAGCAGTCGACTGGTGCAGTCGATCGCGCAGTCGACTGGGTGCGAACAGAATGGTTCTGTTCCTTCGGTCAGTGTGGATCAGTCGACTGCACCAGTCGACTGCATGTTTTAGCAATCGACTGGTAAATGACCGTTGGCATACTGTTGGTGCTGCGAAGTAGCCGTTGGCTACCTCCTACGGTAACACCAGTCGACTGATGGTTTTGCCAGTCGACTAGTGCCGAGATAAGTTGATATGATAATCAACTCTCTCCTCTTATTTATATGGAGCTTTGGGGCTTGAAGGAGGTCACTCATGCTTGTTGAATAACTCCTTAGCAATTGTCCAAACCTTCCAAGTCATTCTCTTCCTCCTAATCTGAGTCTTCATCTTGTAAGAGGAAGAGAGCTTTATGAGAGGTTGTACTCCACCGAGAAGGAGTAAGAGCTAGTCGGAGATTGTCGGGGATTGATCCACCGAAGGATCAAGGGTTCGTCCACCTCAAGGACACGCTGTGAAGTACGAGCAAGCAATCTCCGAACCACGTAAAGGATTTGTGTTAGCGTTTGCTCTTACTTGTTTATTTTCATTGCTTTAGTTTTCGTATTCCGCTTGCGTAACTAACCTTGTAGAGAAGAATCGAAATTGGGGGTGACCTAGCTATCGAACCCCCTTTCTAACCGGTCACCGATCCCTTACATTCTCTTCTTGGTATATTCTCACATTTGTGCTTGTATGAGGCTTCTCCTCTTCTAAGAAGGAGGTATTCATAGTAGAGCTATGAGTGTGAGGAACAAACCTTTAAATTAGTCACCTCAAGGAGGTGGATACAAAGTAAAATGAAGGTGTTAGCATTTCTTCGAGTTTTCCACTGCAGTAAATCATCAACGAAGTGATTATAACTAATCACACCTCCATTTAAAGAGAGTAAGACGAAGTTGAAGATTTGATCCCTAATTTCAACAAGTAAAAAAGGTTAATCATCAAGGGAGCTTAAGTTCAAAATAGACTTTAGAGATGGATTTAGATACGATATCTGTGCACCTCCACCATTCAAAATTAGAAGTTTCAACCTTTGAAAATCAAGGGTTGTTTTTTTTTTCAAATGGAGATAGAGCAATGATTTGCTCTAATGGAGGAATTTCAAGCTCTAACAGATAGTAAAGGGAAGCTCCTCAATAAAAGCAAATGGATCGAGGAGAAACTAAGAAAATCCGAGGCTAATGATAAGGTAACCAAATTATTGTCTAACAATATCTTGTGCAAAATAGGAGATTACAAGAGTGCAAACAAATTATGGAGCACATTGGCCAAGCTCCATTAAGATCCACCCTCAATGGAATATAACAAGAAATACAAAGAGAGAAACTCTTTGTTTCAAATATAAGAGGATTTAGAGGTTGAGAGGTGTTTAACATCCAAGGAGGAAATTGAAGAAGCATCTACCTTAAGGATTGAGGGAGAGAGATCATTGATATTGGAATAAGAAGAAGTCTCATCATCTGGAATCAATGAGAAAGAAGATGGTACCATCTCTGCAAGTCAAGAAAGCATAAATTATGAAGATATATCAATTTCGTGCATTAAAAATAAAGATCATATTATTTGTTTTGAATGTAGAAAAAAAGGACACTATAAGAGCAAGTGTCCTAAATTGGAGAAGAAGAAGACCCAAGTGACACCCAAAGTGAAGGAGAAGCCAAAGGAGGTCTTACTCGTGATACACAAAGGTAAAGAGCACATTGTGTGCTTCACATGCAACCAAAAAGAACATTATCGAAATTAATGTCTAAAGGGAAGACTTAACAAGGAAGGAAACTCAAATCAAGGAGGAGCTTAACAAAGTAGAATTAAGGTACCATTAGTTAATGATAATTTTTCATTTCAATATAACAAGCATACTATAAATAAATTTTATGATTTTAGAGTATGTTACTATGAAAATAGGAAGCATAATCATCCTAGGGAAAATTACAAAGAATTTCATGCTAGAACCATCTTATCCAAGGATAAGAAGGTAGAAAATGGTTTAGGTAAAAACCAAAACAATCTATATATATGCCCAAAAAAAAGGTAGATCCACTACCTTAATGACCCTCCTAGTGACGCCCCCACGGATATGGAGAGAGGTAAATGCAAGTACATAAACATTAGACACATGGTGGGATAAACCCTAGATTGTCAATTCCTGAGAATCAACCCCTGACCATTACATCAGAGATGTCATGAGCCAACCGTCTGCACTACATCCTATGAGCTAAAAGGAACAATATTGAAGGCAATAAAGAGAAATCTAAATTTGAGGATTTAAGGATAGAAAATTAAGTTTTGAGATCAAGACTTGATAAATTAGAGAAGACCCTTAAGAAAATGACAAATGAAGTTATATGGTGAAAGAAGCAAAACCTAAGCTAAAATAGACAAGAGTCATTTAATGACAAGAGAGATTTGAGATACAAACCAAAAGCCAAGAAGAATGTGTCCTCATACCATAGAGTTCCATATAATTATAGAATCAACCTTAGGTCTAGGAGTCAAGTTAAGGTTTCAAGGGAAATTATCCCTAGAATTAACCTTAAAAAGACTAACATGACTAAGGATTCTAAGAAGCTTAGGAAAGTCATTAAGAATGTTACAAGAGAAGTTATCCCAAGAGTTAACCTAGAGAAGACTAGTGTGACAAAGGCTTCTATGAAGCCTAGAAAAGTCATTAGGAAGATATCAATGGAAATTATCCCAAATAAATATCTAGAACACGCAAGGAGAATCAATAGATTTTGGATTCTTAAGAGTGTATTCTCTACACCTTAGATGAATTTAGAGTGTGTCAACTTTAATTAGAATGGTAGTTAATCCAATCACTGTAAAGTTGACACTTTAGGGGATTTCAAGGTATTATGACACCTTGAAAATGAGATGTGGATTTTTACTCTTGAAAGAGTAAGAATGTGTCAATAAAATTTGAAGAATTGAGTTTGATCAAATTAGCACAAATAGGATAGAATTTAAAAAAAAAAAACAAGTTGGGATTTTGATTTTTTTTTTTTTTTTAGAGATAAGAGCAACTTAGGTTATTTTTAACTTAGCAATTAAATAATGAAACTTAGATAGAAAGTCTAGGTATTTTTTTATGATAAACTTATCATGTTTTTTTTGTATCTTATCACATGTCATGTCATCACATCACACATCTTGCATGGAAAATGATATATATCATACTTACATCATTTAGGTCAAAGATATGATTTTTTTTTTGAAAATATACATTTGATGTATGTCATGACCATTATCCTGCATTATTTTTAATTTCTTACAATTAAGAACAATGACATTAATTGACATCTTAGGTAAGATGATTAAAGCTAAATTAATTAGTTAGATATGCATGATCACTTAATTTTAGGAAAAATCTATTGTACATCTCACAAGACCACAAGCTTGACTTGTATGTATTTTTGAGACACATTAGATACAAGTGAAATGTTAGGAAGATGAATAAAATTCGAGATGGTAATTTAATGCATCTATTTGAATTTTTTTACCATCAAAACAAGTAATTATGTAAAGTCCAATCATCGGGAAAGCTAGTGTACAAGTCATGTGTATTTATCCCAAAGATTATGGTTAAAAATTTATTTTAAAAATCATTTCAAAATTATTTTGGAAAATCTTAGTGAAGTATATATTTTGATAGGAGTCACCATTGTTTAAGTGGATACTAAATTAGAATGAAATATTGAGGTTTTCAATAGTTTCCAATTTTATGTCAATATTTGAAAATGAAATATATTTTTATAAAAAACTATTTTTCTCAGATAGTATATAACATAAGTAGTATCTAAGTAAAATTTTATGATTTTTTTTTTAAAATTGAAATTGAATATGAAATTAAATTTAAAAAATCAAACATTCCAATCGATCAAGTAATCGATTGGTGACATGGTTTAATTGATCAGATGATCGATTGATAATGGATTTTTGACACGCAGAAACTTGTTGGATCGATCAGTTGATCAATTGAGAGGGGTGTAATCGATTAGCATGGTTGTAATTGATTGGTATATGAAACTAATCAATTGACAATGTTGTTTTCGACTGAAATAGTCTAATTTTAATTCATTAACCCATATTTAGTTAACCTAATAATCCCTAACACTCTAAAATACTTGTATAAGTATATTAGGGTAATTTTCTTGGTGAAAATAAAAGGGGGGAGGTTTGTGGTAAAAAAAATTGGAGTTAAGGGGAGGTTTCAATTCAAGATTGAATTTTTAAACCTCATAACTATGTTTTGAATTTTCATAAAGATTTAGGAATTCAAAATCATTGCTGGTGTAATAATATAAGTTAGAGCATGCTTTGAGGGGGAGGTCTTTCTAAAAGATATTTTTTTAAGAATGAGAAGACAATGGAAGGTTGGGAACCTTCATTGTGCTGGATGATCTAGGTTGAGCATTAAAGACAATGGAAGATTGAAAATCTTCATTGTGATGCACAATATGCTTAAGGTTGAGTATAGGATACAATAAGAGATATGAAATTTTCATTGGGTTTCTTTGAACAAATTGACACTTGGGGAGAGTTTTTAATGTATGTCAAAGGGAAAGAAATGTAAGGTTTAAGTTAGAAATCTTCATTCATGCTTTGCCATGGGATGAAATTGGGCTAATGTTAGCCTAACTTAAACATATTGTCAAACATCAAAAAGGGTAGATTGTTTATGCAATCTTCCTTGGGTTAAGGTTGACTAAATTTGGGTTGGCTTGAGCATGAGTTTCGATGTTTGGACAATATGTGAATAAGTAGTAAAGTAAGTCAAGGTTAACCGGAGACTTAATTGGTAAAGTCATAACTAGAAGTTAGGCAAAAGTGAAGTCCTAGTGGACTAGGCAAACGTAGTTGGGAACTAGGTTAAGTCTAAGATGAGTTAACTAAGAGATAAACACTTGGCACAAAAGAAGTCCTAGTCGGACTAGGAAAACCTAGTTGAGAACTAGGTTAAGTCGAAGGTAGGTTAGCTAGGAGCTAAACACTTGGCAAAAGTGAAGTCCTACTAGGACTAAGCAAACCTAGTTGGGAACTAGGTTATGTCTAAGCTAGGTTAGCTATGAGATAAACACTTGGCATGAGAGAAGCCTTGGTTCGGAACTAGGCAAGAGAAAGTCCAAGTGAGTCAAAGAAGACCCCACATTAACAAAGAAAACCCCTAATTGAGGTTAGATAGGGTGAAAGTCTATCAAGTGATTAGTCCCAACTGAGGTTAGGTAAGAGGAAAATCCAAGTGGATCTAGGAGGACCACACTTTGTGATCAGAAATCTAATGGAAAGTTGACAAAGAGAAAGTCCAAGTGGGGGTCAAAAGTTAATCGGACACTTGGTGGGGAAGTCTCAAAAGGTCATGATTGATTGGATGTTGGGCAAGGGAACCCTAGAATTGAATCAAGCAAGTTAGAGTTGGGTAATTGATTAGGGAAATTGATCGGTCCTAAGCTAATCGATTAGGAGGTTCTCGCGAGAACACGGAGAGGGTCTGAATTGATTGATCAATCGATTTGGCCGAACCTAATTGATTGATCAATTGATTAGGGTTGTTTTCTCAATCGAACAGGAGAGGTCCGAATCAATTAGGAAGATTTCCTAATTGATTAGGGACGACTCAAATTGATTAGGTCGGTCACCTAATCGATTGGGAGTTGTGCTTTGCAAAGACGAGCTAAATCAATTGAGGCAATCGATTCATCCTTTCTTAATTGATTGGGCTAATCGTTCAAGACATTTTGTGAGAGAACAGAAAGGTTGGGAATTGATTAAGGCCTTACCGAATTGATTGGTATAACTCACCAATCGATTCAGGATTTGAAAAAGAGCTGTTTTTAAGTGAACGATTGAATGCTGACGTGACAATCAATTGGAGAAAAGCTTAATCAATTAGAGACATTAAAGGAACACTAGAAAATGGTATTTACGAAGGATTGAAGCATAGTTCTTGGCTGTCAATTCTTTGTTGGTGTAAGGAGCACTAGATGATCGAATCTGAGTTTTTGATATTGGCAAAGAGTTCAAAGTTAAGTCGTATTGTGGTTCTAATAAGTTTTACTGAATGTGCAGGAAAGTCTAAGTGAGCTTAGGCAAAGTAAAAGTCCTAGTGAATGCTAGGTAGGTAGAAATCCCTAGTTGTGACTAGGCATGAAAGTCCTGGTCCGAAGGACTGGGCAGAAGTCTTAGCAAGTTGAAGATATCGAGCGAAAATCCTACTGGTCGAGGATAGTAGGTGAAAGTCCTGGAGGTCGTGGACACCAGGCGGAAGATTGGATAGGTCAAGGATTGGACTGTTGGGACCTTAACGCCGCTAGAGGAGGGGGTGAATAGATCGTCACCCAAATTGTCACTTCCTATGCTTGTTAGTGCACAACGGAAATACAAAATAAAACAAACAAATAAAAAGCTAAACCTAGAGGCAATAATCAAGACATTCAAACCTCTAACACATTTATGTAATGTGATTCGGAGATCACTTACTCCTACTCCACGACTGTCTGTAAGGTGGACGATTCCAATCCCTCAATGGATGATTCCCCAGATAACTTCTGGCTAGATCGGTAGCTCCTTGTGTTAGGACCAAAAGTAGCTAGAGGGGGGGGGGGTGAATAGCTCGTCGCGTTCGCTCGGTGCTCGGCGTTGCTTGTTTCTTCAAGAATATGCAGCGGAAAATACAGAAACAAATACAACAACGCTAACACGGTTGGTTTACTTGGTATCCACCTCACAAGAGGTGACTAGTCCAAGGATCCACACCACGCACGCACCCTCCACTATGAAAACACTCCTTTTCGGTAACTACCGAGGGCGGAGAAGCCCTACAAGACTCTCAGTACAAGAAGAAAGGAAAGGGAAACAAAATACAAGCGCAAAGCTTACAATGAGTACAGAAAACCCTAACCCTAGCTTTTCTTCTTGCCTTTGATCCGCCTCTTGACTTGGAAAGCTTCCAAGATCCTTCAAGAACTGGCGATCTGATCTTTGAGAGTTGGCGAGAGCTCTGGGGTGAATCGGAGAAGAGATTGCAGCCATCGAACGCCTGCAATCGACGCCAGCGGTCGGATCCCGATCGATTCGAATGTTCCCAATCGATCGGGAGGCTTGGATCGATCCACGGATCGATCCGAGCTTCTGATCGAACGGCGGATCGATCCACGGATCGATCCGGCGCTTATCGCGCGAAGCGTCCCAATCGATCCAGCGATCGATTGGGACCTCTGATCGATCCACGGATCGATCCGAGCTTCTGATTGGGCAGTCGGATCGATCCAGCGATCGATCCAGCTGGATCGATCCATCGATCGATCCTTGGTTTTGTCCAAAACCAAGTCCTAAACCTCCCAAACCAACATCCGGTCAACCTTGACCTGTTGGTATATCATGCCTAGCATCTAGTCACTCCCTTGACCTGCTAGGACTCCCTTACCAAGTGTCCAGTCAATCCCTTTGACCCACTTGGACTTTTCTCTGTGCCAAGTATCCGGTCAATCCCTTTGACCTACTTGGACTTTTCTTTCATGCCAAGTATCCAGTCAATCCTTTGACCTACTTGGACTTCCCAACACCAGATGTCCGATTATCCTTGATCCATCTGGATTTTCCCTTGCCTGGCTTCACTCACCAGGGCTTTCACCTAGCTTTACTCACTAGGGTTTTCCATCTGCCTAGCTTCACTCACTAGGACTTCCATCTGCCTAGCTTCACTCACTAGGACTTTCACCTGGCTTCACTCACCAGGATTTCCATCTGCCTAGCTTCACTCACTAGGACTTCCTTCTGCCTGGCTTCACTCACCAGGACTTTTCTTCTGCCAGGACTTTTCTTCTGCCTGGCTTCACTCACCAGGACTTTCATTTTGCCTAACATCCCAGTTAGGACTTCCCAGTCAAGTATCCAGTCAACCTTGACCTACTTGACTCTTCTTCAATCAATATCTTATTGTCAAACATCTAAACCCAAACCAAGACTCAGCTTGGTTACCCAGGTCAACCTTGACCTGAGGGATATTGCACCAACACCTTGTGGGTGGAGAAATCTCACCACAACTCGTATAAGACCACACTAGATCACTTGAGCACTTGGAGACTCTAATTAAGGTTAAGCACCACTAATTTCATCAATCATGCTAAAGCACTTCGAGTTCTATTAAATAGAGCTCGAGAGGAAAACACCAAGCTATTTTAACTCCACCAGTCGACTGGTACAACCACCAGTCGACTAGTCTTAAGTGAAATTTGACTGTTACAAGTCAACGATCGGCTATCAGTCGACTGATAAAAACACCAGTCGACTGCTACAGTAATGCTATAGTAACACTAAAATTTTATCTTGAGTGCAGTTTCTCATGTATTTGTCCTTTTCCACACAACCTAAACCTAGTCTTCTAGCCTCCTCCATCAACCTCGCGTCCCTCAGATGTCTACTCATCCTTCACACCTTGCCTTCTGGAGTTTCCATCGGCCTTGTCATTATTGTTGGGTCTTCCTTCACTAAAAGGATGTGCCTTCAGGACTTCATTCATTATCAAATCACACTTAGACTTACGTTGCCAAGACTACATACTTGGACTTACACTATCAAGACTCAACATGGACTTTCACCTTTGCTAAGATTACACTTGAACTTTCCTTGTTGTACCTCTATCCTGCACACTCACAATGCATATTAAATATAACAATAAACTTAACTTAAACCTTTGCCCAAACATCAAAACTTAGGGCACCTAGATTGCTCCAACATGGGCGTCCAATGGAAAGTCTTGAAATCTCGGTTATTGAACAAAAGTTCAAATGATCTGGAGGACCAGTTTGACATCAAGTAAACTCTCCTGAGAGGAGTAGGTGAGGATGTATTCCCCGTTGAGGAAACAGTAGACATCAGTTCGACCTAGGATTTAATGAAAAATCTAAAAGTCAGAACCAAACAGTCCCGATTTTATCATATTAATTAATTAATTTATATTATTTTATTATGATAGCTTTGTTTTGTAGGATATTTTTGGTATTTAGACTAACATGCTATGCAAGAGTCAAAATACACAAATAATAGCACAGGTTAATAGTGCTCGAGACACCTCTTGTGCAGCTAGAGGCACCTTGGATGCCTTGGTCGAAGACCCCGCATAGAAGGCATGGAGGCACCTCCCATGTAGCTAAAGACACCTTGGAGTTTAGCGCGAAGGCACCTTCTAGTGGATAGAAACCATATATTATGGGGTTTATCAAGTTCGAAGACGAGGGGATAATATCTATAGTTGGAGGCACCTTAAATAGTGTTGGAGGTGCCCTGAATGCTTTATAAAAGAGATGTTCAAGCAACCCTTTGAACATAGCATCAATTTAAGATGCTACAACTTGTGTACTTGAGCTCTACTTCGACTTTCGACTACAATACTGCGACGCTACTTCGATAATTGCACTCTACATCAGATTTTCATACTATCGGTATATTTTATTTTATGCAAAGTTGCAATCAATTTTTGTGACTTCTTTGTAAACATCGAATTGTTAGTGAATTGCCCAATGAAAGCGATCATCAATCGCGGGCCTTAGAATATGAGTCATCACAGGTTCCGAACTAAGTAAAATCAACTTGTGTCAAGTTTTAATTCATTCCGCTACATTTATTACTCTGAGTTTTGTTTTACGAAAAAATGTGAAAAAGTCACGAGCACTATTCACTCCCCTCAAGTGCTTTTAATCCTATAATTGATATCATAGCGGAGCCGCTCTAAATTAGTACAACCACCGTTCAAGCAAGTTTTTTTTTGTGGTGTTTTTTGAGTTTTTAAAGTTGATCAGAATCAGTGCAATCACCCTTTCTGATCAAAATCTTTTAATTGAGTTTTACATTTCTCAAAGTTAGTGCGACACCACTTGAGCCGTTTGTTTTCACCTTTTCTTCTCCTGTATTACTAATCTGAGACCAAGTCTTGGTACACTTTTCCTTTGATTTTTTTTTCGAGATCATTTATACAGAATGCCCCATCAAGAAGGCTACAGTACCACACGTCCGCCCCTCTTCTTTGATGAAAAGGTCAGATGAAGTATCACTTCAAGACCTAGGTGAAGATGTGGATTATCATTCAAATTGGATTCACACTCCCCACCGAAAATAAAATACTCACCCCCTGTGACAAATGGGATACACCAACAAGGAAACAGATTGATCGATGTCAAGGTAACTCAGACTCTCCAATGTGGCCTAACCAAAGAGGAGTTGAACCGAGTCGGTCTGTTCACCAGTGCAAAGGACCTATGGAAAAAACTAATCGAGCAGAACGAAGGAACTTTTGATACTAAGGTATCAAAAAGATATTTAATTTTAAATAAATTGTATAACATAAAAATACAGAAGGAGAATCAGCAAGCCAGCTTCACGCTAGAATCCAAGACTTGCTCAATGGTCTTCATGTGATCGTACAAAAGGTGGAGAATCACGAGATCATTAGGTACACATTAAACACTTTTCCGATGAACACTTTGTGGGTATCAATGGTAGATGTTTTCAAAGTATCCAAGCATCTTTTAAATATTAAACAAGATGAGTTATTTTTTGAATTTGAATTACATGAATAGACTAATGTTCTTCTAGTCTAAAAAGGTATTGCTTTGATTATAGGTACAAACAAGATTAAGAAATCAAAGAATAAGTACTGAACCGAACTCGAGTCCGAAGGTGAATCAGATTCAAAAGACAATGACGAAATCATTGTTAAACTTGTGAACCTAGTTCAAAAATTGTATAAGAAGAAGAAGGGATTCACTAACGAAAAATCAAGAAGGTGATCCAAACGAAGACAAAGCAATCGAGTCCAATTTCGAGCATGAAGGTTGAGTCGGAAGTCACATGTTACGGATGCAACAAGAAAGCACACATCAAGTCAAATTGTCCAAATATGAAGGAAGCCCAGAAGTAACGGAAAAAAGAATGCGCTATAAGAAACGTGGGGCAAGTCTTTATTAGAAGACTCTGACGAAGAACATGAGCAAGCAAGCTTTCTCGTGCTTCTCGCCCGAGAACAAGTTGTCGAAACCAAGTCGGAGAACGAATTGAAATCGAGTATGGGCGAAGCCACGAATCCATATATGATTTAGATGATTCCAACTCCATTGTAAGTCCGTCGTTAGTAAGATTGCACAACTTAATTTCAGACTTATCTAGAAAATTAACCAAGTTCAATATCCGGGTCAAGTCACTCTAAAAGGAGGGCAAAGCCTTTAAGGAGGAGACTAACCCAAGCCCTTTGACTGAGCCAATTCAAATTGGAACCTTAACTCAAGTCCAACAACTTGAGGAAAAAAAATTCTAATTTGAAAACTCAAGTCAAAAAATTTAAGGACACATTGGAACAGTTCACTTTGAATTATAAGAATCTTGATTTAATTCTTGGAAAATAAAGAGTCGTATACAACCGATCCGGACTCGGATACAAGGCTAAACACCAATTAAGATCTTACTTTTCTTTAGTAAATCAAACCAATAGAAATATAGGTCTTTAAGTCTAACTTGACTAATAAAGTTAGACTTAATCAATATTGGATTCCCAAAGATCATATCCATTACTTTGATAGATCTTATCGAGGCTATGATCCAATGGGAGCAAATAAAATGATTATTTTTAGTATTAGATAGATTTGCTTGATTTATTACTTTTTTAATTTCTGCCTAAATTAGGATGGTTAGATAAAAATTTAGACTTGATCAACACTTGACTAATTAGACTAAGGATTTTAAAAAATAAAGCTAAATATTCAATTTCTTTAAAAGCCTTTGTCTAGAAGTGGTCATTGCTCTAATACCCAATAAAATACCTGTGCCTCGCCACAGCGTGAAAGCTGATTATGAAATGAATATTTAATTGACTAATTATTAAACATAAGTCTAACTTAAATGTAAATCAATTCTTAAATTTCAAAAGATAAAATTAATAATCATCTTACAAAACTCATAATGTCACTTGTTTGAAAATCTAAAAAGGGTAAGATGAATTTAGGTTAAAATAGAAAATTAGCTTAACTCAAACTTAACTCAAACCAATTAAACTAATTAATTTACTTAACTTAACTCAAACCAATTAAACTAATTAATTAACTTAACCTAACTCAAACTAATTAACCTAAACCAAATTTAATCAAACTAATTCAAAATTAATCCAAACCTAAACCAAATTTAATCAAACCTAACTCAAAATTAACCCAAACCTAAACCAAACCAATTAAACTAATTAATTTACTTAACTTAACTCAAACTAATTAAACTAATTAATTTACTTAACATAACTAACTAAGTGAACACTACTATCTTCTGATAGCTAACTAATAATTACGGATTAGACATTTTTTTAAAAGAAAGTAGATGTTTATTTTAAATATTTTTTAATAAAAAAAATATATATACTTTAATTTTTGTATGCTTGGACTCTAGTATTATATTCATACTATGAACTTTTACCTAATGCATAATTTTGAAATTTTTTTCTTAAACAAAATAACTTTTTCCCTTTCCAAATTCTTTAAAACGAATTACTTAAAAGATTTTTCAATTGAAGACATTAATGGAGGGGAAGCTCTTTTATATTTATTTTTGATGTATCTAAAAAGAAAAGGAAAAAAAAAAGAAGGTTAAAAGTTAGTATTCTCAAAAGCAGAAGTTATAAAAAAGAGTTTAAAAATTAAGTATTTTTAAAAATATTTTCAAAAGCAAAATTTAAAGTATTTTTAAAAATAAAATAATATTTTTTTTTCAAAAAAGCTAAGTTAATTATTCTCAAAAACAAAAGTTAAAGTATAAAAAGGGAGATTAAAGATAAAGTATTTTTAAAAGTAAAATTTATATTATCTTCAAAGAAGAATCTTTGAACCGTGTTATCATAATAATAATAAAAAAAAGATTGTTAGTACAAGGAGCACTAGATATTGAATCTGAGTTTTTAATATTGACAAAGGATTCAAAGTTAAATCTTATTGTGGTTCTCATAAGTGTTACTGAGTATGAAAAAAAAAATCCTAAATGAACTTATGTAAGATAAAAGTCCTAGTGAATACTAGAAGGTGGAAAACATTAGTTGAGACTAGACAAGGAAGTCCTGGTCCGAGAAACTAGGTAGAAGTCTTAGCAAGTTGAGAACATTGGGCGGAAAATCCTATTGGTCGAGAATAGTAGGTGAAAGTCCTGGAGATCACGAACACCAGGTGGAAGACTAGACGGGTCGAGGATCAGACATCAAGCGAAAAGTTTTAAAATCTCGGATGCTGAGCAAAAGTCCAAATGGTCTAAAGGACGGGTTTGATATCAGATAAACTCTCTTGAGATAAGTAGGTGAGGGCGTGTTCCCCGTTAAGGGAACAGTAGACGTCGATTCGACCTAGAGTTTCATGAGGAATCCAAAAGTTAAAACCAGACAGTTTTGATAATATCAAATTAATTAATTAATACTATTTTATTATACTAACTCTATTTTGAAGAGTATTTTTGATATTTAGACTCATGCTGTGCAGGAGCTGAAATAGACAAAGAATAGCTCGGGTGAGCAGTGTTCGAGGCACCTCCTATGCAGCAGGAGGCGCCTCGAATGTCTTGGCCGAAGACCCCATGCAGAAAGGCGCGGAGGTGCCTCCCATGTAGCTGAAGGCTCCCTGGAGCTTGGCACGGAGGTGTGTCGGAGCGCCAGGAAGGCGCCCCCTAGCAGATAGAAACCATAGCTTGCGGGGTTTATCGAGTCCTAAGATGAGGTGAACTACAACTTTGGTAGAACGCCTTTGATAACATCTATAGTTAGAGGCGCCTTTGATAGTATTGGAGGAACCCTCAACCCTTTATAAAAGAGTTGTTCGAGCAGCTCTTTTAACAGATCATCAATTCAAGAAACTACAACTTCTATACTTGCGCTATGCTTCGACTTTGGACTACAACACTGCGATACTGCTCCAACAACTGCACTCTACACTAGATTTTCATATTGTTGGTATATTTTATTTTACTTAAAGTTGTAATCAGTTTTTGTGAATTCTTTGTAAACAGCGAATGGTTAGTGAATTGTCCAACGAAAGCGATCGTCGATCGTAGACCTTCGAGTATGAGTCATCATAGGCTCTGAACCAAATAAAGCCAACCCGTGTCAAGTTTTATTTCATTCCACTGCATTTATTACTCTGCTTTTATTACTCCGAGTTTTATTTTATAAAAAAACGTAAAAAAATCACGAGTGTTATTCCCTCCTAACGCTTCCGATCCTACATTCTTAAGTTCTGGGAGACAAATGTTGCGGTAATTTCTAGGCATCAAGCTGTCAACATGTCCTAACACTAAGCACCCAAATGTTGATCGCCCAAGCACTCTAGTGGCAGAATGACCGAGCACCTCGAATAGTCAAATGACCAAGCACCCGAGCACTGATCGCCCGAGCTCTCTCAAGCACCTGAGCTAGCGCTAATTGATCAAGCACCCCAAGTCTGAATGGGTTGCGCTCCTTAGAAGGGATACGTGAGGGTCTCTTTTGATGTGGCGATTACAAAGGGGTGGGCCCTTTGGTAGAGATGAAAGAGAAACACTCTTTGGGAAGAAACGATATAGCTTTTAACCGCTCTTCTCCCCCATATACGATAATGATACCAGCGTCATAAGGAGGTATGTTGATGTTATGATGCTAGGGCTAACCTGATTCTCCGCTAATTAACTTGCTTATTTTACTAGTATCTTTTTTCTAGAGTCTGACTTGAGAATCAAAGGGGCCGAAATAACTCTCGGCAAGCCCACTAATTAACGCATGTTATTCCTCATACAGTTGACCACAATAGAAAAAGAAAGTCTTTTTCAGCAATCTCAACAGCTTCATCAACATCTCCAACCCTCGCCATCATCGCTCTCAAATGACGGATTCCCATCGCATCAGTTATAAAAGGAGACTTATTGGAGGTTTAAAGGCTAGCAAAATCATATTGGTCAACACCATTAGAAGCCTTATTCTCCCTGTAATCTTTTTTCCTTCTGTGTTGTAAGAGCTTTCTTCACCTTCAATGATTAACCGAGAAGGAGAAAATATAGACTTTTCTAGAGTAATCCACCAACAAATCATACACAATAGAGTTGAAGCTTGGGAGTAATTATCAAATCACGTTCAATGAATGTGTTATCAGTTGTGAAAAGTTTTGAATCTTTTATATTTGTATTTCCACCGTGTTAAACCTACGATCCTCTAACAACTTCCATTTGTCAAGAGCTCCTCTAGGATTTTAATTCGCCAAGAACCACTTGAACTTGCACCTTCCAAGAGCTCTCCTTGAGAACTTCACTTGTCAATTCTTGTCAGACTTTACTTTGCCAAGAACTCTCCTCTGAGATTTCATTTTCCAACCTTGTTGGATTTCTTTTGAAGCATTAACTTAATCATTCCCACTAATGACTACTTTAGTCAACTCATATTGGCTTCAGTCGGTTGTCGTTTTATCACGTAAGCCATTTAATGGTTACAACTTTTCTCCAGTCAAGGATTAGTTGATTGGCCAATAGACTTAACTCATCTAATCAACTGCCTATTCAACTAAGCTTTGAACAAAAATATTATATCTGTGAGTCATCCAACTTGAGTTGACGCCTTAATTGACTCCACAAACCAATCGACTAAGAATACCCTTCCACTCGACTGGATGGTTAATTACAACAAGTCTAATGGTTGAGTTTTTGCACAAGTCAAGAGCTTTCCTAACCCAAGTTATAGGTCTCTTGACTCTCATAATTCACCTAAGAGTTTACCTTCGCAATTAAACTTTCACAGAAAAGTAATCTTCCATTAGGTCGTAAATCCCTCAGATCCATCGAGTCTTTCGCTCATTCTACATGTCATTCTGTACGTTTCACCTAAGTAGTTCACCTCCTTCTGGCTACTGCCAATGCTCTCACCTTGATGTTCCTCATTCTATAGACCCAACGAGCCTTAACCTATAGAGCCAAACTAATGTGTACTCTAGACTTTATCACAATTGCTTATTTTCTCCTCAAGAGCAACCAATTCATTAAGAATCCCTTTGGACCTCCCATGCATATAATTCACTTTCTTGAAATTTTAGTGTTGATTCATCTATGAAATTAACATTTTGCTACAACAAATTTTATGACATTAACAAACAATTTCATAATTCATGTAAAACTGATCTGAAATGCTTTCTTATATATATTCACTTAACAGAAATTAGACTGAAACTTAGAATATGGCAGTGATGAGCTTGTGAATGAAGCACAACAGAATAAAAATCTAGACATTTGAAATAGTTCAATAACATTAAAAAGGATCTTTCAATAAGAATGTAAAGCTAGCTGATCACAGTCAAAGGCACATGACAGATGCTGATCATTATACGTAGAACAATCAAATTCAGAACAAGTAACACAAATCTACAGACAGGTAAAGCACATGTTGATTAAATTGTTATTTGATACTTGCAAAACAACTACCACTCTCTTGATCATAACCAATTTTAGCAAATAAACAAACAGGAGAAAGGAAAGTACCAAAATATCCAAAGTAAATCTTCTATCAATAAGGATCTTAGGAAGATCAATTCGACAGTTAACATTGTATAATTTGACAAATTTCCTGTTAAAGAGAATTATCAAACAGAGAAAATCTGTCATAATCACACACCTTGAGCTGCTACTTATTCAACATTAGACATTAGATCATTAGCTTCCCAGGTGAGGGGGCCGCATGCTCACACGAACTTCATGTTCCTCTGGTCCAACTCGGTGCTTAGGAACTATAATCTCAAGCAAAGAGCCAGCCTCATCATAGTATGCTTCCAGCTTTGCATCTTCAGGAATACGTGTTGGCAATGTTATTTCCCTTACAAACTCACCTGGCGGGCAATGCTCAGGGAACGTATCAGTCAGTTTAAAAGTCCTATCGTGTCTCTTTACATATGGCATCCGGGCTGTACTAACACAAAATATCTTCAGTATCCCATTCATCAGATTGTTCCTCCATGACAGCTTCACACTCTGTTGATCAGCAAAGGACAAGCTCACCATTATCAAGTATCCCTCATCATCTTCATATATCGTCTTTGCAGCAGTCACAGGGCCATGTGCATGCCTCATTACTCCTGTAAATTCCTTCAACCATGAGGGCTCAACCTGGTGCATCTCCACATCCTGACTTCCCTCAGCATGTGAGTTAGTAGGAAAGCAAAGATCTTCCTCCATTCTATGAGGAAACAAATTCTTCCTGCGCTTGTTGCAGATAGGTGAAAGGTCTACCACATTACTATTACAATAATGAATTTGGGAAGACAAATTCAAACTTGAGCCATTTAGCAGCTTCTTAGGATGGGGATGGGGATGTGGAGAGATCTTTGGTTGAGAAAGAGGTTTCTCAAGCTCAGATTCAGTGGTCTGCTGGTTCCTCCATGCCTCAAAGTCACTAGCTTCATCTGGGATTGAGAAATTAAAATCTCTGCCAGTAAGTTCCATCCACTTCTTCCGGTCCAATTCACCAACAACCATCAAATTGGGCAAGCGAACAACCTCAATTCCATGCACACATTGAGGGTTTGACAGCCCCCGATACTGCTTGCGCTGCATCCTGTGGGATCGAACAAACCCCCTATCAACACTAAATGGGAACTGAGGTTCACCAAGACGGGAATGCCCATTCATATAGCTCCGCAGTTGCATCTTTCCAAGTGCATTCTCTGGCCTCTCTTTGAAAGCCCACATGTACATGTTCTCCATATCATGCTGGACTAGGAATTTATCATGGCGGACATCGGACTTATCAAACCCATTCACCCCCTTGCCATCCCATGTGATTTTCCCCTTGAATTTCTCCGAAAGCACAGGCTTGAAATATAAGTTAAAGAAAAACCATGCACCCCAAATGCCGTCCCCTCGCTTGGTGCACTTGCGGGCAGAGGAGATCTTAGGGACGTGGACGGTTGTCTCTGCATCATAAATTTGCGACCCAAGGCCGACGTCGAAGATATCACAGGAGTCTGAATTCCAAGATTGGTCGGAAGGCGAGCGCTCAGTCGACAGAGGAAGATTAATGTCAGGAGCACCAGAAAGCACAATCTGATGGCGTTGGATCAAGAGCTCACGATCAGGGTCCTCATGGGACGACAACGAGGACACTGGGCAACCAGACGGGTCCATGGAGAGGTGGGTGGAGGGGTGATGATTCTCAATGGATAAGGTGGTGAGGAGATCTTCTCCCATGCCGCCTTCTACTTGTTTTTTTTTTTTTCCTTTCTTTCCTAAACTGCGAATTGCGCAATCATCTCCACCTCCTCGCGCTGCTATCTGATGGGTGGGTTTCTAATTCCTCCGCAATCGATGAACGCATCCCACAGAAGAAACTCACAGATCCATTCCATATATTCCACCGCCGGTTCCTATGACACCAAGAGAATGCAAAGAACCCCCCGCCCCAGCAAAACGTCGCCTGTGTAAACAAAAATGCACAGTCGACCAAAATCCGAGCAGAAAGATATAATTTTTATAGATAAAAAAGCAAAAAAAAAAAAAAAATATTGCCGGATCTTAGCAATCGCACGATCTCAAAATCAAACTAAAATCAACAGAAGCATTTGTAGAAGCATCGGTAACGAGATCAATAAGAGAACAAAAATGGCGCACCTTCCGGGCCGGAAACTAAACTGGCTAGGGTTCCAATTCGAAAAAAATGAAGCCCCTCGTGAGCCTCAAGTCCACCATTGCTCTCGAGAGCGCGGACTCGCGTTGAAGACGTCAACGAAGCAGGAGAGCGACACAAAAAAACGGTGAAGGGAAGGCGGAGCGCAGCCGAGGCGCTCTTATCGTCGTCGAGCCGCTCCCCGATAAACGCCCTCCCCCAGGTGCCACCTGCTAGGAGAAAAAAAGGAAAAAGAAAAGTAGGAGGGGGTTATTGCAAAAAAAGCAAGTGGTGTTATCTGCCGAACCACGTTTCTTTCTTTCTTTCTACATTGTGATAAGGGTTTGGCAGCCGAAAGCCAGGGGAGGGAAGGGAGTTGGGCCTCCCAGCATCTTCCTTCCTGCTGCTGTCTTTTGATCACGAGTGTAGGTTATCAGGATGCGGTTGGTGGAAGTGGACCCCGCCATGGGAGGGAGGAGGGGGGATGAATATGTCTTCTCTTCTTCATCGGTTGGGCGAGTAAATTATGCATCGCATGATATTGACGTTCACTATCAGACAAGGCGGCATGGAAAGGAAGACGACGTCTCTACCTGCCTCGTCGTCTAGGCTGCGGCCTTCCTCTCGATTTGCCCACCGAGTACGTTCGAAAACGTTCGTGGCAGTGCGCCGGCCTTCGCCGTCCCTGTAAAACCGTCAAATGCTGAACTGAGTATTCTGCCGAAAGCAAACTCCTAGCTTTTTTCCACTCAAATTCAATGTCAACGCATGACTTAGTAAAGAATTGAATGGCGATGTTCTTACGGCTACGCCAAATCATCGAGGGAAGGACTTTTTTTTTTTAATGAAAAGGACATTTAATTTAATCCCACATGTCCCCTTATAAAATTACACACTTATCCTTTAAGTACATTATTTAGTCTATTTTGCTTTTTTATTAGATTGATTTTAATTTTTATTAGGTCGATTTCGAATTTAAATTCTGAATCAATCGGATAGAGTTTTTGGAGTAGCTATAATACAGACTCGACCTATTTTAAAATATTCTACTTATAGCAGCTAAATTTTGTAGTTGTTATAAGGTGGATTCTACTTATTCATTTAATATATATTTATGTATAATAATTATGAAATTATAGTTATTATAATATAGACTTATTTTGTTTAATAACATTCAGAACAGTTATAATTTTATAACAATGCCAATTTATTTTGTTCACACAACTAGTCGCCTGGTTCAAGATTTAAACTTGAAATCAACTTGTCAAAAATTAAAACTATTAAACAGTGCACTTAAAGGTATTCATATTAGTTTGAATGTTAATATGTGTCACATTTTCAAATAGCATGTCAATACCTATTATATTAACTCTATTTTTTTATTAACATAATCATATTTATTTTAACATTAATATTGATTATTTATAGATCTACTATCCATTTATTCATCTTTATCCTTTATATCTAAGTTTTTTTTTAAAATATATATATATATATAATATAAACAAGTTTTTTTAAAAATATATATATATAATGTAAACAAGTTTATATATATATATATATATATAATCTACTTGTTTAAAGAATTAAAGGACTCATCCATATTAATTTGTAACACCATTTAGCTATTATAATATTCACATATTAACATATACTCTAAAGTCTCTAATATATATATATATATATAATCTACTTGTTTAAAGAATTAAAGGACTCATCCATATTAATTTGTAACACCATTTAGCTATTATAATATTCACATATTAACATATACTCTAAAGTCTCTAATAGTGATTAACAAGATCAGGTAATATTAAATTTAGGATGATCGATCTGACCCATAAAAGTTTCCCATCGGTCGCTAGAATAAATTAGAAAGTGCTTGTAGTGGACAGCTCAAAATCCCAACATCCCTTGATTATGAGTTTCATTTAAAAGAAAAAATTCCTACAAATATATTGTAATTGAGAATTAAATCGTGCATATGCTCTAATAGTATAATAAACTCAGCAAGTCTCATTGACTAGCCCTGGGATGACCGGTTCGGTCCCATAAAATTTTTCCACCAGCTATCAGGGTAAATCTGGAAGCGCTCATAGCGGGATAACAATGATCAAAATCTTTAGTGAAAAAAAAAATAAATCTAAGAGTGAGTACCTAAATTTGCTTATAGTATTTATCCATTTGAAACATCCTAAATATATATATTATATCTCATGAGCACCTAAATTTTTTTATCTTGAACACTATAACCTAAGAGTGGAGCCTGAACCCTAGAGGAAAAACTTATAACCTTAAATTCATTATAACTCAACTCCTAAATTCTAAAATCTTAAACCCTAAATATATATAATATACCCCATGAGTATCTAAAATCCAGGGTCCGGATTTGCGCTAAACCAAGTTGACTCGAGCGCGACCTGCGCACACGAATGCCGGACCAGTCGGGGCAAAATTAGCCCAAGTGGAACAGTCAACATTTTGCCACGTAAACCTTTTTGTTGCTTGTGTAGCATATGCATTAAAGGAAAATTAATGCAGGACGTTTCGTAGCTTGGTGAGTAATGATCATTAATTTTGTCGTTCATTTGAGCTCCTATAAAAGGAGGCTATGTGCAAATCTAGGGTCTGGATTTGCACTAAACCAAGTTGACTCAAGTGCGACCTGCGCACACGAATGTTGGACCGGTCAAGGCAAAATTCGCCCAAGTGGAACAACCAATATTTTGCCACGTAAACCTTTTTACTGCTTGTGTATCGGATGCATTAAAGGAAGATTAATGCAGGACGTTTCGTAGCTTGGTGAGTAATAATCATTAATTGATCATTAATTTTGTCGTTCATTTGAGCTCCTATAAAAGGAGGTTGTGACTACAGGCAAACGGGTTACGCACACTGCATAGCAAAGGCTCTCCATTTTCTTCCTCCTCCTCTGTCGTGCAGCTCCTACTCGGCGGAGTGCCCGTGATACCAATCGGGTGCCGCTCAGTTCGCCGTGACCACCAGTGCTTGGTCGGATTCACGGTCTACCGTTGAATCTTGGGAAACAGACGACCCTTGAAAGCATCGAAGCACAGCCGAAGGTGGGCGAATCTGTTTCAAGGAAACTGCGACTCTCACATACCTCGGTCAATTTCCCCTGTCGGCCAGTCTCCTCGCCCGATCTGTCTTTTGCCAGATCAAGTGCAGACCTGGTCTTCCGCTCTGCAGACCAGCCCTGTCGTTCCATTCTGCAGACCTGATCTTCCGCTCTGCAGATATGGTCTGGTGCTCTACAGACCTGCTCTACCTCTCTGGTCTTCCGCTCTGCAGACTTGTACTGATGCTCTAGTCTGCCGCTCTATAGACCTGCCCTGCAGCTCTGGTCTTACACTCTGCAGACTTGCGCTGCCTCTCTACCCTGCAGCTCTGGTCTTCCACTCTGCAGACCTGCGCTGCCTCTCTGATCTGCTGCTCTGGTCTGCCGCTCTGCAGACCTGTCCTGGTCTTCTGCTCTGCTGACCTGGTCTTCTGCTCTGCTGACCTGGTCTTCCGCTCTACAGACCTGGTCTTCCGCTCTGCAGACCTGGTCTTCCGCTCTACAGACCTAGTCTTCCGCTCTGCAGACCTGGTCTTCCGCTCTGTAGACCTGGTTTTTCGCTCTGCACTTTATAGAAACCAGCCCCTGCTGGCAGCTTGAGATTATCTGCTCAGGTCATTTCGACTGTAAGTTGAATTTAATTCAGTGTGACTTAAATTCAACTAATACCCATAAATCTCCAGCATTAGATTGTTTGTGTCCAACAATCTTGAAATAGAATCGACTCTGTTGAGATGGTCACGGAACAAAATGTTGAGGTGCAACAGACTCAACACGTGCATGCCCCCTCTGCCCCAATTGGAACTGTGCCAATCAACCATGGGGAAAAGCCAGAGAAGTTCAGTGGACTGAACTTCAAGAGGTGGCAACAGAAGATGCTCTTCTACTTGACCACGCTCAATCTGGCTCGGTTCTTGACCAAGGACCCTCCCAAGCAAGCTGAGGATGCTGATGCGCAGACCATCAGTACAGTGGAGGCATGGATTCATTCTGAGTTCCTTTGCCGAAACTACATCCTCAACTGCCTTGCAGACTCGTTGGACGCTGTGTATAGCATGAAGAGAACGGCTAAGGAGCTGTGGGAGAACCTGGACAAGAAATACAAAACAGAGGATACAGGGGCAAAGAGGTTCATCGGAGGCCGATTCCTGGACTACAAGATAGTTGACTCCAAGACGGTGATCAACCAAATCCAGGAGCTTCAGGTGATCTTGCACGAGATCCACTCAAAAGGGATGGTTCTGAGTGAAACCTTCCAGGTGGTTGCTATCATTGAGAAGCTGCCTCCTGGCTGGAAGGACTTCAAGAACTACCTGAAGCACAAGTGTTAGAGTGTATACTAAAACCCTAACTTTTGTAAATATTTATTTTTGAAATAAAAGAATCATTGTGGTCAATTGTCTACATTTATTTGTTAAGTGTAGTTGTTCAATTAATTTATATTGTAGATAATATGGTGTGTTGTGTCACACACAGAAAATCGTGTTATCAGTTCTTTATAAATTATAAACAGTTGCTCACGACTAAGATGGAAAGGAACAAACCGTTGGAATAGTCATAGTGTAATTAGATATTAGTTTATTTTAACTAATAAATTACACTAATACACTCTAAGTGTATTGAGTAGAACCATTTAAGGTAAGTTCTTTTTATACTGACTTAATAAAAGAATTAGATCTTAAAAAATGTGGAACCGCCACATCAGCGGCCCCCCTAGAGCCGGTCCCACGGATATGGAGGGAGGTAAATGCAGGTACACAGGTGGAAAGTGCATGGCGGAGACGTTAACCCCAGGCAGTGACACCCCGGGGATCGACCCCTGGACCTTTCAGCCACAGAACCATGCACTCCCCATCTGTGCTACGCCCTGGGGACAAAAAAAAAGAATTAGATCTTAGTTATTATGGAAGTGTGTGCTCTTAATCCTAATATAATAACAAGCACATATATTTAGTATTTATTTCTTTGAGTTATCAAAGGGTGAGATTTAGCTCGATAAATCAATAGGCCCGATAAGTTGGGAAATGATATTACTTATAGTGTGTGTTGTTGATTATAGAAGGAAACTGTGTCCTAGTCATCTAGGTTGAAATGTCCCCAAGAGGAGCTCATAAAGATTGTCATGTTAAACCCTGCAGGTGAACATAGTCTGACATGATAATGAGGTTGAGTGGTACTACTCTTGGACTAAGACATTAATTAAAGTGAGTTGTCAGTAACTCAATTAAATTAATGGTCATTCGATATCTTAAACACAGGGAGACTAACATACTCACGATAAGAAGGAACCCATAATGTAATTTGGAATTGGTGTGGTAGTGAAATAATAACTCTCTAGTGGAATGAGTTATTGTTGATGAACTTGAGTTGTGTGTTCGGGGCGAACATGGGATACTCAAGCTCGTCGGAAGGCCAAAATTAATTTCTCCTCTAGGTCCCTGTCGTAGCCTCATTAAAGCCTCAAGTCCATCCAATGAAAGCCCATCTTGGTGTCCAAGAAGGGTCGGCCCAAGGCTTGGTGACCAAGCTAAGGGCTGGCCATAAATTCCTTCAAGGTGGTTGGGCTTTGCTTTGTGCAAAGGGGTCGGCCACATAATTCAAAGTTAAGGGATGTTTTTGAATTTTTTAAAATCTTCCCGTTGTAGAAATCTATAAGTTTTAAAAGAGAGATTTTAAAATTAAAAATTTTACTTATTTGAATTAGGCCACATGGTTTAAAAGAAAATTTAAAAATTTGAAAACTTTCTTTTTTTAACCATCCTCATGGTTTTTAGAAAAAAGGAAGATAAGTTTTAAATTTGAAACTTTCTATTTTTGTAACCATGTTAAAAAAAGAAAATTTTAGAAGAGAAGTTTTAAATTTTAAAACTTGATTTTAATTTTTTAAAAACTTTCCTTTTTTAACATTCACATTAGGAAATTAAAAGAGAACTTGTAAAATTTTTATAAGAGCATTCCTTTTTTGCTTATAAAATTTTTACAAATTTATTTTTCCTTCTTATTAGGGTCGGCCACCCTTGCTTGGTGCCTAAGCAAGGGGCCAGCCAATCAAATAAACCAATCAATCATTGATTAGATGATTGAATCAATCAAGAGAAAGGAAAAGGAAAAATAAAAGGGGAAAAAGAAAAACAAGAGGAAGATTTTATTTTTTGTAAAAAGTCTTTCCTTATTTGCCTTGGGCAAGTAATATAAAAGAAGAGGAGGGGAGACCTCATGAGATATCAATTTTTATTCTCAAGTTGGTGCTCCCTCTTGTGGTCGACCCTCTCTCCCTTCCCTTTCCCCTTGCTCTCTTTGGTTCCTTGGTAGTGGTGGTGGTCGGATTTTAGAGAAGGAGGAAGAAGGCTTTGGGTGGTGTTCATCTTGGAGGATCGTCACCCACATGACGTCCAAGGCGAGGTGAGAAATACGACAGAAGATCTCGAGGTTATTAGCATATAAAGAAAAGGTATAACTAGTAATTGTTTTCCGCATCATGCTAGTTATTTTTCTTTGTATGAATTCCAAACACAAGAGGCATTAGATTCTAGTTTTCCGAATTTGTTTTTTTTTTTATTTTTTGAATTTGTGATTCGATTATTCCTTTTGGTTAAACCTAGAGTTATATAAGGAAATTAAATATTAACTTTCCTTAAAAGACTTTGTCAAGGCGGTGGTGGATGCTCTCATACCCAAGAAGGTCATGTGCCTCGCCATGCAGTCCTAGAAGCTAATTTTGAAAATTAATATTTAATTGAATTTATAACATAGGTTGATTTGGATCAATAGTGTTAAGTTTCGCTTGCGATCCAAATCTAAACCATTAAGAACAGATAAGTTAAATTTGGAATCAATAATGTTAAGTTCCGTTTGTGATTCCTAATTTAACTTCTAAAGAACACAATAGGTTGTTTAGGAAAGGCTCGACACTTGTACAAAATTTTTGTACAATGGAACCGATACGATCTTCCTATGACCATCCAACAATTGGTATCAGAGCTAGGGTTTGCCTCTGTGTGTTTGGTTTTCAAATAGATTATGCACATGTCATACATAATTTAGGCAGGATAATAGTAGGATGTGCTAACTTTGTGGTTGCAAGCTCCAACTATTATGTCATATAGATATTGTGTGTGATTTGACCCTTGGACATGTCAAGGGCATTTTATTATCTGTGCATGATTGTAATATTAAATACAGCAGGAACTGTATTAGTTATTAGGATTTTATATTTTTGTTTCGATCTAGATTACATGTACATTCCTTTGTGGAATATAGGATTGATGTATGTAAAATTTTATTTTTTTCTGTCGCGGATCGTATCCTTGCAAGGCGTGGTGCTATTGGAGGACCAGAGGCGCAGCGGAAAAGGAAGCTCGATGGACCCAACGGCATGAACCCTAGGGCTAGCATCACGCGAAGGATAGTGATGGAAAAGGTCATAATAGTTGGAAAATTAATTTCCATATTTATTACTTTTATTTACTGAGATTTGTGTGATGTGTGCTTGCTAGGTTAAAATTCCTCACCTTAAATAACTAAGTGGAAGAGAGATTTTTAAATAAATTCCACGGTCTCCATTACTGGTTTGTAAGTGATGCAACAAGCTTGTGTGTTGGCTATGAGTGCCTCCCTCCACAACGGATGAGTTTGTTGCGGATCACTAGATCAAACTTCCTTTATGGATGGTTATAGGAAATTATTTAGGAGCGTGTGATCTTCTCCAACTGAAGGGGCATAATCCTATTTAATAGACTAAGTATCAAGTAATGGTATACACTTAGACGCATTCAATAGTATCCTCCCCAACAGAATCACTGCTATTATTTTGTGGGACCAAAGGAATACCAACTATTAATTTGTCATAAAGCTAGGTAAAACCCCCTTTTACAAATGTCTTAATTTGTATACGTCCACACTAACGTGGCATACAAAATTCACGGTGTTTGAGGTAATTTTATTTGTCATAAAGTTAGGTTGATAAAATAAAATGGGTAAAATCTCCTCCTACAAACAATTGAATTTGTATACGTCCACACTAACATGACATACAAAATTCATAGTGTTTGTGGTAATTTAAGGTTGACAAGATAATTAATGGGTAAGACCCTCCTCTTACAAATGTTTGATTTTGTATACGTCCACACTAACGTGACATACAAAATTCACGGTGTTAGAGGTGTTGGTAAATTTAAATGATATTATTTTGAGGAATCAATATTATTTTAAATTCAAAAGTTTTGACCAAATATTTGATCAAAGGCAGACCAACTATTAATTTTATTTGTCATAAAGTTAGGTTGACAAAATAATAAAATTAATGGATAAATCACAAGGATTTTGAGGTGTTAGCCTTGACCAAATATTTTTGTGATTCTTAGGATTTCAAATGTTTGTCAATCCCCTAGCTCTTATACTATAGAATAGACTTAGTTGTCCCAATTATGATTGGAAACAAAACTTGGACATTAAGGTGAACTGTCCTCTCAGAACTAAGAACAATATAGGTGTATTTTATTCATTAGTTGTAGAAACATGTTTAGTAGTGTTATCTACCGGTACCTGGTGTGTAGATGCAGGAGCTACTGATTATGTCTGTAATTCATTGCAGGGTTCCAGAAAACCTGACAACTATATGAAAGGGAAAATACTATCTACATGGGCACCGCTACAAAAGTAACAGTTGTTGCAGTGGGAGATATGTTGGTGCAGTGAGTACAAGATGATCGAACCTGAGTTTTGATTATAGCAAAGGGTTCAAAGTTAAGCTGCGGTGTTATCTAATAAGGTTCATGGAGCTTGCAGGAAGGTCCTAAGTGGTACTTTGGCAAAACTCCTAGCTGCGGTTAGGTAGGTGCAAAAACCCTAGGGGGTGGTATCCCTAGGTTATAGGGGGTGGTAACCCTATGCGAAAAGTCTTGGCGGGTCGAGAGCTTCATGCAAAAGTCCTAGGGAGGGTAACCCTAGGTGGAAAGTCTTGGTGTCGCGAACCAGGTGGAAGACTGGATGGGCCGGGAAGCGGAAGTCCAACAGAAAGTCCGGAAGCTTCGAACGCTGAGCAAAAGTCCAGTCGATCTAGAGGATCGCACTGGCAACAGGTAAATCTCCTGAGTGGAGTAGGTGAGGACGTGTTCCCTGTAAAGGTAACAGTAGGCGTCGGGTCGACCTAGAATTTCCGATTGGAAATCCGAAGTCAGACCCGGACAGTCCGATGACTGTCAATTATATCACTTATAATATGTCTATGCTAACTTTGTTTTGCAGGGTTTTGTGTTTGGGACTAACACATTTTGTAGGAACAAAGAAGCACATTTGACCTCGGATGAACAGTGTCCGAGGCACCTCCATGGGGCTTGGAGGCATCTCGGGTGCAAGCTGAAGCCAGCTGTCTAGAGGAGCTGGAGGCGCCTCGGGTGCAAGCCGAAGCCAGCTATCCAGAGGAGCTGGAGGCACCTCGGAGGAAGCTGAAGGCACCTTGGACCAGGCGTTGGAGGTGCCTTGGAGTTGCTTGGAGGCGCCTTCAATGGGATAAGGCGCGACCAGAGCAGAGCGGATCCACGCGTGCGACTCGGCGGCCTGGAGGCACCTCGGACAGGCTTGGAGGTGCCTCCAGCACGGTATAAAAGGGGTCTTCGAGCAGCAGCCTAAAAACATCAAGTCAAAAGCTATATTCCTTCGTGTTCTGCTCAAGAAACGACTCGGCGAAACTACGACAAGTCCCCGACGACCCGAAGCTACGAAGATTTCTACTTTAGTGTTGTCGGTATAATTTTTCTAAGTACTTTTTATTGTAATTTCATATTGCACCGAATATTCGAGATTATAGTTGTTGCCCATCGAAAGCGATCAAAGATCGCGGGCCTTGGAGTAGGAGTCACACAAGGCTTCGAACCAAGTAAATACCCTGTGCCCTTGTGTGTGTTTGTTATTTCTTTATTATTGTCGCTGCTAACTCTCGAACGTTTTACGATTCCGAAACGAGTGAAAGCCACGAGCGCTATTCACCCCCCCCCCCTTTAGCGCTTTCGATCCAACAAGATATTTATCCTCTGATAGGAATAAAATATGGATATTGAGAAATTGTCTTTACGTACCAAGTTTAAAAAGAACTAAATTTCAGTTTCTAAAACTATTAAGGATAGATATTCTGTCTATTTTGATGACAAAGTTATTATCAAAAAAAATAGTGAAGTTATCTGTTTTGGTACGTTGGTTGACAATTTATAATCCAATAACTCCCACAATGCAACAAATGAAAATTAATAACACATCTTCTAACTTTAATAAGAGAAAACAACCTTCAGATATGAACCAATCATATCTTTGACATCTAAGGCTAGGTTATATTAACTTGAGTGGGATTCAAAGGATAATAGCCGATGAACTTTTGGGTTCATTAGTAGTGGAAATCTTTCCAAACCTGCGAGTCTTACTTGGAAGGAAAAATAACCAAGAAGCTTTTTAAGTCAAAGGGGTATACAACCAAAGATGTGTTGGAATTGGTTCATTTTAATTTGTGTGGTCCTATGTCTATCCAGGCAAGAGGTAGTTTCGAATATTTCGTTTATTTTATACACGACTATTCAAAATACGGGTACATTTACTTGATGTGTCGCAAGTCTAAGTATTTTGATAAGTTTAAAGAGTACTAGGCTGACGTGGAGTAACGTCAAGGTAAAAGTATCAAGACACTACGGTAAGATCGTAGTGACGAGCACCTCTTAGGAGAGTTTAGGAGTCACTTATCAGAAGTCGGGATTCAATCCCTACTAACTGCACCTGGTACACTGATTACGACCCAATTTGTCGTGAATTGGGCATCAATTAACGAAGTACCAAATCCCTCCTACGCTAATGTAGCATAGGAATGACTCGGGTCGTCCGCCAACGAAAGTAATGATAGGATGGTAAACTTAGGATCGTATGTTATTTCTATTTTTTGGGGTTTTCAATATGGAAATGGGGATTTTGGTTTTGATTCTAAATTTAATAAATGAAAAGACAACAAATAGGAAAATAATCTAATGCTGCAATGAAATCTAACTAGGTGCTAACAATTAATCCACAACGCATTGTCACTCTGCGCTATGGATTAACTATCAACACAATTAAATTAAGAAATAGATTAACAAAGCATTAAATGAAACCTAATCTAGTATATGAAAGATAATGCAAGTAAAGAAAACTATGTCTATCCTAACTAACCATTGAAGATTTTCCTACATCGTATTGTCACACTACGATACAAGATTATCTATCAATGGGCATAACATGAAATAAAGCATTAACGAAACTAAGAATGTAATGAATCCTAAAGCATGTAATGAAAGCCTAAACTAATCTATCCAAATTGCATTCAATCAAAACTAGAACTTAACGAAAGTGAAAGAACAAGACAAAAACAGAAATTAAACAAAAAAAATACATCAAATTGAACCTAACTACTTAAAGAAACATTTCATCGAACACATGATATGCATGAAACAAATTAAATGAACTACATGCAATTCAAACATGGAAATTAAGTTCAATACAAGGATTCAATAAAAATTCAACACAAATAAGCAAACATGAGCAATAAGCAGAATTAAACTAACTAAACCAAACACAATCCACACTTCTTCTTCGAATACCAATGACTATCTCCGTCGTCACATGGAGACCCAGCTCGGAACCCCCAAAATCGGTGGACAGTAGCTCACTGCTGGTTGCTGCTAACTGCGACAACAATGGGGACGATGAACGAATCCTCCAGCGAGAACCCCTCTGCTGGAAGTGGCTGGAAATGGACTATCGGCTGTACTTCTTGCTCCATCGCCTGAACCCCAGATGGTAAGCTATCAGAAGGCTACCGGAGTGTGGAGTGTTGGTTAGTCCTAAGAAAATCGTACCGGTTCCACTGTACAAAAATTTTTTGTACAAGTGTCAAACCTTTCCTTAAATAACCTATTGTGTTCTTTAGAAGTTAAATTAGGAATCGCAGACGGAACTTAACATCATTGATTCCAAATTTAACTTATCTATTCTTAATGGTTTAGATTTGAATCGCAAACGGAACTTAACACTATTGATTCAAATCTACCTAAGTTATTAATTCCATAAATATTAATTTTCAAAATTGGCTTCCAGGACTGCATGGCGAGGCACATGGCCTTCTTGGATATGGCAGCAACCACCACCGCCTAGACAAAGCCTTTCAAGGAAAGCTAATATTTATTTCCTTAAATAACTCTAGGTTAACCAAAAAGAACAATCGAATCACAAATTCGAAAAAGAAGAAAACACAAACTTGAAAAAACTATTTCGAAAACTCTAGAATCATATGCCTCTTGTGTTTGGTATTTCCATAAATAACTATACAAAGAAAACTAGTATGATGCGGAAAATAATTACTAGTTATACCTTTCTTTGTAAGCAAAATAACCTCTTGATCTTCTACCGTATTCCTCTTCTTATCTCGGACGTTGTGCGGGCAACGATCTTCCGAGACGAGAACCACCAAGCTCCTTCTTCTTCAAGCTAGATTCGGCCACCAAGAATTCTCCATGAGAAGTAGAGGTCCGGCCACCACCACCAAGCTCCAAGGGATGCAAGAAACAAAAACCTCCTTTCTCTCCTTCTTCTCCTAGCTTGAACTGGCCACCATCAAGAGCTCCAAGAGGGGATAAAACCGGCCACTAGAGAAGAAGAGAAGAGGAGAGGGAGAACCTCTAAGGGCCGGCCACACCAAGGAGAAAAAGAGAAGAAGAAAAGAATAGAGTTGTTCACCATGAAGGCACCTCTACCCCCTCTTTTATATTCCTTGGTCTTGACAAATAAGAAATTTTAATAAAAACTTCCTTAATTCCTTTGCCATGAAAAAGAAAGAATTATTTAATTAAAAATAATTTTCTTTTCTTAATATCAATGGTCGGCCACTTATTTCCCCAAAACAAGGAGAGTTTTAATTAAAATAAAAATTAAAACTTCCTAATTTATTTCCGGAAATTTAAAAAAAATTCTCCAATAATTTTTCCCTTCATGGTGGGTTATAAAAAGAAAATTTTATAAATTAAAATCTTTCTTTTAAACATGTGGATAATTTCCAAAAATGAAAGTTATCTCTAAAAATTAAAATCTCTTTTCAATCTACAAATAAGGAAAGATATCAAATCTTTTCTTAATCTTTTGTAGAAACTAATAAAAGAGAATATTTAATTTTTAAACTTTCTTTTAAATCATGAACATGATTTAAAAGGAAAGTTTTCTCAAAATTAAAATCTCCTTTCAATCTACAAATAAGGAAAGATTTCAAATCTTTTCTTAATCTTTTGTAGAAAGCTATAAAAGGAAAAATTTAAATTTTAAACTCTCTTTTAAAACCATGATATCCACATAAGAAATAATTTTAATAAAAATCCTTTTTAATATTCTAGTGGTCGGCCACCTAAGCTTGGGACCCAAGCTTTGGCCGACCACCAACTTGGCTCATCCACTTGGTCTTGGCCGGCCCTAGCTTGGGTTCCAAGCTTGCTTGGCCGGTCCCATTAGGATGGGTAAGAAGGTGTGTATGTGGTGGGTATAAATCTCTATATACAAGAGGCTATGATAGAGACCGAGGAGGAATTGATTTTGGTCTCCCGATGAAATTAAGCTTCCCGTGTTCGCCCCGAATACACAACTTAACTTCATCAATAATAATTTATACCACTAAAGAATTATTATTGAACTACCGCACCAATCCCAAATTACATTTTTGAGCTCCTTCTTATTATGAGTGTGTTAGTCTCCCTGTGTTTAAGATGTCGAATGCCCACTAATTAAGTGAGTTACTGATAACTCATTTAATTAATATCTTAGTCCAAGAGTAGTACCACTCAACCTTATCGTCATGTCGGATTAAGTCCACCTGCAGGGTTTAACATGACAACCTTTATGAGCTCCTCTTGGGGACATTATCAACCTAGATTACTAGGACACAGTTTCCTTCTATAATCAACAAGTCACACTATAAGTAACATCATTTCCCAACTTATCGGGCATTTTGATTTATCGAGCTAAATCTCACCCTTTGATAAGTTAAAGAAATAAATATTAAATATATGTGCTTGTTATTATATTAGGATTAAGAGCACACACTTCCATAATAACTGAGATCTTTGTTCCTTTATAAAGTCAGTATAAAAAGAAACGACCTCTAATGGTCCTACTCAATACACTCTAAGTGTACTAGTGTAATTATATAGTTAAGATAAACTAATACCTAATTACACTACGACCTTCCAATGGTTTGTTCCTTTCCATCTTGGTCGTGAGCTACTGTTTATAATTTATAAAGAACCGATAACACGATCTTCTATGTGTGACACCACACACTATGTTATCTACAATATAAATTAATATAACATCTACATTTGGTATATATAAATATAGACACTTGACCAATGTGATTCTTATAAATGTTTATACAAAAGCTAGACTTTTAGTATACACTCCAACATGGAGGTCTAATCAGAGAACCCCTCCGGTGAGGTGAAGATGATCGGAATCATCGCCGTCACTCGCTGCCCCCGCCAAGTGTGCTTGCTGTCGTCGCCGATTGAAACCTAGAAGAGGAAGTGTGGGCTGTGGATGGTCGGCCGACGGCAGTGAAGAGAAGAGGAGAAGCCGTCGACCGAAGAGAAGGAAGAAGAAGAAGGGAGGTGTTGTGTGGGGAAGGGTTGACGCGAACCCTAGCTGCCGCGGAGAAGAAAATCACGATCGAGATGGATCTGTTCGCGTGAGGAGAAGAAAAGAGGGATTTCTTAACGGGTCGGATCTGGGTTGAAAAAATAGGTTCATTAGGGATTGAATCTGGATTCATTAAGAGGATGAAATTGGGCTTTTGGATTGGATGAGTTGGGCTTTGGATAAGGCTTAGAAGTGGATTGTTGTTGATTGGATTCTTCTTACTTGATCCAAATTGGAATGTAATGAACTAAGCTCTTCGAATTAACTCATGCTCAACCCTAGCATTACATCCAATTGATTTAACTCAACTCATGTCTATGGCTCCTTGAATTCCCTACAAAACCAAAATAAAAACATGCGATTAAATTCCATAATTATAGGAAATTTACATTTAAGTCCAAAATAAATTCAACTCACAAAATGTAATATAAACACAAAATTAGCATGTGAGAAGATAAAAATACTAAGTAATAAGAGCCAAAATAATGCATAAAAATATCCATTATCATACACCCCAATAGAATGGTATAGTAGAAAGAAGGTATAAGCCTCTTATGGAAATGATTAGATCGAAGATGAGTTATTTAGAAAATTACCAAATTCATTTTAAGGATATACTCTAGAAACGGAAGTGAACATAGTACCTTCTAAGTCAGAACTCTCTACTCTCATAGAATTGCAAAATAGGCGTAAGTCTAATCTGAAGCATATTCGTATTTGGAATAGTCCAGCACATGTGTCGAAGGGAGACACTGATTAGTTGGACAAGAGTTCACTTGTTTGTGGGTTATCCTAGAGAAATGAAAGGAGGTTTATAGTCCTAAAAATCAGAAGGTCATAGTTAGCACCAATGCCTGATTTTTAGAAGAAGACTATGTAATGAACCACAAACTCATAAGTAAATTTGTTCTTAAGGAAATAATAAAGGACACGTCTAAATCTAGTACCAACTGTACAAGATGAAATATCACAAGAAACTACAACACGTATCACAAATGATACACAATTACAGAAAGTGTTTCGTCGTAGTGGGAGGGTTATTAGGCAACCTAAAAGATTCATGTTTTGGGAGAGTCTTTGGACTTGATCCCTGATAAACATAAACCTGATCCCCGGATTAAGATGCAACATCTTGGCAAATAGCAATGAATACAGAATTAGAATATATGTATTCTAATAAAGTCTGGGAGCTTGTAGAAATCACCAGATGGTGTAAAAGCCATTGGGTGTAAATAGGTCTACAATAGAAAAAGAAGGATAAGACGGGAAGGTGAAACCTTCAAAGCAAGGCTTGTTGAAAAAGAAAATTTTTTCACCGGTAGCCATGCTCAAGTCTATCCAGATTCTTTTATCTATTGCTGCTCATATGAATTATGAGATTTGACAAGTGGATGTCAAGACAGCTTTCCTTAATGGAAGTTTTGAAGAAAGCATCCATATTAAGCAACCAGTGAGGGTTCATTACAAAGGGTAAAGAGCATCTAGTAAGTAAACTCAATCGATCTTCTTACGGACTGAAGCAAAGCTTCAAAGGTCTTGGACATCTGGTCTAATGAAGTAATTCAAACCTATGGATTTATTCAGTGACCCGATAAGTCTTGTGTATACAAGAAGTGTGATGGAAACGTAGTGGTATTTCTTGTACTATACGTAAATGACATTTTTGGTAGTTGGAAACAATATCAAAGTGTTGTCGGAAGTAAGGGTATGGTCGTCCAAACAATTTGATATGAAAGACTTGGGAGAATGCGCACATATTCTCGGGATCAAAGTGATCACAAGAAAAAAATGTTGTGCTTATCCCGAGCTTCATACTATTCTAGCTCGTTTTAACATACAAATCTCCAAGAAAGGTTTCTTACCTTTTAGGCATGGAGTAGCTTTATCTAAAGAGATGTCTCCAAAGACATCAAAGGAGATAAAAGGACATGAAGGCAGTTCCTTATGCTTTGGCTGTTGAAAGCCTAATGTATGCTATGTTGTGCACGAGACCGGATATCTGTTTTGCCCAGGGCATAGTTAGCAGATATCGAAGTAACCCAGGATCGGGACACTAGACTGCCGTAAAGCATATATTAAAGTACCTTAGAGGGACTAGAGATTATATACTAGTTTACTAAGGTAGATGATTTGATCCTTGTGGGTTACACGGATTCAGACTTCCAATCAGATATGGACAATAGTAAGTCGACCTTGGGGTTTTATGTTTACTTTAGGAGGTAAAGTCATAACTAGGGAAGAGTGTTAAGCATAGATGTTTTTTCGAACTCCACCACAGAAGCTGAGTATGTGGCAGCCTCTGAGGCAACCACAGAAGTTATATGGCTCAGAAACTTCATGATGGACTTAGACATAATTTCTGGTTTGCCCAAAAATTATTATAATTTATTATAATAATAGTGGTGCAGTAGCAAATTCAAAGAAATCATAAGTCCATAAGACAAGAAAACACAATAGAGCGTAAGTACCACCCAATACGAGAAATCGCATAACGAAAAGAAGTTGTTGCCGCCTAGATTGCATCAAGTGATATCCTGGAAGATCCTTTCACTAAGGCCCTTAAGGCAAGAGCTTTTGATGGGCATGTTGAAGGGTAGGGAATCAGATGTATGGCAAGATAGATGGCAGCATAGTCTTTTAGTATAAGTGAGAGATTGTTAGAGTGTATACTAAAAGCCTAGCATTTGTAAATATTTATTTTTGAAATAAAAGAATCACATTGGTCAATTGTCTACATTTATTTGTTAAGTGTAGTTGTTCAATTAATTTATATTGTAGATAACATGGTGTGTGGTGTCACACACAGAAGATCGTGTTATCAGTTCTTTATAAATTATAAATAGTTGCTCACGACTAAGATGGAAAGGAACAAACCGTTGGAATAGTCGTAGTGTAATTAGGTATTAGTTTATCTTAACTAATAAATTACACTAATACACTCTAAGTGTATTGAGTAGGACCATTTAAGGTAAGTTCTTTTTATACTGACTTAATAAAAGAACTAGACCTTAGTTATTATGGAAGTGTGTGCTCTTAATCTTAATATAATAACAAGCACATATATTTAGTATTTATTTCTTTGACTTATCAAAGGGTGAGATTTAGCTCGATAAATCAATAGGCCCGATAAGTTAGGAAATGATATTACTTATAGTGTGTGTTGTTAATTATAGAAGGAAACTGTGTCCTAGTCATCTAGGTTAAGAATTTCCCCAAGAGGAGCTCATAAGGATTGTCATGTTAAACCCTTTAGGTGGACATAGTCTGACATGACAATGAGGTTGAGTGGTACTACTCTTGGACTAAGACATTAATTAAAGTGAGTTATCAGTAACTCAATTAAATAATGGGCATTAGATATCTTAAATGCAGGGAGACTAACACACTCATTATAAGAAGGAGCTCATAATGTAATTTGGGATTGGTGCGGTAGTGCAATAATAACTCTCTAGTGGAATGAGTTATTGTTGATGAACTTGAGTTGTGTATTCGAGGCGAACATGGGATACTCAAGCTCGCCGGAAGGCCAAAACCAATTTCTCCTCTAGGTCCCTATCGTAGCCTCATTAAAGCCTCAAGTCCATCCAATGAAAGCCCATCTTGGTGTCCAAGAATGGTCGGCCCAAGGCTCGGTGACCAAGCCAAGGGCTGGCCATAAATTCCTTCAAGGTGGTCGGCTACATAATTCAAAGTTAAGGGATGTTTTTGAATTTTTTTAAAATCTTCTCTTTATAGAAATCTACAAGTTTTAAAAGAGAGATTTTAAAATTAAAAACTAAAAACTTTCTTATTTGAATTAGGCCGCATGGTTTAAAAGAAAGTTTAAAAGTTTGAAAACTTTCTTTTTTTAACCATCCTCATGGTTTTTAGGAAAAAGGAAGATAAGTTTTAAATTTGAAACTTTCTATTTTTGTAACCATGTTAAATAAAGGAAATTTTAGAAGAGAAGTTTTAAATTTTAAAACTTGGTTTTAATTTTTTAAAAACTTTCCTTTTTTAACATCTATATTAGGAAATTAAAAGAGAGCTTGTAAAATTTTTATAAGAGCATTCCTTCTTTGCTTATAAAATTTTTATAAATTTATTTTTCCTTCCTATTAGGGCCGGCCACCCTTGCTTGGTGCCCAAGCAAGGGGTCGGCCAATTAAATAAACCAATCAATCATTGATTGGATGATTGAATCAATCAAGAGAAAGGAAAAGGAAAAATAAAAGGGGAAAAGGAAAAAACAAGAGGAAGATTTTATTTTTGTAAAAGATCTTTCCTTATTTGCCTTAGGCAAGTAATATAAAAGAAGGGGAGGGGAGGCCTCATGAGATATCAATTTTTATTCTCAAGTTGGTGCTCCCTTTTGTGGCCGACCCTCTCTCCCTTCCCTTTCCCTTTGCTCTCTTTGGTTCCTTGGTGGTGGTGGTGGTCGTATTTTAGAGAAGGAGAAAGAAGACTTTGGGTGGTGTTCATCTTGGAGGATCGTCACCCACACGACGTCCAAGGCAAGGCGAGGAATACAGCAGAAGATCTCGAGGTTATTAGCATATAAAGAAAAGGTATAACTAGTAATTGTTTTCCGCATCATGCTAGTTATTTTTCTTTATATGAATTCCAAACAGAAGAGGCATTAGATTCTAGTTTTTCGAATTTGTTATTCGAGTTTGTTTTTTTTTTATTTTTCAAATTTGTGATTCGATTGTTCCTTTTGGTTAAACCTAGAGTTATATAAGAAAATTAAATATTAGCTTTCCTTAAAAGACTTTGTCTAGACGGTGGTAGATGCCCCCATACCCAAGAATGTCATGTGCCTCGCTATGCAGTCCTGGAAGCAAATTTTAGAAATTAATATTTAATTGAATTTATAATATAAGTTGATTTGGATCAATAGTGTTAAGTTTCGCTTGCGATCTAAATCAAAATCATTAAGAACAGATAAGTTAAATTTGGAATCAATAATGTTAAGTTCCATTTGTGATTCCTGATTTAACTTCTAAAGAACACAATAGGTTGTTTAGGAAAAGTTCGACACTTGTACAAAATTTTTGTACAGTGAAACTGGTACGATCTTCCTATGACCAACCAACAACAAGTGGAAGGAGATGAATGTGGAGGAACTCATTGTTCGACTTCGCATCGAAGAAGACAACAAGAGTTCAGAGAGGAAACTATTCTCTCAGGCTACTGTGAAAGCCAACATGGTCGAGCACGGTCAAAGCTCGAAACGGAAGAACCTCAAGTCTTCCAAGATGCGACCCAAAGGAGGCATAAAAAAGAAGAAGTTCTCTGGGAAGTGCTTCAACTGTGACAAATTGGGTCACAAATCTTCGGAGTGCAGAAAGCCGAAGAAGAAGCAAGAGGCCAACCTAAATAAGGGACCAGAAATGGACAACCTCTGCGCTGTGGTCTCTCAGTTGAACCTGATCAGTTCAAACCCGCGACAATGGTGGATCGATACTGGAGCCACCAGACATGTGTGCTACAACAAGGAGCTGCTCCACAACTTCGAGGAAGTCATTGGAGATAAACTGTTCATGGGGAACTCAGCAACCTCGGACATCATGGGCCAAGGAAAAGTGGTGCTGAAGATGACCTCAGGCAAGGATCTCACTCTGAACAATGTGTTGTATGTTCCAGAGATTCGAAAGAATCTAGTGTCCGGATCACTGTTAAGCAAGCATGACTTTCGCATTGTCTTTGAGTCAGACAGAGTTGTATTGTCCAAAAATGGAGTGTTTGTAGGAAGAGGCTATGTATCTGATGGGATGTTTAAGCTCAATGTAATGGCGATTAGGCCTAAGAAAAATAAAACTGAAAGCTCTTCCACTTATATGCTTGAGTCTTCATGTTTGTGGCATGGTAGACTAGGACATGTTAACTACGATGTATTGCGTAGATTAATTAATATGCAAAGCATACCTACATTCCACCTTAACCCAAAATATAAGTGTGAGATTTGTGTTGAAGCGAAAATGACAAGGTCATCCTTTCAACATATTGAAAGAAGTAATAAACCACTTGACCTAATCCACACTGATGTGTGCGACCTAAAAGGTACACCAACACGTGGTGGTAATAAATACTCATCACTTTTGTAGATGATAACATAAAATATTGTTATGTGTATCTTCTCAAAAGTAAGGATGAAGCTATAGAGAAATTTGCTCTCTACAAGAATGAGGTTGAAAACCAACTGAATAGGAAAATTAAGGTGGTTCAAAGTGATCGAGACGGTGAATATATGTCACCGTTCGTTGAGTTGTGTGCTGAATATGGGATCAGACACGAAACAACAGCTCCTTATACTCCTCAGCAAAACGAAGTTGCTGAGCGAAAGAATCGAACTCTAAAGGAGATGATGAATGCTCTTCTATTGAGCTCTGGATTACCAGAGTCCATGTGGGGGGAAGCTGTGTTAACAGCTAATTACCTTTTAAATAAGGTGCCTTGGAAGAAAATAGATTAGAGCCCTTATGAGTTGTGGAATGTAAGACAGTCGTCCTACAAATATTTACGAATGTGGAGGTGTCTTGCCAAAGTGTTGGTGCCTGATCCGAAAAGGATTAAGATAGAACCAAAGACTGTTGATTGCATATTTATTGGATATGCACAAAACAGCACTGCTTATAAATTTTGTGTGTATGAGTCACACATACCGGAGATACACAAGAACTCGATAATTGAATCGAGAAATACCTCGTTCTTCGAGGATGTGTTTCCGTATAAGACCCGGGAGGATGCTAGCTCCTCAAAACGGGCAACCAAAACACAAGGCGAAGAAGAAGATGATGATGACGAGAAACCCGTGGAGGTTGAGCCTAGACAAAGCAAAAGAGCTCGGGTAGAAAAATCCTATGGATCAGATTTTATCACTTTCATGTTGGAGAGTGAGCCCCGAAGTTACTCAGAGGATGTAGGATCTTCTGACGGACCTCACTGGAAAGAGGCAATTGCATCTGAGATAGAATCTATCTTGCAAAATCACACTTGGGAACTTGTAGATCTTCCTCCATGAAGTAAACCACTAGGCTACAAGTGGATCTTCAAGAAGAAAATGAAATCAGATGGCACAATCGATAAATACAAGGCCAGATTGGTAATCAAAGGATATCGACAACGAGAAGGCCTTGATTACTTCGATACATACTCTCCAGTGTCGAGAATAACTTCCATTAGAGTATTGTTGGCTATTGTCGCTATATGGAATCTCAAAATACATCAAATGGATGTAAAAATAGTCTTTCTAAACGGGGATTTAGAAGAGGAAATCTACATGGACCAACCTGAGAGGTTTTCTGTGCCAAGACAAAAAAAATAAGGTCTCTAGATTGGTGAAGTCATTATATGGCTTGAAACAAGCACCAAACCAATGGCATGAGAAATTTGATAATGCCATGAAGGAATGTGGATTCAAGATCAATGAATGTGATAAATGTGTCTACATGAAAGCCACAGAGAGTGACTATGTCATCTTGTGCCTCTATGTAGATGACATACTTATCATTGGGAGTAATGATAAGATAATCAAATCCACTAAAGACATGTTGAACTCAAGATTTGACATAAAAGACATGTGCCTAGCTGATGTGATTCTAGGAATCAAAATTCCTAGAACGACAGAAGGACTTATTCTTAGTCAGTCCCATTACGTGGATAAAATTCTTGAGAAATTCACCAAGGGTGATACTGCGTTGGCACGAACGTCGATAAATACGAGTCAACATCTATCAAAAAATCAAGGTGAAAATTGTTGGACCCCGTGGTAGTTTTGATGTGATCAACTAAGTTGGTTAGGTCCTGCTTTGTGTTTGATCTCTGTGTCTGAGTGTACTGGAGCTTAGGAGCGCAGGAAGTCGAGCGGAAGACACAGCTAGCGAGAAGGACGGCACAGGAAGGGAGTCGACGGGCTCGGTGCATCCGAAGGACAAGAGAGCTGCGGAAGAGTACACCGATGGGCGAGAAGAACGTGCGCAGCGTTCGAGGGACGTTAAGCCGGGGAGGAAGGTTGCTCGAGGAAGGCCGGAAATTGGATTCGGGTGAGCCATATTTCGGTTGGCGAAATAACCCAAAAGAACAAAGCATCGGAAGCTGAAGCAAAAGAAGCAAAAAGCTGGAAATGCAGCTTAAGGCGCCTCACCCAGTGCTGGAGGCGCCTCCACCTTGGAGGCGCCTCAAACAGCACTGGAGGCACCTCCATATTGGAGGTGCCTCCAGCCCTTTTAGAGGCGCCTCCAACTGGTCAAAGTGACCGTTTTGAGCTGTGGATAAAGTTTTATCCGCTCACCCCTTGGAGGCGCCTTGGACCCCTGTTGGAGGCGCCCTGGATCCTCGAGATCAGATTTCCAGAGGCTATTTAAAGGCCCCTGGAACTAGGAATTCAACAACAACTCAAGCAATCAATTCTGTAGTACTTCCTAGCAACTAGTGAGCATTTTAAGTGTGTAAAAGGCTTCTCCGCCTTCAGAAAGGAGTTTTCTTACTGTGTTTTTCTTACTGCCCTGGATTAACAACCCTCTTGGTTATAACCAGGTTAAATTCTGTCTCCTTTTATTTCTGCTATTACTGTTATTATAGTTGCTTTTCTTTTAAGTTGAAAGATCCGAGGAGGGTATCGTTTTAATTTTTTCAAAAGCAATTCACCCCCCTCTTGCCGGCCTCCGCTGCACCTACAATTGGTATTAGAGCCAGATCGCCTCAGAAGGACTAATTACCGACTGAAGCACAACGATCAAGACGATGGTCGGAGCAAATATTTATCCTCCAAAGTTCAACGGAGATTTCGCCACATGGAAGCAAAAAATGGAGGTATTTTTTAAAACTGAATTTGATATACTTTTAATAATGAAATATGGATATGCAGCGCTGAAAGATAAAGAAGAAAACACATGGAGCAAGAAGGAGCAAGCCGATTTCGTCGCCAACAGAAAGGCTGAGTTCCACCTACTCAGCGTTCTACCGCCTCAGGAGGTAAATCGGATCGGAAGCTATGACTCCGCGAAAGATCTCTGGGAGAAATTCCTGGAGCTTCACGAAGGTACCTCCGAATCGAAGCTAGCCAGGTGCGACATCCTCCAGACCCAGTTGACGAACCTCCGGATGAACCAAGGCGAGAAGGTAGCGCAACTCCAAGCAAGGATCAAAGAGCTGATCACGCAACTAACCAATCTTGGAGAAGAAGTAACGAACCGGGACTCAATCTGATACGCGCTCAACGCCTTCCCTAGAACTCCAGAGTGGGCCTCCTTAGTAGATGCGTACTATATCTCTAAGGACTTCGAGATAAGTACTCTAGAATAACTGTTTTCCACTTTTGAACTTCACGAATCTCGAGTTTCAGAACCCAATGGAGTAGAGAAGACCAATCAGAACATTGCATTAAAGGCAAAAATGAACAGTTTTGACTCCGAAGCCTCGGTCGACGAATCAGAAGCGGCACTACTGGTAAAACACTTCAATAAATATTTTAAATCTAACAAATTTAGATCGCAGAGGCATGAGAGAAAAAAGGAGAACGACTCGTTGCTACAACTACAACGAAGAAGGGCACATCAAGGATGACTACCCGAAATTGAAGAGCAAGCAAAAAGAGAAGGCAAAGACCAATTACAAGAACCTAAAGGTCACTTGGTCAGACTCATCCTCCGAATCAGACGTCGAAGAATTCTCGGGGTTAGCTCTAATAGCTAACCATCAGCTGGAAGAAGAGTCAAGCTTAGAGATGAGTATCGATGAAGGTCGAGGAACATCAGAAGAGGAAAGCTACAGTGAAGGGGGAGCCTCACCGAGTCAGGTAAGTCAGGTACACAATCTAACCCCGACTCAGTCTTTTCGCTTTATTAAATCTCTTTCTAAAGACTTATTCGAATTAGAAAAAGAAAATAAAGAATTGAAAATGAAATTGGCAAAAGCATGTCCACTTGAGATGTACGATAGTATAAAATCAGAAAATAATAAATTAAAATTAGAGATTGAAAAATTGAAATCTGATGCATGTTTAAATAAATTTCCAAAATCAAAAATTAGAATTTATGGAAAATTAAATTGGTACATTAGAAACCATCAGGGTCAACTTAGAAGAGTGCCCAAGAATTATATACCCCGTAAGTATCTAATTAATCCAGTAGGAAGGGACCTCTATTGGGTTCTGAAATCTGTACTAAATTAATTTATTTAATTAAAGCTCTCAGAAGTAAAATTAAATGTTAAATTTTCTTATGAAGTTTTGTCTAAGGAAGTGGTTATTGCTCCAATAACCAAGAAGGCCTAGTGTCTCGCCACGACCTGGAAGCTGAAATATTGAAATAAAATATTTAATTAACTTTCTGAAAAAATATTAAACTAAAATTAAATAATGATTTGAAAGTTTTTCCAAAAGTTTTTTTTAATTAATTCTTGACTTAGAAATTAAATATTTTTTTAGAACCTTTTGAAAAATTCTAAAAATACAGTTAACTTAGGATTTTTTTTTCCCTTTCAACTTAAAAATCTGATACATATTTTTTTTTTTGTGTTATACTCTTACCCCGTTTTTGCTGTGATCAAAGGGGGAGAGATTAGTACAAGTTTAGGGGGTATTAGAAAAATTAAAATTTTTAAATATTTGTCTACACTGTGTTGCAATTTTAAAATTTACAAATTTATGCTTAACATATTAGTTTAGTAATTTTTCTTTAAAATTATTTTTTGTGTCTGTTTCTACCCTAACTTGAACTTGGGTTGATGCACATCAAAAAGGGGGAGATTGTTGGACCCCGTGATAGTTTTGATGTGATCAACCAAGTTGGTTAGGCCCTGCTTTGTGTTTGATCCCTGTGTCTGAGTGTGCAGGAGCTTAGGAGCGCAGGAAGTCGAGCGGAAGACGCAGCTAGCGAGAAGGACGACACAGGAAGGGAGTCGACTGGCTCGGTGCGTCCGAAGGATGAGAGAGCTGCGGAAGAGTACACCGGTGGGTGAGAAGAACGTGCACGACGTTCGAGGGATGTTAAGTCGAGGAGGAAGGCTGCTCGAGGAAGGCCAGAAATTGGGTTCGGGTGAGCCCTATTTCGGTTGGCGAAATCACCCAAAAGAACAGAGCATCGGAAGCCGAAGCAAAAGAAGCAAAAAGCTGGAAATGCAGCTTAAGGCGCCTTAGCCAGTGTTGGAGGCGCCTCCACCTTGGAGGCGCCTCAAACAGCACTGGAGGCACCTCCATATTGGAGGTGCCTCCAGCCCTTTTAGAGGCGCCTCCAACTGGTCAAAGTGACCGTTTTGAGCTGCGGATCAAGTTTTATCCGCTCACCCCTTGGAGGCGCCTTGGACCCCTATTGGAGGCGCCCTGGACCCTCGAGATCAGATTTCCAGAGGCTATTTAAAAGCCCCTGGAACTAGGAATTCAACAACAACTCAAGCAATCAATTCTGTAGTACTTCCTAGCAACTAGTGAGCATTTTAAGTGTGTAAAAGGCTTCTCCACCTTCAGCAAAGGAGTTTTCTTACTGCGCTTTTCTTACTGCCCTGGATTAACAACCCTCTTGGTTGTAACCAGGTTAAATTCTGTCTCCTTTTATTTCTGCTATTATTGTTATTATAGTTGATTTTCTTTTGAGTTGAAAGATCCGAGGAGGGTATCGTTTTAATTTTTTCAGAAGCAATTCACCCCCCCCCTCTTGCCGGCCTCTGCTGCACCTACAAAAATATCTCTCAGATAGAGTACTCTCGAGTAATTGGAAGTCTGATGTACTTGATGAGTTGTACACGACCAGACTTGGCCTACGCAGTAAACAAACTGAGTAGATACACGAGTAATCCCGGTGTTGAGCATTGGAAAGGGATAACAAAAGTACTGAGGTACTTGAGGTATACTCGTGGATATGGACTGCATTATACAAGATATCCTGCTATGATCGAAGGATACAGCGATGCGAGTTGGATATTTGATATAAAAGACTCTAAGTCTACGAGTAGATATGTCTTCACTCTAGCAGGTGCAGCTATTTCCTAGAAATCTTCTAAGCAAATCGTAATAACTAGATCCACGATGGAATCTGAGTTTGTAGCTCTTGAAAAATGTGGTGAAGAGGCTGAATGACTACGACAATTCTTAGAAGATATTCCACGATGGCCGAAACCAGTGTCGGCGATTTGCATACATTGCGATAGTCAATCAGCAATTGGTCGGGCATAAAGTCATCTCTATATTGGTAAGTCTAGACATATACGTTGTAGACATAATACCATTAGATAACTACTCTCAACGGGAGTTATCACTATTGACTATGTGAAGTCAAAAGATAACCTAGCGGATCCGCTAACCAAGGGGTTAAATCGAGAGTTCGTTGCAAGCTCATCAAGAGGAATGGGCTTGATGTCGTTATCAGCGATCAGTGCAGAGGACACTCAACCTATGCTGACTGGAGATCCCAAGAACTAAGTTCAAAGGGACAATTAATCTGCACTGACTAAACACACTGTAGGGGGATAACCCAATGAAACAGTGATTAGACCAGGATAAGCTGATGAGCTTTTAATGATCAAGAAGAGTAGATGACAACTCTTGAGGGATCACCTATGTGAGAAAGAAGTGAGGTCGCTTCGAAAAGAATTGGAGGCAAAATTCTTAGAGCTTCTCACAAAACCAGACGTGTTCATGGCCAACACACTCATGAGAACTGAGTTGTATCAGGGAGAGTCTTGGGTGAGATTTGTCACTGCTTACATAGACGGCAGTATAGTTCAAGGACATCATGTCTACTATCAGCCAGTAAGCAACCAAATCTTCACAAGGGAAGGTTCAAAGGGTAAACCTACCTATCCTATACTTGACTCAACTGCTGAATGCTATCACTTACCCTATCTCCATTCATGTGAGAGATTGTTGAATAAGTGAATGGAGAAGAAATGGAAAAGGAAAGAGGCTCCATTGTGAATGGGACTTTAGTCCCACATTGGAAGTTTCAAGGCACTTTGGTTGGTTTATATTGATTCATATACATTGAGGTTGTGAACAAATGCATGGGGAGAGGCTCTCTCTCACGCGTGGGTGCGCATGGGGGGTGCAAATCCAGAGCCCGGATTAGCACTAAACCAAGTTGACTCGTGTGCGAGCGCGACCTACGCACATGAATGTCGGACCGGTCGGGGCAAAATTCGCCCAAGTGAAACAGCCAACATTTTGCCACGTAAACCTTTTTGCTGCTTGTATAGCGGATGCATTAAAGGAAGATTAATGTAGGACGTTTTGTAGCTTGGTGAGTAATGATCATTAATTGATCATTAATTTTGTCGTTCATTTGAGCTCCTATAAAAGGAGGCTATGACTACAGGCAAACGGGTTACGCACACAGCATAGCAAAGGCTCTCCATTTTCTTCCTCCTCCTCTGTCGTGCAGCTCCTGCTCGGCGGAGTGCCCGTAATAGTAATCAGGTGTCACTCAGTTCGCCGTGACCACCAGTGCTTGGTCGGATTCACGGTCTACCGTTGAATCCTAGGAAACAGACGACCCTTGTAAGCCTCGAAGCACAGCCGGAGGTGGACGAATCTGTTTCAAGGAAACTACGACTCTCGCAGACCTCGATCAGTTTTCTCGGTCGGCCAGTCTCCTCGCCCGATCTGTCTTTTGCCAGATCAAGTGCAGACCTGGTCTTCCGCTCTGCAGATCAGCCCTGTCGTTCCGTTCTGACCTGATCTTCCGCTCTGCATATATGGTCTGGCGCTCTACAGACCTGCTCTACCTCTCTGGTCTTCCGCTCTGCAGACTTGTACTGATGCTCTAGTCTGCCGCTCTATAGACCTGCCCTACAGCTCTGGTCTTACACTCTGTAGACCTGTGCTGCCTCTCTGCCCTGCAGCTCTGGTCTTCCACTCTGCAGACCTGCGCTGCCTCTCTGATCTGCTGCTCTGGTCTGCCGCTCTGCAGACCTGTGCTGCCTCTCTGATCTGCTGCTCTGGTTTGCCGCTCTGCAGACCTGACCTGGTCTTCCGCTCTCCTGACCTGGTCTTCCGCTCTGCTTAGTCTTCCGCTCTACAGACTTGGTCTTCCGCTCTACAGACCTGATCTTTCGCTCTGCACTTTATAGAAACCAGCCCCTGCTGACAGTCTGAGATTATCCGCTCAGATCATTTCGACTGTAAGTTGAATTTAATTCAATGTAGCTTAAATTCAACTAATATCCATAAATCTTCGGCATTAAATTGTTTGTGTCCAACATATATATTTTAGAAATACTAGAATTTAGTGCCTATAAAATCTTTTCTTAAGGAGGAAACACTCTTAAGCAGGAGTGTAGAATAAGGGGATGGCAATCCATCTTGAGAGGATCAATTGTATTTGGTATAAAAACAAAATTCAAAATTCAAATATGTTATGCTATTCAAGCCTAAATAAAAGAAAGGGGTTGTTTTTCCAATTCCAAGCTAATTGTAACAACTAATAGAATTTTTTTATTAAAAAAAAAGCACGGAGTAGGGATGTCAGTTTGAATGAATCAAATAGGTTTGGATAGGATGAGTTCGGATCGGATTGAATTGAAGTAAGGATATTATAAAAAAAAGGTCTCTAACTTAAACTCGATCCGAATTTGAATCAGATAATCTTACAAACCTGAATAATCTGACCGCCCTAATTTTTTTTTTTTTACTATTTTTTCTATAATTTTCATACTTATTTTAATATTTTACCAATATCACAGGTAATATTCTACTTATTACATATATAAAATATCTTAGTTTTTAAAATAAAATTTAATTCATTTAACTTAAAAAATTCTTAAATCTTAAATTCAGGTCAATCTGAACCCTACCTAATCCTAACATAATTTAAAACGCCCCAATCTGAATTCAAAAATCCTCAATTTTAACATGATATTTTTTTAGTCGAATCGGATTGAGTTAACAAGTTGGTTTCATTTTTGATACACCTAGTACTAGGTATTCTATCCTTCGGGTCAACTAATCTTAGAGATGATAAATCTAGCTTCATAAAAATTTTCTATCGACCATTAAAATAAATCTGAAAGTACTTATGAAAGTACTTATAACGGATCATCCAACAATCCAACCGCTTAAATTTATCACTCCACTGGATAAAAATAAAATATTCTAAAATACATCATAATTAAAAAAAAACAAACTAGATTACATGAGCACCCTACTGTTAGGGTAGCCTTGGGCAGCTAATAGAACTCTACCTGGCCATGTATAGTTGCAAGCTTAGCTAGATTGAGACTTGATTCTTATTATATATATATATATATATATATATATATATATATATATATATATATATATATATATATTTTAAATTATTGAAAATGTAAAGTAGTTTACAGTGACTACGGCAAGATCAGTGGAATATATTATTGCAATTTCTTTGTGCATAATTTCAATAAAATATACTGAGCCGTCTATGCTGATAAAGTAGTTGTGAGATATTGGCTTGACTTTATGTGTATCTCCATGGAATAGAATATGTGAATGATTGACGAGAATAATTAGCTTCCTTTTCAACGTATAAACACTTTATAGGGCAGGTTAAAGAGTAAAGCAAGTGAATTATTGGATGACTAAAAGAAAAAAAGGCAAAGCAAAGCAACGGACAAGATGGCAAATGATGGTCATGTGCACATGCCGAAGCTTCGCCGCGTTTTCGTTGGACAAGATGCGGTGCTGAACGAGCACTGCACTAGTTTGGTAGTAGTAGGGGCGAATGCACCATTCATTCATACTTAGGATACTAGAAAGGTAAAATTCATCGTCCTAACAATTTTACATGACCGACCTCACGATCAAATTTTACATGACCGATCTCACGATCATATGTGAAAAGGTAAATTAAGAAATTATAATTAATCATGGAAAAAGATTTTTTTCCTCGACTTTATCGAAATTCAAATCCTTACCCTATAATAATAATTCTGTTCCCACTAGTCAACTTAATCTTTCCCTCAAGACACCATTCATTCATACTTATGCACCATCCATGTATGATTTTTTTTTTTCCATTACGAGAAAAAAAGTAATTAAGCTATGTCAAATTTTATATAGTATTCAAATTTATTAAATAAAATAATTAAATCAAGTTAAGTCAAATCTAAAACTAAATTAAAAGTTGTTAGAATAGTTTATTATGTTTGGTTTTTTTTTATAGACTTGAGTTTTGTTCAAATTTAACTTAGTTATTTAACTTATTTAATTGTTTAAAATTTTTATAATTTTAACTTAGTTTGATTTGTTATTAAACATGATAACATAAATTTATTTATTTATTACTATATTGATAAGAGTTTTATTAATGAATATGATTCATAAATTTTATCTGTGAATATTGTTCATGAATATTGTTGGAATCTCAAGGTTATTTTGATGTGATCAAACAAGTTAAGTTAGGTCATATTTGGTTTAACCTTTATATCTAAGTGTGCAGGAGCTTAGGAGCACAGGAAGTCGAGCGGAAGATGCGACTAGTAAGAAGGACGGCACAGGAAGAGAGTCGACGGGCTCGGTGCGTCTGAGGGATGGGGTGTCGCGAAAGAGTACACCGGTGGACGAGAATAACGTATGCGACGTTCGAGGGACGAGAAACCGATGAGGAAGCCTGCTCGAGTAGAAGGCCGGAACTTGGGTTCGGGTGAGCCCTATTCCGGATGGGCGAGATCATCCAAGCTAGTGGAGCCGAAGCGGAAGACCCGGATCGAGACGAGCACAACCGGAGTAGAGGAACGGGACCGTAAAAAGTCAATCCTGTTGACTTTTGTGGTTCGGGCGCCCAGAGCCATTCCAGGCACCCAGAACCCAAATTTTATCAAGAGTGATGTGGTCGTTGACTGACGCATCGGGGATAGAATTCTATCCCTCCCAGGTGTCCGGAACCCTTCCAAGCACCCGGAACAATGCTTTAAATATAACACTGATTTCAACAGTTAAAACAACAACTTGTAATCCATTTCTTTTTGTTCTACTTTTCTCTATGTGTTGTTAACATTGTAAAAGGCTACTCTGCCCGAAGGAGATCTTCAAGAAAGTTCACTTCATTCTCCTTGGATTAGCAATCTTCTGATTGCAAACCAAGTAATTATTCTTGTGTCTATTTCTTTTTAATTTGTCTCTTTATTTTTAATTACAAGTGTTCTTATTCAAGCTATAAGACGAGAAAGGGTTGATTTATTTTTATCGGGCAATTCACCCATCCCTTCTTGTTGGTCACCAAAGGACCAATGAGTGGTATCAGAGCAAGGACACTTTAGAAGAACTAACCGTCGACCAAAGAAAAGCAACCATTGGTCGGACCAAGCATCGTTCCACCAAAATTTGAGAGAGACTTCGCACACTGGAAATGTCGTATGGAGGTATTTTTGAAAACAGACTTTGAGATTCATTTAATAATAAAATATGATTTTGTAGTTCCTACGAATCAAAATGGAGAGGAAAAAGAAGAGAGTCTTTGGATGAAGAAAGAGCAAAATGATTCCGTAGCGAATAACCGAGCGGAGTATCACTTGCTGAGCGTACTGCCACCTCAAGAAGTCAACCGCATCGGGAGTTACTCGTCAGCCAAAGAACTCTGGGAAAAATTCCTGGAACTACACGAAAGCACATCTGAAGCCAAGCTCGCAAGAAGAGACATACTTCGGAACAAATTGACGAATATTCGTCTGGAAGAGAAGGTAGCCGATCTACGCGCGAAGGTAAAAGGACTAATCACTGGACTTGAAAACCTCGGTAAAACGGTAACCAACCGGGACACGATACGCTACACACTCAATGTCTTTTCTAGAACTTCAGAATGGACCTCAATAATCGACGCCTACTATATCTCAAAGGACCGGGAGGTAAGTATCCTAGAGGAACTTTTTCCACTTTAGAATTACATGAAACCAGATGTGCAGAGACAACAAAAGAATCAAGTCAGATTATGGCGCTAAATACAACCAAGAAGGATGAACCCGAGTCAGATTCAGAAGAAGATCAAGAAGCTTATATGATAAAGAATTTCAGAAAAATCTTTAGATCTAATAAATTTAAAAGAAATGCAGAATAAGAAAAATCCAAGAAATAGAAGAAAGGTTCAATACTACCAGTGTCAAAAGGAAGGACACTTAAAAGAGGACTGCCCAAAACTCAAAAAGGATAAAATCAAGATACCCAAGAAGTACAAGACTCTAAAAGCTACTTGGGACGATAGCTCATCATCTGAGTCCGAAATACAAGAATATGCTAGTATAGCATTGATGGCGAACCATGAAGAGCAAAGCACATCAGAAGCCAGCATCAATGAAGGGGGAGCGACTTCAGATGAATGCAGTGAAGTATGGGGAGAGTCAGGCTTCAAGTCTGATATGGTAAGTGAGGTATGTCTCTTACCTCCTGATCAACTTTATTATGGTATTAAGTATATGGCAAAATCTATGTACAAATTAAAAAGTAAAAATAATAAATTAAAAAATAAAAATTTAGAAATAAAAAGAATTTTAGTAAAATCATGTCTGATAGAAGATTTTGATAGAGTAAGACTTGAAAATGATAAACTAAAAGAAGAAATAGAAAATTTGAAAAATTCTGCTTGTTCAAATATTTCTGCTTTTAGAAACTATAGATGATTAAACTGATACTATATGTTTCATAAAAGTCAGATCAGAAAAATATTCAAAACTTATATACCTAGAAAATACCTAATTAGCCCTATAGGAAGGAACCTGTATTGGGTTCCAAAAACTTATTTGAATTAAAAATGAAATTAGACCTAGGGCTTTCAGGTAGAAAATTGAATATTTGAATTCATTAAAAGGCTTTGTCTAGAAATGATTAATGATCCAATAACCAAGAAGGTCTAGTGTCTCGCCACAGCCTGGAAGCCAATTTCAAAATTAAATATTTAATTGACAAACTGATAAGCATAAAAATTAATTGCCTTCAATCTTTGTCAATAATTTAACATTTGTTAAAATTTCTTCTAAAATTAAAAAAAAAATCTTCACTTAGAAAATTTTTTTCTTAACTCGACAATTTTTTTTATAGTAGACTTCATTTAAAATTATTTCTGTTAAATTTTTTTCAGTTGCACAAAATTTTATTTTTAACTTAGAAATTTTTTTTGCTTGAAAATTTTCTTACTTAGAAATTTATTTTAACACTTAAAACTTTTTAATTTATTGTAATTTTTTTTAAAAAAAATTAACCTTAGACTTATTAAGAAATCCTATTTTTTACGTGATCAAAGAGAGAGAAGGATATTAAGTTTAGGGGGAGGTATATTTTTAACAGAAAAATCTTTTTGCACTTATTTGCAAAATTAATTGTCTTTACATTGTTTTTTTTTTCATTTGATTTACCCTATCTTAACTTGGGTTGCTCACATCAAAAAGGAGGAGATTGTTGGAACCCCAAGGTTGTTTTGATATGATCAAACAAGTTAAGTTAGGTCCTGTTTGGTTTAACCCTTGTGTCTAAGTGTACAGGAGCTTAGGAGCACAGGAAGTCGAGCGGAAGACGCGGCTAACGAGAAGGACGGCACGGGAAGAGAACCGACGGGCTCGGTGCGCCCGAGGGACGAGGTGCCGCGGAAGAGTACACCAGTAGACGAGAAGAACGTACACGACGTTCGAAAGACGAGAAACCGGGGAGGAAGGCTGCTCGAGGAGAAGGTCGTAACTTGAGTTCGGGTGAGCTCTATTCCGGATGGACGAAATCACCCAAGCTAGTGGAGCCGGAACGTAAGACCCGGATCGAGATAAGCACAACTGGAGTAGAGGAACCGGACCACAAAAAGTCAATCCTTTTAACTTTTGTGGTTCAGGCGCCCGAAACCCAAAGTTTATCAAGAGTGACGTGGTCATTGACCGACGCGTCGGGGATAGAATTCTATCCCCCCCAGGTGCCCGAAACCCTTCCAAGCACCCGAAACTCTTCCAGACGCCCGGAACATTGCTATAAATATAGCACTGATTTCAACCATTAGAACAACAACTTGTAATCTATTTCTTTTTGTTTTACTTTTCTTTGTGTGTTGTTAACGCTGTAAGAGGTTACTCCGCCCGAACGAGATCTTCAAGAAAGTGTGCTTCATTCTCCTTGGATTAGCAATCTTCTGATTGCAAACCAAGCAATTCTTCTTGTGTCTATTTCTTTTTAATTAATCTCTTTATTTTTAATTATAAGTGTTCTTATTCAAGCTATAAGTCGAGAAATGGTTGATTTATTTTCGTAGGGTAATTCACCTCTCCCTTCTTATCAGCCACCAAAGAACCAACAAATACTATTTACAAACAGTTCACAATCAATTCATGGATATTTACGAGTTGAATACATAGAACTCTCTAATAAATACTTGAGCCGATTGATTACCATTCAATTGGATGATTTACTGTAGCATTTGAGTTTTCTCATGGCCGTGGCTAATACTATCAAATTCTTTTTCTAAGACTTATCATTCCATCAGTCTACTACTTTTGTTAGTTAGTCGATTGATTATGTCTCGTCAACTAATTAATTGGCTGACCGCGAATAAAAATATTTTGTTTGTTAGCAATCCAACATGGGCAACTGTTTAATCGACTTAATTATCAATTCACTGGATCCAACCTTCAGTCAATTAAGATTTTTATTTGCTAAGTCTTAGGTCTATCTTGACCTTCTAGGATTTCTTCTACTTGCCTAACTTAAACTTCCACTTGCTTAGTCTTGGATCCCTCGTGTTGGCTCTAGGATAGCTTAATGGGGATACTGAGAACGAACATAGTCATCTTTTATCAACTTGAATATATATTGACTCACTAAGATTTCAACTTGTTAACATGTTTGAACTTTTCACTTACTAACACTTTTTACTTCAATGCCAACACTTTTTGAACTTCTCATATGTCAAGTGTTTAGCCGACTTCGTTCTCTAGTCAACATATCAATCAAACTTTAACACTCAACTCATCACAATGCTCAAACAATAAAATATTTGAGTCTTACATAACCAAATTAGAGAATGATTGGACCGACACAAGAGAGCTCAAGGAATATCAAAATTAAGCTCAAGTTTGCTAGCCCTCAAGGTCCTCCTTAGTCCTTTTATAGCCTTCAAGTTGTCTTCAACCTTCACCTTTCTATTCTGCAACAAGCTAACAGTCGAATAAACCACTTTATAGTTGACCATTTTCGTTATAATCTCAACCTTCAATCAACCATCATATCTCTCAGTCAACTCAACTTGATAAGAATTGATTCTTCGCCAAGGCAATGACTATTTAAGTTGATTATCTAGCTTTCTCACGTACTTCCTTTGCTTGATAAATGTTCTTCTTTTGACTCTATTAGAGGCTCAATCGATTCAACTCGTTCTACTAGATACCTTCTATTGGTGCAAAAGATGATGTAATGCTCATTCTAGACGGTCCAATATTATTAGTCTGATTAAATTCAGACAAATAAATCATAGAGGATATTTTAACTTAGTATAACAACCTTTTATATAGAAAAGATTATATATCCAATAAAATATTTTATACCAACTAAAAATTAACACCAAGCTCTATTTATTAGAGCAACCACTCCATGGGACAGCTACTCGATACATTCTACATACAAATAATGACATCATCATTCCAACAAAAGGTTTGTACACAGGTGGAAATAAATAATTGAGAGAAATAAATTGATATTTCATACATAATGTACAAATAATCGGTCCGCTATAATAAAAAATTACCAAAATGAATAGAATATTAATGAAATTTGATTGAAATCATATTATATTGCATAGGTTGGTGGATTCAATCTATTAAGAGGTTGACGTGTCCATGGTAATAAAAGATGAAATTTATCATCCCAACAATCTTATATAGTCAGCCTCACGATCATATGTAAGAAGGTAAATCAAAAAATTATAATTAACCAGTGCGGAGGAAGATTTTTTTTCCTTGACTTTACCAAAATTTAAACCCTTATCTTATGATAACAATTCTGCTCCACACTAGCCAACTCAACATTATCCCTATGACACCATGGCCCCAAAGACTAATGAAAAGGTTAGAAATAACCTATCGTTAATGTGACTTGCACATTCAATTTTATAACAAATTTAACACATTATTAGGGACATTAGTAGCGATTTTTATGAATTTTTTAAATAATAAAATATCAATATATTAAGCATTTGGTTTAAAAAAATATTATAACAATAAAATAAGTCATATATTAGTATTTTTATTAATTAATATTATTTACAAAGTTACCTAATGTGTTGAATTATTTGAAGTGGTTGAATGTGTTAAAATTGAAAGTTGCAAGATTTGTTAAAAACATCAAAAGTATTATTTTTTTATTTTGTTTGTGTGATAATGACAAGCATCAGTGTTCACAATAGCACATAAAAGTGAATCACCACTTGGTTAATAAACAAATTTGTTGTTTACTCATTATAAGGAAGGCCAGGGATCCTGGTCCAAGATCTCTGGATCAATCCTGGACCCTTGCATGTTCATCGGATGGGTGGACTGTACCCCACCTATTAAATAGGTAGAGTCCAGTTTATCCCACCAATGAATATACAAGACCTCCACTGGTCCAAAAGATTCTGGACAAGAGAATCTAGCCTCTAGAAGGAATGCATCATCTTATCACCTTGCTAATAGCAAATTCAATCTCCAAACATGAAGACATCAAATTTTCTAACTTCATGCACAAACTCTAGTTCAATATGTAACCTCATACATATCTTTTCTACAACGCATACACTATCTACTTAGCATACTATGGTCCTCCATGCTTTAAAGACTTTCTTAATAAATGAAAACATACGAATTTTCAACATGATAAATAATTTTTTTTTAAATAAAAAGAAACATATTTCTAAAGAGCTAACAACATGGTAATAATAGTGTAGGACTAATTGAGTTTATCATATCACAAAAAAACCTCCAGCAAAAAGTATTGGATCATATTCGATGTATTATACACAACCTTATCAATGCACAAAAATCTTCTACATAACGAAATAATACAAATACTAGTACCTTAAACTATGCATCATGGACATTCAAGGATCATCATCAACTTGGATAGTCAAAAAAACATTGATATTTAAAAAATATATATCTTGACATATCGACTATTAAAAGAATACAATTTAGTTATGCTGTATAAACAGTTCTTGATAGAGTTCAGAATCCTTATTTAAATAATAATATTAATAATCATAATCATTTAGCCATGCCAAACCATCCGCATGTTACTCCGCATGTTACTAAACTGAGCAAAAAGGAATAGTTTTCCATGAAGCTGAAAGCTAACACTTACAAAGTCTGGCAGAGAAGAATCTCTGGTTATGTTAGGCGACAGCATTGGTGTAGCAAAACTGTGGTGTCTCATAGATGGATTACTCCTCTAACATCAAATATATCTTCGGAGTTATGGATTTGGGGGCAATTTAGAAAAATGAGTTCGAAAGTGAGTAGGGAAGGCACAAACAAACAGCTCATTTGGACCTAAGTGGGATATCAAATTCACTGTCAAGCCTATTGTTTATATGCAGTTGTTGTGCCTCGCCTTTCTTTTGATGGACCTACCCAAGCGCAAGCGGCGATTCACAAGAGCCTCCAGCAACACATCTAATGCGTCCCCTGTTGCCGCCGCCTGTTTATCCAATTCATACATACTAAAGCTAGGAAGAAGGTGCAATTCATCCAGAATCCCTGCAGCAGCAGCAGCAGTACAGGTTCTATCCCATGCCGGTTGGGGGCTGTTAAACCAATTCCAGCTATGATTTATGCAAGGAGATAGGTTTGCAAGCTAAGACCAGAGTACAGCTGTGATCATTACCGTAGCTTATGCATGACAGAAGCACCAAGGCTTGACAGAGAAATACAAGGCAGGTGTTCATCTCCCTGTGTCGATATCCATCTCTCCTACAAAGGACTACAATTAGTGATCTAAAACTTCGAAGGAGAATGTTCATTGGAAGAGACTCGTAGATGCCTATTGCAGTTATCCAACCTTAGTGGTAGGATACACAATGCATTACCTAGTTAATAATGAGTCTAATGAACAAAAATACCAAAGAATCACTCTGAAAAATATTCTAAAATTTTCTTTGATAATTTCACATTGCTAAGCATGCTTCATTAATCAAGTAGAAACATCCATTGTATTGCATTGAGTCCTAAAAAAACAAAAAACCAAACAATCAGCCAAAATATATAGCTAACACAAACCTTCCAGGAAAATATCATCAAATTAAAGAAACATTAGGTTAAATTCTAAAGTAAAATATGTTTCAGAAGATAAAATAGCTATGGTCATAGTCCTCCACACTGACCATTATTTGCAAGGAGATCAAAACTAACAATGCTGGCCAAATAGTAACTTCTAATGTCTTGTGCAAAAAAAAAAAACAGCTCACTGAGATTAATGACAGGTTTATCACATGAAAGGCTCATAATCCATCATCCATATTTCAATTAGGTTTTTAAGTTTCATTAGTTTGATTTGTCTCACATATTTTCAGAACAATTGTGTTAATTTTCTTAACGCGATCGCTTGCCACATCAGCCACCCATTACTACTAACCATACAAAAACGATGGATATAACAGATAATTCTACAATTCTAATTATACATACACATGTATTATATGCATATGATTAACCCATCAATCATTTACAGAAAAAAGAAAAGATGGATCAGAAGTACCTTTAAGCGTCTGTACATTGCCGCTGAATTGCTCCACGTACCATCAATCAGAACAAAATTTAATGGCTTTTCAAAAACATCCTGATAGTTAAAATTAATTCAAATAACTTGGTTCTGTAAAGAATTTTACAACTACACAAGAGAAGTCAATGCAAACTGTGACTAGAGAACTTATATCAAAAATTAGTTTAAATGACTTTGTATAGGACAAGTGAATTTACATAGAAATTATATCAAATTTGCAATAGTATGATGGCATTGATAGAATGAAGAAGATAACAGAACATCATATCACACTAGCAAAATCATCAACCCATGTCCAAATTATTTAGGGTTTGGCTGTATGGACCATATTCCTCCATCAAATTCTACACAAACTATCTGATTTAATATTTATATTCAGATAAATTAAACTATCTTTTATTACATAAATGCAATTAATTGATTCAATGTGTCTAACAATAAAATACATTGATCAACTTCGAGAACATCCCACCATGTTACCGAGTGACTCAAATAGTAGAATCTTTTTTTACTTCTTTTTTCCTATTAATTTAGTACATTCATCTTAGCATACTATAAAATATGACAATTTATACCAAAATCTTACAAAAGTGTTACATTTAGCTTAAGAAGCAACCCACGATCCCTTAAGCACGTTTCTCTTCATTTCAACCACTTGTTCTATCTTTATTTCCTTCCTCAGGAAAATATATCCAATACACTCATTCAATGGAATTTTATGTTTATCCCTCATATATATTTCCTTCCCTTGATCCTTTTTCCCTTATTAATGCAACACATTTCATGTATTCAGTTTTACTTATAGTTAACTTGAAATGTTAAGTTTCTGAAAATTGCAAACAATCATTGAAATTCTTGATAAATTTCTACACAGATTCTGCTGCACAGTATAAAAATAGGAAAGTCTCTATTAATATATAGAGTAAATACATAAATTTATTGACACACTTACAAGTTTTTTCAAATTTATCCAAGTTCCAAATATATTCTATTGTTTTTAAAGTGTTAAAATCTACTCTGTTATTATTCCATACATCCTATGTTAAAAATATGATGTCCATGGCATTTTGCCATGTTAGCAAAGTTCACACATTCACACGTGAATCTCAATGTGAATGCTAGCATGGAGAGAGGAAGAAGAAAAAGATGATTGAAAGGTTATGGCTCCATCTTGGCATCCACATGCGCATTGCTCATATGGCAAAACAGTGCATGTGTGTAAAGTTCAAAGAAATTACAATTTAATGCACCTTAAAAGACAGGATAGATTTAAAAAATTTAAAGATAAATTTGAAAACACTTGCAAACAATATAGATTTTAACCATAAACTATATAAAGAATAAATGACAAGAATCTAAAAGAAGAAAAACAAATGAATACCATTTTTCCATCGTGTAGATTGGTGAATTGATCATCAGAGAAGACATCCTTAACTGAGCTTGGGGATTCATTGCGATTAGGATACAAGAACCAGGTCTTATTCTTCCCTGGAATGAAAAAAATCCAACCGAGAACAAATTCACATGATTAAAGTAGACAAGAATTGGTCACAAAATTGGTGCGAGAAAATAATTATAAGTCAAATGAAAGAAATAGTTGATATCTTCAAAGACTTTCTGTTTGTCAAATGGACTGAGTATCCATAAAAATAGGTCAACTAGCTGGCGCTGAGAACAGTTATATAAACATTTTTAAAAATTATTATAAGAAGCCGAATAAGCAAATATAAGAAAATTGCATGTTCTACATGAGGTAATACACTATATGTGATGAATATACAGATTAGGTGGTCTAATATGTAATCTAAGCTGGCCATATTGCAGGTAGGTCTGTTGTTAGTTGGCACCAACGAGGGTAAATCGGGAAACGCTAGCAACGGACGGCCATCAACCTAGCATTCTTAGGTCAACCGCCCATTAAAGAAAATTAATCCGTTAATTTGCTGAAGCTGGGACTCGTCCCTAGGAACTGAAGGCACCTGACAATGCACCATTGCCCCAGGGGCGCAAGTAGGTCTGTTGTTGAGTTTATAGATGAGTCCAAATCAAATTAAATAAATGAAATAATCAAACAAAAGATGGTTTGATCAACTTAGTCTCCAGACATCATATACTGAAAAATAAAGGAAACGTGAGGGGCAAAGTCAAATAAATGATGATTTAATTAAGCTAGCCTCAGAAAAAACATAGTGCGAAGACAAGTGTATAATGCTATATGTTGTCAATAAATTATATTATAGTGAATCTGTACTTGCAATACCTTTAAGTATATGCAATCTACATTCAACAATATCGATTACACTTGTAGTTATAAGCAATTAACATTAGGACTAGTGTGACTGGATGGCCAGATAATTAGATGGAGTGAATAGCAATTGCACTGCAAATCAAACTTACACTACTCTTGCTAATGTTTTACCAAGGTCACACAAACAAAACAAACAGTGGAAATAAAAAAAATATAAGAAAAGTCAATGCATACCACAACGCTAACAAGGCGATGTAACGTAGTTTGGAACCTTCATTCCTACTCCATGTCCTATAACTCATTGGTGAATCGCCCCCGAAAGCTTATTTTGCTCTTCCACAAATATCCTCGGTGGAGAAACCTCTCTTACAACATGATGTTTACAATGAGAACTAGAGGGAAGCTACAAGGATTACAAGAGAATAAAGCTCAAATGATTACAATCAATATTTTGCCAACCTTAAAATGTCCCCTTGGTCTTCTTTTTATAGCCTCCAAACTCTTCCAACTTCACCTATTATTTTGGTCATCTATTGTCAATAAGTCGACTAAATCCACTATTAGTTAAGTCAACTATTTTCCCAATCACTTTCTCTTGCAGTATGCTAATGGCTACGTGAGTTATCCAGAATCCATCATAAGTCGACTGATCCACTATAGTCCTTAGGTCATCCAATCATTGCAATGCCAACATGTTGAAAAGCTAGTATTGGCTTTCTTGTTGTAGCATCAATTGACTAGAATTTACTAGAATTTACCATCAATCGACTGCCCAAACGACTCATTTACGAACAATACCAATTGATTGGAACCTCGAGTACTATTATCCTAATATTCAAGTTTTCACCTAAGTTGAAGAAAATGCTCTACCAAGAATATAATCCTCTCAACTTTCACAACTCACACAATAACTTGCCTTGCACAACTTAACTTGGCCACCAAGGTCATTTCTCGTTGGGTCCCCAAGTCCTTAGAATGCATTGAGCCCATAGCTCTCTCCGCGTGTCATCTTTTACTCTTCCCCTATACAATTCGTCTTCTTCCAACTACTATCAATGTTGTGCCATCATACTCCTCATCCCACAGTCGCATCATACTTCTCAAATCTACATCGGACCTTGAGTCGCTAAGCCAGCCAACTTAGTCACACCAATGCTCCACAAACTGCTCCAACACCATCTCACTGCTTATCTTGTAGTCCCACGAATGCCTCATGTAAAATTCTCCGAACACCATCCAAGCTGCAATCCCACTGAATGTGTTCTCGTCTACACTCGAACTCATGTCAAATCACAAGCTCCTTGATCTCCATTGGTGTCCAAGTTACTGCACAACTTTAACACACACACATCAAATACAAATATAAGGCCTAACTTAAACCTTTTTCATAAACATCAAAACCCAAAGTGAAACCCAATCACTTCGTGCATGATTTGTTTATATAATTTTGTTGTGATAAACACTTTAATCTTTATATAATTTTGTTTATATATTATGTGATAATCATATAATTTTCTTCTATATGGATCACTTGGTTGATTAACATGCTATATGTTATAGACAACAAAAAGTATTATATATGCTTGTTATAAAATTTTGGTTTAAAATTTTATTTTAAGTTTACAATTTTAATAGATTATCTAGCACGTAACTTTCAATATTTTCTTGTGCACATTGTTGTATTCTTCTATCAATGTAATTAATATTTAAGCATATTATAGTTTAGACTATGCTATAGTATGTGCTTGCATAAGCATAAGGACATTGTAGATGGCTATGTAGTCATTTTACTTATATTTTGAGAATTATAGTGTTGTAAATGGCGATAGGCGATGGCGGTAGCGGTGTGGTAAGTGACCGCCTACTACCTCGGCCGCCTAGGCAATTGAATTTTTTTTACTATTTTTATACATAATTAAATAATATATTAACTAAAGGATAAAAAAATTAAATAAAAGATCAAAAATTAAAAAATATATACTATAAAATATATTAACTAAAAATAAAAAAATTAATCTAAATATTTTTTAAAATAATAATAATAATAATTTTTAAAATATATATATATATATATTAAATTAATAGGATAATTTTATTGAGTTTTAATTAAGCTTATTTAAATTATCTCAATCATGATTAAAATTATTAATCTAAAGTTTCGATTAAATCCTAAGTTAAAAAAAAAAACAATTCTATTCCGCGATCAACTTCGGTGTTTCTGCGTTGGATGCATTGTCGGATCCAACACGTCGCCTAGCCGACAACGAGTCTGAACCCGTCGCCTGGGCCCGACGATGAGTCCAGACCTGTCACCTGGGCCCAAAGATGAGTCTGGAGTGTACCCGAACGCATGGGAACCCGCGACACATCCGGACGTGTCACCCAAGTTTGAATCGAAAACGCTTTACCGTCGCCTAAAGACAAAGTAGTGCGATTGAGGTTCGCCTCCCGCCTTGGCGCTGCCTAGGCGGCCGCCTCAACCGCCATTTAGAACACTGGAAAATCATAAATGAAAGCAAGAGCATAGTAGGTGATGCTAAACATGATCATAAATTAGAATGATGTCAAAAGCAAATAGATAAAATCTTCAAAACAAAATTATCAATACGGAAAGCTTGTGGACCTCCAAGGGCACCAATATCCATCAATTAGTTTTTGAAACAACCATGCAAAAATAATTCAACAAGAAAAAATAGTTAGTAATTGTCTTGTTCTTGAGATAATATAATTTTTCAGCCAATTATTTTTCATAGGACAAACTGAAAATCTAACCTGAATCTCTAAAAGCATTCCACATGATGTCTTCATGTTCATGGATACCAAAAAGACACAAAGCTGCCGAATGAATTCCAAACATTTGCCATAACAATTTTCCAGTATTATTTTGGCGCAAGAAATCCTGTACGGATGAGACTTAATGACAAAATCTCAAGAGAATGAAAATAGCACAATAGAAGGAAAGCAATGAATTTAATATTGAAGTAAAGACCTTTGGATGCATATAGATCCAAAATTTAATGCCCTGCCATAATGAGCATTTAATAAGCTTAGAGCACATGCAATCTTCCACAGCTAGCCAACACTGAAAAATTAAGATTTTCAAAGAATGAAAAAATAAGCATGAATGCATTATCAGCCAAACCAGCAGAAATGGTGAACAGATATCACAACCTTTTCCACAAGGAAATTCATCAGCTAGCAAAATTAGCAGTTTAGTCACAAAAAAAAACTACAAGAAATCATGAAGCAAGCTAATAATAACAAATAACTTAGAAATTAGGATAAATAAGTTTTAATGAAAATGAAGATAAGCAAACTGAATGATAATAATAAAGTCCAACTAAGTGGCAAGAGTTTAAGAGATCAAGGAATAATTTATTTGACTAATTAATCCAATAAAATTTTAAGAATTAATAAGATATCTAAAAGATAAGAAAAAATATTTTAGTACCTATTTACAATACAACTAAATTGATGAATGTTACTAATTGTGAGAGAGTTATTGAGAGGAGAATAAGAGATCAGACAATATTTCTATAAAAATTGATTGCATATCTAGAAGATCTTATTTATTTAATATGAATAATAAAAAAATATAGCAAAAAGAAACAAGATTTGCATATGATTTTTATTGGTTTAGAAAATAAACACATGATAATGTCCCTATATGGCATCTTAAGAAGAAAAGAATATATATCTAGCCATAATATTAATATAACAAATATCATTTATAATAGTGTTGTTACAAGTGTAGATATTAAAAAGATTCCTTATGTAAGTTCTTCAAACTTCTCAATGTTCCTGAGCAAACTACTTTGGAAACAAATATTGGGACATCAACACAATTATGATTCCTTACAAAGACGTTCATACCTTGGAACTATTACATGTGCCATGGGATTTCTACTCTCATCATAAGCATACATAATAAGAATTTTAAAATTCTTTGGAATCTAATCCTCTTAAATTGCTAGACTAAATGGGATTTTAACCTCAGTAATCATTTTACTCTCATCATAAGCATACATAACGAGAATTTTTAAATTCTCTAGAATCTACTCCTCTCAAGCTACTACTAAATTAAATGGGTTTTTGACCTCAATATTTGTCTTGTGCATTCTTGTTAAGGACGATAATGACAATTCAGATATGAATCAAAACTGGCTAGAGGGGAGAGCACAATAGCCAAAACCTATAAATAAAAATTTCTTTCAAGATAAGGACAATTAAACATTACTAGTTGCATGGGGTGCTTGTGAGTGTTCTATTGTTCATATCAAGTATAAAGGCAAAGAAATGTAAATAAGATCAACAAGAACAATGCTACAAAATTGGTTTAACATGGTTCAAAGACCCATTCCTACTCCATGACTTATGACTCATCCAATGAGTCATCCCCTTAAAATTCCTGTAAAGATTCTAATAATAATCATCCTTTCACAAGAGGTAATGGAACAAACCTCTAGCAATCTATTTCGGGACCAAAATCTTTATAATTGATCTCTTCTCCTCTCAAATATAAACGATGATATGCAAACTAAGAAAAAAATTGCCAAGCATTTCATTTCATACCTTTAAACTTGTCCAAGGAGTTGGAGACCTTTAAACAATGTCTCCACTTGTAAGAAGTTACAAGATCTAGCCTATGGAACCATACCAACTCAAATCTCTCAAAAAACTTATATAGAACCAACCCAACGACTCTATTTTGTCCACCTCTAACTAACTGGATCAGCCTGTAGTCAATTGATCGCCTCCAATCAATTGATCGGGCAAAAGTAGCTATTCTATAGCCAACGGTGAGTTAGGTATTCTAGTAAAAATCCCATCAAATTGATTGCTCAAACTTCTAGTCGACTGAAACCACTCAATTGGATCTAGTTCTTGTTGACTGGATCCACTTCTAGAGTTCCAATCAACTGGATCAAATTCCTGAACTGGAACCCAAACAAAAACATAAACATCTAAACCCCTGCATTCAGTTAACTCATGAGTCAACTAAACACTCCAATCGATTGAGGCTCATTTCTAAACAAGTGAGGCTTATCTCTAATTGATTGGATCTGCTTGGAGATGGCAACTTCACTTGACTTACACCCTTGTAAGCCTTCACAAAACTACATGATCGAGGGTACTCTAAAGTTCACCTCACGTTGGGCCCTCAATCCATCAATTGCACCCAACCTTTTAAGCTTACTCCACGTGTCATCATTAATTACCACCTATGAAATCCACCTCCTATCAGGCTGCCCTAAAGTTCACCTTGAAATAAATTTCAGGTCCCTCAAATGCTCTAATCATCCTTATGCTTCACTAATCACCTCCAATTACACCTCATTATAGGTCGTCAAGGCATCAAACCAACAATCTCTCCATGCTCCTTCTCCTAGAATCCACCTCACCTAGAATTATTAGTTTGTTGGATGCTCTAAGTCATCCTTCTACAATCACTTTCAAGCCCACTTCATTACATTCAAGTCCACCTCATTACAAACGTTTGAATCATCAAGCAAAAACTATTGAACTTGACTGCTCAAGTCAACCATCACAGCAACTCAACCACGTCAAGCCACAACTCACAAGCTCTGCAAGCTCCATATGCACTCTAACAAGACCTTACACATATGATACACACATCAATACCATGCTAACTTAACCTTTTTTTCAAATGTATCAAAACAATCTATTTGAACCTGAATACTTTAGAGCATTGTTGCCCCAACAATTGTAACATAACTAGTTGGACCGTAGACCACCTCTATATTACCTTCCTTTGCTCAGCTTTTTTTAAAAAATTTACTCTTCTTCACTGCTACTTCTCTCAAAGCTTCTTCCGTAAGATCTGTCTCCACTTCCCAGCTCTACCCTATCTTGTCTCTCTCCTACCATATTAGTTACTTCATAAAGTTCTCTTTTTCCTTCTCTGAACTTTATAAAATTGAAGGAGCATAATTGCTACATCCTTGACATTACCTGTAGCTACTAATTCATACCCTCCCGTGTATCTTTATCCATGAAAATCTGCTCTAAGATCAGCCTAGATGCCAATATGTCAAATGCAAATAACTGCTTCCTTAGCAACAAGGAGAATGTTGTGCCTCCTTGTCCCAGCTATTCTACTGAAGCATCGAGATCCCCTCATTGGTTAGACCAACATCTTTTGATGTTGATACTATAATTCTTTCCTTCATGCCTCCATGGTCAGCACCTTGGCATAGATGGCACCAATCTAATGTTATTAAATGTCACTTAAATATAGGGTCTGTGTACTTAATGTAGGTCTGTGTACTTAATGTATGCATGCTTAAATGCAAGTTTGGTGCTAAAGGAGTATTAAGTCTTCTAGTACTGTCAAAGTGAGAGTTAGCTTGCCCAAAGTGAGTGCAGCTCAGTCAAAGGTCCAATTGAGCTAAAGAGGATTCAGGTCAGCTAAGTGGTCTATGAAGGCTAGTGTGAGTGTGGGAAGTGTAAAGGGGAGACAAGTATTCACCTTCAAATTGTCCTTGATTTTTGCTATGCTTTCCTATGGTGATGTAGGACATCCTCTGTGTCCCTAGGTTTCCCTTTTATAGGCCTAAAAGGCAGTGATTAGCAAATGTGAGGCCTAGACATAGCTAAGCACACGCCCTGATTTTTTAACTGCCTGTTTTGTTGCATGTAAAGTTAGAATTGCCCCAGCATTTTCCAAATGAATTAACAAGGTATCAGTCCCAACCAATAGTTTTTGTACCATCTGTTATAATCCTATGTTAACCATATTAGTGGGTAATTATACCTACATCAGCATGATGAGAATGAGCAGACTAATTCTGAAATTTTATAATCAACTATTACTATTTGGTCCCATTTTAATCCATGCAATTGTTTATTTTCATAAGTACACGAGTCCATTTTTTCATGATCCAAGCTAAAAGAAGTAACACAAAGGTTAGACAACAAAAAGATTAAAGGATTAAGAGGTTAGAATCAAAAAAGAGAACCTGAACAACCAAACAACAAAAAATGTCTCAGCCTCTATTATAAATACCTTCTGGCATAGATGTTGTCGACTTCCTAGTAAACGACATGCTATTTGCCTTGCAGAAAAGTACTGCAGCTTCTTTTCGGAATCACATAGAGATTTATAAACTTCCTTAAGTTTTTTATCCTCCAGATCCTTGAAAGAGCCCTACAAATATCCACTCAACAAGTAACTCAAAATGACGATCATAGTCCATTAAATAGAGCCAAATTGCACTAATCATAATTTGAAAGAACTAACTAAAAAAGGGATTGATCATATCCATTCACAATTTACAAGATCTCATATAATTTGTCTAAGACCTCTCATGTTCAGAATATCACCATACACAAAAAAATTATACAAAAGCAGTATTATGAGTGAAAAGAGAGAAAAATCTATCAAAGGTAGGCAAATCCTTTTCTGAGCTTCTCAAAGTAAGAAAGGATTGTTGGAGTTGAGAATGAATAATTGGGTCATTATCCAAAACTAATCATTGGTTCATAGCTTGAGTGAGATAGAAAATTTGTCCTCAATTTTAGACCTACAATTCCAACTGGCTCACCGGAAGTTTCCCACCAGAACCCCCAAAGTTCACATGAACTTCAGACTCTTGTGTGAGGGCTTTAATGTCTTCAATCACCTCTGCGACCATGGCAGGAATTGGAGAGGAGGTGCCCCATTGCTGCCATTCCTCTACACTAACAGGCACCAAGCTGCCCAACTCTCTATCTCTGTTCTCTTTGTCCACTGCATCCATGGTAGTAGACACCAAGCTCACACTAGTTGTCCAGATTGATTTTAGCGATGGTTGCACAAAGGGAGTTACAGAAGCTGCAATCCGACAGGGCAGATAAAACCCCCATAATGGCATAGTCTGTACTTAGCTATTGGATGTCAGACACCTGCAGGAAAATTAATCATTTCAAGCTCACAAGACTATTCAAATTGGTTTCTCATGGCATTTAAGGTAGCAAAAAATCTATCATTTGAGTTCCTTAAGCTAGAAGCATCACTACAAGCACTGCCTTCAAATCCATTTCTGGCAGCTTCTATCTCCATCTCTCTCCATTTCCTGCAAGAAAATGTTGTGCACAAAATTACTGGTTGAGAAAGCATCTGATAACCAAAAAGAGGCAACAAATCTTCAAAAAGATAAAAATAAATAAAATTTAAAATCCAAAATAGTATAACAAAACAATGCCAAAGAAAATTGCAAATTCAAAAATATAGAATCTCGTTCAATAATTTCAAGTTACGAACAAATCAAGCAAAATCTGCCCACAAATTAAGAATTAGATTTAAACAATCATACATTAGATACAAATATCATTACAGACAAAAGAAAAGGGTGGGCAACACATGCTTTAAAGATCAAACATTCAGACGCTCAGCGACAACCACTGGAGACAGCATGTAGTAGAGGCAGTGAGCTGTGGCAGCAAGGATAGGGTTAGGGAGGGACAATTGCAGAAGGAAGCAATAGGGAGTAGCAAGTAAGCAAGAACTGAGAGCCTTGAGCAGGTACACAATGCACAAGAGGCAGGTAAGGCTGAGCAGTTCTACAGAAGGATGCAGATGAGGGTTTCAAATGGTGAACGGGAGCGGAGTGCACTAGAGACATTGCAAAAATAAGCTCAACTAGTGCATATAGTAGAGGCAGTGAGCTGTGGCAGCAAGGATAGGGTTAGGGCTAGGGAGGGACAATTTCAGAAGGACGCAATAGGGAGTAGCATAGGGAGTAGCAAGTAAGCAAGAACTGGGAGCCTTGAGCAGGTACACAATGCACAAGAGGCAGGTAAGGCTGAGCAGTTCTGCAGAAGGATGCAGATGAGGGTTTCAAATGGTGAACGGGAGCGGAGGTGGGACAGAGTGCACTAGAGACATTGCAAAAATAAGCTCAACTAGTGCATATCCTTCTGTTATGTGTTAGAATTGAATTTATATTTTTGTTTGCATAACTCTAATATTCTTCAAGCTTTGTAATTTATACAAGAGTAGTCGAGTGTGTTGTGATTTTCAGGCTTTCGATACCCCTATACATAAATTCGTTTCATTCTTATCATTCAATGTTTTTGCATATATAAAAGTTTAAATTGTGCTACATGTCAACAATAGAATTTAAGCTTCCCTTTCTTATTTTTGTTAAGTACTTTTTTAAAAAAAATAACTATAAACTGGTACTTATACCATATGAATATTTTATACAAAATTAAAATTTTACTCACTGATCGAATGGTTAGTATAGTTTGTAGAATTATTTTTCTGTAGACTTAAATTTAACTTTTTTTATCATATGATTGCATTTATTTTTTTATTGTGTTAACTATTTGATGATATTATAAATTAGTTCTCTATAAATTTAAATTTAGATTTTGTTGTGAACATCATTAGTTTTTTATAGAGCAATGATATGCTCAAGGAAAAAATCTCAAAGAAAAGCTCAAGGATAGACACATAAATTCATGGCCCATCATTTCACTTTTTGTGGGCCCCATGAATTTATATGTCTATCCTTGAGCTTTTCATTGAGATTTTTTCCTTGAGCATATCATTTTTCTTTTTTATATTGTTGAATATTGTATAAAATGATAAATTTTTTGACTGAATTTTAATTTAAGCTTACATTTTATGAACTTGATTATTTATTATTTTATAAATTAGTTTTTTTTCCCTTACTAATTAGACTAGATTGAGAAATTTTCTTTTGCTGAATCAGACTAGCCAATAACCTATTATACAGTTTGGCTCTTCTGATTAAAAAAAATGAAAAAGGGGACACTATTTTAATTTTGGGTGATTGCCTTAAAAATGTCCTTTTTCACTATTGCCCTACTAAGGCCTCCTCTTTCATTATTGTCCTCCTAAATTTCCTAATTCCCAAAATACTCTTGACATATTCTATGAATATTCCATTGTGGCCAAAGGTCGCTGGAGCACTGTCACTGATCGTTGGAGCTTTGTTGGTGGCCAACTGAAGTAATGCCAGCAACCAAGAAAATGCATTATATACAAATATAGTAAATGAAACGACTTGCCTCCTCACCATCAAAGTTGAAATTAATCGCATAGTCGATATGTTTCAAGAGTCTCTACAGATCATATACTTGATTCCTCCTAAGTCAATACACTCAAGCAACCTGTGAGATTTCCCTTGTGGAAGATAAGCATCTCGTTGTTTCCAAGCTATTACAGCTCCTTTCCACTGTTCTTCCTCTCTTTGACAATTCTACTCACAAAACACATTGTGCGCCATTAGATTTCTGACGTAGCAGGCCAATGTACACCCTTTTTGAATACATGAATTCATCCTAGAGTTCAATACAATCTTTATGAACAGAAGAGTAAGATATAGGATCTTACCAAAATCAGACGACGAAAACCTTAGATCCACCCTTAAAGCCGTCAACCTTCAAACTAGGAGAAAGAGGAGAGTGGCGTTTTCTCCCCTGGAGATCTCCGCCAACAAGGAAGGAGGCTAGGTTAACGGGTTGAGGAAGAATTAGAAAAAGGTGAAAGGAAGGGTTTTTCTCCCTGTGTCGCACGACTCTCATCCCATTCCCCACTGGTCATTTTACCATATTACCCAACATTAAAATATATCTAAAGTAAGCTCATAACTTTCTAATTTATTGGAAGGCGTATTTAGTTTTTTAAATATTTTTTATAAAAAAAATAAATTTATAGAAAAACAAAGAGTAGTCGATTTTGAAACCGGAAGCATTACTCAGTTATTCATTAAAGATTTTATTTTAAATTTTAAATAGATAATTAAAAAATATTTATATAGTTATTTTATTTATTTTTTAAATTTAATATTCATAAATAGTACTTCAAATTTAAAATTAGAAAACGGATTATACTTTTTAAAATAAAGAGAAAAAATTGATATATAATATAAGTAAAAAATAAATATTTAAATTTAATAAAATAATTTTTTATTTTAAATAAAAAAATCTAGTATGAATACTTTTATATATATCCTTATATTTGGATAGACAATGCAATCTCATATTCCGTCTACTAAATAAATTTAAAAATATTATAACTCATGACTTGATGTCTTATCTGTTGTAAATATCCTGTTTAAAAATTTAATTCTCATTATTTAAGAAATGCACTATATCTCTTCCTATCATACTAAATTCAAGGGAGATAATTAAATAAATATGATTAATCAGGTTAGGTGACTGATTTAATCCCATGAAAATTTTTCATCGGTCACCAGGATAAATCAAGAAGTACTCACAATAGGTAGCTTAGGAGTCCAGCATCATTTAATTGCATGTCCTATTTTAAGAAAAAAAATTACTATAAAATCTGTAAGTATTCATACTAACGAGTGAGGCGGACTCAATGAACATGAAAGTCTGTCAAGTATTTTAGATATTTTTCAAAGTTAGATACGTAGCACACTAAATTGTTAATTTATTTTCTTATATTGAATTACAAGTAAAAACTTATAGTTTATCAAAATTTTAAGAACATCCTAAGTATACCGCCCATTATATACAATTTTCATTAAATCAAGAAAATCTTTGGTAACTGAATTTAATTTTTGTTAAGTTGGCTCGATTAGAGAAATCATCCACATCTGAATGCATTGACAAGGTCATGCCCACTAAGATATAAAACAATCATACACTTGTCAATTATTAGGCATCTTACAAACACTTCAAATCAAATTTATTATACTCCTTGCGACATCCGGAGAGAAACCATACTCTAATAAATGAATTAGAGTATTAAGATTGAGTATTAAATTTGTTAAAGTCGGCTAATACATCATTGATTATTAATCTAGGTTTATAATAGTCCGATCGAAATAGTCAACTAGCATAATTGACTAAAATCCATAAAGAAAGCAAAAAAGTTTAAGAATTGATTGGGACAATTGATAGATACATAATGATCGATAACAATCGACAACTGATAACGAAGTGTAATATAAAATAAATATATGTTTTGGTAAATATAAAACTTAAATACATAATTTAGATATTAGGAAAAGTTAACTACGCAATTTAATAACTTGTTTTAAAAAAAAAAACATCAGTGCTCATCTTAGTTAATATTCTTCATAATTATGAGAACAATGTAAATAGAATACAAAGATCAAATAAAAAGAGAAAGAGAAAAAAAAAACCAACAGAGGCTACAAAATTGTATTAAAAAATTTAGGGTTTACAAAAAAAAAATGAGATATAAATAGACAACAAAAGTAACAAAAGATTAATCTATCCTATATAATAATAATTTAACATATACTATTGTCCCCTTAAACTCATGATGTACTAATAAAAAGCATCGAGAGTTTGTTAACAAGAAATTAAAAACATGCAGTGGAATGCGCCTTTGTAAGCAAGTCTGTAATTTGTATGAAAATTGAGACAAATGGCAAAGTGATGAAAATTGAGACAAATTGCAAAGTGATAGTGTCATTCTGATAGTGATGACGAGTAAGATGACAATCAATCTCAATATACTTGGTGCACTTATGAAAGATAGAATTGTGAGTAATTTGAATGACACTGTAATTGTCACAATATATAGGAGTAAGGTTTGAGAGAAAAACACCTATATTAACAAGTAGCCAACATAACCAAACAATTTCAGTAGTAGTGGAGGTCATAACACGATATTCTACTTCTATAGAAAATAAAAGATAATATTTTACTTTTTACTCTTCCAAGAGATAAGGGAATCTCACAATAAAATATAAAATCCTATAGTAGACTTATGATATGTAAAGTCACCATCTCAATCTGTATCTAAATAAGTGTGTAGCTCTAAGGTAGAAGTGGAAGGATAAAGAAGACTATAAAATCGAGTACCTCAAAGATATCGAAGGATGCAAAGCACAACTCCCCAATGTACTAAAGTGGGGCAAATAACAAATTGGCTGACAATGTGTACATTATAAGCAATGTCAAGTATAGTGATAGTGAGATACATTAGACTGCCAATTAGAATGTGATATAAAGAAGGATCCAACAAAGGAACACTATCAGTAGAAGAATACCAAGCATAAACCTTAGGTGGAGTATCAACAATGTGAGTGGCAAATATATGAGTTTGTTCCAAAATGTCACCAATATATTTGGATTGTGAGAGAAGATAGTCACAAGGAAAATAAGTTACTTCAAGTCCCAAAAAATAACACAAAGGACCGAAATCTTTTATATCAAACTCATGAGCCAAATGCAAATTTAACTCTTTTATTCCACTTGTATCATCCTCTGTAATAATCATGTCATCAATATAAAGAGAGAGTAACATGTGACCTAACGAAGTACAATGAACAAACAGAGCAAAGTCATGCTGGCTATGAAGAAAGCCAATAGATTCATCGCAATGGAGAACTTGTCAAACCAAGCTCGAGGAGCTTGTTTAAGGTCGTAAAGAGCCTTCTTTAGTCTACAAACTTCACCAAGATTGTGAGTGACACCTGGTGGAGGTGCCATGTAAACTTCTTTTAGGTTTCCATTTAAAAAAATATATTTTTAACATTCATCTGGAGTTAGACAACTGACAAACTAATGCAATTGTAATGAGAGTATAGATAGGAACAAGCTTGAAAATTAGAGCAAAAATTTTCTCATTATCCATATCATACTGTTGGGAAAATCCTTTAGCAATCAAATGAACTTTATACTACTCAATTGACTCATCAAATTTAGTTTTGATCTTCTACATCCATTGAGAGCCAATTACATGCTTCCCTAAAGGAAGAGAAACAAGATCCCAAGTACTTATTTGATACAAAGCAAAAAGTTCTTCCGTCATAGCTTATTGCCAAAGAGGATCAAGAGCAGTCTCTCTATAAGAGGAGGACTCAGACAATTGGTGAATAGAAGCCAAAAAAGAAGAAAAAGAGTAAGAATAAGTAGAATACACAAAATCAAGTAATTAGGTGGACTTCAAGATTGTTGAGGGTAACGAGGAGAAGGATCCACTATCACAAGAGCATCATGGGATGCAATAGGAGTAGAGGGATCATTAGGAAGTAAATGACTAGAATTTGTATGAGTGGCAATCATGCAAGTAGCATCATTAGAAGAAGAGGTGCTAAGGTAGTCTAATTGTGAGGAAACATGAGATGTTATATCATCTGAGTTAGTGCAAAAAGGATCAACAAGAGTGAGATCAGATTTTCGAAGATTAGGAGTGTCAGAGGGAATGGAATAGAATGGGATATGTTCAAGAAAAATAACATAACGCGAGACATAGAATTTTTGACTGATTAGATCATAACATTTATATCTCTTTTGATCCTCATCATACCTAAGAAAAACACAGAGAGGACTCAGAACTTAGTTTACTACATTCAACATGAGGATGGAGAACAAAATATGTGGATCCAAAAAATCTCAAGACAAAAATAATCAAGAATAGAACCATATAGTTTTTTTAAAGAAAACCCAAATATAATAGAAGATGGAATTTTATTGATAGAATGGACTGTAGTAAGAATAGTTTTTCCCCAGAACTCGCTAGGAACATGTGTAGATAACAGGAGAGAACATATAGTTTCAACAATATGTCTATATTTTCTTTCAGCAACACCATTTTATTTAAGAGTGTTAGTACAAGAACTTTGATGAAGTGTATCATCTAAGGTAAGTAGTTTAGAAATAAGATTAGATGTATATTCATCACCCAAATCACATCGAAAGTATTTAATAATAGTATTATGTTAAGTTTTTATCATGATACAAAACATATGATAGATACCAAGAAAATTTAAAAAGATATTTTATAAGATAAATCCAAATGTAATGAGTACAATTATCAATAAAGAAAATATAGTAACGGAGACACCAAGTGTACAAATAGGAGATGAACCCTACACATCAGAATGAACCAACTCAAACGATGCAAGAGAAATAAAGATACTTCTATAAAAAGATAAAGTAGAGAATTTCGCTAATTTATAACCACAACAATCTAAAATATCATGAGTTTGTAATTTTCCCAAATTTTTTTTAGAAGTTAAGTATTTCAAACGAGAAGAAGAAATATGCCCAAGATGAGAATGCCACAAATAAAAATTAAAAAAGTAGAGCTTAACCGAAAAGATAACAAATCAACACTATAAACTATAACATCTGGAACTTTTAGCTCTTCTAATACATATGGTTCCCCCTGCCTACGACATATCCCAATTTGCTTCTGGGATGCGGATCTTGCACATAACAAAAAGATGAAATAGAAGAAACTGTGAAATTAGAATCACATGATTGGTTGACCAAGACAATATTCAAAGTAAGATTAGGAATATGATATACATTAGACAGAGACAAATTAGACATATAAATAGAGCTAACATCAACTATGGTATGAGAGAACCATTAGCAATCATTACCGACACAGAAGAAGATGAATTCATAGATACAAAAGGATTGATATTAGGTGACATATGATACGAAGCTCCAGAATTAAGAATCTAGATAGGAGAATGTATACCTGAGATACTACTAGAGGGCAAACCTATGTGAGAAAAGGTAGACATGACTTGTGGCTGAGATGCAAAGAACATGTGAAATTGTTCGGTAAGAGCAGTAATTGTGGTATTAGATGATTAAGTAATTCTAGAGTCTGTACGAGAAACTGTTGCCATGTTGGGTGCTCTAGGTTTAAGAATCGTTGTTATGGTTGATTATCCAATTTCTAAGGAGAAGACAAAATTAACAGTCATGATTTTCAGTTGTCAGGTGGACTTAAAGAAATCAAAATTTGATCTCCACCATTTAAAATATACTGGATACGAGAAACTCTCCCTCAAAGTTTCAAGGCAATCGAATGATTAAAACTCAAGAAAATGCAATTCTTCCACAGCTGCAGTGGGTCAATTTTCCTAGCAAACAAACCATGATATAGGAATCGCCAAAGAAACCTCACAATGATCAGCCTTTAAACACCTTGAAATCTCCAATCTTGGCAATGACCTTGAAGTTCTTCCAAATACAAACTTTTTAGCTCGGTAGGACCGTACTCCGATACCATGTGAACAATGCAAATAAAATACAAAAAAGAATGACAAAGAAATTAGAGGAAAAAAAAAAGAGAACCAGCCGAGGCTAGATAATTGTTTTAAAAAACTTGAGATTTATAAAGGAAAAGGAGATATAAATAGACAATAAAAATAATAACAAAAGACTAATCTATCATTATATAATAATAATAATTTAACATATACTAACAAATTACACATCAATGTTCATAATTAATTCATAAAAATGAATCAATACAATTCATAAAGTATAAAAGTTGGTTGTTTATTCATCCAATTGTTCTTTTGATTTCAAGTTGATCACTAAAATTATTGACTACCATATGTGAGTTGGAATTTTTAGATGTATACTAACTAGAGAGAATGCATCTTGCATCGACATGTGTTCATCTAATCTCTTTGCTAATAACAAATTCAATTTTGAAAGACAAAGTCAATTTTTTATTAGTGCAATCATGCCCTTGGGATATGATCGATCATGATTTTAATGGTTTAGGTAAAACATGAATAACCTTATGTGAGATGAGAGTTAGAAAATCTATAAGCATGGATGAGGATAAACTCACATTAAGAACGAACTCAACGTTAGAAATTACTACAATTAAAGTATCAGGACTTAAGGACGGAGCTAAAATATTGAATATATATATATATATATATATATATAATCATAAAACACCATAAAATAATTACCTTATAATTATTTTTTTCAAGTCTTTATATTTTAAAATCTTTGTACAATAACTTCATTATCAATTATTAGAAATATATCTTTCTCTACATAAACAATAAAACTATCATTCATTCAATCATTACTCATTCAATTGCATAATCTGTCTTTCACAATTCTTATAGCAGAAAACACTTTCTCTACCGTTATTGCAACCGGTTGAATTAATGTTAATGTCAAAAGCTTATAAACCAACGGGTGCACCAAATTTTTCTTTGACATAACTAACTTCTTTGAAAGATCATCAAGGTCTTCCAATCCTTCAAATATTTTGTTAGAACACATATCACATATATAAGTTTCAAGTTGATCATCAAGTACAAAGAGATCAAATCTTGAGAAATCTTATGGATAAAACTCAGCTAATTGCATCAATTTTTTCTTGTCAAAAGCTTAAAATGAATTTTGTGGACACAAGTAAGCTACACAAAAAAGCAACTCTATACCCGCTTCTAAGAAACGAGCATTTAACTCTTGAAGTTGCATATCAATAACACCATAGAATAAAACAACATAATAGTGATGCAAATTTGTTACTTCTGGTGGATTATGATGGGGACGACCATGTGGTGCCCAACTTATGAATACATTATCCATTTTGAGAACATTAATATAATGTTGCTGACAAAACAATAAACTTTTTCTAAAAATAAATCTCAACAATCATCTCTCAAGATTTAGAGTCGGTGTTTGCATACTTGTACCAAATCCATTGCATTCATAATATCCTGATTTTTTTTTTTTGTAATGTCGTCAACAATTAACTCGAAATCCCTAAGATATGTTTCATCAAGTATAGATTGAATGCAAAATCAAATGAAAGTATTGACTCCAATAAATTAAATGCCTCAGTTTTTTATCAAGAGGACTGGAATTAGATTTTGAAATAATTTCAAGCACATCACTGATAGCAAAAAACATAGAAATCAAGTTGATCAAAGAATTATAATGTGACCCCCAACGTTTATCCTTAGCAGGTTGAAGAGTAGTTTTTTTTATTAAGTCCCTGACCACTTAAAATTTCATTCCTCTCTAATGGCTTAATAGTAAAATCTGAATGTTTCTCAGAAGATCAGAGCATTTATAAGATGATCAAACAAAATTTACCACATCACTAACAACGCGAAAGAAATTAAAAATTGAAAGATTTTTCTTAGACGTGGCTATAAGAGCTAGTTGTGATGGGAAAAACAATGTATGTAAAATACGCATGGGTTCTCCTTTAAAATAAATACGTTTAGACCATTAAATTTACCCTGTATATCAACTTAGACATGCTCAAATTATATTTAGAGAATATCTTATCAATGACAACTTTAAGTGAGAGTGATGTAGTGGTAACATGCTCAGTTATGTTAAAACGCTCATTTACATCCCAACTACTATCCACATAACATAAAACAACTTACATTTGCTCATTTGCTAACACATCATGAGATTAATTAACTAAAATAGAGAACAATCAATCACCAATATCTTTCACAATAATATTAATTGTTTCAGTTACACAAACACTCACTATATCATTCTGAATATCAAGTGATGTTAACTTACAATTTTTAGAAGAATTTTTCAATATCACATCATTAATCTCTTTATTATGAGCACCTAAAAACTCCAGTTGAATAAGAAAGTTTCTTGGAGTAAGAGAACCTTCAGTTTCATCATTGTAAATACCTCGATTGAGTTTTGATGTGATCAACTGAATTAAGTTAGGCTCTGCAGTTTGATCCCTTCTGTTTAAGTGTGAAAGCACTTAGAAACACAAGAAGTTGAGCAGAAGACGCAGCTAGCAAGAAGAATGACACAGGAAGTGAGTTGACTTGTTCAATGCATCCGATGGATGAGGAGTTACAAAAGAGTATACTAGCTGACAAGAAGGACGTGTGTGACACTTCTGAGAGATGAGAAGGTAGAAGTTGATTTTGGGTGAGCTCAACTCTAAACAGCTGGAGTATCACCAAGTGACCAAATGGAAAATTAGTCAACCTAGAATTTGACCAAGTCTAAGATCCCGAACTAGGTCCAGGTGCTCGAATTAGTCTTGGCCAGATCAGCGAGCTGTTGTAGTGAGGATCTGCACTAGAGTCCATGGTAGCAAACTCCAAGCACTAGGATTGGGTCCAGGCGTTGGGAAGTGATAGCCTCTGGAAAATAAGTCATTGTGGAGTGGATTGGATGGACCCAGTCTAGGCACTTGGACCTAGTCCAGGAGCCTGGGAAGTACCACGTCAACAAATGACTAACTTTGACCGGTGGACTATAAATAGAGCCCTAGTCCTCAAAGTTTTAAAACACACTATGTACTCGAATTCTTTTCTATTTTTAAGTCTACAACGATTGTAAGATGCTTCTCCACCTTCATTAGAGGAGATCTTTTAGTGGAGCTTTTCAACTACCTTGGATCAACAATCACCCCAGTTGTAACCAAGTAAACTTCTTATCGCTTACTTTATTTTATGCATTTCTTTTATTTTAATTAACGTGTATTTTATCCTTGCTAAGTTCAAATAGCAAAAGAATTATTCTAATTTTAATTGTAGGTTTTTCACTATCCCTCTAGCCGACCTTACCAGGACCTACAATTGGTATCAGAGCTAGGTTCACTTTAGAAAGACTAACCTCCAACTGAAGTAACAAGATGACTAGAGCGGGCATTCATCCATCGAAGTTTAAGGGAGATTTCACAATATGAAAAAAGAAAATACAGGTATTTTTTAAAACTGATTTTTGAAATTCTGTTAACTATTAAATATGACTTTGTAGCACCCAAAGATTAGCATAGAGAAGAAAAAGAATAACACCTATGGAACAAGAAAGAGCAGAGTGACTCGTGGCCAACAAAAAAAAGTGCAATTTCACCTGCTAACCATATTACCATCTCAAGAAGTTAATCACATCGAAAACTATAACTCGACCAAAGAACTCTTGGAGACATTCCTGGAACTTCAAGAAGGAACATCGAAAGTGAAGCTAGCAAGACAGGACATCCTTTGAAGTCAGTTAACAAACCTCTAAATGGAAAAAGGAGAGACAATGGCTCAACAACCATGAAGATCAAGGAGTTGATGGCCGGACTCATCAACCTCGAAGAATCAATAACTAATCGAGACTCAATCCAATATGCACTCAACGTCTTTCCGAGAAACTAGGAGTGGACATCAATATAGATGCCTACTATATTTCAAAATACCTAGAGGTAAGTACTTTAGAAGATTTATTTTTAATATTAGAATTACACAAGTTTGGATGTACAAGACCAAGAAAGGAAAAGGAGCTAAGTCAGAATCTAGCATTGAAAGCCAATAAGAAGAATGAACCATAACCAAATTCAAACTCATCGGCTGACGAAGATGAAAGAGCTTATGTGGTAAGAAAATTGAATAAATTTTTTAAAGCTAACAAATTTAATAAGATGTAGGCTAAAAAGTTAATTCCAAAAAAAAGAAAAGTATGATGTTACAACTGTAATGAAGAAGGACACATCGAAGATAACTACCCCAGATTGAAGGACAAAGAAGCAAGAAATCCTAAACACAAGAACCTCAAAGCAACATGAGACGAGTCATCCTCAGAAGAGTCCGAGTGTGAGAAGTATGTCAGAATAACACTGATGACAAGTCATCAAGAAGAGAGCATCGATGAAAGGGGGCCCACTTCTGAAGAAAGCAACCATGAAGGAGGATAATCAAACTACGAATTTGACACCACGGTATAAGTGAGGTACGTTTTCTACCTCTTGAACAATTATATGATGTTATTAAACTTATGTCTAGATCATTGTTCAAATTAAGATCCAAGTATGTTAAATTAAAAAAGAATAACATTGATCTAAAAATTAAATTAGCAACAGCTTGTTTGTTAGAACATATTGATAAAATTCAAACAAAAAAATGGAAAACTGAAAGAAAAAAAATACAATTATTGAAAAAGAATTCTACATGTGCAAATTCAAATTTTGCTTATAGGTCAAATTGTAAAAATTATCAAGAACTAAATTGGTATTTGAAAAATCATAGAGGTCAAATTATAAAAGTAGCTAGAAATTATATTCTAGAAAATACTTTTAGCTTGTTATATTAATTTCATATGCTTAGATTTAATTTGCTTTAATTATTAATATGTTTGGTAAAATTAATTATTTCATATACCTTTTATTCATGTTTTGTATTGAATTTTCTTTTGTGAAAAATGAAGATATTAGTTGCTAACATATTTTTTTTTGAAATATATATATATATATATATATATTCTTTAAAAAATTTAATTTTACTATTAAAAATGTTTTGAAAATTAAATTTTGAAAAACTTATTTTTTTTGTGATAATGAATTATGTTTTCTGTTAGATTAAATTTTTTAAATATTTTTTGATAATTATATAATTTTTTTATGAATTTTTAATAAAAAAGAATTTTAAAATTTAAATTTTTTCATAGATTAATTTTAAAGAACCTAATTTTTAGAAAATTACTATTGTATTTTGAATATGTACAAAAATCAGTCGTTTTTTTAAGGCTTCAAAACTATTTTTAATTATTTAGTTTCAAAAATAACTTTATATGTTCAAAATATTTATTATAGTTAAAATAAAAATATTTTGTGTATGAAAATTTTTATCATGTTTCAAATGCTTATGATTGTTATTGAAAAAAATTTTCAAGATTTTTCAAGATATTAAAATAATTTTTAAATTATTCCAAAACTGTGAATTAATTGATAAATATTATTTCTTTTGAAAATTAATTTTAGTAAAAAGACATATAATTGAAAATTATGTTTAAAATCCCTAGTAAAAAATTTAATATTTTTCTAACTTTTTTAATATTTTTCCTGACATGTTTATGATGTGATCAAAAAGGGAAGAAATTAAGGATTAACTTAAGGAGGTATAAAATTTAATTTTTTTTAATTGATTGTAAATTTTTTTATAAATACTTGCAAATTTAGTTTGATTAAATTGTTTTATTGTTTCATTTTAACTCTAACTTAACTTGGGTTGATGCATATCAAAAAGAGGGAGATTATAAGTAATCCAGATGAGTTTTGATGTGATCAATCGAGTTATGTTAGACTCTGTGGTTTGATCCCTTATGTCTAAGTGTGAATGGACTTAGGAACACAAGAAGTCAAGTGACAGACACGGTTAGTGAGAATGATGGTATGGGAAGTGAGTCGATGTGTTGGTGCATCCGATAGACAAGGATATACGGAATAGTACACTGACGAACGAGAAGGACACGCACAACACTTCTAAGGGATGAGAAGTCGAGGATGAAATTTGCTCAAGGAGAAGGCTGGAGTTGGATTCGAGAGAGCTCATCTCTGGACAACCGAAGTATCACCCAAGCGACCAGACTGAAAATCGGTCAACCTAGAAGTTGACCGAGTCTAGGTGCCCAGACCATGTCCTGGCACCCAGATCAATCTTCTCCGGATTAGCGAGTTGTTGCTGCAAGAATCAACACTGGAGTCCATGTCAGCAAACTCCAAGCACTCGGATCCGGTCTAGGCACCCGAAAAGTGATACCTCTGGAAAAGAAGTCATCGTGGAGTGGATCGGATCGACCCAATCCAAGCACCCAGACCGGGTCCAAGGCTCGGGAAGTGCCACCACAACTAATGACTAACTTCAACCAGTGGGCTATAAATAGAGCTCTGATTCTCAAAATTTAAAAACACACTTTATACTCGAATTCTTTTTCATTTGTATGTCTACAATGATTATAAAAGGCTAGTCCGCCTTTGTTAAAAAAGATTTTTTAGTGGACCTTTTTAACTACCTTAGATTAACAACTACCCTGGTTCTAACCAAGTAAATTCTTTGTCTCTTACTTTATTTTATGCATTTCTTTTATTTTAATTAATGTGTGTTTTGTCCTTGCTAAGTTCAAATAACAAGAGAATTGTTCTAATTTTAATTGTAGGTTATTCATCCCTCCTCTAGCAGGCCTTACTGAGACCTACAATTGACATCAGAGCTAGGTTTGTTTTAGAAGGACTAACCGCCAACTGAAGCAATAAGATAGCCGGAGTGAGCATTCATCCACCAAAGTTCGAGGGAGATTTCGCAATATGAAAAAAAAATGGAAGTATTTTTTAAGACTAATTTTGAAATTATGTTAACTATTAAATATGACTTTGTAGCACCCAGATATCAACACGAAGAGGAAAAAGAAGAACACCTCTATAACAAGAAAAAGTAGAGCGACTTCGTGGCCAATGGAAAAGAAGAATTCCATCTACTAACTATATTACCACCTTAAGAAATAAATCAGAAGCTACAACTCGACCAAAGAACTAAGGGAGAAGTTTCTGGAGCTTCACAAAGGAATATCAGAGGTGAAGCTAGAAAGGTAGGGTATCCTTTGAAGTCAGTTAACAAACCTCCGAATGGAAAAATGAGAGACGGTGGCTCAACTACATACAAAGATCAAGGAGCTGATCACTGGATTCATCAACCTCGAAGAATCGATAACTAATCGAAACTCAATACAATATGCACTCAACGCCTTTCCGAGAACCCAAGAGTGGCATCAATATAGATGTATACTACATTTCAAAGCATCTGGAGGTAAGTACTTTAGAAAATTTATTTTTCAATATTAGAATTACATGAGTCTCGATGTACAAGACCAAGAAAGAAAAAGGTGCTAAGTCAGAATCTAACACTGAAAGCCAACAAGTAGAATGAACCAGAACCAGATTCAAACTCATCGTCTGACGAAGATGAAATAGCTTATGTGGTAATAAAATTGAATAATTTTTTTAAAACTAACAAATTTAATAAGACTTAGGCCAAGAAGTTAATTCTGGGAAAAATAAAAGTATGATGCTACAACTGTAATGAAGAAGAACATATCAAAGATAACTGTCCCAGATTGAGGGACAAAGGAGTAAGAAATTCTAAACACAAGAACCTCAAAACAACATGGGATAACTCATCCTCAGAAGAGTCCGAGTGTGAGGAGTATGTCAGAATAACACTGATGGCAAGTCATCAAGAAGAGAGAATCGATGAAGGGGGACCCACTCCTGAAGAAAGCAACCATGAAAGAGGAGAATCAAACTACGAATCTGACACCATAGTATAAGTGACGTACGTTTTCTACCTTTTGAAACATTATATGATGATATTAAAGTTATGTCTAGATCATTGTTCAAATTAAGGTCCAAGTATGTTAAATTAAAAAAGGATATCTTGATCTAAAAATTAAATTAGTACCAAATTATCCGTTAGGACATGTTAATAAAATTTAAACGAAAAATAGAAAACTAAAAGAAGAAATAGAATTATTAAAAAAGAATTCTACATGTGAAATAAATTTTGCTTATGGGTCAAATTGTAGAGATTATTAAGGGCTAAATTGGTATTTAAAAAATCATAGAGGTCAAATGACAAAAGTAGCTAGAATTATATTCCTAGAAATTACTTGAGAAATTTATTTAGGGGTTCTAGATCATATTTAGCCTATTAAATTAACTTCATATGCTTAGATTTAATGTTCTTTATTATTAACATGTTTAGTAAAATTAATTATTTTGTATACCTTCTATTCATGTTTTGTAATAATTTTTTTCTATGAAAAGTGAAGATATTATCTGCTAATAGAATTTTTTTTTTTTGACTATTATATTATTTTTTAAAAAATAAATTTTAACAATTACAAATATTTTAAAATTTTATTTTTGAAAAACTTAATTTTTCTGTGATAATGAATTATGTTTTTTTGTTAGATTAAATTTTTTTTAGATTTTTTGACAATTATATAATTTTTATGAATATTTAATATAAAAAAGAGAGTTTAAAATTTTTTATAGATTAATTTTGAAGAACTTGATTTTTAAAAAATTACCAGTATTTTGAATGTGTAGAAAAATAAGCCAGATTTTTAGGACTTGAAAATTGTTTTTAAATATTTAGTTAAAAAATAACTTTATCTATTAAAAATATTTATTATAGTTAAAATAAAAATATTCTATGCATAATTTTTTTTTTCATATTTCGAATGCTTATGATTGCTTTTAATAAAAATTTTCAGGATTTTTTGAAACATTAAAATAATTTTAAAATTATTTTTTCCAATATTGTGAATTAATTGATAAATATTTTGAAAATTAATTTTTGTAAAAAGACATATAACTGAAAAGTTTGTTTAAACTCCCTAGTAAAAAATTTAATATTTTTTTAACTTTTTTTTTTGTATTTTCCCTAACATATTTTTGATGTGATAAAAGGGAGAGAAATTAGGGATTAACTAAAGAAGGAGGTATAAAATTCAATCAAGAGATTGAATGACTTTCATTATTTTTTTTTTAATAATAGAATTTTGTGAAGTTGATAGTTTTTTATTAACTTTCATAGAATCTTACATAGTTGTGAAAAAAATTCTATGGAGTTCTATAGACTTTTTTGTACGACTTTTACAGACATTTGTAAACTTCATGAAAACTTGTGGATTTACGGGAAAGAAAAATTCTAACGGTGAGAACCCTCAATTGTATAGTTTTCTAGAGAGAAAGGAATGTCTCGTCTTGTGAGAGTAGAAAAGAGAGAGACGTGTAGGGTTAAGAGGGGTGTATTTAATCTTGGAAAAGCATAGGTGGTCATGATCTCACGCGATATTTATCTTTGAACAAAATCTAAAATACCTAATTAAATTATTTTTTTTAATAAAATAATAAATAGCATACTTGTTCATAATTTTTTTTTCAACTTTTTATACTTTTAGTTTGTTTTGGCTAAAAAAAGAGAGGATACATCTCACGTTGTAATTTAAAAAAAAACTTTAATAATATAATTTTAAATCCAAAAATATTATAACAATTTTAAATATTTTTTATTTATAAATTTGATCCAAATTATCATGAAAGAAAGAAAAACACGCGTAAAGAGAAAAAAGAGAGAAACTCAAAACGAAATATCTGAGCATATTGATTATCAGGTCAGCTAGTATAGGTTGTCAAGTCAGCTAGTACAGGTTGTGGGTTGAGCAACAATTAGAGCCTTTATATCCCATGATTATTCTGACAAAAAGGTTTATCCGTAGGTCCTTATAAACTGAAAGCTTCTCAATTATGAATTGAGGATGCAGAAGATGAGAATCTCGAAAGAGATGGTCAATGATGTAATCAGCAAGGCAAACAAGCCGCTCGGTAAAGGTGAGGTCTTGTATGTTGCAGCTCGACCTTGATGTTTGTCGTGCCTGTTCTAGGAATCTTAAGCAATTGGGCACTTTTATTATCTCTCAAATCGAGTCACAATCTTGAGCAAATTAAAAATGAAATGCATGCTCGAGACTTAGAAACTTGTAAATTTATAAATTTACTCAAGATAATTTATAAATTTTTAAAGCATTTCATGCGAAGCTCATGAATCAACTTGAAACCGGTGAGCATGGCCTGCATCACCTTTTATTAACTCCTTTTATTAATTTCATAAATAAACTTGAAACTTGAATTATAAAAATTTTCATGCGAAGACTTTTATAAATTAATAAAAAGAGAGAGATTATAAGTACTCCATGTGAGTTTTGATGTGATCAACCGAGTTAAATTAGATTCTATGGTTTGACCCCTTGTGTATAAGTATGAATGAACTTAGGAACATAAGAAGTCAAGCGGAAGATATAGTTAGCAAAAAGGATGACACAGGAAGCGAGTTGATGGACTCGATGCATCCAAGGGAAGAAGAGCAACAGAAGAGTACACCGACGAATGAGAAGGATGTGCGCGACACTTCAGAGGGACAAGAAGTCATGAAGGAAGATTGCTCGTGGAGAAGGCCGAAGTTGGATTCGGGTGAACTCAACTCTAGACAATCGGAGTATCATCCAAGCGACCAGACAGAAAATCGATCAACCTGGAAGTTAACCGAGTCCAAGTGCCCAGACCAAGTCTTGGGGCCTGGATCAGTCTTGGCCATATCAACAAGTCGTTGTAGTGAGAATTAACACTGGAGTCCACGTCAGCAGACTCCAAGCTCCCGTATCGGGTCTAGGTGCCCGGAAAGTGATACCTCTGGAAAAGAAGTTGTCACGGAATAGATCGGATCAACCCAGTCCAGGCACCTGGACTAGGCCCAAGCACCTAGGAAGTGGCACGTCAGCTAATGACTAACTTCGACCAGTGGACTATAAATAGAGGCCTGGTCCTCGAAGTTTAAAAACACACTTTGTACTTGAATTCTTTTCCATTTTTAAGTCTACAATGATTATAAAAGGCTACTCTACCTTCATCAAAGGAGATCTTTTAGTGAAGCTTTTCAACTGCCTTAGATTAACAACCACCCTGCTTGTAACCAAGTAAACTCTTTGTCTCTTACATTATTTTATGCATTTCTTTTATTTTAATTAATGTGTATTTTATCCTTTCTAATTTCAAATATCAAGAGAATTGTTCTAATTTTAATTGAAAGCTATTCACCCTCCTCTAGCCGGTCTTACCAGGACTTATAGTCATAACCCCGAAGTGAATTCCCTCATAACAATAAAACTTTGATACAATCAATTAAAACATTGAGACAGATACGATAATCATTCCACATTTGCATTGACTGTTTGTGCAAAATTGATTGATTGTGCTCATCTTGATTTACCAAAGCTTCACAATTTCATTCTAGCCTTATGATATTCACTATCATGCTGGCCAACATGATTATTTAACTTATCTTTACTTTAACAATTTGTAATGCCTTTACTAACAAAAGTTTCTTCTCCTGTTTATTTTTCTTTTATTGTCTTGAAGAGATAGCAATATAAATAATACACAACATCTTTTTCTATATTATATTCCAACTAATCACTAAATTCCTTAAACCAGGAAGGAATAAAACTCTCTAAATTGACTTAATCCAAATTTTTATTTTGGGAATTCATATCTTGAAAGTTGACATGGACTCTTTGGCAAATATGACTTTCAAACTTAATACCTAATGTTAGCATCATAATCACAAATTAGAGTTCTTAGTCCAGGATTTGCCGGTAATAGTTAAAAAAAAAAATCAAATTCTTCAACTCTAACCTCTTCAATATTTTATTCTTCTAGTTTTGAATATTTTCTTTTAAAAAATCTATGTATTATAGATTAAATGATTTCCTAATGGAAATAAAAAAAAAATCATGAAACATAAACTAGATTAATTAAGAACACGATGAGTCAAACATAAGAACTAATGATTGTTGGATCCGGTATCTCCCGGAGTACGCAAACTGATACTGATCGTCGAGGCTAGTGTTCAACACTATCTCCGTAAACGATATTGCTCTGCTACGGTGCTAACGGATAGCAACAATTCGTTCTCAAGATACAACGACGAACGTCTCGAAATCGTAGCACTCCGAATTCCGAGACCAGCGAACCTTCTTGTAGGCTTTTTGGACTCTTAAATGCACAAGATGAGATGAATGCTCAAGAGAGAGTAGAATAGATGAATTTGATGATTCGATTGATTTTTCCAGCATATGGAGGGTTCTATTTATACCAAATGAAGAGGTTGAATGCCCTTTTGGGTGAGAGGATGTGTTCTTTGGGCTGAATCGATCTGGATCATCCATTCTGAAGAGTTATAACCCTTCACATATCCCACTTTAATCTCATCCATCAGATCTGAAGAGTTGTGACCCTCAGATCTCGCCTTTTGTCATCAGCCATCGGATCTGGATCTACTGATCCATTCGATCTGACGCTTCAGATCAAGTTTCATCCCAAGCGGTTAGATCATGACTCTTCGCGATCCAACGCTCTAAATCGCATCACAAGCGATCCATCACACCTCTTTGATCAACGGTTGCCATTCGTTTGCCCAATCAACAGTCCAGTCATCTCTTCTTGCCCACGTGGATGCCACATAGGCAATGCCATGTGGAGCATAAATTTAAGCTCCTCAATGTACGTGCGAAGTGCGCCTACAAAACGCCCATTGCGCACGTGGCGAGTGGCAGGCTCACAGGTGCGAGCACCTGCTCACCCCTAAGAAGAGAGCACCTGGTCTTTTGTTTCTGAGTTAACTCCATTAACACAGCATCATTAATAAGCAAAGAATGCACATCGAAAATTTCCGATGTGGGACTATTCTCCCATGCATTTCCTTATATATATCATTAATGAATAATTAGTGTTTATTTGGGCCGACTTTAAACAATTAATTTCTCATTCACCTTTAATCGGTTTTGAGCAAATTAATAGTCTAAATTTATCTACGCGAAACGTAGATTTCAATTTTGAAGTCAATTACAACTTTTATCTATTGATGGCATTCCGATTTTTCCACAAAATCGTATTGGTCCATTAAGGCCCCAATATCCAACAATGATAATAATATATGTAAATTGTAATTGCAAAAATAAAGAGCGGTGGAAGATTGGAAACCTAGAGAAGATACGTTGTCACTAGCAGTCAGCAGTCGCTTCCCCAATAGTAATACGGTCGCACAAGGCAGCAATTGCTGCCCCAACAACAACACATTCGCACAAGGCAATAGTCGCTACCCCACCGGTGACACGGTTGTGCAACTGGGTCGCCTCACTAGCAGCAACGTCATTGCTTAACGGGGTAGCGATCGCTTCGCTAGCATTGAGCGGCGTCGCCATTTGAACAAGAAAAAAAAATAAGTTTATGGACTTGGGATTAACTTTGGCTTTGAGTTTTTGGATTACTGCGGAGTGCAGAGCGGTTAGCGGAGGGCTTGCTTGCTCTTGTTGCAGTCTTGCGAAGTGTTGTGCGGAGAGTCCTGCGGAGTGACAGTGAGTGCGGAGAGGTGAGAGGGAGGCAAAAGGTGCATTTTTTTTCTTTTGACCACACCATAAGCTTAAAAACTATATTAATGAAAATTTTTATTTGGGCTCTGCCCACACTAGGCCTATACAGGCTCCACCCCTATCAGGACTTAGTCAATTGGTTAATATTGTTGAGTGGACTTGGGATCAAATAGAAATATCAAAACATTTTAGTTTGGCCAACAATCAATTGGTTGATTTAATGTTGGAGACTAATTGTCCTTGGAGTTATAGTGCCACGGTAGGATATCTAGATTGTCACCCAAGTAACAACAGATGCATTTTTTTCTTTTGACCGTACCATAAGCTTAAAAACTATATTAATGAAAATTTTTATTTGGGCCCTGCCCACACTGGGCCTAGACAGGCTCCACCCCTATCAGGACTTAGTCAATTGGTTAATATTGTTGAGTGGACTTGGGATCAAATAGAAATATCAAAATATTTTAGTTTGGCAAACAATCAATTGGTTGATTTAATATTGGAGACTAATTGTTCCTGGAGTTATGGTGTCACGATAGGATATTTAAGTTGTCACCCAAGTAACAACGATTCGATCTCCAGATATGACGTATTTGTAGAAATTTTTCCTCCAAATGAGGCGCGCAATTAAAGGATTCTGGACTTCTAAACTGACTATCGTGTACATTTTTTCATTTATCCTGATGGCTGATAGAAAATTTTCATGGGACCAGATCGGTGACAATCGATTGATGATCCCGATGGTAACATTAAGTTTACCATTGATAACTTAATGTGATTGCCATAAAATGAAGTCAATAGTCGGCTAATATTGACCATTAGTGTGTCAAGTGAACTTTGGATGACTCAACAAGTCACTAGTTAAATGCTCTGTGGAAAAGATTAATTTGAATGCACAAGACTATCCTGATCATTTTTGTAATATGTTAAAACCTCGTGTTGTGGTTTGTTTCCTTATCTTCTTTTCTTGTATTTTATTTATGTTTAGTTGTGATTAAATTGTCTTGTAGAGAAAAACACAAACATAACAAAGATTATTCACCTTCTAGTTGGACCATCACATTCCTACATTTTTTAAATATATATTTCATATATAAACTCTAGTTATGGGTAAAGTTTCTACCATGTGTCCTGTCCGGACAACCTTTTGTATATACAGAAACTCTAGTTCAATGAGTCTTGTAATAGCTTGGAGACAATTATTGTTAGAAAGGAAGAACAGTGGCAAAGGACCTTCAATTCATGGTCAGTGACAAACGCAGCACTCGGTTTTGGGAGAATTATTGATGGAAATGGGGCATAAATCTCGATGAAGTTGACATAGTAAACATACTAGGTAAGATGAAAGAGCTTCTGGAACAAGTCTAATGCACCACATGGAACATGGAGATAAAGATACTTTTGGAAGATAGTTACCAGCTTCGATCCCAAAAGATATAGCAAGGCATAATTTAGTAGTGGGTACAAACCAAGGTAGCATGGTGCCCATCACCTAATGGGGTATTATACTCAGGTAATGGGACCCAGAAGCCACATGGTTGCATCAGCTAGAAAATGGATGGTAGTAAGGCACTTTGTCTACTGTGACAACTGAATAAGTAGGGATAGCACTTTGGCTATCTGGGCCCATTTTAACAAACAAGAAAACTATAAAGAAAAGAAAGAGGGAAAACAAGCAAGTATTTCTGTTAACCATGAGAAAGAATGAAAAGCTATTAGTATTACTGTTAATTATGAGAATGGAAAGTAACAAATGAATCATTCAATAATTAAAAACTAGACTTGAGGGTGGCTTTTAATATAATCACCATCAGAATCAATATTCAAACTCACATTCATCCTCACTTTCACTATCTCAGATCTTTTTTTTTCTTTTTTTTTTAATAAAAAGAGCATATCTTATCATTGAAAATCCACAATTAGTAAAATACCAGAAAAACACCAATGTAAAGCAGCACGCCATCTATCACCTTAAACACCTCCCAAATCTGGGATGCTTCCGTGCATGTGTGCGCCATCTCCAAGTGCCTTGGGTTCCCCTTGTACCTGTCACCCATGAAAAGCGCATGGGAATTTTGTTGCAGAACAGAACAGTTCAACCAATTCAATGCTGACTTGCCGTGAGCATCTGCACATTTGCGGTGAGCATCCACAAGAAGGCAAAGCAAAGCTGCATAGCCAACGTTGAAGGTACCAGAGAGGCAGTGCTACAATACAAGGGGATCTCAACAGAGACAATGAAAACAAAAAGGATGACAGCAAGATGAGAATATTTTTTGATACATGAACCAAGGGCAATGTCAAATGCAAAAACTACCATCCTAAAGTGGAGTGAGACAGTTCCTCAAATCATGACCCAAGCTCATATCATGAGAAGGCAAGCCTAGAGATCAGTTGCTGAGAAAGAACACCGAGAAGGTTTTTTTGGACGGGCATTACTTCTTGACTCTGTCACTTCCTGATAGACTTGAGAGTGTGACCGTGTAAATTTATCAAAACATTTGATGACCTCTGCTTGTCAAACTTTGCAACTAAAACCTAATCTGAACTTCCAAAAAGTGCTAGGTGTCCATATCAAATTTTTTGTAAAACTTTACAAATATAAGGCTCAAAATTATTCATTGACCTTGTACTATAAAAAATAAAGAGGTAAAATAGAAATTTCAAGTGGGTACAGGCACCTTTGTATAATTAAAGAGTGAAGTGCACAAAATGAGAATAATCAAAAGATAGAGAATTTTACCAAACCACTATCTTCAATGTAAGTAATAAAGAGCTACAGATATGATACAATCAAATTTGGAAGTTATCTAAACTAGACAACTACCATTTTCCCCCCCCTGAAGTAGGCAACAGATCATCCATACTATACGTATCATAATATTGCTAACAAAGCTTAATCACTTTTATTTGGACACTTAAAATCTTTCTTAATAGATGGTCCTAAGATGGTTAGATATAAATTGGGAGGCAAAATCCAAAATTAAACTGGTGCCTTGCTTCATCATTGCTTAGACTGGTTTGAAGGAATATCATCTTGAGCTGCATTTTAAGTATGGACTTGAAGTCACCATTATTGATCATAACATTGAAAAGGTGTGCCTCAAAAATGAATTCAAGGATACTTACTGCTCAATATAAAGCCCATAAGAAGGCTCTGGGCTTTCTCAGCCTGCTCTGGGCTTCCAGATATTTGAACAATTTTTCCAGACTGCTCTGGTCTGTCTTCAATGACGGTAATAGATGCTCCAGACATCTGTACAATTGAAACATCAAAAAATAACAAAGTTGATCCTTTTTCTAATCTATGACAGCAATGCCAGCTATTTCGTTAATTAAGATCACCTCACTGATTTGAGCAAGCTTGTTTCCAGATCTCATAATTAAACTCGGGACTGCCTGGTCTGGAATGGTAACTTCCAATGTGCTCTTAGTAACCAAGGGAACATTAAATCTGATAAAGGATAGTATAAGTTATCCACAAAAAGTGTGCATACGCATCCATCACCTATGGATACAGTATATATTTTCAAAGGTCAATAAAAAAAGATAAATCATTCTACCTTCGTACACCACTTTGCCTTCCCTCATCACTGGCATTGCTCTCTTTCTGGTCTGACACACTAGGAAATCCGGTGTCATACTGTCCGCAACATGTTAATATTAGATGTCAAAGACCATTAAAAAGATCAAGAAGAGTTATCATATCAGGAAAAGAATACAGAACGAGAATCATGGAGGAAAACCATGTGGATAGATCATCTATATAGATTGACAAGCAACATACAATCGAGAACCAAGAAGCACAATCAGTGGCAAAAATGGAGGAAAATGTGAAAATGCAAGGTTAGATTGCTTCTGCAAAATTATACTGCACACTGGGTAGAGGAAGAAAAGTGGGTGCATGAATGCATAATGAAATTCTAAAAGATGCCCATAATTCATAATGTACAAATGCAACTTTTAGCTACCACCGTATTTCACTTTCACTGAATATAATATTTTTATGTCATACTTATGTAGCTCTTGTTATCTGTGTAAAAAAACAGTAATTACTTGAAATTGGAACTAAATTAGGTTTAATTGGGTTTAACAAGTTGAATTGGGTTCCAACAAAAAGAGGTAAAGCTTCATGGGAGGAATTAGAGATAGCTGTCCAAACTCATTCCACATGCTCTGATGGAGATTGGTGCAACCACAATGTCCACCCCCATCACTTCATTCAGTGCAAGTAATACTAGTTTCAATAGCACTATTAGTAAGGTCATTGATAGAGGGGTCATAATGGATAAAAAGGTGAAAAAAAGGATATCAATGTTTGAAGATTTAGATGTGCATCGGTAGCCCTATAAAGAGAAGAAAATGAACAAGAAATTTGTTTGATTTCCTTTTTCAAACTAGAAGTTTACATAATTAATTGTAGGATGTTATGGAGAGGAATTACGTGAATTGCTGGATGTTTATGCAACAACCAATCTTGCACCAATGATGCTGGACTTTGCAAGTTGGGGAGGCATGACGAAAAAAATAGGGAGTCCAGAACAGGGGAGAAAGGAAGGGCAACTAGACAAGGACTTTCTAGAAAGTTAGGGCTGATGGCTACTGGAAAGCATGGAGGAGGGAAGGAAGGCCTGCTTGAAAAAGGAACTGGAAGGCCATTGGAATAATGGAGAGGTTGGGGGTTTTCTCAATATACATACCATCCAATGGATACATTCCATACAACAATAAGATCCACATAATTCCCTTAACTTCTACTCTATATGCAATAGGGTTTGTATTATTTCACTAGGAGAGGTTAGAACCAAAAGTTTATATTTGCACATAACTAATTGATGTAAAAATTATTAGGTACTAGGTGTTGTAGCATTTAGTCCGAGATTGGTATTTTAAATTCAGAGTTTTTAAACATACCATGAAATGGATATACTTCCACAAGAATAAGATCAGCATAATTTCCCTAACTTCTACTTGATATCAAAGCCTCCTGATTAGGTTTTAGGTTTCTTCTCTTCAGACTGGTTCGAGGGGGTTGTAGCAAGGTTTAAAATTTCAACCCGTGCCAAGGTTTCGGTCTCATACCGGAACGATACAATTTCGGTATCGTATCGTGCCGATACAGTTCCGGTATTTTTTATTTATCTATAGTAATTATAAGATAAATATGTTTATTGTGTATATAAAAATAAGTTGTATATTGATTTATTATAAGTTCTTAATTATTGAATAATTTAATATTGTTAGAAAAAATAATTAAAAATAGTTTTATTTAAATAGAATTGATATATCAATAATTCAAATTAAAATTGAGGTATCTATAATAATAATAATAATAATATATAAATTAATACAAGATATTACTTTATATTAATAATAATTATATAAATTAACTATTTATTCATTTAATTAATTATTAATTAAATAATATATATTTTAAATAGTAAAAAATATCAAGTAAAAAATTTAAAAAAATATCATAATATAAATATAATTTATTAGAATTTTTTTTTTAAATTTAAATGAAATTTAAAATAATAAAAAAATATATTAGAATATAAATAAGAATTATTATATATTTTTTAAAAATTTTAAATGAAATTTAAAAATTATTTTTTTCAGAATATTAATTAATAAAATTTATTTAATTTATTTTAATTTTAAATATATTTTTTATATATTTTATTAGGATAATTTAATTAGGGTTTATAAAAATCTCTTCGAAATATCACACATCCTCTTTAAGAATTATTTAAATTAATTAAATAAAATAAATAATTATTAAAAAATAAAAAAAAATCGCGTACCTGCGTAAGCGAGATGCGTACCTGCGTAAGCGAGATCGCCCGCGATGATCGCGGGTGATCCCGCAGGGGCATCCGGCGGCGTTGGAAGCGTCACTGGACGCCTCCGGCGACACCGGAGGGGTCGCCGGAAGCGTCCGGTGACCCTGCCGGACACTTTCGGCGCCACAGATAGCGTCGCGCACGACGCCTTTGGTGCCAAAGGCGTCATGGGACGCCACCGAAGGCGTCACGAGACGCCACCGGAGGCGTCCCTCGTCTCCTCCGGCGCCGACGGAGGCGTCCTACGTCTCCTCCGGCGCTGTCGAGACGGGGACACCTCCCGTGCCAGTTTCGACCGTCCGACGGAATGATAAAAACTATCCGTGTCGGGCGGCACGAAACGCCATTTCAAACCCTAGGTTGTAGTTTAGATGGTTGTTTCCCTTTCCTATTTGAAGTCTCGTACTTGCATCATCTCCTTAATCTCTCGGCAATTAACAATCTTCTCTCTGCATGTCCTTGCTCATGAGCGAATTCTGTCCCTTCTACCTTCTCTACCTTCAGTTCAACTCTTGACAACCCAGAGGTACATCCTGTCAACAAGATCGGCACTTGATCAAAACAAGAGTTATCCTGATTGAGTAGGCATTTGGCTCTTCCCCTTATCATCACCTGTGTTCCAAATCCCATCTGCATCTTCTTCTTCCCAATCTTCATATTGTCTCCCTGGTTGTGCTTTAGTCTCCAATTGGACCTCCTCAATGCCATCTTCCAGCAGTCCTGCCCGAGTCTTCAACTATCGCACTGCTCCAAATCCTACAACACCTAGAGTTCCAACAATGTGTCACTGTCATCCTCCAGCACCTCTTCGTCAGCATATTTCGCTCTGCAGATTGCTTCACTTCGTAGGTTCTTCGGCAATTGGCGATTGAGTCTGACCACTCTCCCATAACGATCTCTGGCTCTATGTAATCCGACCAAGCAGCTCAAATCCAGCCTCATCTCTTTCAATTTGTCAATGCTTTCCTCTTTTATACATGCAAGCACATCTGGTGGACCATCTTTTCCTCCATAGACTCAGTTGGCCTTCTCTAGCAATGTAATTCATCCTTTGTTAGTGTCTTCTTCCCTTGGTATCTAGCACCAATTGACATTTCTTCTCAGATCAATTGTCTACCTCTTCACTCAGATCTGGTATCTAGATAGCAAATCTGCACTCTCTTGCATCTCTCCTCTCCACGAGCTGCCCTCCACAGCAACTTAACATCTTTCCTCCTTTCCTTTTCAAAAATAAACTTTACTTTTTGCATTTGCGCTTCTTAAACTAGTAAAGGCCTAAATGGTGTGTTATCTTCCTGTTCTCTTAAGGAGAAAATGTTATGTCCTCAGTTTGGTACTTCCAACAGAAGGTCAAAGTATGCAATCTATGTTTCCTTCAAGACCCTAGAGTGCTTTCCTTTTCCTTTTTTCTTTAGTCTATTACATGCTGTTGTATGTGTAGCTTCATGAAGAAGACTGATCAAGAGATTTGTTCTTTCTCACTTAATCTTCTCTCCCTTATCCTATCTCTTTATCTATGTGCTAATCCAAGACCAAAAGAAGTGATGTGTGTGTACTCCCTTTATACTTCTTGTTCCATTATTTTCATGCCTATTTTGTGTTTTGATTACAGGAGATTTTCTATTTGATGTAAATCTGGACCTTGGACCTAGATAGTATTTACTGTTTAGCTTAAAAATAGTGTTAAAAGTATTAGAGTTATTAGATACTAGATGGTGAGAGTTTAGTCCAACATTGGTAGTAATGCAAGCAGGCAATACCATGTTGCACTTCCAAAATCCATTAGCATGACAAGTCATAAGTTGATTCATCAATAAAAGATAAACTATATAGTCAACTAGCATGGGTTCAATTCGGCTATCGATTAACAGGCTAGATCTAAACTGTTAAACGCAAATTATGAACAAATATCATAGAATTAAAATTATATTGTGGCATAAACTAAAAGATGTGACAGTTAATCATCATTGAATAGCATTCAACTTTCAAGCTTATTAAAAATAAGAGCAAAAGAGTAGAGAAAATGAAATGAAATATTTTTACTTTTTCCAAGTGTTTTTGTCTCAAACTTCCCAAAGGTTATACATTATCTTCCCCATATATGTGATATTTTACCGTAACTTTCCTATTTAGATTGTATTGTAATGATTGCCTACTTATTTTCTTCCTACAACATGGGCACATTATGGAGAGTTGCGGAAACCTACAACCTAGCATTGGAACACAAGCCTTTGCAGTTTTAAGACATTGCCAAAAACTCATGAGAATGAAGATCTCCTGAAACAAGTAAAAAATTGCAAGCTCATTGTTCAAACCGTGTAGCCCAAAAGTACTTTCTTGTATAAAACTAATTTGAGAATATAGACAGGTTGATCTTTCTAATGGCATCACATTTTATTGTTCTTCAGGTATTGTCCTTAAATGGTTCCTAAATCACTAGAAATTTTAGCAACAAGCGCACGTGCAGAAGCTTTTTAAAGATGCATAAAAATGCCACTTAAATCATCAGAGATGGTAAATGTTTTAAAACTATACAAGAGAGGAGAATGTACACGCTAAACCATAGAGATCTAAATGAACTGCTACCTTTGAATGTCGTGTGCCAATTACTACATGCATATTTTGAATTTCTGTCTGTGGATCACTTCCTTGATAAGATTCATGTGGTGATGCTTTAGCAGGAGAGTTACATTCCTTTCCAGCAATAATACCAGCATGGCTCGGGGCAGCAAAGGACAGTGGAAGTGTACTTTTCGGAGCAGAATTATCCTGGTAAAGGTAATCACGTAGCTTTGCAGTCACCTGAATAAGAGCATTTCTAGCTTCTCTAATCTCCCCTACAATCTGAGATCAATTGGAAATTTTCAGGTAGCACATGATCATCATAACAGAAAAGGTAACAAACCTTAAGCAAAATCTGCATGATGAGATTAATCATATAAGTAGCAATATCTTAAGTGCTTAAGGGAACCCACCTGAACAAGCTCATCAGCCTCCATTGCACAAGTAGGAAGGTCTTCTTTAGGTAATATCTGTATGTTTGCACTGGTCAATCTTTGAATATCTGACAATAATCCATCGAATCCCTCCAGCGAAATAATTTCACAGGTTGGAACAAGAAGCCTTGTTGTAATGACATTATCCTTATCAGGACCAAGGTCTACTATTTTAGTCTGTATATGCAACAAAGCCTCCTGAGCTGGAAAAAGATCCGCATCTGATCCCTGATGCAAAATCATAGACATGTTCCTTAATATTCAATAAATTAATTGGGTTGGCAAAGAATCTAAAAAAGAAATTACCTAATTTTGATCAAATCACTATAACAACCAAGTCTTCCCACTAAGTAGGTCGGATATTTTGATCAAATCAATATGCAACAAAAAAGAAACCAATTTAGATTATGGCCTTATTTTTGTTGAATCAATCACTATTTTACATGTAAGATTTTGTCATTGATCCATGGACTTCTAGTTTTAGTGTTAATTTGTGGGCAATTACTAGGGTTACTTTTCCTTGGCAGTCCCCTCTACCTGTGTGTATATTATGTTATTATAACTTTTCATCTACTACCTTTTGTATTTGCATTATATAAAAGGAAGTCCCTGACTATTTACAAGTACTTGAAACTCACAAAAAAATGGTTCAAAATATTATAAAACCTTAGTTTGTGTGACAATGAATATATTAAATTTTGAGACCTTTTAAAGATTTAATCAGCAAATATGTTAATTGAACACTAGAACCAATAAATGAAACGGTGACAAGGGAGCAATTAAGCTCTACATGTTTTATCCTCTCATAAATACTACACTGGAGGCAAATCCTTCATGTTGAAAATTGAGCTAACATTTAATTTTGCTGGCAGATTAAATTATAAAACCTTAGTGCTTTGCTCAATAAGAAAGGACTTGTGGCATGGTCATGAAGTTTCTTAACAGAGATTTTCGGAAAATGTTTTGGGCATATGAATACAAGAACATAATCTCCCTATATTATGCGTCCAGTGCAGTTTTCCTCCTAACATAAAGATGAATCTCAGGTGCACTCAGTACAAACTTAGATTCATTGGAGAAATGAGAAGGTAAATTAGGTCAATAGGCTAAAACTAACAATATCTTGAAAGAATAATTTGACTATTTGTGATGCATCATTGGTAGGGCTGTAAACAAGCTGAGCCGAGCCGAGCCGAGCCGAGGCGAGCTTTGGGGTGTTCAAGCTTATTTGATAAGGTAACTGAGCCAAACCAAGCCAAGCTTAAAATAAACCAAGCCTTTGAAATGATTGTTCAAGTTTGGCTTGGTTTATTTTTTTATGAACTTGAGCTTGTTTGAAGCTTGGCTTGAACTTAGTTCGTTTAGATGGATATCGAGCTCTCATTTCAAGCTTGGCTTGAAGTTGATTCGAACTTGGTTTGTTTAGATATTATCGGGTTATCAATTCAAGCTCGTTTGATTGTTCGAAACTTTTACTTTTTTTAATTAGTTATTGAACTTGATAATTCAAACTTATTTATTTTTTTTATTTTTTTTATTTTTATTTATTTAGCATATTGATAAGAGTTTTATTAATGAACATGGTTTGTAAATATTGTTCACAAACGTTGTTCACGGACATTAACGAGTTGAACACATATGCGTTCAAGCTTGTTTGTTTAGCTTAATAAGTTGTTCAAACTTGTTTATTTAATTGATCTTGTGGATATTGAACGAACATAAACAAGCATCATTTACAACCCTAATCATTGGATTTTTTTCAAATGGAATAAAGTGTGACATGTTAAAACTTTATCCACAATTATCTTAATAGAATTGGAAAGGTTTGAGCATCCTGAAACAAATTCCTTATTAAGGTCATTCCAAGGCCTGCGGATCGTAGAAAATGTAACTGTTTGTAAACAACATTGTTTTGTTTGATTGTATTAGTTATCTAACATAATATTGACAATTTTTGCAAAATTACTCCAGAAGGATAGATAAAATGAACTACCAGCTAATAGAGTTATTGTCTTGTCATTCCAAAAGTAGCCTACAAGGTCACCTACATAAAGTTCCACATCAAGAAATCTCCTAAGCATGCCCAGAGAATATACAAACATCCTAACAAAAATAACTATCATTGTTGATGTAATCTTCGTGGCAGGTCCTTGTGTCTCACTGAAGATCATACCAATGTAAAGACAAGGTAGTCATTATTCAGATGTTCAACTCTTGTGATTGTGTGTTCCCTATGTAGCAACAATCCTAGAACTAACATCAGTGGATTTATTATCCTATCGATGGTGATACTTCAACAAAAAAAGTTCATTCTTGGATTGACTTTACCCACCTAGCATGTTTTGAAGAAAAACTTTTAACTTTTTTGTCATTCAATAAATCTTAACACATAGTAATCAGAGTGTGCAATGAACTCATTTAGTAGTAAGCAAAGTTCAAAATCTCAAACTATGCCGAAGTTTCGAATTTTAATTAAAATGATATTGTTTTTTGATGTTAGTATAGATATAGGTAGAGAATTGGCTGGGAAAGGAAGAAGGAGATGAAAAAGAAGAAGAAGACACAACTATATAAATAATTTTGGATTTTGTCCCATCCAAAATGGTACAATTTTGACAATATATTACCCAAGAAAAAACTACAAAAATGAATAATGAACATTTTTTAAATTCATCTTGACACATTTTATAACATGTCATTGTCGAGGGGTGTCAAATCTTAATATGACACAATACTCATTGACATGATTAACAAAATAATGCATTTTCCTTTGTCAAGTAGTATCGAATTTTGGTAATGTATCGGAACCATACATTTCAACAGTACCACCTAATATGGTGTGAGATTTTAAATCATGGTAGTAAGTAAAATAGTTTAAATGGTAGCGGAAAACTCATTATCATAAGTTGATAGCATTTATTAGTCTCATTGAGTAAGTCGCTAAAGAATGCAACGACCCTAATTTAAGGTGCCCTATATCCCTATTCCCAATGCATCACAATTAAGCTCAAATGGTATGGAGAGATTAGAATGCATACGGTCATACGTTTAGACCTGCTTTTCTTGGTCTTCTAGAAGGTTGCAAAGCATTTGATCATTTAATTAATTGGACAAAACATTTTCTAAGAGATATTCTCTTGTGAGATCATCGATTGAATGAAATCCATGAAATCAAACTTATCCAAATAACAAGTTGAGTCCCTTTAGATTGTTGGTGAAAACATGCTAATACTTGTTCATGCTATCTCTTGATCATATATGAGAAATTAAGAATCATTGATCTAGGAAGGAAAGAAAAATTGTATACTTCTATACCCTGATATAATTAGTTTGCATATGCATGAATAAATCAATGATCCAATGATGATAAACTCCTTAGTAAAACATCATACTAAAAAGTTTCATACAATAAAATATTACCTTGGTGCTGATAAATTCACATGTAAGCAAAAGGTATTAAGCATAAGACATGCAACAGGACTGCAAAACATGGCTAATTTGGCATACTTCAGCGTGGCTATCTCTAGCGATTATGTATAATCATTGAACACATGAACTTCTTAAAATGGCATGTCACATGTGAATTAAAAAGATACATCTCTCAAGCAGCATAATTTGTGCATGAATATCATAAACAGTTCTTTTACTCTAAAATCAATTTACACTCATAAATGAGGCTAGTTTCCACTAAGAAAAAAAAAGGAGATATTGGAATTTGTGCATGAATAGCATAAACAGTTCATTTCTACCTCATCAGAAGTAATAGTTATAATGCATTCATCTGAACCTGGCACAGGATCAGAAACTTGCACATCCACACCCACATCAGCTTGCAACATTTCAATAATTCCACTTGAAAGTCCAATGATCCTTTCAACTTTATCATTGGGACAAAGAATACGGAATACAAGCTCCTCAAAGGATAATGTTTGTGATTGGTCATTCACATGATTAGCATCTGAATCAAATGAGTATCCATGATGGTCCAAAGCGTATGAGTTATTTCTTGATCGATCTAATCCAGCTGAGGATCGTGAAGCCAAAAGAGATTCTTCAGCGCCTGATAGATGTGGTGTATTACTTACAAACTCATCATAGCGCTCTGGTGAATATGTTCGTCCACGGGAAGGACCACGATCACGATGTAAGCTCTCCTTTAAACGAGATAATACGATGGCTACAGCTTTTTTCACACAATTTCCCTCTCCAACAATCTGCAAAAAAAAAAAACGGAGATGATAAAAATTAAAAATACTGTTAAACTATGAATTTCAACTAAAGAAGAAATAAGAATTGGTTGCCGCAAATAGTAAAGCAGGATAAGACATCTTGGATCATCCATATAATGGAGTCTTGCCACTGTTTTCTTACAATGGAATATTGAAAAATAGTACAGAACAAAAATAAAAAATGAATGCAAATGGCAATGCAACATCATAAAATAAGTAAAAAATCAGTCACTCAAACTAAATCACAATATAAATTATTTAGTTGAGCATTACATCTCGCGTAAAAGGGATATAGAAACATTTATTAGTTTTCAAAATCTCCAATAAGAACACCAACTAGAAATAGTGTGAACTGTCTTGTACATTACGTACAAAGGCATTAAACAGGAAAGCTTTTTAAAAAACAGTTCAGAACCTCATTTTAACTTCAACCATTTCATCCCAAGCATGTCACTACATATACTCAACTCAGGAACTTAAACCATTATTGTTCAATGAAAGCTCATGAGAGTAGCGCAGTCAAGGTATCTGGCTATGTTTTCCAAGTACATTTTGGAGAAAAGTTATATTATATGGACATATCACATTTAGGAACATTGCTGACTCAAGAATAGGTATCAAAACTCTGCAGCTACAGATCAGCATGATAAAAACATGAGTATCAACGTTGGTAATGTCACCTGAACTACCTCCTCTGCAACTGTGACACATCGAGGAGTGTACTGATCCCGTGGCAAAATTCGGATGTGGGTATTGGTTTCCATCCTCATCTGCTCAATTATCTTCCCTCCCCTCCCCAACAAGCAACCCACATGAGTTCTCGGCACAACCAGCCTCGTTGTAATCCTTCCTCGATCCCTATCCCCACCTCCCCACCCTGCCCCACCGCTGCCATACGCTTCATCCTCATTGCCGTCTCCGAATTCAAACTCGGCGTCCACGATCCGCTCATGGATCATCCGCAGAGCGTCCTCCGCTGGCGAGTACTGGGGTGGGCGACCATCCAGCTCCTTCCTCCGATCGTCCAACGTCTCAATTATCCTCTCGTCGTCACCGGGGACCAGCTGGTGAACGTTGATCCACGCGCCGGTCTCCTGCCGGAAGGCCTTGATAATGCTGCCGTACTTGCCGATGACGCCGCCGGCCTTGGTATCAGGGCACAGGATGCGGAAGAAGGTGGTGACAGTGGCCGCGCTGTGGGGGCCGTCCTGGAGCTTGGGGGAGGGGGAGAGGGTGGAAGAGGAGGGGAGTGTTGGCGGGGGCGGCGGCGGCGGTGGTAGAGGCGGAGGTGGGGGCGGGCCGCGGCGATCACCGCTCCGCCGGTAGTGGTTTCCGCGCCGGTGGTGTCCTCCGCTGCCGCCGTCGTAGCGGGACTTGGATCGAGGGGGAGGGCTCGGGGAGTGGGCGTCGAGGTCGTGGTGGTAGCTCCGCTTGGAGCGCGATCGCTCCATCGCTTCCCCAAGTAGAATCTGTGGAGATTTGAGCTTCTCGATTCGATCGATATGGAAATCGTTGGTTAGGGTTTTCCTTTGGCTGGTCTTCCACTACCACTCGAGCTTCCAGAAATCGACGAGCAGCGCAGTCGCATAATAAAACTGGTTACGCTGATGGAGAACAGCCATTACAAAATTTTGTAACGCCGTTACAATAATTCACTAATTCTTATGCTAAATTATCAATAAACATCATCTCTTGCTTCCTCTGTTATTAGACTAAGTAATTATTCCTAACGAAGGAGGAAATTATGATTGCTGGGCTGTCAACCGTTTTTTTACATAAAATTATTATAGGCAACAATTAAAACCGTATTTTTTTATAAGAAAATATTATCAAAGAAATATTCTTTTTTTTTATTAGCAATAAACGGAAGTTACATGGGATATTTTTATAAAATTTACCTTTTAAATTCATATAACTTTTAATTTAAAACGGTTATAAATAAATAAATATATATATATATAGAGAGAGAGAGAGAAAGAATTTTTGTGCTTCGATGCTTATGTTGCGGCGTCGTGCGGTGCCGTCCACATCAGCTGCGGTGAAATGAAAATGAACGAAAGAAAGCAGTGCCTGAGAAAAAAAGAAAAAACAGCGCAGGAGGAAAAAAAACAAAAAAACGCAAGCCACCTCCTCAACCCTAGCGCTTCTCTCTCCCGTCCCCGAGATCTACTCTCTCCCTCGCTGATCGTTGCTCTCGCCGCTCTCTCCCTCGCCGACATCTGAGATCTGCTGCTCTCTCCCTCGCCCTCGCCGAGATATGAGATCTGCTGGTCTCTCCCTCGCCAGCTCTCGCCCTCGCCGAGATATGAGATCTACTGGTCTCTCCCTTGCCAGCTCTTGCCCTCGCCGAGATCTGAGATCTGCTGCTCTCTTCCTCGTCGAGATCTGAGATCTGCTGCTCTCTCCCTCACGAAGCTCAACTCTCTCCATCGCCGAGCGCTGCTCTCTCCCCTCTCCTGCCGCCGCCTCGAGTCCCCTCCTACCTAAGCGAGTAGTGGTTCTTCTTCTTTTTATTATTTTCAGTTGTACTTCGTATCATTTATCCTTGGTTAAAGTTAGATTGCTTTTGAATAGAACCATGCTTTTGAAAATGGAACTGTCGGTGTGACGTGGCTAGAATGTTGACCGCATCCCCATGACTTGGATGGTGAACTGTCTTCTGTGTTGATCAAGTCATCAGAGGCCTTCCGGTTAACAATACCTGCAACCAACGATCGGGTTGCCCCGATCCCCGGTACCTCGATGCTCGAGGCGGGTCCCATGAATATGTGAGCAGTCGAATAATAGTAGACCAATGAAATAAACACAGGATGAGTACAGTGGCGTACCCTAGTCTCGGGGCGCCCTCGATGGATCGATGAGCTGGTCGCGATGCTCATCGAGTCGTTGCGACCCTGAAGAGTAGATGAATGTGAGACCGCTGAGGAGCCGGATCTGGGGGTGACGACATGGAATCCGGTGCAGCATGGATCCAAGAGGCAGCATGTCGGCCAAAATATGACGACGACTCCTGAGCCGGAATACTATAGCGGCTCGCAGGCCGGGACACGACACGCAGGTCGGATAATACTAATAACTCACAATCATAATAGAGATACGAAACACAATGGCAATGTGGCCGGAACACAGTACATAGGGCAAAACACATATCACACAGGTAGAGTGCAATAGCAGTAACCCAAAGGTTGGATCAGCGGTGGCTCGAGAGCCAGATCATCTCCGAAATCGTACACTGGCATAGATCGAATATCGAATCGGCATCCAAAGTGTATGAAAGCGCAACTCGAGAGCTGGACAGGCGTCGCGAACGTGGCAGCGGCGCTGGATGGTCGGATTTGGCGATAAGAGTGCCAACAACGACGATGGCGCTGTGCCACCGACGATGTCCATGGGTCGGCCGGTGGTTGTCGCTGGAGGTGGCGTCGGAGGGCGGCAGCGACCACTAGAGGTGCCTGCGGTGATTGCTAGACTCTGCAGCAACTGCTGGAGGTGGCGCCGACGGTCGCGGGAGGAGGCGACAGCGGCAATCCTCTTCAGTGGCGTCAGCGTCGGTGAGGGGAGGAGCGACGACGACTGTGACGTGAAGAGGAGGTAGTGTCATTGGTGTAAGATAATGGCAGCGGCGGTGTCGTCCAAGAGCGACCTGGAGGGATATGAATTGCCAGTGTATCGGCGATCTCTGGTGGAGGCGGCGAGGTGACCCTAGCCTTCGTTGTTGCGAGGGTGGCGGCAGGAAACCCCACCTCCTCTTCCTATGACGGCGCGGGCGTGAAGAGGCCGGAGGAAAGGAGGTAGACGAGAGGAGGAGGGGAGCGGCCGGCGACTGGCATCGGCGTCGGCGGCGACGAGGCGCATGAGAGGAAGAAAGCTTCTCCTTGGCAGCGGAACGCTGCACGAACCAAATCCTCTCCCTTTTCCTCATGAACAATGCCCCCTTTCATACAAAAACCCTCAAAAGGTGCAATGACTAAAATGTCCCCACTCCTCCTTATTTCTCCTATGCCCTTATGCTATATCCGCATCACAAGTCTCCCCTCAAATCTAATCGGAGGAGGTGCGAGTCCAACTGACTGGACTGTCTATCACAAAGACTGAATCACTCTCAATAACCGAGTCAAATCGTTGAACCCGTCGTATAATATCACACGAGCGGCCGCTATCGTAATGGTGTTGCATGAGAGATGGTAGTGATGCCAAGCGATCGACGAAGCAACGAGCGAGGCAAGTGCTGACAGAACGACGCGTCCTTGGCAGAGTGGCGAGAAAAACGTGTCGACTGAGCGGCAAAAAATAGTGTCGAGCGGATGCCATGCAAGCTATCAGGCGAATGCCAAGTGAGCGCCCGGGCTAATACCGAACGAGCAATGAGGCAGTGCCGAGCAGAAGTGGAGCCCGAAAACTGAACGGGAGTATAGCCCATGAATCGAAAGCGCACGAAAACAAAGTCGTTAGTTGAGCGAGTGCATCACCCACGAGTTGAACGGAAGTGTATCCCGGGAATCGAAGACGCATGGAAGCGAAAGTCGTGAGCTGAGCGAGCGCAGAACCTATGAGATATTCTAGCCCGCAACTAGTGGAAATATTCTTGTTCGCGACCATTGGAGATAGCTCGACCCTGAACGGGGGAGATAAGCTACTCTGATATACTCCGTAACCAATGAAGACCACTCGACCCCGAATGGGGGAGATACGGGATCCGATAAGCTGGCCCGCAACCAGTGGTTTATAGTCATCGCTCCACTTCTAGGGTTTATAGTCGTTGCTCGACTTCTAGAGTTTATAGTCGCTGCTCGACTTCTAGGGTTTATAGTCATCGCTCGACTTCTAGAGGTTGTTGCTCTAATATAACTCAAACCCGAACGATCAGCTCGGGAGTCTCTGACTCAAGGATTTATAGTCGCCGCTCGACTTCTAAAGTTTATAATCGTCGCTCGACTTCTAAAGCCCATGGCTCTAATATAACTCAAACTCGGTCGATCGATTCAGGAGTCTTCGACATTGAGCCTGTGACTCTAATATAATATAAACCGGTCGATCGACACAGGAGTCTTCGACATAAAGCCTGTGGCTCAAATATAAACACCCGACCGATTGACACGGGAGTCTTCGATGTTGAGCCTGTGGCTCAAATATAATATAAACCCCGCCGATCGGTACAGGAGTCTTCAACGTTGAGCCTGTGGCTCAAATATAATATACACCCGGCTGATTGGCATGGGGAGCCTTTGGCATTGAGCCTGTGACTCTAATATAATATACACTCGGCCGATCGGCCCGGGAGTCTTCGACGTTGAGCCTGTGGCTCAAGTATAGCATAGACCCCGCCGATCGGCATGAGAGTCTTCGACATAAAGCATGTGGCTTAAATATAATATACATCCGGGCGATCGACACGGGAGTCTTCGACGTGGAGCCTGTTGCTCAAATATAATATACACTCGGCCGATCGACACGAGAGTCTTCAACGTTGAGCCTGTAGCTCAAATATAATATACACCCGCACGGTAGTCTTCGACGTTGAGTCTGTGGCTTAAATATAATATACACCTGGCTGATCAACACAGGAGTTTTCGACGTTGAGCCTGTGGCTCAAATATAATATCACCTCGTTAATCGACACGGGAGTCTTCGACATTGAGCCTGTGGCTCAAATATAATATACACCCGGCCGCTTGGCACGGGGAGCCTTCGATATTAAGCATGTGGCTCAAATATAATATACATCCGGTCGATAGGATCGGAAATCTTCGACGTTGAGTCTGTGGCTCAAGTATAGCATAGACCCGACTGATCGGCACGGGAGTCTTCGACATAGAGCCTGTGGCTTAAATATAATATACACCCGACCGATCGACACGGGAGTCTTCGACGTTGAGCCTGTGACTCAAATATAATATACACCGGCCGATCGGCACGGGAGTTTTCTACGTTGAGCCTGCGACTCAAATATAATATACACCTGGCTAATCGGACCGGGAGTCTTCAATGTTGAGCCTGTGGCTCAAGTATAGCATAGACCTGGTCAATCGGCACAGGAGTCTTTGATATAGAGTCTGTGACTCGAATATAATATAAACCTGGCTGATCGGTACGAGAGTCTTCACATAGAGTCTGTGGCTCGAATGTAATATACACCCGGTTGATCGGCACGGGAGTCTTCGACATAGAGCATGTAGCTCAAATATAATATAAACTCGGTCAATCGGCACGGGAGTCTTCGACATAGAGCCTGTGACTTGAATATAATATACACCCGGCTGATCGACATGGGAGTCTTCGACGTTGAGCCTGTGGCTTAAATATAATATACACCCAGTCGCTCGACATGGGGAAGCTTTGACATTAAGCATGTGGCTCAAATATAATATACACCCGGCCGATCGCCCCGGGAGTCTTCGACTTGAGCCTGTGACTCAAGTATAGCATAGACTTGACCGATCGGCACGGGAGTCTTCGGCATAGAGCCTGCGGCTCAAATATAATATACACTCGGGCGATCAACACGAGAGTTTTTGACGTTGAGCTTGTGGCTCAAATAAAATATACACCCGGTCGATCAGCACGGGAGTCTTCGACATTGAGACTTTGGCTCAAATATAATATACACCCGACCGATCGGCACAGGAGTCTTCGACGTTGAGCCTATGACTCAAATATAACATAAACCCAGTCGATCGGCACGGGAGTCTTCAATCGAGAAACTATGGCAGATCATATGACTGAAAGATAAAATATAACGAAAAAACTGACCTACCGACCAGCAGAAGATCTGACTCAATTCCTCGACTCCTGAATACCCATGGAATAAGGAGAATATGATATGCTCGTTGAAACCCACCAAGGTCATGAGTATGATAGAATTTTTCGGCATCGTCCATCTTCACGTTCCAGATCAGGCGAAGTTCCCACAGACGACGCCAAAATGATCCTGTCTGGAATCTAAGAAGACGAAACTGCCGGTGTGACGTGGCTGGAATGTTGACCGCATCCCCATGACCTGGATGGTGAGCTGTCTTCTGTTTTGACCAAGTCGTCAGAGACCCTCTGGTCAACAGTACCTGCAACCAGCGACCAGGTTGCCCCGGTCCCCGGTACCTCGATGCTCGAGGCGGGTCCCATGAATATGTAAGCATCCAAATAATAGTAGAACAATAAAATAAATACAAGATAAGTACAGTGGCGTACCCTGACCCGGGGGGCGTCCTTGGATGGATCGGTGAGCTGGTCGCGATACTGATCTAGTCGTCGTGACCCTGAAGAGTAAACGAATGTGAGGCAGCTGTGGAGCCAGATTTGGGGGCGACGACATGGAATCCAATGCAGCATGGATCCAAGAGGCGGCATGTCGGCCGAAATATGACGACGGCTCCAAAGCCAAAATACTATAGTGGCTCGCAGGCCGGGACATGACACATAAGCCGAATAATACCAGTAGCTCACAATCGTAATAGAGATACGAAATACAGCAGCTCGATGGCTTGAACACAGCACACAGGGCAGAACACAGATCACACAGGCAGAGTGCAACAGCAATAACCCGAAGGCCGGATCAGTGGTGGCTCGAGAGCCGAATTATCGCCGAAACCGTACACCGACATAGATCGAATATCAAATCGCCGTCCAATGTGTATGAAAGCGTAGCTCGAGGGCTGGACAGGTGCCGCAAACGTGACAACGACGCTAGATGGTCGGATTTGGCAATAGGAGTGCCAACAACGACGATGGCGCTGTGCTACCGACGATGGCCATGGGTCGGGTGGTGGTTGTCACTGGAGGTGGCATTGGAGGGCGGCAGCGGCCACTAGAGGTGCCCGCGATGACTGCTGGACTCAGCGGCAGCTGTTGGAGGCGGTGGCAACAGTCGCGGCAGGAGGCGACGGCGCCCGCTGGAGGCAGCAACGATCCTCCTCACTAGCGTCAGCGTTGGCGAGGGGAGGAGCGGCGACGACTGTGACGTGAAGAGGAGGTAGTGTCGCTGGCGTAAGATGATGGCAGCGGCGGTGTCGTCCAGGAGCGACTTGGAGGGATATGAACTGCCGGTGTGTTGGCGATCTCTGGCGGAGGCGGCGAGGTGGCCCCAACCTTCGTTGTTGCGAGGGCGGCGGCAGAAAACCCCACCTCCTCTTCCTAGTGACGGTGCTAGCGTGAAGAGGCCGGAGGAAAGGAGGTAGAGGAGACGAGGGGAGCGACCGACGGTTGGCGTCGACATTGACATCGGCGCATGAGAGGAAGAAAGGCCCTCCTTGACGGTGGAACCCTGCACGAACCAAATCCTCTCGCTTTTCCTCATGAAAGTGCCCCCCTTTCATACAAAAACCCTCAAAAGGTGCAATGACTAAAATGCCCCCACTCCTCCTTATTTCTCCTATGCCCTTATGCTATATATATATATATATATATATACATATTAGTCAGAAAAATAAGTGATATAAATTTCAATCATAAATTTTTTAAAATTAGTATATAAAGTTTTAATTTTTAAATTTTACAACTAGCTAAAAGTTATTATTATTATATCGGGACTTTACACGGTTAACATTCGATAACTCTTAACATGCCAAGACTTCTCATATTCTACACATTCGATCTTGCTTGATCTTTTTATCCTTCATAATTTATTAGGACTTTCTATACTAGCCTAATATCCAATTCTCCCTGATCGATTAGAGCTTTCATCCACATGTCAAGGGTATTATTATTTATGATCTATTTGGACCATCCATCCTATGTCAGATGTCCGATCAACTTTGACCGACTTAAACTTCGTTTTTTATGTCAAGTGTCTGATCATTTATAACTCACTTGACTTCACTTCTCATGTCAAGTGTCTAATCCTTCATGATCTATTAGGACTTTCCTTCACATATTAAGTGTTTGATCAATCATGATCTACTTGGAATTCTCATTCCATGTTAGTGTTCAATCAACCATAACCCACTTGGACTTCTCATCTCAAGTCAATTCCTTAGCATGCTAAGTATCTGGTCAATCATAACTTCCTTGGACTTATCATTACATGTTAAGTATCTGATCAACTATACCACACTTGGACATCTCATCTAATGTCAACTCCTTATTATATTTAGGACCTCCAAATATCTAACCAACAGACGAAGTATCTAGTTGAACTTATCCACCATTAAGTATCTAGTCACTATTGACCTACTTGACATCTTACTTGACCTACTTGACATCTTACTTAATCCCATATTGCTCACCATATCGCTCAAACATCGAAACTCATACTGAGTTAGCTTGAGGTTGGTCAATCAAGTTTAATCCACTTAGTCAGCTTTAACCAGAGATCAATTGCACAGAATTTTGACTAGAGATTAATTGTACCAATAATCTTTTTTTTTTATATTAGACTATATTTAAATTTAAGACTAACTCATTAATCCACCATCCTACTTCATCCTTATTCTCGTAACAAGGTCTTTCATTCTTCCCACCTACATCAAAAAGATCTCTTTTCAATTCACTTTTCCATTCTGAACTTCCAAAATCACAAGAAGGTTCTCTACTTCACAAAACCATATCTCCTTTTTGAATTCCTTCACTCTTCCTTTTATATCGGAATTATGCGACGGACCTCCCAGTCACTTCAATCAATTGCACCAATAAATTTTCACACAATTTCAGGTAAACATACAAAAGTCCATTTTTATCATTTCACTTTGAGAAATTGCACGCTTTAGTAAATACCAAAATATGATGCACATTTTGAGTAATACCAACTTTGAGTATGCAAAATGGTAAAATGCCATATTTTTTTCACAAGATAATTGTAAAGTAGATATTAGAATTCGTTGTTCTGGCTTTTATTTTTCAAATATCTTCGTCTTTCTTATTTCCTTGCTCATATTCTGCATTTACCGAGTAGACTTTCAATGATTGTATACTAATCAAGTCAATTTGTTTTAAAAAAATTATTTATTAACAATCGTTTTAATTAGTTAATCTAGCTTAGGTATTTGCTCCATTTATGCATAATTATTTGTTGCTACTTAGAATCTATAATGTTTAGTTACCCTAAGATATTCTATAATGTCCGATTCAGTAGGACCCAGGGTCGCTTGTTCACTTTAAAATTAAATCATTCCCTTCACTTCAGAAAATAATGTTATAAAAATATACTAAATTAAAATTACGAAAATCTTTATTACATTAGATTTCGGGCATGCCCTAAAATCGTCCATAATTTAATTATTATAAAACATCATAAGACACCTGCCGCATTATTCTTTATTTTTTAAAAAAAGGGGGAAAAAAGGAGGGTCCATCGACCGTCTTATGATTGGTTTCAGCCCCCTTGTGAATTTATTCGTTGCTAAGGGTAGACCATGAATTGGCTTTAACCCAATCAAAAGCAATTGGACCGAGGAAAGCATCGGGGATACCAAAGGAACTCACCACGGAAAGGGCGTGAGGCCTTAATTCACTACACAGTTTGACAGCTTCTTTCCGTGCAGCAGCGGCATTGTCAAGTGATAGGTAGCCATGGCGGAGGAAGGCTGCGTCTTCTTCCACGCTGATCAAGGCATACATGGACCTGAGTAGCCCCACTACATCCTGCAAAAGAAATTTTTTTATAGAATACCAGCCAGCCACTGACTAAAGAGTTTATGAAACATAATTACTGTCGTTTTTATTGCTTTGATCATGATTAAATCAGAAATTTTGCTAATAAATCTATGACAAATATACCTTTAGGGGGCCGTCAGATTGAACCATCTCGTCATCCACAAATATTTGCAATATAGTGCGTTCAACAAAGGCCTTTGCCAATTCGCCAGCAAGTTGATAGCTCTGGTGCATTCAGGAAAAGCTCAGTATGGTTAGAATGACACATGAACATGAGAGAGCCAACTAGCACATTTTTTCTAAAAAAAAGGATTAGAGAAAAAAACTAGTGCTGAAAACGCACCAGGAGCATTGCATTCTCTGTACTTTCACCCTGAGCTTGATGTTGTGAAACTTCACTAGCATAACGACTCAACAAGTCTCTCTCTCTCAGGCGGAACAGGTCCAGCTGAAAATTTGAAATGGGCATTGAGATCATCTTGATTTAACAGAGAAGGATAGAAAAAGTAGCTAACTTGTTACCTGGAACTTGATGGATCTAAGCGTGCAACTAGTTAGATTAGCTGGAATGACTGGGTGAGGGTCATTCATGTGTTCCAACCCCAAACCTTTAAATGGACTCTTCCTCTTGTGAGCTGCAATGTATTCTGAAAGAAGTGCTTTGCTAACCTGGTTCAATATCCCAATCTTACTAGAATGCACTTGCCCAAAATTAGATGGTGTCAATAATATAAATGCATGGTACCTGTTGCATCAGTACATAGTTATCTCCCTCAAAGGTAGATTGCACATCAAATTCACCTTTTAAAATACCAATACGATTCTCTGTTTTCAGTCCTTGCCCACCACAGGCTTCGCGGCACTCCTGACACGAGCAATAACATCTAAATTAGCAAAGTGCATGACAGAAGAAATGGAACTACAGATCAGGAGCATTAACCTGAAGCACTCTCATATTGTGCCATGTAAGTGTAGCTTTGAGGGCACTGGAGTATATATGGATACTTTTGTTTTTCTCTGGCGTTCTTTTAATGTATAATAATTTCAAATAATTGGCTGCAGAGCTCATGGCACAACTGAAAGTAGAGGAAAACACACGACCAAGTATTCAATCTGTTTAACTCAATTTCCACAATAATTATATATGGCTGATCTTTTCAAAATTTTGACAACCAAAATAGTTAAAGCAATTACGTCTTTGCAATTAAAGGTAGGAGACGCCATTGATGAGTAGGATAGTCCAGCAACAGAACTTCAGGGCCAGTCGCAGTGATAGAAAAAGCTCTCCTTGTCAAAGCATATCTTATGGCAATTGCTAAACCAACCTAGTAACATTGAAAGGCAAAAATTGCTCAGCCTTGTATCGAGGAAAAATAATAATACTTAGACGATGATAAACGTCAATAGCATCTCAAAGACACCTTTGATATGTAAACTGAATTAACTGCAATATTCACACGCCCAGAAGTCAACGGAGATAGAAAAGCTGCAAATCGCTGCAATATCAATGTCAACTATTTTATACCAATATCATCATCTATTCGAGAAATAAACTAAAGAAAGGTACTTCACAACGTTCAAAATATGAAGAAAATATGATTGTCAAAGCTGTTTTTCTAACCTGATCTGGGTCCTCTATAGAGCTAACATATTGCCCATCAGGCAATACATCACCCACAGAGTTTAACAAGTTTTCCCGAGGTACTCTAAGATTATCAAACCTTCAAGAAAAAGACATTAACTAGCAATTCTAAAGCTGATCAACACACTATCAATTAAATTTCTGTCCTCACCAGATCCTGCCATTATCAACACCATTCAAGCCTATCTTGTGTCCACAATCAGCTATACGAACATTGGGGCAAACATTCCCATCTGCATCTCGAATTTGTGCTACAAAAGCATGAACCCCTTGGTTGATTCCATTTATAAGGAGCTGAGAGAATATTATTGTGTGTGTTGCATCCTGTGCATGAATGGTTAAAATGTCAACACGGTGATGAAACTATGTATAATTTTTTTTCAAGCAAACAAAAAGAGTTATTATCCACCATAAAAAATGTCACTTATTCTTTTCTTACATTAGCAGCTCCTCCAATCCAATATTTCTGAGCTGACTCGCATGGAGTGTTGATTATAAATTCACAAGTATTTGTGTCATAAGTAGCAATTGTCTCAATCCCTCTAACCTTGAAAGTTAAATAACTCAGGTTTAACAGACAACAAACTATTATGAGCATATACTATTTTTAACAAACTGACTGAGTTTTAGATATCTCATACATTACTTCCATGCCCCAACTCAGTCATTGCAAAACAACCCTTAACTTCATATTTCTCAGTAGCCTTGAGCCATTTGTCATGATGGCGCTTAGTGCCAGAAAATTTGATTGCCCCTCCCCTGCAATATATGGAAAATGGGTAACAAGGAAAATAAACTACTTCTTCAAAAGTGCAGATGAGATGAGAGCAACAAAATTAGCCATACGTCCCATCAAAAAAACAACTGCCCCAAATACCATATCTAAAGGTAGCAGGATGACAACTAATACAGCATGCACAGAAGCCAAAAGAGAGTAAGTGTGATAAACATCCATTTAATTGGTAATTAAAGAAAGTGACTTGTTTTGAGTGAGAATAAATGGTCATCAGGTGGTCCAGCATCTTTTTGTATCTCTTCTTCAAAGTTAGAATAAATGTAACTTTCATCTAGGGTGTAATCAAGCTAAGCTGAGCCGAACTCTTAAATGTTTGAGTTTGACTCGTTTATAATCGAGCCGAGCTCGAGCTTTACTTAATGAATATATTCATGGCTCACGAGCTTATTCGAGCTTTAATCGAGCCTAAACGAACTTAATAAATATAAACTATAAATTTAAATATTCATTAAAAATGAATATATTCGTTGGTTTTTCCGAGCGGCCCGACTTCCCAACCGACTGACAGATGGAAGTGTTAGAGTGTATACTAAAAGTCTAGCTTTTATATAAAAATTTATTTAGAAATAAAGAATCACAGTGGTCGATATCTACATTTATTTGTTAAATGTAATTTGTTCAATTAATTTATATAGTAGGCAACATGGTGTGTGGTGTCACACACAGAAGATCATGTTGTCGGTTCTTTATAAATTATAAACAGTTGCTCGCGACTAAGATGGAAAGGAACAAATCGTTGAAGTAGTCGTAGTGTAATTAAGTATTAGTTTATTTTAACTAATAAATTACACTGACACTCCAAGTGTATTGAGTAGAATCATTTTAGGTAAGTTCTTTTGTACTGACTTTATAAAAGAACTAGACCTTAGTTATTATGGAAGTGTGCGCTCTTAATCCTAATATAATAACAAACACATATATTTAGTATTTATTTCTTTGACTTATCAATGGGTGAGATTTAACTCGATAAGTCAATAAGCCCGATAAGTTGGAAAATGATATTACTTATAGTGTGTGTTGTTGATTATACAAGGAAACTGTGTCCTAGTTATCTAGGTTGAGAATGTCCCCAAGAGGAGCTCATAAGGATTGTCATGTTAAACCCTGCAGGTAGACTTAGTCCGACATGATAATGAAGTTGAATGGTACTACTCTTGGAGCTAGATATTAATTAAGTGAGTTGTCAGTAACTTACTTAATTAGTGAACATTCGTTATCTTAAACACAGGGAGACTAACACACTCATGATAAGAAGGAGCCCATAATGTAATTTGGGATTGGTGCGGTAGTGCGATAATAACTCTATAGTGGAATGAGTTATTATCGATGAACTTGAGTTGTGTGTTCGGGGCGAACATGGGATACTCAAGCTCATCGGAAGGCCAAAATCAATTTCTCCTCTAGGTCCCTGTCCTAGCCTCATTAAAGTCTCAAGTCCATCCAAATAAAGACCCATCTTGGTGTCCAAGAAGGGGGCCGATCCAATGCTTGGTGACCAAGCAAGGGTCGGCCACATTATCCTCTTAAGGGGCCGACCCCTTGCTTGGTGCCCAAGCAAGAGGGGGTCGGCCACATTAATTCAAATAAGGAGGGGTGTTTTGAATTTTTAAAATCTTCTCTTTGTAGAAAACTACAAGTTTTAAAAGAGAGATTTTAAATTTAAAAACTTTCCTTATTTGAATTAGGCCACATGTTTTAAAAGAAAGTTTAAAAGTTTTAAAATTTTCCTTTTTTAACCATCCTCATGGTTTAGGAAAAAAGAAAGAGAAGTTTTAAAATTTAAATTTTCTATCACCGTGTTAAAAAAGGAAATATTATAAGAGAAGTTTTAAATTTTAAAACATGGTTTTAATTTTTAAAACTTTCCTTTTTTAACTCCTACTTTAGGAAATTGAAAAAGAGCTTGTAAAATTTTATAAGAAGATTTCTTCTTGTAAAATTTTATAAAAAAAAATTATATTTCCTTCCTTGTAGGGGTCGGCCACCCTTGCTTAGTGCCCAAGCAAGGGGTCGGCCAATAGGATTAAATCATCATCCAATCAAATTAAAACTAATCTATGATTGGTGATTGATTCAATCAAGAGAAAAGAAAAGGAAAAATAAAAAGGGAAAAGAAAAAACATGAGGAAGATTTTAATTTTTTATAAATTTTTTTTCCTTATTTGCCTTGGGCAAGTATTATAAAAGAAGGGGAGGAGAGGCTTCATGGGTTAATGAATTCTTTTTCTCTCTTCTCTCTAGTCTCCTCCTTAGAGCCGGCCCCTAGCTCTTTATCATGCTAGGGTCGGCCACATGTTGCTTGTGGTTCTTTTAAGTGGCCGGATACAAGAAGGAGGAGAAGGAGAAGAAGAAGAAGAAGAAAGAGGAGGAGGAGGCATCTAATTCTAGTCTCTTGCTTGTGCTCTCTCATGATGGCCGGATCTCTCCCCTTCCCTTTCCCTTGCTCTCTTTGGTTCCTAAATTGGTGGTGGTAGCCGGATTTTAGAGGAGGAAGAAGAAAGCTCTTTGGGTGGTGTTCATCTTGGAGGATCGTCACCCACACGACATCCAAGGCGAGGCGAGGAATACGGCAGAAGATCTCGAGGTCATTAGCATACAAAGAGAAGGTATAATTACCAATTGTTTTCCGCATCATGCTAGTTATTTCTTTTTGTAAGAATTCCAAACACAAGAGGCATTAGATCTAGTTTTTCGAATTAGTTTTTCGAATTTGTGTTTTCTTTGTTTTCGAATTTGTGATTCGATTGTTCTTTTTGGTTAACCTAGAGTTATTTAAGGAAATTAAATATTAGCTTTCCTTAAAAGACTTTGTCTAGGCGGTGGTGGTTGCTCCCATATACAAGAAGGCCATGTGCCTTGCCATACAGTCCTGGAAGTCAATTTTGGAAATTAATATTTAATGGAATTAATAACATAGGTGAATTTGAATCAATAGTGTTAAGTTCCGCTTGCGATTCAAATCTAAACCATTAAGAACAGATAAGTTAAATTTGGAATCAATGATGTTAAGTTCCATCTGCGATTCCTAATTTAACTTCTAAAGAACACAATAGGTTATTTAAGGAAAGGTTCGACACTTGTACAAAAATTTTTGTACAGTGGAACCGGTACGTTTTCCTAGGACTAACCAACAGGAAGTGATGAAGCAACCGTCGCTCGACAGATACCGAAGTCGATCGAATTATCTCCAAGCAGTCTCAGGCTTGGTCGGTCAGAATTATCACATTCACCGGCTGCTATTGGAGGGCGTCCTTTACGTGTTCAGCTTGAGCTCGATCCGAACGCGACTTCCGTTCAGTCTAGGTATGCTCTTTCTTGTCTTTCATCTTTGAATCTAACTAATTTTGCTTTCTTTTTGCAGCCCGCATCATGTTGAGGGCATGTCTTGCCGGCAAGAGTAGACTTGCAGACACCGAGATCAACGCCACAGGGGTGGCCGAATTGGAGAGTCGTGAACTACAGCCTGTCGGCGATAACAGGGCGAGCGAGACTCCTGTGCTGGTTAGCGAGGGTGGAGCGAGTCAGACGGCGACTAGTGGGGCAGCGGCCGCTACAACTAACCTTCCTCCAGAACGACCTTCGATGCTACCGATCGCGGTGGCTTCAGAGTCGACCACTTCCGGTGAACCCCTGTAACAACACAAGAGGCGTCATGGGAAAGCTTCCTCTCGCTCCGCTATATCTGCCCAGTAAACACTCGCCCGAGTTGGCTCACACCCTACTTTCGAGCGGGGTGAGACATCAACGTCCGCTCTTCTCGAGCAAGGAGCCGCAGTGCTTCATACTTCCCTATCATTCGACCGGACGTCGTCGCTATCCGAGCTGCCGCCGGGGGACATATGTGCGCCACCGATCGCCTACATGCCACCTCCATCCTCGCCGGCCGCACAAGTGTCCACCATCCGACCATCCCCGACGCCCAAGTCCACGGGCAAGGCGACTTCGGAGCCCTCTGGCCCAAGCAACCATAGACAAATAACGGTCATCATCCACCTGCCTACCGATGAATGGCGCAGTTCGGGCGACATCGCATCCCGCACCCCTAGCACCAGCTTCAAATTCAAGTGCCGCTAGCACAAGTATGGGTTGATGCCCGAGTCCGTGCGGTGGTCATCTCACTAGAGGAGCTCGCGAACAACCATACCCAAATGGCCACTGGGGTACGTATGTTACCTTTATATTTACTTGCTTTCATTTGTTCGATACTTACAACATTATTGTTGCTGTAGTATTGGGTCGAGAGTATGGTCATATGCCAAAAGCTGGTCTTTCTGGAGCATGAAGTCCAACAGTTGTGCACTTCGAGCGGTCGATCAGAGGCCGCTCAGGCACGCATTGAGCAGCTGACTGCTGAGACGGTCCAATTGAAGGCTGAACTGAGTAAGAGCTCCGAGCTGTTGCAAGCAGAGAGGAGCAAGAGCGCCGAGTAGGCTTCGCAACTAGCAAGCCTGGCCAGCTCCTTTGAGGCGAAGGTCAATTTGGCCAACGCCAGGAAGCTTTGAGTCATTGAGGACTTGGAGATCAAGAACAAAAAGACTCGGATCCTGGCTCAAAACCTGAAGGAGGCGGAGGCAGCTCTGAATGTCGAGCGGGATACCCTATCGGCTGAGCAAGCAGTGGCGTAAGAGCAGCTGACCGCTAAGGATGCCGAGCTGGCTTCTATGAAGGTCGCGCAGGAGGCCTCCCGAACGACCTTGAAAGTTTATCAAGGCATAGAGTCTAGCCGGTTTGAGATTCTGAAGCAGGATTACCTCCGATCGGACCCCTTCAATGACCAGCTCAACTACCGGGCACTCCGCCTCTTTAACCTCGCCATTAATGGGATGCTCGACTAGCTGAAGGGTGGCGGCTATATCCCAACCTCGGTGACCAATAAGGTCATCAATCGAGATAAGTTAACTGAGTCGCTGCCCAATGATGAAATGGATTACCTTGAGTGATCCCCGCCCACTACGAAGCTTGCCTCCTTTTGTACCGTCTCTTGCTACCTTATATAACATTTTCAAAGTGTTAATACATGATCGCTCGTTCGACGAATCTTTGTTTAGTTGCTTTCTACAGTGTTCCCTCATGCATCGTCGTTCGACGTTTCTTCCATTTGTTGTGTTTTGCACTTTTTAATGAATGCATTGCCGCTCAGCTTGAGTAGGACCATGAACCATTTATCGTTTTTAGAAAAGTTTCTAAGTATGGTTCCCTGCCCTCTCGATCGTTGATGTACTGGCCGCTATATTGTCGGAGTAATCACTCTAGTCTTGTCGAACGACCTCATTTTAGTGGAGAACTGTTGCTTCTAGGAGCAACATGTTTCCTTGTCAGGCTTATTCTCAGCTTATATACTCGTTATTGGATTTATTTGTCGTAGACTTAGTTTTAGAGCTACCGCTCGGCCGATATTCGTCATAGACTCGGATTTATAGTTGCCGCTCGGCTAATGTAGACTAGGGTCTAAAGTTTCCGCTCGAATGTTGAAGTAGACTAGGGTTTATAGTCGCCGCTCGACTGTTGACGTAAACTAGGGTTTATAGTCATCACTCGACTGTTGACAAAGACAAGGATTTATAGTCGCCGCTCGACTGTTGACGTAGACTGGGTTTATAGTCGTCGTTCGACTGTTGACGAAGACAAGAGTTTATAGTCACCGCTAAATTGCTGGTGAGGACTAAGGTTTATAGTCGCCACTCGACTGTTGATGAAGATTAGGGTTTATAGTCGTCGTTCGACTTTTAACTTGGCCAAATGACACAAGAGTCTTGGATACTTGTGAATTTTATTCATCGCTCACCTGCGTTTACAGGGTATACTCTGATATAATATTATTTGGATTTAACCACACACCTCTCACCCAACCCTATCTTGCTGGAGATGGTTCACACTCCAAGGTCGCTCGAGCTTTCTCCCATCCTCACCCTGTAGGCAGTAGGCTCCCGAGCGAAACTTCTGAATGATTTTAAAAGGTCCTCCCATAGAGCCTCCAATTTGGTGACGTCGCCGACCGACTTCACTCTTTTCTAAACCAGATCGCTGACCTGAAATGACCTTAGGATCACCCTTCGATTGTAGTTCTGCTTCACACGTTGTCTGTACGCCATCAGCCGGACAACGACCTTGTCCCGCGCTTTATCCACCGGGTCGAGCTCCATGAGCCTCTGCTCGGCGTTTCTATCGTCGTAGAGTTGCACCCGATCGGACTCTACTCTGACTTCTACTGGAACCACCGCCTCACCGCCGTACACCAGGTGGAATGGTGTGACACCGATCGCTTCTCTTAGTGTGATACGATGAGCCTACAAGACGCTCGGGAGCTCATTGACCTAGCTTCCTCCAGCGTGGTCGAGCTGAGCCCGTAACCCTCGAAGGATCTCCCAGTTGGTGGCTTCCGCTTGGCCGTTGGTCTGAGGGTAGGCCACTGAGGTGAAAGCCTGCACAATGTCATAGCCCTCGCACCACTCCTTGAGTATCCGTCCGGCGAACTGCCTCCCGTTATCCGAGACGAGCCCACGAGGGATGCCGAACCGACATAGGATATTCTGCCATATGAATTTGATGACCATGTGTTCGGTTATCTTGGTTATCGGCTGAACCGACTTGAAGGGGAAACTTGTGATCCGAGTAAGGATCAATAGGGCGCCACATAGATGGAAGGATAAGGAAGCTGTCAAAGTGGTTCCAAACGCATGCCCAGGGCCTAACTCCTTACTCTTGGGCACTCGGGACTCCTGGCTCTTGGCTGTCTCAGGATCTTTGGCTCCTGATCCACTCAGGACTCCTAGCTCCGGACCTTCTTGGGATCCTTGGCTCCCAATCCACTTGAGACTCATAGCTCCTGACCCTCTCGGGAACCTGGCTCCCGACCCATTCGGGACCCGGCTCCTTACCCTCTCAGGATTCCTGGCTCCCGGCTCACTGGGGATTCCTGACTCCCAACCCACTCGGGACTCCTGGCTCCCGACCCTCTCGGGAGCCCTACCTCCCGACCCTCTCGGGACCTTGACTCCTGACACACTCGGGACTCCCAGCTCCTTACCTTCTTGGAATCTCTAGCTCCCGACCCACTCGAGACCCCTGGTTCTTGACCTTCTCGGGACCCCTGGCTCCCGACCCACTCGAGACTCCCGACTCCTTACCTTCTCGAGATCCTTGGCTCCCGACCTACTCGGGACTCCCGTCTCCTGACCCTCTCGGGATCCCTAGCTCCCGACCCACTCGTAACTCCTGGCTCTTGACCCTCCCGGGACCTTGGCTCCCGACCCACTAGGAACTCACGGCTCATGAACTTTTCGGACTCTTAGCTCCCAACTCTCTCGAGGCTCACTAGCCTCTCGAACTTCTTGTTTTCTCAGTAATATGGGATGAAAAATCAAAACGGGAAGAAAGTCTATTGATCTTGTTATTTTAGGAAAAAGACGATCGCGTGACTAATTCTTTTACTGTTTAAGGAATAACTAGCATAAAAATCAAAACGAAAGGAGAGAACATGTTAATCTAATTGACTGGACTAAATCTTATATTATTTAGGGAATTAAATAAGAAACACGTGTAAAAAGAAAAAGAGAAAAAGATATATGGTTTCTTTATAAGACTATCCTTCACAACTTCCCAGGTATGAATATGCATACATGGCTCTACATATCGAAACTCTAATCTTCATCTTCCTCCTCTAACTTGAGCATTGGAATGTCTATGCTGGAGAACTCCCTGGCCGTCACCCTAACTTTTTTTTTGGGTTGTCTTTTTTCTCCTGTGCAGGTTTTAGATCACATCCTCCTTGTCACTCAGCTATTGGCAATTAAGTTGGCCATCTAGCCAGCTCACCAGTGATTCATCGGTCGGACATGATGAATAATAATAGGAAAGAAAGAAGAGAAAAAGGAAGAGGCTAACCAGAGGAAGAAATGGACCCCTAATTTGATGGTGAGTGAGTGATCGTAGATTCCAATGCACTCGAGGAAGGCAAACTTCCTCATCTCCGTCTCCGGGTCGCTCCCTGTGAGCCACCCGTCGAAGACGCCGCGGCGAAGCAAGTACTCGATCCGCCGCATGGTGACGAGGCGCTGCTGCTCTTTGCTCTGGTTGTAATCCGGCGCGACGAAGGTCCTGCCGCCGCGAGGCCGGGGGCAGAAGAGAGGGCTCTTCTCCATGATCTGGAAAAGCCAGTCCCGTGAAGCGAGGTCGTGGCCATCGAGGAGAAGGCGGAGCGCGGAGGTGCTGAAGGCCGGCGGTTTCTCCGAGAGCTCGGGAGGGGTGTAGTGGAGACAAGCAGAGGGCTCGAGAACGGAAGAGGAGGAGAAGGGGGCGGAGAAGTGGCCGGCGATAACTGCGGTGCGTCGTAGGGCGGACGAATCGTGATCCATCGGATCGGGAATGACGAGGGACGGAGGGAGGATTTGGAAGAGTCAAATAAGAGGGGCGTGCGTTGTGGGTGGGCGGCTTATTGTGGGGAGAAAGAGCAACGGCCGCGCATTTGACCAGAGGAAGGAAAAAATCAAATATTGACAAAAAAATATCTCCACGGTCCATTTTCATTTTCCAAATTCGTATTTAAACAAATTGAATACTTACTGCAAATATGAAATTAAATTGTATGACATAAATAGTAGACATAAATAGAATGAAGGCGAAAAACATTTACATGCATACAATAAATGTGCATTACTTATTTCCAATTTTTCTTAAATATATTTTTTATTAAAAAATAATATAATAGTTTAAAACGAATAATAGTTATAAAGGGAGGAAATGAAGATACGAAATATAAAGAAGTAAACTAAATTAAGCATTTGAAAATAATCATAAATATAAGTGGCAGAAAATTAGCATAAGATTTGAAAGGTGGTGACTTTAGTAATCATTGCAATGGGTATGATATATCTCAGGGTGCATTTGGTTCGGGGTTATCTTTGATAATCTTGATTATCCATCCAACGTTATCAACCAAAACCTTATTTGATTTTGGTAGTTGATGATTCCTAAGTTATGATAGAATCCTGACACATCAGCAATTTGGGCATATAGTCCGGAATCAGAAAACCCCATAAACCTGGGGTTTTCCTTGATTCCCTGATTAACCAAAAATTTAAGACAATATTACCCTTCACTATTTACCCTTTGTGACAAAAATAACCTTATAGATTTATCAAATTTCAATCTACCCTCGAGTATAATCAAACCCTCCCGATTCTCCTCTCGCGAACATGCACAGAAACCCGCCGCCCCTCCCTCTCGCAAACACGCATGGAAACCCTAGCCTTTCGTCGCTCCTCTCGCGAACAACACCAAAACCCTAGCCTTTCGCCGCTCCTCCTCTCGTGAACAGCACCAAAACCCTAGCCTTTCGTCGCTCCTCCTCTCGCGAACATGCACGAGCTTTTCCCTCTCGCAACGACCTAGCACCGGTTCTCCGCGACGATCCTCCCCCTCGCGCACACGAAGCTCAGGCCTTCTAGCGGCGTTTCTCTGCGACGATCCCGACTCGGCTTCTTGGAAAAGGTATGATCTTATACACTGTTAGCAATTGTTGCATCGTGATTTGGTCAATTTGAACTGATCTTATACATTGCTAGAACTGATCAACTTTGATTTGGTCAATTTGTCGTCCCATAGTTTGTCATCTATGGGTTACCCTTTTGTTTTAGGTTCTGTTTAGTTTTTGGTTTGTTCTTGATATTTAGTTGATGTTTAGTTTTTATTTAGCTCTTGTTTAGATCTTGTCAGTTAGGTCTTGTCGGTTAGGTCTTGGTTAGGTATTGTAGTAAGCACATTTCTTCACAAAAAGAGTCATCCAAAGCCGTAGCACTCTTGGTTGCTGCTTCTGTGACAGCAATTGCATCTTCCTTTAGGCAATCAAGTTCATTGTTTGCACCCTGCTTCAACATAAGTTTTCATATGTTCATTCCAGTTAGCATCAATTATCCTACTGATGTTGTTTGAAGTCTATTCTGGTTATATGTAACCCCCACTTGTCAGCTGCAGACTATCTTGAGACTTCTCTGATTTTTAAACAACAACTAAAATTTCTTGTTTAGTTGATGTTTAGTACTTGTTTTGTGCTGTTTAGTTCTTGTTTAGTTTTTGTTTGGTTCTTGCAACTTGTAAGTTGAACCTACAAACTCTCTTTCAACTATTTAGTTTTTGTTGTAACTTGCTGTTTACAATTTGAAATTTTCTACCATGCTAATTTATTATTTAGTTCATTGTCCTAATTACATGATAGGTTGATATGGCTCAGTTAGCAGTACGACAGGAGATGAAAATGATTTCTGTACTTATTATGCACATGAAGGTGATGGAAAGCAAGTTATTTATGCTCTTATCGTTGGCAATGGTCTTAGCTATTAAGAGGAGGAGTGCTAGATTGAGGAGGAGCATATCATATGCTTATCATGCATTGTCTAGATATAATATTAGGTCTATAAACATAAATGAGATGGCTTTTGATAGTGATCGACAATGTATTGATAACTGTAGGATGGATAGAAGGTCTTTAAGCAAACTTTGTTATTTGCTAACGACGCGTGGAAAATTGAAAGGAAATAAAAATATGTCAATTAATGAACTTGTAATATCTTTTCTTCACATTATTGCACATAATGTGAAGAATAGGGTCCTAAAACGGCAAACAGCTAGATCCGGCGAGACAATTAGTATGCAATTTCATTTAGTTTTGAACTCTATTCTGCGGTTACACAACATTTTACTTAAGAAGCCAGAACCAATCCCAGAAAATTGCACTGATGACAGGTGAAAATGGTTCAAGGTACAAGTATATGATTTCTATACATTTTTTTTATTAATCAATTTAATGTACATAATAAAATTAAATTGATTTTATAATACTTCTTTGAGTGTAGGGTTATTTGGGAGCATTAGATGGGACTTATATTAATGTCAATGTGCCAGCAAATGATAAACCTAGGTATCGATCAAACCAGAAAAGGTGAAATTGCAACTAATGTTTTGGATGTATGCACACCGAACATGCAATTTAGCTATGTCCTACCGGGTTGGGAAGAATCTGCGGCAGATGGTAGAGTCTTAAGGGATGCTATAGTAGGAGGAATGGCCTGAAGATTCCTCAAGGTAATTAAGTTGTAATTATTGTAAAATAATAGTCACTTGTAATATATTTAACAAATATTTGGTTTATATATCCAATTTTTATATATATATATACTTGTTCACTCGTAATATATATATAGGTTGTTATTATTTGTGTGATGTTGGATACACAAATGGGGAAGGGTTCTTGGCACCATATAGAGGTCAAATGTACCACTTAACTGAATGGAGGCAAGGTTGCCAACCAGCGACAGCCAAAGAATACTTTAACATGAAGCATTCCCAAGCAAGAAATTGCATTGAGAGGTGTTTTGGCATTTTGAAAGCTAGATGGACTATATTGAGAGATAAGTCATTTTATTTTGTTAAGACTCAATGTAGAATTATTTCTGCTTGTTGTATTCTCCATAATTTCATAAGATATGAAATGACAATTGATCTGATAGAGACTGAGCTTGATGTCCTTGATTCAAATTAAAGTGGTGGTGGTGGTGGTGGTGGTGGTGGTGGTGATGATGATGATGATGATGATGATGATCTGATTAGGCATTGTGAGACCAGTTCTGCTTGGACTAAATGAAGAGACAAGCTTGCAGATGATATGTTCACGAGCTGGCAGTCATCAATTAATTAAATTTAATATTCTTTCTTGAAATTTAGGTTTCATTTCCATGTACTGAACTTTTTAATTATGTTGTATTTGGGTTTATTATCCATTTGAATCATTTGAACAATATGATTGTTTATGCATTTTATGTATTATTCATTTGAACAATTTGATTATGATTTGTGCAAGAACAATTTATTATTTGAATGGTTTAATTTCAGTTTTCAATGGAAGGAAAGAGTCAAAAGATGCTAAATGTAGTTGAAAACGTAGAAAGTTCAATGCCATCGAAGTTCAAAAGAAAAACTCAAAGTACCAAACGCTTATGGACAAAATAAGAGGATGCTGCATTGGTTGATTGCCTTGTTGAGTTGAGTAAAGATTCAGCTTGGAAGAGCAAGAATGGTTTTCGAACTGGGTACTTGGTGCATTTGGAGAAACTCATGGCTGCTAAGTTGTCATCAAGTAGTTTGAAGGCTACTCCTCATATTGAGTCAAGATACAAGCTACTAAAGAGACAGTTTTATGCTATCATCGAGATGTTGAATCATATAGTGGATTTGGGTGGAATGATGTTGAGAAGTGTATTACTACAACAAAAGATGTCTTTGATGATTGGGTTAAGGTAACTTTTTCTACTTTGTGTATTTCCATTTCTTTGATAACTATGGGTTTTTTTTTTTTTTGCTAATGATATGTTTTTAATTTCGAGTCATCCAGCTGCTATTGGGTTAAGGAACAAAGAGTTTCCCCACCTTGATGACTTGATGTTTGTGTGGGGGAAAGATCATGCCACAGGAGCTAATGCAAAAACCCCTGCTGATGCAGTAGAAGAGATAAATTTATGCGATGAAGAGGTCGACACGTCTAATGCAGAAATATTTGCTGAATGTTACAAAGGTGAAGAATCTAATGATGCCAACCAAGCAATAAGGAAATCTGAGACTCTGGATTCATCAATTTGTCCATCAAACAAGAAGCCAACCACTAAAAAGAGAAAAGGAAAGGCTGATGATGATTTAGATGACTTGGTGGGAGAGATTCACAAGTATGTTATTGCTGTTACTAAGGATAATGAGGAGATGAAGGGAATTTCCACATACTTCAAGAAACAAACTGACAGTGGTGATAGGAAAATGAAGATATATGATGAGCTAATAGAACTTTCTAAATTCTCTGAGCAAGAAATTATGGATGTCGGAGAGCATATTCTCAAGGATGAACACAAGATTGACAATTTCTTTGCATTGCCAAAGGCATTTATTTAGGAGAAATTATGTGATAAAGCAGCTCAATGAGATCCATCCAAAATGAATTAAATATTTGAATTAGGTTCTTGGTACTTATGTTTTGATATACTTTGGATTGAACTTGAATGTATCTTTTTGTTTGGATTGAACTTGGATGTATCTTTTTGTTTGGATTGAACTTGGATGAATTAGGTTCTTGTTCTTGTTTGGATTTATTTGTACCTCCGGGGGAAATTCTGTGGAAATTGTTTGTTTACGAGGTAATTTTTTCTACAAAAAGATAGGAGGAGAAATCAATAAGATTGTGCTTATACATTATAATCTGGTCTTCTTGCAAAACATTTATTTCTGTTATCCAATTCATTCTTTTATCTTGTATGAATAATCTTCTTGGGCATCATTTTAAAGTTTGTATCCTGCAAATATGGTATTTATTGCAGTAGGTGCTATGACATTCGAATGATTTAACTTGTTACTTTGAACCAATAATTTTATGGTTCTTTATTAACCTCCATAGTTCCTAACAGTTACTCATTTATATCATATGCTAATCAGTTCTAAGCTGCACTGCCCTTTCTAGATACGGTGAAAATATTCTGGAAACAAGCAAGAATCCCAATTGGATTGTTACAATGCATACTCAGCAGTTAGTTCTGGTTCTTCGTAATCTACTTAATGATGACATGAAGTAAGCCTTCAAGGAGAAGCTGATGGTTGTTGGTGATCTCATACTTCATATATAAGTTTGTATATGCTCTTACTTCTATGCATATTTTACAAATTAGGATTCTGCTATTGTTGCTTCAATGGAACCCATCACCTTCTCCACTAGATTGAGCATTTTACTAAAATATACAAGTCATGTGGCATTTTACTAAACCTCAAGTGACTTAGTTATAGCTATGTTTTTAGTATTTCAATAGCTTTGTGCCTTCCGATTTTCTACATTATTTGCTTATTGTTTTTGTATGGAAGGAGCTAAACTCTCATATTCCAATGTAAAAATAATGATAATGATGAATTCTTGCAATCACAAGCATCATGCTGATCCTCCAGTCAATTCAGATGAAAATTATTGCATTTGTCATCTTTTCTGAAGCCTATGTGTTTATTTATTTCCTTTAAGTAACTGATGAAAGAATTGTACTGATGTCAGGAATACTTTTCTATTGAAGCTGGGGTAATTAGCTCAGATGAGCACAGTGCAAAGAATGTTGCAGTTAAGAAGGCAAACAAATCGCTTGAAGATGTAAATCCTGTCATTGACAGCATCGCGAGCAGATTAAGAAAGCGAAACATTGGATGAAACATGTTTTTCAAACTGTTTCAGTATCTTGTAGACGTTATTGCACAACTAGGAAATCAGATATTTGAGATAGATGTTTCGATGATTGGCTAATTTTGTGGCCTTTTGAAGTTACACTTGTAATGTCAATTCTGGAAGCATTTCCAGTTCCCTATTTAAATAGAATCGTCTATCAAAGTTTAGGCAGAGAGTGAATTGTACTGTTGTCATATTTGCCGTCATTGCACATTTTGGTATCATCATGAATTTGTAATAGTTCTAAATACAGCTCAGCTACTTGGGTGTAAATTATTTTCTTTCTATTCTTCTTTAACCAAATAGAGTAAAGCAATTATAATTAAAATCAAAAGATATTTTCAATTATTAAAATTATTTTAAAAATACCTTTTATTTAAAAAAAATAAAAAACAATTCAGTATTTATTTATTAATTAAATTAAAATGAATTAAATTATTTTAAAACTATTGCTGCAATAACAATTTCACAATTTTAATTTTTTAACATGATATTGATCAAATTTAAATAACATTTGACCCAGTTATTAAGTAATTTTTTATATATAATATTTTTATCAAATTGATTAAAAAAATAATGTATTTTATAATAAGGTGCATTTTTTTGTTATTTTTTAAAGTAAGAGATATTTAAAATTCTGATAGTTTTTATATTTTAAAAATGGGCCCACTTATTATGACAGCACATCAAAAGGAATATATATATATAAATATTTTAAAGTAAGAGATATTTAAAATTCTGATAGTTTTTATATTTTAAAAATGGGCCCACTTATTATGACAGCGCATCAAAAGGAATATATATATATATATATATATATATATATATATATATATATATATATATATATATATATATATATCACTATTAATAATATAATATTATCATTATTAAATCAAGGGGTAATATAGTAATATATCACATTAGATTATGTACTGAAACCTCCAAACAAACGAGATTTTACTAGATTATCTAAATTGAACCAAACAACCAATGGTTATGTTTTATTCTCTATAACCTTGGTTATGTGATTACTTGGTAATCACATAACTAAGGTTATATACTATAACTTGAACCAAACGCATCCTCAGGATCATGCCTGAATCTCTAACCCAAACTATGGGAACTAAGAACATCCCGGTTAGAGGTAATATTTAACTTATTTTTAAAATAATAAAATTTTACTATTTAATTAAAAATCTAAATCCTTTAATAATTATTTTTAGTAAACTTAAAATTAAATTATTTAATATTTTATTCACATTGAAAATAAATTTAAAACTTATTAGTAATTTTCTCTAATAATTTTTATATTAAAAATTTGTAATATCATGATTTTCTTTAATCTTGAATATTAGAATTGGTATTTATAGACGAAAAAGTTTGTATAAATATATTGGACCAGTAACCTTAAAAAGAATATCTTTCTCGATCCTTTGGTTAAAATCAAGTGTAGTATATGTTCTTATTAGTTTAATATTTAATATAAAAATTAAATTAATTTTTAATAGATGAGAGTATGTTATAATATCTTATTATTGAGGTTCTCGAGCATTACCCATCCGTTACACTATTGTATCAGCCTAACGCACTAATATCAAGTCCAATTATAAGTTTAAGATACTAATTTACTCATATTTCTACATTACATTATACATATAATGTGTGTCTACAATGACTAATATGTCTAATAAATCATATTTACCCTTCATAGTATAAAGCCAAGCATATTTGGCTACAGTCATTTGTTTGCATTGTATTTAGTCAGAGTAGGATATTATTTTTAGGATATTATAATTTAATGTCACATAGTAAAATAATAAGCAGCAGATTTGGATGGGCTTCCATGAGATAACAAAGTAGTTATACATCAAATCTTTATCAGGGTCAGTTTAATTAGTAAGTATATTTAATAATAACTGTGATTGCGAGGTCAAAATTTGACAGACAATTTTCTCACTTCTGAACTTCTGTCCATGTACTTATATATTAATTTAAGTTTTTACTAAACTTTCTCTCAATTGGACCGTTAATATGGTTATATCATGGGAAAATTTACATGCAGTCTTCATTGATAAATATAATTTTGTATACCCTCCCTAATAGAAAAAATCTTTCTTTTCACTCCCTAATCTAATATACTCACATAATTACCCCTGATATTTTAAGTATAAAAAGTCTAAAAATGAATATAAATTCTCTTAAATTCAATACATTAAACTAGAATCTAATATGTTTTCTATCAAATTGAGTATGATTCTTTTTCATCTCAATTGGATGAAAAATATACTAGATTTTCTTTAAATGGTACTCAATTAGATGTAAAATATATTAGATTTTTCTTTAAATGATACTCAATTGGATGAAAAATATAATAGATTTTTTTTTTCAAATGATACTGAATTTAGGAGGAATTATATTAAATAGGGAAAAAGTCGTACTCAATTTAATAGAAAATATACTCTATTCTAGTTTAAAATGTTGAATTTAATAGGAATTATACTCATTTTTAGATTATTTATACCTAAAATATATGAAGGACAATTTTAATTAAAAATATACTCGAATATACTAGATTTTCTTTAAATAATACTCAATTGGATAGAAAATATACTAGATTTTCTTTAAATTATACTCATTTTTGGACCTTTTGTACCTAAAAAAATCTGAATGGCAATTAGGTCACAATATTTACATGAGGGAGTTGAAGCAAATAAAACTTTGCATGCAGAGAGTGAAAATAAAGTTTTTCATGAGTAGGGATTGCATGTAAAATTTAAGTTGTGATTGAAGATTTTTGTCTACTTTACTCTTATATCATGTTAATTAAATATGAAAAAAATGTAAAATTGGACCGTTAACATGGTTGTATCATGTTAACTGAATATAAAAAAATTATAAAAGAGAAATACAAAATAGAGAGAGACTGTATTGTTTTTTAAGGATAAGGATTTGGATATTTCATGTAGCCAAGAACGAGAAGAATTAAAGACAGACGGAAATAGGAAGAAGAAAAAAAAACAGACGACAAAAGTGATTACGTTAGCTTTCAGCGTCCACGATAATCCGTTACAAACTAAACAGATAAAATGATTGAGAAATAAAAGGGATAAGAGGATGATTTGTACTATGTCAGTTCCCCGATTTGATCCTTTATTTATTGGATAATTTATTTACCATCTATCAGCACTTAATTAAATATAAAATTTAAAAATTATTCCCTTTGTTAATTTATTATTGTAAATTAACATGCTTATAGAATATATAAGCCTAAATAATTAATAAAGTCGGGCAAAAAAACAACTGGATAAGAGGAAGCTGAATCACTTATAATTATAGTCATTTGTGATTCTATCATAATTAGTTATGATTTTATCCTAAATTTATCAATTTCTATATTATAGTTTGAGTCGGGATGAAAGACGGGAGGTCGTCGGAAGTAGACAAGTGGCTAGGCTATCGAGCGCTGAGCGAGGGGCAGCTTTTGGATGGTCCCTCCCGACCCAAATTATAACTTGAGGGGATAGGAAAATTCAAGAAGAGATTGTTATCAATTACGACTAGATCATGATTATAATTTGATCACAATTACGGATGATCCAATCTGATGAATTCATAATAAATATAGTACACAATCTCAATAATAATAATAATAATTATTATTTTTATTATTATTATTGTTATTATTATTATTATTATTATTATTATATTAAAAAAATATCAATTTGATATAACCAATATGGAATGTTGATATCAATTAGCATAAGTTAATTGCGACATCGTCATGTTCACGACAAGATCATAATAATCATGACGGATGTGGAGAGGTCGATCGTGACCTCACCTCTCACAACGGTTACAAAGAGGACGATCACAATTTCATTGTGAGTCTACAAGGAGTAAAAGGTGTAAATTTAGATACATGTGATAGATTCATATGGGATTGAAAAATAGTGATACAGGAGGGGCAGACGGCCAAAAGTCAAAAGTACGTGACAGTCAACAGTCAAAGGAAGGAGGAAGTTGGACCACCTCGCGTCATCAGCTGTATAATTTTTGGTCGGTCACAGGCAGGGCAAGTACCCAGATCTGAAACGTAAGACGCAACTTGGACTAGTTATTGACTTGCCCCTGACGAATCGGGTTTCCCTAGCTCTGGCTTTATAGAGGGTTCTGTTGCTTTTACTAAAATAGCTCCCGACCGGCACTTCAATGGTCACATCGTGAAGAAGGAGTCCCTCACCATAGCTTATCCCCTTCATCGAGGCTCAATCTTGATGGTGCCTCCGAGTGGTTATCTCGAGCTGTCTGTAGCTGAACCCAGGCGGGACGGAAAGCGCTAAGCGACAACAATGTCAGGGAATCGTAACCTTCTGCTAGAGAATAACTACCATACGTCAGAGAATATTTCAATGGTATGCTATTACTTGTGAATAGAACCTTCCTTCCATCAATAGGAGGACGTCGTCGTACATCCTCTCTTACCTGACATGCCCTGACATCCGACATTCTCTGACAACGATCAGGCTCTGAAGGTATGCAGCGTCATATAAAAAGAGAGGTCCTCTTCCTTGGCCAGGTACACACACATACGCACTCGTCTTCAACAGTTTTTTTTTATCGTACACTATTTTTTGGGAGAAAAAGACCTGACTTGAGTATCGGAGGGGCATGCATCGATGATTTTTTTCCTGATTTTTTGTCTCTAACGCCTCGTGTGCTTGTCTAAGTGTGTGCAGAGTTCAAATACCACCAGTCATCATACTATAGTCCTGGGAATTTCACGTGGAGGTTTGCTTTTCGGACATGCATACACAGGGTGTGTCAAAGTCGTCTTTCCATCAATACCAACGTCATCTCTTCCAATCTCCATCTGACTCAAATTCTAAACATGATCAAATAGTATTATAAAAAATAATCTTAATCTTAATCCAACACGAATCATAATCGACCTGAAAATTATAAATCTAATCAATTCCAGTAACCCGATCAACCTAATATAATTTTCTTACCATGTAATATTATTCTCTTTAATAAAAATAATTAAATAATAATTTAATAATAATAATAATAATAATAATAAAATTAAAACACAATCTGAATTTCTATAGACAATAAAAATAATTATATTTTATTTTAAATTCAGATCCACTCGGATTAATCCAATTCAACCCAACTAAAAAAGCATATTAAATCATATTTCGGATCCAATCCGAAAACCGATATTTTTGTTGTCAACTCAGATTTTAACACCCCTAGCGGGGAAGATGGTCAGGGCCTTGTTGGCCAGGAGGAGGGATATGATGACATTCCTTCAATTTTATGCCGTCGAACAAAAAAAAAAAAAATCAAATCCGTATATTGATTAGTTTTTTTTAATAGGTAAATAGAAGAGAGTTTATGCCGTCGAACAAAAAAAAAAAAAATCAAATCCGTATATTGATTATTTTTAATAGGTAAATAGAAGAGAGTTTATGCCGTCGAACAAAAAAAAAATCAAATCCGTATATTGATTAGTTTTTTTAATAGGTAAATAGAAGAGAGTTTATGCCGTCAAACAAAAAAAAAAAAAATCAAATCCGTATATTGATTAGTTTTTTTAATAGGTAAATAGAAGAGAGTTTATGCCGTCGAACAAAAAAAAAAAAATCAAATCCGTACATTGATTAGTTTTTTTAATAGGTATAGAAGAGAGTTTATGCCGTCGAACAAAAAAAAAAAATCAAATCCGTATATTGATTAGTTTTTTTAATAGCTAAATAGAAGAGAGTGTCGTGCAATGCATCCTGTCTGCGCTTTGATTAACAGACAAAATAGTCAACTCGACCACGTTCTCTGATGGTTCCCATCTCCCCTCGGAAACGAAGCCATGACCCAATCTGCAATTAGTTTTTTTTTTTTTTTTAAAAAAATTTCTAATTGGTAAGTGGATTAATCTGAAATAATCCATTTAATTTATAAAAATTTCTCATCTACCATTATAAGTAGAAGACTTCTATAATAATCTAATATTTTTATATCTATCATTAATTAAAAAAAATTCAACTTTTAATTAGGGATGAGCATTCAGTTAATTCAGTTTATAAATTAATCGAATTAATTAAAAATTAATTTAGTATTGGCTAACTGAATCAAACTAAAATTTTACTAAAACTAAATTAACCGAATTAATTATTTCAGTTAATATCAAATTAACTAAATTTATTTAAAATAACAATAAAAAAATTTATATAAAATTAATATCAAATTAATCGAATTAACTGAATGCTCACCCTTACTTTTGATTATACTTAGATCAAGTAGAAGTAAACTCATTAAGAGAAAAACTTGAAGTACAAAAATTGTAACGAATATATGTCTTCTAATCATATATTCATAATAAGTTGAGTTGGTATGTGGTGGGATGTTTGTCACATGAGGTTGCGGGGTCGAAACTCAGAGTAGTCGGAGTGCAAATCCCTGATCCCTGTATAACTCACCCCATCTATCACATATCATAAGCATGGGCGGAGCCAGCACGGCCCCGACAACGACAAAAAGATGCTACTGGTCAATAAATCATTCCATAGAAAATTTTATTAAGAGTCCTCCATAGGTTCCCTATTCACTGAACTAATTTTCAATCTTGATATGACCACATTTCTTATTTGTTCAAATCAATATTGAAAAAGAAATCAATAAACGAGCATAGAAAAAGGATACTTAATAACTTCAATGCCTTCCCTAACTTTTTCTGTCGGGTCTTTGAGAATATCAATTTGTCTTGAAGCATTGTTTATTTGTGTTGGCTCGGGACAGTGAATAGACTCGGCCTTATACTGTGAAGATTGATTTTGAAATCATTTAATAAAGTGATGAAACAACTGATTAGAATAAACTTGTTAAAACAATAATTCAATTGTTTGTTTTACTACAAACTCCATAGCATATGTCCATGTCTTCATTTTACAACTAATGTCAACCTACTATAGGGCATAAAAAATTATATATCGTTAAGAAATAGTAGTTATATCAGTATCACGAATGGGGAAGATGCGGATGTACCACAGGGCATTAGGGAAATTATAGGGATGAAGAGGAGTATTTTCGTCATTCGATATATTAGGGCTTTAAGTGAGGAGAAGTATCGTTCACCAGAGGGGGACTTGGGTCTCCCGTCGCCGTGAGGGAGAGGGGGAGAGGGAGGGCTGCCTCCTTCTGCTACCGTTCATTGAATCGGCCGTGCCGCATGAGCCCCATTTCTTCTCCTTCGCTGCTACCTCTCACCTGTTAGGATGTATATTAAAAGCCTAGCTTTTGGTATAAACATTTATTTAGAAATAAGAATCACATTGGTCAAATGTCTACATTTATGATAAATGTAGTTGTTCAATTAATTTATATTGTAGATAGCATGGTGTGTGGTGTCACACATAGAGGATCATATTATCAACACCTTATAAATTATAAACAGTAGCTCACAACTAAGATAAAAAGGAACACACCATTGGAAGGTCGTAGTGTAATTAGGTATTAGTTTATCTTAACTATATAATTACACTAGTACACTTAGAGTGTATTGAGTAGGACCATTAGAGGTCGTGTCTTTTTATACTGACTTTATAAAGGAATAAAAATCTCGGTTATTATGGAAGTGTGTGTTCTTAATCCTAATATAATAACAAGCACATATATTTGATATTTATTTCTTTAATTTATCAATGGGTGAGATTTAGTTCGATAAATCAATAAGCCCGATAAGTTGAGAAATGATATCACTTATAGTGTGTGTTGTTGATTATGGAAGGAAACTGTGTCCTAGTGATCTAGGTTGATAATGTCCCCAAGAGGAGCTCATAAGGATTGTCATGTTAAACCCTGCAGGTGGACTTAGTCCGACATGACAATAAGGTTGAGTGGTACTACTCTTGGAACTAGATATTAATTAAGTGAGTTGTCAGTAACTCATTTAATTAATGGACATCTGATATCTTAAACATAGGGAGACTAACACACTCATAATAAGAAGGAGCCTAAAATGTAATTTGGTATTGGTGCGGTAGTTCAATAATAGTTCTTTAGTGGAATGAATTATTATTGATGAAATTAAGTTGTGTGTTCGGGGCGAACACGGGATGCTTAATTTCATCGGGAGACCAAAACTAATTCCTCCTCTCGGTCCCTATTGTAGCCTCTTAATTATAGAGTACTATACCCACCTTCTTACCCATTCTATAGGGGTCGACCAAGCTAGCTTGGAGTCCAAGCTAGGGCCGGCCAAAGGCATGGTTCATGGGTTCATGAGGTGGCCGACCTTAGCTTGAACCCAAGCTTAGGTGGCCGGCCCTATTAAAATAAAAAGGAATTTTATTTTTTAAAATTTTTCTGATGTGGAAGCCATGTTTTAAAAGAGAGTTTAAAAATTAAAAATTTCTTTTTATAGCATTCTACAAAAGATTAAGAGAAGAGATTAATCTCTTTCCTTATTTGTAAATTAAAAGGATGGTTTTAATTTTTGGTAAAAATTTTCCTTTTTTAACCATGTTCATGATTTAAAAAAGAGTTTAAAAATTAAATATTTCTTTTATAAGTTTCTACAAAAGATTAAGAAAAGATTTGATATCTTTCCTTATTTGTAGATTGAAAGGAGATTTAAATTTTTAGAGATAACTTTCTTTTTATCCACATGTTTTAAAAAAGATTTTAATTTATAAAATTTCCTTTTTACAAACCACCATGAAGGGAAAAATTATTGGAGAAATTTTTATAAATTTCCGGAAGTAAATTAGGAAGTTTTAATTCTTATGTGAATTAAAATTTCCTTGATTAGAGATTAAAGGTGGCCGACCATTAATATGATGAAAAGAAAATTATTTTTTAATTAAATAAAATTTCCTTTTCATGGCAAAAGAATTAAGGAAGTTTTTAATTAAATTTCCTTATTTGTCAAGACCAAGGAATATAAAAGAGGAGGTAGAGGTGCCTTCATGGCGAACGACTCTATTCTATTTTTCTCCTTGGGTGTGGCCGGCCCCTCTTCTTTCTCTCCTCTCCTTATTGTGGCCGAAACTTCTTCATTGGTGGAGTTCTCTTGGTGGCCGGATCAAGCAAGGAGAAGAAGGAGAGAAAGGAAGCCTAGTCTCTAGCATCCCTTGGAGCATTGGTGGTGGCCGAACCTCTCCATCAAGAAGGACTCTTGATGGCCGAATCCTAGAAGGAAGAAGAAGGTGTTTGGTGGTTTTTATCTTGGAAGATCATTGCCCACACAACGTCCGAGGTTAGAAGAGGAAGAAGAGAAATACGGTAGAAGATCAAGAGGTCATTAAAGTTTACAAAGAAAGGTATTACTAGTATTTATTTTTCGCATCATGCTAGTTTATTTCTTTGTAAGAATTCCAAATACAAGAGGCAATTAGATCTAGTTTTCGAATTTGTTTTTGAGTTTGTGTTTTCTTCTTTTTCGAATTTGTGATTCGATTGTTCTTTTTGGTTAACCTAGAGTTATTTAAGGAAATTAAATATTAACTTTCCTTAAAAGACTTTGTCGAGGCAGTGGTGGATGATCTCATACCCAAGAAGGCCGAGTGCCTCGCCATGTTTGTCTTGAGAGCCGATTTTGGAAACTAATATTTAATGGAATTAATAACATAGGTGGATTTGAATCAATAGTGTTAAGTTCCGCTTGCGATTCAAATCTAAACCATTAAGAACAGATAAGTTAAATTTGGAATTAATGATTTTAAGTTCCGTCTGCGATTCCTAATTTAACTTCTAAAGAACACAATAGGTTATTTAAGGAAAGGTTTGACACTTGTACAAAAATTTTTGTACAGTGGAACCGATACGTTTTCCTAGGACTAACCAACAATTGGTATCAGAGCTAGGGTTTACCTCTGTGTGTTTAGAATTCAAATAGGTTATGCACATGTCATACATAATTTAGGCAGGATAATGGTAGGATATGTTAACTCTTTGGTTGCAGGAATCCAACTATTATGGTATATAGATATTATGTGTGATTGGACCCTTGGACATGTCAAAGGCAATATTTTGTGTGTGCATGATTGTATGTAACTAATATAGCAGAAGCTATATTAGCCCTAGGTGTTTGTAGAATTTTATTTTCGATCTAGATCACATGTACATTCCCCTCGTGGAATATAGGATCGATATATGTAAAATTCTATTTTTGTCGCGGATCAGATTCTTGCGAGACGTGATACTTTTGAAGCACGAGAGGCGCAGCAGAATAAGAAGCAAGATGGATGTGACAACTCAACCCGATGGCGATGGCTAAAGATGGCAGCAGCTAGGGTTGGAGCACATGGAGGACAGTAACAGAAAAAGGCCATAATAGTTGGAAAATAAATTTCTATATTTATTGCTTTTATTTACTGTGATGTGTATGTATGCATGTGATGTATGCTAGGATAGTTTAAAATTCCTCACTTTAAATAACTAAGTGGGAGAGGGATTTATTTTAAATAAATTCTACGGTATCCATTACTGGTTTGTAAGTGATGCAAACAAACTTGCGCGTTGGCTCTGAGTGCCTTCCTCCATATCGGATGAGTTTGTTTGCGGATCACTAGATCAAACTTCCATTTTGGATGACTATAGGAAATTAATTAAGAGTGTGTGATCTTCTCCATCGGAAGTGGCACAATCTTATTAATGGACTTAGTGTCAAGTAATGGTATACACTTAGGCATGTCTAATAGTATCCTCCCCATCGGAGTCACTGCTATTATTTGTGTGACCGAAGAAAACCAACTATTAATTTGTCATAAAGATAGGTTGACAAGATAATAAAATTAAAACCCCCTCTTACAAATGTTGAGATTTTGTATACGTCCACACTATCGTGGCATACAAAATTTACGGTGTTTGAGGTAATTTTATTTGTCATAAAGATTTATTGACAAGATGATTAATGGGTAAAACTCTCCTCTTACAAATGTTTGAATTTGTATACGGCCACACTATCGTGGCATGCAAAATTCATGGTGTTTGAGGTGTTGGTGAATTTAAATGATATTGTTTTGAGGAATCAATATTATTTTAAATTTAAAAGTTTTGACCAAATATTTGATCAAAGACAGATCAACTATTAATTTTATTAGTCATAAAGTAAGGTTGACGAGATAATAAAATTAATGGATAAAATCTCCTCTTTGATTTTGTATACGCTCACACTGTCGTGGCATACAAAAATTCACGGGGTTTTTAAGGAGTTGGTCTTGACCAAATATTTTTGTGATTCTTAGGATTTAATATGTTGGTCAATCCCCTAGCTGTTATACTATAGGATAGACTTAGTAGTCCCAATTATAATGATTGGAAATAGCACTTGGACATTAAGGTAAACTGTCCTCTTAGAACTGAGAACTATAAAGTTTTTTTTTCATTAGTTGTTACATGTTTAGTGGTGTTATCTACCGGTACCTGATGTGTAGATACGGGAACCACTGATCATGTCTGCAATTCATTGCAGGGGCTCCAGGAAACCCGACAACTGTATAAAGGGAAAATCACAGTCTATATGGGCACTACTGCAAAAGTAGTAGTTGTTGTAGTGGGAGATGTTTATCCTAAAATAGGAATAAAACATGGATTTTTAGGAAATTATCTTTACCAACCAAGTTTAGAAAGAACTTGTTTTCAGTTTCTAAACTATTCAAAGAACTTGATATTCTGTCTCTTTTGATAACAAAGTTGTTATCAAGAAAAAGAGGGAAGTTATCTGTTCTGGTATGTTGGTTGACAATTTATAAATTAAATAACTCCCACAATGCAATAAATGAAAATTAATAACACATCTTCTAACTATTAAGAGAAAGCAGCCTTCGGAAATGAACCAATTATATCTTTGATATCAAAGGCTAGGTTATATTAACTTGAGTAGGATTCAAAGGATCAAAACCAATGAACTCTTGGGTTCATTGGTAGTGGAAAATTTTCCAATCCTGCAAGTCTTACTTGGAAGGAAAAATAACCAAGAAGTTTTTAAGTCTAAGGGGTATAGAGTCAAAGATGTGTTGGAATTGGTTCATTCTGATTTGTGTGGTCCTATGACTATCCAGACTAGAGGTAGGTTCGAATATTTCATCTATTTTATAGACAACTATTCGAGATATAGATACGTTTACTTGATGCGCCGCAAGACTAAGTACTTTGATTAGTTCAAAGAGTACAAGGCTGATGCGGAGAAATGTCAAAGTAAAATCAAGTCACTATGGTAAGATCGTAGTGGCGAATACCTCTTGGGAGAATTTAGGAGTTACTTATCAGAAGTAGGGATTCAATCCCAACTAACTGCACTTGGTATACCCAACAGAATGGTGTAGTAGAAAGAAGGTATGAGGCTCTTAGATCCATGATGAGTTATTCAGAAAATTACCAAATTCGTTTTAAGGATATACATTGGAAACAGAAGTGAACATAGTACCTTCTAAGTCAGAACTCTCTACTCCTATAGAATTGTAGAATGTGCGTAAGCCTAGTTTGAAGCATATTCGAATTTGGGTGGTTTAGCACATGAGAGACTCTGATAAGTTGGACAGGAGTTCACTTGTTTGTGAGTTATCCTAGAGAAACAAAAGTAGGTTTATAGTCCTAAAATCAGAAGGTCATCGTTAGCACCAATGACCGATTTTTAGAAGAGGACTATATAATGAACCATAAGCCCATAAGTAAATTTGTTCTTAAAGAAAGGACACGTCTAATCTAGTACCAACTGTACAAGATGAAATATCACAAGAAACTGCAACACGTATTACAAATGATACACAATTACAGAAAGTGTCTCGTCATAGTGGGAGAGTTGTTAGGCAACCTAAAAGATTCATGTTTTGGGAGAGTCTTTGGACTTGATCCCTGGTGGACATGAACCTGATCCCCGGACATATGACAAAGCATTCCAAGATAAAGATGCAACATCTTGGCAAAGAGCAATAAATAAAGAATTAGAATATATGTATTCTAATAAAATTTGGGAGCTTCAAAAATCACCAAATGGTGTAAAAGCCATTAGGTCTACAATAGAAAAGGAAGGACAGACGGAAAGGTGTAAACTTTCAAAGCAAGGCTTGTTGAAAAAGGAAAACCTTTTACCGATAGACATGCTTAACGTCTATTCGGATTCCTTTATCTATTGTTGCTCATATGGATTATGAGATTTGGCAAGTGGATATCAAGACAGTTTTCCTTAACGGAAGTCTTGAAGAAAATATCCATATAAAGCAACTAGAAGAGTTTATTGCAAAGGGCAAAGAACATCTTGTGTGCAAGCACTACAACAAAAATATTAAAAGACAACGGTTAAAAACCGTTGTCGTAGGCTCTTTAAAACCGTTGTAATTGGCAGTGTTGTTAAATGTGCGGTAAAAGACAACGGTTTAAAACCGTTGTCTTTGATCACATTAAATAACAGTCATGCAACGGATTTAAAGCGTTGTCTTTTAATACCAATGACAACAGTTCTGCAACATATAAAACCGTTGTAATTGTCAGTTTTGCAATAATTTTGATCGCAGATATACTTTTGACAACAAATACACTGTTGTCTTTCTTCCAAATTTAGTTTTAAACCATTGTCTTTGCATACTTTTCACAACAGTTAAAAAATTGTTGTCTATGTTGATTAGAAAATGCATCACGAATAGATAAAATTTTTTTTTTGCACACAAACCTGTACAACATATATACATTCACAAAACCATTGTCAACATATATACATTCAGTTGCGTTTTATACATCTTGTCTCAACCAAAAACTGGTACAACATATATGTACATTCACTTAAGTTAAGTTTATAAACTTCTACAATTACTACAAGCTAAGCTATCCAAACATGACCATAAGTTCATGACAACCACAAAATTAAGTTTATCAAACCATAACCATGCAAATTAACTTATCCGTTTCTAAATAGATCAAGTGATCAGGATGTGCAACAATCTTCACGTACTGGTCCTTTTTCTGCATACAAAACTTCATAGACTTAGCTTGCAAACCCAGCTTTATCCCTTTTCTAAAAATAAACGTCCTGGAGATTACTTTCCTTCAGGATGAAAAGAAGAAAAAAATATTAATATGATGTGCTAGATTTCTAAAGAAGAAAGAGGGGTCATTTCTTACCTCCTAATAAGTTGAGACTTAGCCAATATCCATGATCATGATAGAGGTTTGAATACTTAAATTTAGTCCCTCAAGTTTCATTTGAATCAATAAAACCTTTGGTATTTGGTTAAGTACTCACTATGGTCCTTCTCCAGACCGAGCCTGGATTCGAAAGCTTGACCCATTATTTCATTGAACTACATGAGTTAAAAAAACAAAAAACACAACAGAAGCTAAAATGTTAAAAGACAATATATTTTATTTATGAATATGCAAAGATATGATAATTTAGGTTTTACCTTTATGTTTTGCATCAGTCGTTGACCTTATGTAGGGCAACACTGAAACAACTTCCAAGTAAATTGCAAGTGCTAACAATGGACAAGGCACAATATACAATTATAGAAAAAAATCATTAGATCTTGTAAAAACAATCATATAAATAAAAGAAATGTTTATTAGATCTTGTAAAAACATGCAAGTTATTTATGATCAAAGGAGACAAGTTTCAAAATCTTGGACAATTCACTTCAGCAGGTTAAAACTGGAACCAGTCACTAATCTTGTCTGGTAGGATTGGATGGACTCTAGTTAACCTAAAATTTTCACAAATTTAACTTGGAAAGAATAGTCAAACCTTCAAATGAAACCACAGTCCAGATTTTTCAATACAGGGGTCCTAACAATTTATAAGGTATGGCACAAATCACGAAAAAACTTAAGAGCACTGCCCAACTTACCCACAGATATCGCAGTTGTACTCCTCTTATATTTGTACATTTGGACATAGAATAGGATATCCCAATTACAATATTAATCATTGGAGAACTAAAATATTAGTTACGTATATATAAACAAGTACTAACACATGAGAAAGGGAATGAACAAGCTCCTGCAGGAAATCAGTAATAAATCCATTCTCATCCATTAGCACATGGTAATGAGTGGGTTGGGTTGTACCCTTTGAAATTACAAACACCAATATAAGAAAAACTTGAATTACTTATAGCTCTTGAAATATTGAATTTATTTAGACAAATGGCAGAATTTAATCCACAAAGCAAGTTCCTGTCAAGAACATTGATAATTTAATTTTGAAAATATACCTAGTAATTCACAAAGCAGGTACTTGTAAAAAAGAAAGCACCCAAATAAAATCCACACCGACCAAGAATGCTAAAAATTTATAAATGTAAAGGCTTTAAATAGAGTACAACTTTTGAAACACAGAGCTTACAATCATGTCAGCATTAGAGCACATGTAGAAGTCATAATTCCTTGGATGACAAATTTGGTTAAAAATAATTGTCCCTGCATTTAAAACTCCATGGGAAAAAAGTAATGTCAAAACATACAATGCGCTTCATATTTGTGCATTTGCGCATGTCATGTATGAGGCTTGAAACATCACGTCGAGCTAAAAAATTAACAACAACCCAACGGGTGATTTGAGACGGCTCCATCAATTTCTGAAAGAGGTATATATTTTAACTACAATAATAAACTAATTGAAAGAAAAAAAAAACACCTTTTGGTTAAAATTCCATCTCCCCCTTGATGGATTAAAGTCCTCTCCATTGCCAACTTTGAGCTGCAGCATTTGCTTTTGTCATAAATAACCTCAAATAATACGTAAAAATATAAATACAAAACATAAAACCATACCCGGGGAGGTTGCAATACTATGCCTTCTATTTGAGTAAAAGCAGTGGCAATGCTAACGCTACATGCATGTAGGAGTGGGTGAGCATCATAATTATTGAATCTCAAAGCCTATCTATCATCCAAGGATAAGCATGAAAAAACAGCATACATGTCATACCAACAAAACCAATCTTAAAGATCGACACTGTCACGCCCCAGAGGAGTCTCTGTCCGAAGAAATTTCGGCAACCTCTCCCCTGTACGGCGGACAATCTGAAACTTTTCTACAAGCACTATATACCTCAGCCACATGCGGCTGGAATAATAAAAATAAAAGAAAACAAACACCACGCAGTTAATATCAAATTCAGCCTCTAGCTGACACAACCACGCAGTTAAAAATAAAGCAGCCCACTCGGCTGTACCAAAACCAAAACACAAACTGCTAGCCGGCTAGGCTTACACAACCAATAACAAATACAAAACACCACACAACAACATCAACCCTCTAAAAATAAAACCAGAGTACAGAGCTAAACAAACTGATACATAAAACAAACAAAACATACGTGAAACCGATAAGTCTTCTGATGTGACGTGGGGACTAGCAGACAGGATGCTCCAAGCGACACCATAAATAACCTGGTACCTGAAAAAGATAGTGTCAACGGGGGTGAGTTCAACAACTCAGCGAATACCAATAGACATGCCTAGTAAGATATATCTAACAGCAATAAACATGGAATACAACTTTCGAATAATATATAGTAAATATACAAAACTGAAAAGTAGCCAAGGAAGCTGTACTCACCAGGAACTCCTATCCTGAACTAAAGGGTCATCAAACCGATACACAGTATGTCTCCTGTATGCATGTCAAACAAATGCATCCACCAAAATGCAGCATATAAGTGCAGCAAACACAATCATAAGAATATAAATACATCAATGCATATGATGTTAATGATGCGTCCTGGTCACCCCTGACGCCAGTCAGTCATCTCACACACAAATGGTGAGACCGAGTGGGTAGGGCTGTGACAACCGTGCACTCTGTCGTCACTGCTCCTGATGAGTGACCGAGTGGACGGGATGCTGTCGGAGTACTCCTGTCCTGTGACCCCAAATCATAAATGGGGGAGCTCAATGCTCTCAACTCCCGGTACACGATGACGGGGAGGTATCTCTGCCGGCTACCACGCTGAGTCACCTGACCAACGGAGCCAAACAGAGTCCACCGTCTGCCGGCTACTACGCTGCTACACTAAATGCCAGCGGAGCCAAACAGAGCGGAACTGTCTGCCGGCTACCACGCTGAGTCCTCAGACCAACGGAGCCAAACAGCAGAACCGCCACACACCTGCCTGATATACCACTAAACCATGAGTGGGGGTGTGTGCAGTACATGTAACTGGCGATGGGCTCAACCATAGTGGAGCCGACAATCGCACAGCATGCAATCATGATGCATGTCACTATGCATAACAAAACTGATCAACATAACCATATCCATACATACAAAATGGGTACTGTAAGAGCAATGGTCACATACCAAGATCTAGAGTACACAGGTCAGATAGAATATCAAAAACCTATGTCCTGAACATAATAAGTATGGAATATCCTGATCAGCATAGAAAAATCCATATATATATAATATGGGTACCACAGTATCAGTAGGTCAAATCCACGGATCTAGGGTATACAAGTCCTCTAAGGTATAACAACCTAGACCCTAATCATATCCCTCTTCCATAGCATATGTACCAACAATATACACAGATCAAAGAATCAGGGTCTAAACACCCGAATCATATATGATATACAAATAGAGGTACACAAATCTGATATGGCACAAAAATCTAAGTATCAAATAATTTAGATACACATGCCAGAAACAAAAATCCAGAACCTAGTCCTAACCTCAGTAGAGCATGGTATGTCACTCTAGAAACTAAGATACTCATGGTAATAGAGTACTCATGGCAATAAGATACTCATGGTAACAATTCACGAGATATAAGCACGAATACATAACAAGCGACAAACCTAACATGCTATGGATATCAAACAGTGACATACCAAAGACGAACATATTCATTGCTTGTAGTTATAAAATACTATGCATATCCAATGACAATATCATAAAAGATAAGTCAAGAGGTACCCGCCTCCGATGTAGATCGAGCTAATAAATCGAAATGTCGAAGTGCTTGTCCCGAATCAATGTCCTGTAATAAATCGTACAATTTAGCTAATTTCCATTATAAACAAAAATAGCTAAACTAAATCTTAATCCGATTAGGAAGCTATATTTTTAACTCCCTTTAATTATCTTATCCTTTCTTCATAGTTGATATCTTTAAATTTGTCCAACTAGAGAAGTCAACTAATGAATATATCTCTAATCCTTATTTAAATATAACTCACAAATTAATTAGGATTAGCTCTATTAAACTTTAACCCTTTCCCTTATACAAATCCTGTGCATGCAACAAAAATGATAAATTTCCTCCACTTCTTACCTCAACACCAAAACACTACATGTTGATCCACAACCGAAGAAGTAGGAGCAGCACATCCCTCTTTTGGCCAGAATAGAACCACAGCTTGGTTGCTTAGAAGAACCACCCAATCAATAACGTTCAACTTGGTGGACCAACAACTGCTCTCCAATGTATTGATGCTTGGTCAACAACATGATCATAAATATTGAATCAGCTTCTTGAGTGGCTTCACATTCCAATCAGCAACTTTCTTCCCGGACAGAAACCCAACGTGAATTACTTCACGTTGCTGTTCTCAGGCGACGCGGAATGCTTCTTGGGCGACGGCAGTAAGAAAAAGAGGAGGGATAACCGTGTCATCCGGGGCTAGGCTCACAGATAGCGGCAACCGGTATGACGACGGTGGCTTCAGACTAGGGCACAGCCAAAAAGGGCTTGAACGCTCGTTTTCGGGCGGCTCCTGGTGTCCGCAAAGAGAGAGAGAAGGAGGCGATCGGAGTTGGTGCCGGTTGTGAAGTCGGCGTCGGCAAAAGAGAGGAAGAGGGGAAGTGGCAGTGGGGAAAATCGCTAGGGCTTCCTTTGGCCACTCCTTTTTGTACCGGAGGGGAGGAGAGGAACCGTCACAAGTGTTGGCGGCGTCGGTTGGCCGGCGGCGGCGCTCGTAGGGCACGGATCGGTGAGGAAAAAGGGGGCGCGGGTTTGGGGAACGGAAAAAGCGTTTAGGGGAAATAAGAAAAACAAGGAAAATGTATTTATAATAAAACTTTTCCTCACTTAAACGGGTATCCTAAACAGGCTTTATTCGTACCCATAAATTCGTCCCCTCAAAACCCGGCGTACGTGCTCCGAAAAATTCCTAGAAAATTCCTAAAATTTCTGGAAAATTCCCCTATCGTTATCCGACATTTTTCCGGTATTTTACATTCTCCCCCACTAATAAAAATTTGGTCCCCAAATTTCTTTATCTACCATCAGCAAGTATCAACAACAGATATAAAGCATAAATGCTGAACGGTAAACAAATCAAATACCTCAAGTGAAAAGATGGGGGTATCGAGCTCGGATAGTATCCTCGAGCTCCCAAGTAACCTCCTCGTCCTAATGATGCTGTCATCCGACTTTAACCAGCCAGATAGTCTTGTTCCGCAATTGACACTCTTTCCGGTCCAGAATCCGTACCGGAATCTCCTCATAGGTGATGTCAGGCTATACGGAACTAAGATATCGGTCAACACAAATGTCTAGTCGGACATATACCTCCTCAGCATAGACACATGAAATACGTCGTAAACACCTGCCAAAGCTGGTGGTAGCGCCGAACGATAAGCTACCGCTCCAACCCTCTCCAGGATCTGGAAAGGTCCAATGTATCGCAGAGCTAGCTTACCTCTGAGGACAAATCTCTTTACCCCTTCCGTGGGTGAAACTCGCAGAAATACATGATCGCCTGCAGAGAACTCTAAGAGTCTCCTTCTCCGGTCTGCATAACTCTTCTGGCGGTCCTGCGCTTCTGATATCTTCAGTCTGATAGTACGGACCAACTCTGTATCAAGCTGAGCTCTATGATGTCCCAATAACTGGGCCTCCCCAACCTCCAAAATCCAATACACTAGACCTCAGCAAAACCTCTAGAGTCTGAATGATCCGCTCCGACTGTCCATCTATCTGTAGATGGAAAGTTATACTGAAATAGAGCTGAGTGCCCAAGGTCTGCTACAGACTCTACCAGAAACGAGACGTGAACCGGAGTCTCTATCCGAAATGATAGTCAAAGAAACACCATGTAATATGATGATCTCCCAACAATATAGATCTGCCAATCGGTCTAGGAAATCAGTCCTCCGGATCGCTAAGAAATGCGCGGATTTGGTTAATCGATCAACGATTACCCAAATCACGTCAGGGCCTCGACGTGTCCTCGATAATCCCACCACAAAGTCCATAGTGACATGTTCTCATTTCCACTCAGGAATAGGAATCCGCTGAAGTAACCCGGCAGGTCTCTGATGCTCAGCCTTCACCTGCTGACAGGCAAGACATCTAGCTACAAAATCAGCGATGTCTTTCTTCATACCGTTCCACCAATAGGAACGTCTCAACTCTTGGTACACACGGGTACCGCATGGGTGGACAGCAAATCATGAGCGATGAGCCTCCGGAAGTAACTCTTATAAGACCGGATGAGACTGAGGTACGCATAATCTACCTCGGAAGTATATAATACCCTTCTCGTCTCGTGTGAACTCGGTCTGCTACCCGGAAGCTATCTGGCTGTAAATAACCCGCAAATACAGCCTAGGGCTCTCGGATCCTCGTACTGATCGACGACTGAGCAACCATGGTAACCAGTCTGTGACCACAACTCGTTGGCAAGCCAAAGTCACTCTAGACTTCCGGCTAAGTGCATCTGCAACCCCATTAGCTCTCCCCGGGTGATAGCTAATGGTACAATCATAATCCTTCAGGAACTCCATCCATCCCCTCTGTTGGAGATTAAGTTCCTTCTAAGTAAACAGATATTTGAGACTCTTATGCTCAATGAGAATCTCAAATGTAACGCCATATAAATAATGTCGCCAAATCTTCATGGCAAAAATAATGGCGACTAGCTCCAGATCATGTACAGGGTAGTTCTTCTCATACTCCTTCAATCACCGAGAAACATAGAAGACTATCGTGTCGTGCTGCATCAGAACAGCGCCAAATCCTGTAGAGACGCGTCGGTATAAAGCACGAATCCGTCCTCTCCAAAAGGAAAAAACCAAAATCGGAGCCGACACTGGTCTCCACTTCAGCTCCTAGAAGCTGGTCTTGCAATCCTCAGTCCAAGTGAACTTCATGCCTTTCCTGGTCAGGCGTGTAAGTAGCATAGTAATCCGTGAGAAACCCTCAACGTATCTCCGGAAATATCGGCCAAACAAAGGAAGTTGCGAGCCTCTTCCATAGACTCCGTCTACTCCCAACGGAAACAAATTCGATCTCCTGTGGAACCACAGTATACTCCTACTGGTCATCATGTGTCCTAAAAATCTCACAGAAGACAATCTCAAAACGCACTACTGAACTTCGCATATAGATGTTCTTGTCGAAACATCTCCAGAACTATGCAAAATGGCGTGCGTGACTCACCGCGGATCCGAAATAGATCACAACATCGTCAACAAAGACAATGGAAACCGATCCAAACCTTCCAGGGATACCCAAATCATCGAGTCCATGGCAACATCTAGGGCACCGCAAGCACTAATGGTAAAACCAAAACACATAATGTCCGTATCACAGACATTCCTAACAATAAGATCCTCAACAATAAACAGATCTAATCACCAACGATATATAATCACCAAAGAATAGAACCTCCAGTGTGAGAGCAATGCTCTATCACACGAAATACCACATATGTGGGAGCAACGCTCTACCACAAGAAATCCTCCATATGTGGGAGCAACGCTCCACCACAAATAATCCAAAATATGTATCCACAATAAATATGGGAGCAATGCTCCGCTACAAACAATCCGCAATATGTAGGAGCAATGCTCCACTACAAAACAATCCCTAAATATGTGGGAATCCAGAATATGTGGAAGCTACGCTCTACCACAAACGATCCATAACATGTGGGAGCTACGCTCTACCACAACAATACAAAAGTGCCCAAAGTACCTAACTATCTAGCTAGAGACTGCACAAGATCTCTCTACCACAGATCACTATGGGTAGCATAGGGTATAACCACCCAGTAAGCAAATCAAATCCATAGTCAACTCTATCATCCTCCTAGTGGGTCGGTCACCCACTAATGGGAGAATTAGTTGATAGGGTAAAACAACCAATATCATAATGTAGACATTTAACATTCTACATTTAACATAGGTAGAATCATCATGATGCTACCAACCATACATCTGACACACGTGCACACACAACATATGTATGATCGACATAATCCTCCAATTAGTACACACCAAAAATACTCACATCATAGGTATAATCAGTATGATACCTCCAACAATACATACCGAACACGTGTGCAAAATCAATGTAGGTAAAATCAATAATACACCTCAAACAACACCCACATGACATATCTTCACCTATGCCCAGAGTATAACCAACATATACTTCCAATAAAGCATACTAAACTCAGGTGCACTCACAAATCAAACATATCAAAAAGTTACCTCAGATACCACACCAAACACATATGTACATATCCAAACTCAGATTAAATCGACAAAATGCCTCCAACATGTCAATCAGGCACGTACAGCTAACTAAATAGCTATAATCCACAAGGAACCTACAATAACCACATCAAGATGAGAATACCCACACTATCTGCAAATGAACTATTCATCATAAAACTCCTTCAACTCATAACAATCATATCTACATACCACATAAATATGCATAATCAACATATTTTTAAATCCAATCTACCACACAAACCCTACGTCACCTTCTAAGTTATCCTACAAGGTACATACAGTCCAAATTAAAGTACTCATGGAATAGGATACATCGATCCTCTTTCGACTGACCAAGTCGTCAATAGTATATGGCTAGTTCAACCCTTTCCCACATCAGTATAAGCTAGGTACTCGTTGTGCTCAAGATATCCAACTAAGCACGAATAACCCAAGATTCAAACATCTAAAAGTAGAGTAGGTCAATCCCCTACTGATCGGATCAACAAAACTAATCGGTCATCTACTAACTAATCAAGAACCAATAAAACCTCTACAAGTGTCTAGGGTAAATCAATCACAACTACCTAAATCAAACAAACGTCAATCTATCTTCTACTGACAGATCTAACAAGAGTAAATCAATATTTACTGATGAAATTTACTAAAATAACATAGTATACTACTGGCTAGGTCATCATAAAGATATAAATACTATCCACTACCCAGCTATTAAAAGCAGAGGCTGGTATGTGCCTCAATCTACTAACCAACTAGTAATAACATAAGCTAAAAACTACTAGTGTATGATATGATAAATCACCAGAAACTATAACCCTTAATCTCTATTAAGGTCAATCAAGATCAGTGGCTAACCTAATACATAAAATATATGCTATATCAACTAGACAGGTACCAGTAAAGAGTGCTAATACAGGTCATAAACAGTAATAGTCAACAGTGCATATACTAACAAAAATGTAGGATAACAGTATACCACATACCTCCTATAGCTTGGAGATGTCCTATCGCTGCCAGGTCCCAAAATCCAAAAAGTCACATCGAGAAGACCAAAACACATAATCCGAAACACCGGAAAAATAAGACACGTAAGTCGATCTCTGATACCAAATAAATTGGTATCAGATAAATCTCGAAAATCTAGAACAAATAGCAAGTATCGTATACCTGCTCTGATACCACTAAATTGTCACGCCCCAGAGGAGTCTCTGTCCGAAGAAATTTCGGCAACATCTCCCCTGTACGGCAGACAATCTGAAACTTTTCTACAAGCACTATATACCTCAGCCACATGCGGCTGGAATAATAAAAATAAAAGAAAACAAACACCACGCAGTTAATATCAAATTCAGCCTCTGGCTGACACAACCACGCAACCCAAAACCAAAACACAAACTGCTAGCCGGCTAGGCTTACACAACCAATAACAAATACAAAACACCACACAACAACATCAACCCTCCAAAAATAAAACCAGAGTACAGAGCTAAACAAACTGATACATAAAACAAACAAAACATACGTGAAACCGATAAGTCTTCTGATGTGACGTGGGGACCAGCAGACAGGATGCTCCAAGCGACACCATAAATAACCTGGTACCTGAAAAAGATAGTGTCAACGGGGGTGAGTTCAACAACTCAGCGAATACCAATAGACATGCCTAGTAAGATATATCTAACAGCAATAAACATGGAATACAACTTCCGAATAATATGTAGTAAATATACAAAACTGAAAAGTAACCAAGGAAGCTGTACTCACCAGGAACTCCTATCCTAAACTAAAGGGTCATCAAACCGATACGCAGTATGTCTCCTGTATGCATGTCAAACAAATGCATCCACCAAAATACAGCATATAAGTGCAGCAAACACAATCATAAGAATATAAATACATCAATGCATATGATGCTAATGATGCGTCCTGGTCACCCCTGACGCCAGTCAGTCATCTCACACACAAATGGTGAGACCGAGTGGGTAGGACTGTGACAACCGTGCACTCTGTCGTCACTGCTCCTGATGAGTGACCGAGTGGACGGGATGCTGTCGGAGTACTCCTATCCTGTGACCCCAAATCATAAATGGGGGAGCTCAATGCTCTCAACTCCCGGTACACGATGACGGGGAGGTATCTCTGCCGGCTACCACGCTGAGTCACCTGACCAACGGAGCCAAACAGAGTCCACCGTCTGCCGGCTACTACGCTGCTACACTAAATGCCAGCGGAGCCAAACAGAGCGGAACTGTCTGCCGGCTACCACACTAAGTTCTCAGACCAATAGTGCCAAACAGCAGAACCGCCACACACCTGTCTGATATACCACTAATCCATGAGTGGTGGTGTGTGCAGTACATGTAACTGGCGATGTGCTCAACTATAGTGGAGCCAACAATCGCGCAGCATGCAATCATGATGCATGTCACTATGCATAACAAAACTGATCAACATAACCATATCCATACATACAAAATGGGTACTGAAAGAGCAATGGTCACATACCAAGATCTAGAGTACACAGGTCAGATAGAATATCAAAAACCTATGTCCTGAACATAATAAGTATGGAATATCCTGATCAGCATAGAAAAATCCATATATATATAATATGGGTACCACAGTATCAGTAGGTCAAATCCACGGATCTAGGGTATACAAGTCCTCTAAGGTATAACAACCTAGACCCTAATCATATCCCTCTTCCATAGCATATGTACCAACAATATACACAGATCAAAGAATCAGGGTCTAAACACCCGAATCATATATGATATACAAATAGAGGTACACAAATCTGATATGGCACAAAAATCTAAGTATCAAATAATTTAGATACACATGCCAGAAATAAAAATCCAGAACCTAGTCCTAACCTCAGTAGAGCATGGTATGTCACTCTAGAAACTAAGATACTCATGGTAATAGAGTACTCATGGCAATAAGATACTCATGATAACAATTCACGAGATATAAGCACGAATACATAACAAGCGACAAACCTAACATGCTATGGATATCAAACAGTGACATACCAAAGACGAACATATTCATTGCTTGTAGTTATAAAATACTATGCATATCCAATGACAATATCATAAAAGATAAGTCAAGAGGTACCCGCCTCCGATGTAGATCGAGCTAATAAATCGAAATGTCGAAGTGCTTGTCCCGAATCAATGTCCTGTAATAAATCGTACAATTTAGCTAATTTCCATTATAAACAAAAATAGCTAAACTAAATCTTAATCCGATTAGGAAGCTATATTTTTAACTCCCTTTAATTATCTTATCCTTTCTTCATAGTTGATATCTTTAAATTTGTCCAACTAGAGAAGTCAACTAATGAATATATCTCTAATCCTTATTTAAATATAACTCACAAATTAATTAGGATTAGCTCTATTAAACTTTAACCCTTTCCCTTATACAAATCCTGTGCATGCAACAAAAATGATAAATTTCCTCCACTTCTTACCTCAACACCAAAACACTACATGTTGATCCACAACCGAAGAAGTAGGAGCAGCACATCCCTCTTTTGGCCAGAATAGAACCACAGCTTGGTTGCTTAGAAGAACCACCCAATCAATAACGTTCAACTTGGTGGACCAACAACTGCTCTCCAATGTATTGATGCTTGGTCAACAACATGATCATAAATATTGAATCAGCTTCTTGAGTGGTTTCACATTCCAATCAGCAACTTTCTTCCCGGACAGAAACCCAACGTGAATTACTTCACGTTGCTGTTCTCAGGCGACGCGGAATGCTTCTTGGGCGATGGCAGCAAGAAAAAGAGGAGGGATAACCGTGTCATCCGGGGCTAGGCTCACAGATAGCGGCAACCGGTATGACGACGGTGGCTTCAGACTAGGGCACAGCCAAAAAGGGCTTGAACGCTCGTTTTCGGGCGGCTCCTGGTGTCCGCAAAGAGAGAGAGAAGGAGGCGATCGGAGTTGGTGCCGGTTGTGAAGTCGGCGTCGGCAAAAGAGAGGAAGAGGGGAAGTGGCAGTGGGGAAAATCGCTAGGGCTTCTTTTGGCCACTCCTTTTTGTACCGGAGGGGAGGAGAGGAACCGTCACAAGCGTTGGCGGCGTCGGTTGGCCGGCGGCGGTGCTCGTAGGGCACGGATCGGTGAGGAAAAAGGGGGCGCGGGTTTGGGGAACGGAAAAAGCGTTTAGGGGAAATAAGAAAAACAAGGAAAATGTATTTATAATAAAACTTTTCCTCACTTAAACGGGTATCCTAAACAGGCTTTATTCGTACCCATAAATTCGTCCCCTCAAAACCCGGCGTACGTGCTTCGAAAAATTTCCAGAAAATTCCTAAAATTTCTGGAAAATTCCCCTATCGTTATCCGACATTTTTCCGGTATTTTACAGACACATACCTCACTGAGGACACTTATTCATTCATAAGGCTTCAACCTTGACTTTTCCACCAGGGAAGCTTGTTGAAATGTTGACAGTGATTTGGTATATCTTTGCAATGAAACTAAGGAGTAGAACTGAATAGTTTGCCAAATTTGTCAGGATAAAAATAAAGGTTCTTTCAAAAAAAAATTTAAAAAAGTGAAGTAGAATGAGCTCAAAAACCTCAAGGGGCACATATGATGGTCCTTTTGGTTTCCCAACATTTAAGCAAGGAAAATCAGCAGAGTAACACAATTGAATTCTCTATTGTCACAGAAAATAATCATAAACAATTACTTCAATTGTATATGAATTTTCATTTCCATTTCTCAAAGGAAGGAAGCAAGACCAATTCTGTAACGCCCGAATATTCTCAAACCTATTTTAGGAATATTCTATGGGTTTTCTGGAATTATTAGATATTTTTCTGGAATTTATGGAATATCGGAAGTAGCAAAAATAAATAGAAAAGTAAAATGGTTTAAGCGGGAATCGAACCCGGGACCTCTCGGGTCCGCTAAACCTTTAGTTAGCCTTAGTAACCGGTGAACCCAGCAGGGCCGTGCTGAAAGAGAAGGGAAACATTTATATTTATATTTGAGTTGGGCCTAGTTACCCACTTAATATAAATTAAAAACTTAAGTTGATTTGGGTTATTTTTAGTTTGGTTCGGCAACATCTCTTTCTCAAAAACCCTCACCGCCGAATACCCTCTTCTTCTCCTCTTCCTTCTCTCGGCGCCCAAACAAGCCGAAGCCAACCCTAGGGTTCCCTCCCTAGGGCCCTAAGAGCACCTTCCGGCAGTGATTCCAACACAAGAACGTTCCCCTCCGCGAGAAGAACGCGTTGGAGCGAGGAGATTATCGAAAGGATCGTCTCCACCGGAATTCTAGCGAATAGAGTTGTAAGAAAATTAGCGTACGAGGTAAGAAACCCCTCACCTGTAGTATAAGTAGCTCTCGCGTGTTTTCTTTTATGCATTAGATTAGTTTTAGTGAATTTCGTCAGCATATAGTGTGTATTTTAACTCTTCTCACAGATTTAGGGATTAGTGAGCATCTCTAGATGGGCCGAGCACGTGTATCCTCTGTAGATAGGGGTTTAGACGCTGCTGGGTGCCTAGAGGTGGTCTCCCTGACCGAGAGGAGAGTTAGAGAGCGCCAAATGCTCGACAAAATGCCTAGCACAGCCTTATGATACAGTGGGCATTTAGTTAAATGCCATAGAACATGTTAATTAGCATGATCAGTTTTATTTCAGCTTTTACGAGACTAGATGTCCAAATGGGTGGGCTCCCACAGTCGCCTCTAGGTTCAGACAACCTAGTTCTAGGTTCAGATAACCTAGATTCAGTAAAATAGTATTAGCTATTTCAGTATTTTACTTTTCAGTGGCACTGTACTGGATTAGATATCCATTGGGTTGGGCTCCCATAGTCATCCCTAGGTTTAGCTAACCTAGTAAACCCTACTAGATTCGGAACTTGCAATCCCGGGTCTAGTTGGGGATGCGCGCACAGCAAGTACAGTTGCCAGGGTCCATCAGCAGCATATTTAGTATTTTCACTTACTATATGTATATGGTTTTCAACCTTTCACAAATTAGTTCATGAATCCAGTACAGTCCTAGCAGTAGCTCAGTTTTTTTAGTATCAGCTTAGTTTTTCATTGATACCATGTGATTGATATCATGTTCAGCTTTAGATATGCCATGATTGTATGCTTATATGCCATGCCATGTTTAGTTTATTCAGTATACTTAGCATATCCTTTCAACCAGCTTGATTTAAAATCATATTTGCATCGTATGCATGTTTTAGTGAGGTAGATGATTTCTTACTAAGATTTTTAGCTTACAGATACTATTTTCCTTATACTGCAGATACAGGTAAAAGGAAAATGGACTAGCAGTGGAGGCTGGAGGTCAATGCAGATCAAGATGTGTGTGGAAGGAACTGGAATAAAGATCCTAGGGATCTAGTTTTATTTTATTATGCATTAGAACGTGTTCAGTATGCATTAGTACTTATAGCAAGCGTTATCTTATGTTTCTGTTAGTTAGCAAGAGAACAGTTTAAAACCTTGTTAGTTTTGGTTTCCATGTGTTTACATGCCATGAATTAGTATTCTATGCCTTAATCATGTTTAGTATGTTAGCCATTACCTCGTAGAATGTTTCCTTTAGCTTTTATAGTGTTGTGTAATGGCTTTGGCACGCATCAGTGCTGATATCAGGGGTCTGATACGAAATCAGAAACCCCTGATCGATCTGATCGATCCGTGGATCGATCGGGAGCTGGTTCGCGAAGAATGGCTCATCGATCGGTCAGCAGACCGATCAGTAAGCCACTGATCGGTCTTATTGACCGATCAGAGACCAGCTGGATCAGTCGGCAGACCGATCCAGCAGCGTACAGAATTGCAGTGTAGTTTATGGATCGGTCGGTTGAACGATCCGGAGCTTCCTACCGTGTCGGTATCAGTAGGTCGGTCTGCGGATCGATCCGAGGTTTATTATCAGTTGTAAACACCTCCCCTAGCACTTGTATAACTCCTAGGTACACCCAGAACACTAAGTTAAACTTTACAGCATTTAGTTCAGTAAAATTTTAAATTAGCCAGTTTTCATTCCGCATTAATAGTCCAGCACAGCAATAACTGTAGCGATCGGCCTCGCAGCCTAGCTAGTAGGAGGCGGGTCGTTACAAATTCCAACCTTGAGGCAGATACAACACCATTATACAAACACTAATGGTTTTCAGAAAGCAAGATTAGTTCCAAACATAAGCAGAGAAAAAGGAGAATTCTACAGTTCCAAGCAATAAATTCTTATCGCCAAAGGAAGAAACACAGAAGTTGTACAAACTCACATTTATATAAAAGCAGCTTCTCCTAGTTCTTAAAATAATGCTTCATTACATATGCTTCAAAAATTCAAAGATTCTTATAAACCAATTGATTGCAAAATGCTGACAAATAATGAAACAACACAACCTGGAAAAACTCACATTTCATCTTTGCAAGCCTTGTCACTTACCCCAATGATTTTAAATATGTTTAATAAAATTATTTTTTTTTAAAAAAATCACTTTTCCAAACAAAACCTAGGTGAGACATACCTTTCGCTCATCCTCACTACCTCCATGTTCTTACTCATAATTGCTGCCATCCTCACTGCCTCCATTTCCTAACTCAAGGAAGTAGGAAGCTGGTACACTTTTTAAGGTTAGATGAGACAAGAAGACTTATTCATTTGTTACAAAGTTGTTCAGCTGTTCCTCTAAAGGAAGGTGAAGCGAAACCATCACAATCAAATGCTTCCTCCGTTTGCATCTATGAATTAATTGTAGCAACTTGAGTAAAAACCTTTCTTGAAAAAACCAAAGAGTTGCTAATCAATTCACAGATCAAATAGAGATCCAAGAAATCTCATAACTTCTTGTTTTTAAAGCAAACAGAACATGAAGTCAAAGGTTTTCTTTAGTTTTGATTGCAATCTTAGATTAATACGATTGCCTAAGGAAAAGGGAAAACAAAATTGAAATAGGAAGAGGTTGTTTGGCAAGATCAAAGATTATTCGATCTGTGAACATGTACAAAGAACAACAATAAAGCAATTTGGGGTAGAAAATTTGAGATCGGCATATAATCAAACACCTTTGATGCATCTTGTTAGTTACCAGCACTGGTCCATCTCCCACGTCCGCGGCTGGCGTAGAAGGAATACGACGATTAGGAAGAATGGAACGACCTCCATCTCCGATCGGCGACGAGGACCCCTCGATCATACTCTGTGCGCTTGTCCGGGTCGGAGAGCGTCTCGTAGGCCGCGTGGATCCACATGAACTCGTCAGCCGGTCCGTCGCGACCACCGCGTCCGGGTGGCATGCGCCGGCGAGCCTCCAGTAAGCCACCATGATCTCAAGCCCCGATGTGGCAGCGGCGACGCCGAGCACGTCGTACAGCGTGCCGGAGCTGAGGGTGAAGTCGGGGGCACCAAAACGACAGTGCGAACGAGAATCTGGCGATGGCGATGAGCAGAGGGGGAAAGAGGAGGAGGGAGCCCCTAAAATCCTTCCTCTCACCCCTTCTGAAGGTTTCGGTAGGAAGGTCGGGGGGGGGGGGGGGGGGGAGAGGGGTTTAGGGTTCGGGAAGGCTAAGGGGGGAAATAGGGTGCCAAAAAATTTTCGGAGGGAATGCAAAACACTGCCACAACAAAAACTGTGAAGGCAAAAAACGGCGAAAGAAAAAAGTCAAAGACAACGGTTTTAATAAACCGTTGTCTTTGACCCCCTAAGAAAGCGCTTAAAGACAACAGTTTTAGAAAACCGTTGTAAAATGTGTTGTTGATTTTACAAAAAGTCACTCAACGACAATAGTTTTTACAAAACTGTTGTCTTTTGTTTTTTTGAAAGCTCAAAGACAACGGTTTTGTCAAAAACTGTTGTCTTTAACCAAATTAACAACACTTTCTTCTAAAACCGTTGTCGTAGGGGTGTTGTCTTTTAACATTTTTGTTGTAGTGAAGCTCAATCAGTCTATGGACTGAAGTAAGGCTTTAAGGTCTTGGACATCTGGTCTAATGAAGTAATCCAGACGTATGAATTTATTCAGTAACCTGATGAGTCTTGTGTATACAAGTAGTGTGATGGAAACGTGGTGGTATTTCTTGTACTATACGTAGATGACATTTTTGGTAGTTGGAAACAATATCAAAGTATTGTCGGAAGTAAGGGTATGGTTGTCCAAACAATTCAATATGAAGAACTTAGGAGAATGTGCACACATTCTTGGGATCAAAGTCATAAGGGATCGCAAGAAAAGAATGCTGTGCTTATCCCAAGCTTCATACAATCCTTGCTCGTTTTAGAATGCAGAACTCCAAGAAAGGTTTCTTACCTTTTAGGCTTGGAGTAGCTTTATCTAAAGAGATGTGTCCGAAGACATCAAAGGAGATAGAGGACATGAAGACAGTTCCTTATGCTTCGGCTGTGGGAAGCCTAATGTATGCTATATTGTGCACGAGACTGGATATCTGTTTTGCCCAGGGCATAGTTAGCAGATATCGAAGTAACCCAGTACCGGGACACTAGACTGCCATAAAGCATATATTAAAGTACCTTAGAGGCACTAGAGATTATATGCTAGCTTATAAGGCAGATAATTTGCTCCCTGTGGGTTACACGGATTTTAACTTCCAATCGGATAGGGACAATAGTAAGTTAACCTCGGGGTTTTATGTTTACTTTAGGAGGTGAAGTCATAACTATGAAAGAGTGATAAGCATAGGTGCTTTTTCGGACTCTGCCATAGAAGCTGAGTATATGGCAGCCTTTGAGACAACCATAGAAGCTGAAATAACTCAGTAACTTCAAGATGGACTTAGATAATGATTTCTGGTTTGTCCAAAAATTATTACAATTTTTGTAATAATGGTGGTGCAGTAGCAAACTCGAAGAAATCATAAGTCCATAAGGCAAGTAAAGACAATAGAGCGCAAGTACTACCCAATACGAGATTTCGTATAACGATGAAAAGTTGTTGCCGCCTAGATTACATTAGATGATAACCTAAGGCCCTTAAGGCAAGAGCTTTTGATAGGGTTGGGAATCAGATATATGGCAACAGATATGGAAGCTTAGTCTTTTAGTATAAGTGGGAGATTGTTAGGATGTATACTAAAAGCCTAGCTTTTGGTATAAACATTTATCTAGAAATAAGAATCACATTGGTCAAATGTCTACATTTATGATAAATGTAGTTGTTCAATTAATTTATATTATAGATAACATGGTGTGTGGTGTCACACACAGAGGATCATGTTATCAGCACCTTATAAATTATAAACAGTAGCTCACGACCAAGATGGAAAGGAACAAACCATTGGAACGTCGTAGTGTAATTATGTATTAGTTTATCTTAACTATATAATTACATTAGTACACTTAGAGTGTATTGAGTAGGACCATTAGAGGTCGTGTCTTTTTATACTGACTTTATAAAGGAATATGTTAGGATGTATACTAAAAGCCTAGCTTTTGGTATAAACATTTATCTAGAAATAAGAATCACATTGGTCAAATGTCTACATTTATGATAAATGTAGTTGCTCAATTAATTTATATTGTAGATAACATGGTGTGTGGTGTCACACACAGAAGATCATGTTATCGGTTTATTATAAATTATAAACAGTAGCTCACGACCAAGATGGAAAGGAACAAACCATTGGAAGGTCGTAGTGTAATTATGTATTAGTTTATCTTAACTATATAATTACACTAGTACACTTAGAGTGTATTGAGTAGGACCATTTGAGGTCGTTCCTTTTATACTGACTTTATAAAGGAACAAAGACCTCAGTTATTATGAAAGTGTGTGCTCTTAATCCTAATATAATAACAAGCACATATATTTGATATTTATTTCTTTAATTTATCAATGGGCGAGATTTAGTTCGATAAATCAATAAGCCCGATAAGTTGGGAAATGATATCACTTATAGTGTGTGTTGTTGATTATAGAAGGAAACTGTGTCCTAGTAATCTAGGTTGAGAATGCCCCCAAGAGGAGCTCATAAGGATTGTCATGTTAAACCCTGCAGGTGGACTTAGTCCGACATGACGATAAGATTGAGTGGTACTACTCTTGGACTAAGATATTAATTAAATGAGTTGTCAATAACTCACTTAATTAGAGGACATTCGACATCTTAAACACAGGGAGACTAACACACTCATAATAAGAAGGAGCTCAAAATGTAATTTGGGATTGGTGCGGTAGTTCAATAATAGTTCTCTAGTGGAATGAATTATTATTGATAAAATTAAGTTGTGTGTTCGGGGTGAACACGGGATGCTTAATTTTATCGGGAGACCAAAATCAATTCCTCCTCTCGGTCCCTATCATAGCCTCTTAATTATAGAGTACTATACCCACCTATACCCACCTTCTTACCCATCCCATAGGGGCCGACCAAGCTAGATTGGAGACCAAGCTAGGACCGACCAAAGTTTGGTTCATGGGTGCTTCAAGGTGGCCGGCCCTAGCTTGGTGTGGCCGGCCCAAATTAAAATAAAAGGATTTTTATTTTTAAAATTTTTCTTATGTGGATAACATGATTTAAAAGAGAGTTTAAAAATTTAAATCTTTCCTTTTATAAGATTCTACAAAAGATTAAGAGAAGAGCTAAATCTCTTTCCTTATTTGTAGATTAAAAGGTTGATTTTAATTTTGGTAAAAATTTTCCTTTTAACCATGTTCATGATTTAAAAGAAAGTTTAAAAATTAATAATTCTCTTTTATTAGTTTCTACAAAAGATTAAGAAAAGATTTGATATCTTTCCTTATTTGTAAATTGAAAGGAGATTTTAATTTTTTAAGATAACTTTCCAGAAATTATCCACATGTTTAAAGAAAGATTTAATTTATAAAATTCCTTTTAACCAATCATGAAGGGATAAAAATTATTGGAGAAATTTTTTATAAAATTTCCGGAAGCAAATAAAGAAGTTTTAATTTGTGTTTAAAATTTTTATTTGCTTGGAGTTTTGGTGTGGCCGGCCATTATAATAATGAGAAGAAAAATTATTTTTAATTAAATAAAATTTTCCTTTTCATGGTAAAGGAATTAAGGAAGTTTTTATTAAAAATTCCTTATTTGCCTAGACCAAGGATTATAAAAGAGGAAGTAGAGGAGCCTTCATGAGTGAACAACCTCTATTCTTTACCTCCCTCTCTTCCTTGGTTTTGGTGGCCGGCCCTATTTCTTTCCTCTCCTCTTGTTGGCCGAAGCCTATCTTCTTTGTGGAGCTCTTGTTTGTGGCCGGATCAAGGAAGGAGAAGAAGAAGAGAAAGCAAGCCTCGTCTCTAGCATCCCTTGGAGCATTGGTGGTGGCCGAAATTCTTCATCCTTGAAGAAATTTATTGTGGCCGAAATCTAGAAAGAAAGAAGGAAGGTGGAATTGGTTCTCATCTCGGAAGATCGTTGCCCACACAACATCCGAGGTTAGAAGAGGAATACGGTAGAAGATCAAGAGGTCTTTGTCTTCAAAAGAAAGGTATAACTAGTAATGTTTTTCCGCATCATGCTAGTTTTATTTCTTTGTAAAAATACCAAATACAAAAGGTATGCGATTCTAGTATTTTGAATTTATTTTCGATGTTGTGTTCTTTTATTTTTCTTTTTCCTTGTGATTTGATTATTTTTTTCGGTTGACCTAAAGTTATTTAAGGAAATTAAATATTAGCTTTCTTTAAAAGGCTTTGTCTAGTCGTGGTGGTTGCTCCCATATCCAAGAAGGTCATGTGCCTCGCCACGTCAGTACTGGAAGTCAATTTTGGAAATTAATATTTAATAGAATTAATAACCTAGGTGATTTGGATCGAAAGTGTTAAGTTCAGCAGGAGATCCAAGTCTAAACCTAAAAGAACAAATAAATTAAACTTTGGATCAAACGTGTTAAGTTCCGCAGGAGATCCAAGTTTAATTTAAAAGAACACATGGTAGCTAGGAAAAAGTTCAGACCTTTGTACAAAATTTTTGTACAGTGGAACCATTAGGCTTTCCGAGTAGCAACCAATAGAATAAAGACATAAGTTATTATGGAAGTGTGTGCTCTTAATCCTAATATAATAACAAGCACATATATTTGATATTTATTTTTTTAATTTATCAATAGGTGAGATTTAGTTCGATAAATCAATAAGCCCGATAAGTTGGGAAATGATATCACTTATAGTGCGTATTGTTGATTATAGAAGAAAACTGTGTCCTAGTGATCTAGGTTGATAATGTCCCCAAGAGGAGCTCATAAGGATTGTCATGTTAAACCCTGCAGGTGGACTTAGTCCGACATGACAATAAAGTTGAGTGGTACTACTCTTGGAACTAGATATTAATTAAGTGAGTTGTCAGTAACTCATTTAATTAATGGACATCTGATATCTTAAACACAGGGAGACTAACACACTCATAATAAGAAGGAGCCCAAAATATAATTTGGGATTGGTGCGGTAGTTCAATAATAGTTCTCTAGTGGAATGAATTATTATTGATAAAATTAAGTTGTGTGTTTGGGGCGAACACGGGATGCTTATTTTTATCGGGAGACCAAAACCAATTCCTCCTCTCGGTCCCTATCGTAGCCTCTTAATTATGGAGTACTATACCCACCTTCTTACCCATTCTATAGGGGCCGACCAAGCTAGCTTGGAGTCCAAGCTAGGGCCGGCCAAAGGCATGGTTCATGGGTTCATGGGTTCATGAGGTGGTCGGCCTTAGCTTGAACCCAAGCTTAGGTGGCCGACCCTATTAAAATAAAAAGGAATTTTATTTTTTAAAATTTTTCTGATGTGGAAGCCATGTTTTAAAAGAGAGTTTAAAAATTAAAAATGTGTTTTTATAGCATTCTACAAAAGATTAAGAGAAGAGATTAATCTCTTTCCTTATTTGTAGATTAAAAAGATAGTTTTAATTTTTGGTAAAAACTTCCCTTTTTTAACCATGTTCATGATTTAAAAGAGAGTTTAAAAATTAAATATTTCTTTTATAAGTTTCTACAAAAGATTAAGAAAAAATTTGATATCTTTCCATATTTGTAGATTGAAAGTAGATTTTAATTTTTAGAGATAACTTTCTTTTTATCCACATGTTTAAAAGAAATATTTTAATTTATAAAATTTCCTTTTTATAAACCACCATGAAGGGAAAAATTATTGGAGAAATTTTTATAAATTTCCGGAAGTAAATTAGGAAGTTTTAATTCTTGTGTGAATTAAAATTTCCTTGATTAGAGATTAAAGGTGGCCGGCCATTAATATGATGAAAAGAAAATTATTTTTTAATTAAATAAATTTTCCTTTTCATGGAAAAAGAATTAAGGAAGTTTTTAATTAAATTTCCTTATTTGCCAAGACCAAGGAATATAAAAGAGGAGGTAGAGGTGCCTTCATGGCGAACGACTCTATTCTATTTTTCTCCTTGGGTGTGGCCGACCCCTCTTCTTTCTCTCCTCTCCTTATTGTGGCCGAAACTTCTTCAGTGGTGGAGTTCTCTTGGTGGCCGGATCAAGCAAGGAGAAGAAGGAGAGAAAGGAAGCCTAGTCTCTAGCATCCCTCGGAGCATTGGTGGTGGCCGAACCTCTCCATCAAGAAGGACTCTTGATGGCCGAATCCTAGAAGGAAGAAGAAGGTGTTTGGTGGTTTTCATCTCGGAAGATCATTGTCCACACAACGTCTGAGGTTAGAAGAGGAATACGGTAGAAGATCAAGAGGTCATTAAAGTTTACAAAGAAAGGTATTACTAGTATTTATTTTTCGCATCATGCTAGTTTATTTCTTTGTAAGAATTCCAAACACAAGAGGTAATTAAATCTAGTTTTTGAATTTGTTTTCGAGTTTGTATTTTCTTCTTTTTTGAATTTGTGATTTGATTGTTCTTTTTGGTTAACCTAGAGTTATTTAAGGAAATTAAATATTAACTTTCCTTAAAAGGCTTTGTCGAGGCAGTGGTGGATGATCCCATACCCAAGAAGGCCGAGTGCCTCGCAATGTTTGTCCTGGGAGCCGATTTTGGAAACTAATATTTAATGGAATTAATAACATATGTGGATTTGAATCAATAGTGTTAAGTTCCGCTTGCGATTCAAATCTAAACCATTAAGAACTGATAAGTTAAATTTGGAATCAATGATTTTAAGTTCCGTCTGCGATTCCTAATTTAACTTCTAAAGAACACAATAGGTTATTTAAGGATATGTTTGACACTTGTATAAAAAATTTTGTACAGTGGAACCGGTACGTTTTCCTAGGACTAACCAACATCACCCTCCTCTTCTTGGCTTTTTCTCCACCGCCGCGAACGGAGCATGCACGCCGCCACTCCTCTGTCTCCTTTCCTCCTACCTTCTCGCCGTGGTCATCTCCAAGCAGCACCATCACCGTTTCACGCCGTAGACACCACTCAGACTCATGAGGAGGGCATCACTGCCCCTTCCTCCTCCCTTCCTCTTCTCCATGCCGACATCGTCGAGGAGCAGCGTCTAGCAGCACTTCCCGCTGCCAGCGCCGTCTCCAGTGGCTATGGATGCCGCCTCCAGCCATCGATGCCACTCCCGGTGAGCCACTTCGCTGCCTTCGTCATTCACCGATGGCTGCCGACACCAGCCGACGTTGGCACACCCTTTTTTCCTATCTGCCGCATCATCTTCCCCCTTTCCAGCGTCGCCGCAGGATCCCGTAGCCACCACATGCCGTCGTCACCCTCCAGATAGTCGCCGCTCCAGTGTTATGCTTCATACTATTTATTTGACTCGACCTGTGAGCCGATAGGGTGTTCGGCCTTCGCGCCGCTATTGTATTTCGACCTATGAGCCGATAGAGTGTTCGGCCTTCAGGCCACTATGGTATTCCGACCTTTGTGCCCCTAATCCGGCCTATGATCCGGTACTGTAGTCAGACCGCATGCCATCTTACGAATCCATATCACGTCCGACTTCGGGCCACCAGAGCCAACTACTCCTCTGGTAGACGTTTATCTACTCTTCAGGATCGTGACGACTCAATCCGCAGCGCGACCGGCTCACCGATCCATCCGAGGGTGCCCCTCGGTGCCAAGATACATTACCACACTCATCCTATATTTCTTTCATTGTTCTGCTATTATTCGATTGCTTATATATTCGTGGGATCCGTCTTGAGCATCGGGGTACCAGGGACTGGGACAAACCGGTCGCTGGCTACAGGTACTGTTGACCAGAGGACATCGGACGACTTGGTCAACACAGAAGACAACTCATCATCCGGGTCATAGAGATGCGGTCAACATTCCAAACACGTCACACCGGCTATTCTGTCTTCTCAGATTCCTGACAGGATCATATTGGCGCCGTTTATGGGAACTTCGCCTGATCTAGAACGTGAAGATGAACGACGGCGGAAAATTCTGTTATACTGATGACCTTGGTGGGTTTCGACGAGCATATCATATTCTCCTCACTCTATGGGTATTCGGGAGTCGAGGAATTGAGTCAAATCCTCTGCTGGTTGGCATGTCAGTTTTTTCGTTATATTTTCTCTTTTGGTCATAGAATTTGCCATAGTTCTTCGATCGACCGGGATTATATTATGTTAGAGCCACGGGCTCAATGTCGAAGACTCCCGTGCTGATCAGTCGGGAGTATATTATATTAGAGTCGCAGACTCAATGTAGAAAACTCCCGTGTCAATCGGTCGGGAGTATATTATATTAGAGCCGCGAGCTCAATGTCGAAGACTCCCGTACCGATCGGTTACGAATATATTATATTAGAGCCGTGAGCTAAATGTCGAAGACTCCCATGCCGATCGCTCAGGATTATATTATATTAGACTCACGAGCTCAAAGTTAGATACTCCCGCGTCGATCGGCCGGGTTTGAGTTATATTAGAGCTATAGGCTCTAGAAGTCGAGCGGCGACTATAAACCCATGTGAAAACCGTCGAGCGGCGACGTTAAACCCAGATCTCCACCAACGGTCGAGCGGCGACCTTAAACTCGAGTCTTCATCAAATCGTCGAGCGACGACGTTAAACCCAGGTCTCTACCAACGGTCGAGCGGCGACCTTAAACCTGAGTCTTCATCAAATCGTCGAGCGATGACGTTAAATCCATGTCTCCATCAATAGTCGAGTGGCGACCTTAAACCCAGGTCTCCACCATCGGATCTCCTATCTCCCTCGTTTGGGGTCGAGCGATTGTCACATATCGGATCTTCTATCTCCCCCGTTCGGGGTCGAGCGATCGTCACATATCGGATCTCCTATCTCCCCCATCCAGGGTCGAGCGGTCTTCACTGGTCGCGAACCAACATATCAGATATTCTATCTCCTTCGTTTGGGGTCGAGCGGTCTTCATTGGTCATAGATCAACATATCATAGCTCCTATCTCCCCCGTTCAGGGTTAAGTGATCATCACATATTGGATATCGTATCTCCCTCGTTCGGGGTTGAGCAGTTTTTACTGGTCGCGGACCAGCATATTAGATATTCTATCTCCCCCATTCGGGGTCAAGTGGTCTTCATTGGTCACAGATCAGCATATCATAGCTCCTATCTCCCCCGTTCGGGGTCGAGCGATCGTCACATATGAGATCTCATATCTTTCCCGTTCGGGGTTGAGCGGTCTTCATTGGTCGCAGACTAGCTTAGTAGATTCTCTTATCTCCCCCGTTCGGGGTCGAGTGATTTTCATTGATCACAGTCCAACTTATCAGAGCATTCATCTCTCCTGTTCGAGGTCGAGCTATCTCCAATGATCTCGGACAGGAGTATCTCCACTGATCTCGGACCATCAGATAACCACTGGTCTAGGGCTGAAGTATCTTCATTGGTCTCACACCAGGGCATCCTACGGGTTCCATGCCCTTCGGCCGCATGAGACTCGCACCCACTCGAGACACCGACATCGTCCTTTTCGCTCTCCCATTTGGCATCATCCCACTCAGTACTTGATTGTCAGGTTAGCATTTTACGATCGTCCGGTCGACATTCTCTAGGACACTCATTTAACACTCTTGTAGTCATCCAATCGGTATCGCTCAGCTATCCGTTCGGCCACAAACTTGAACTAGGTCGAACACTTGACATTCTCTAGATGGTCTGGTCAATAATTTATGATTGATGGGTTGACACTTTCTCGATCGCCCACTCGGCATCGCCCGCTTGTTCGCCCGATCAACATTTCACGGTCACCTAGTTGACATTGTTGGGTCGCCCGATCACATTTTATGGCCATTCGATCGGTATTTTTTGGTGGCCCGGTCGACATTCTCTTGATCCCTCGGTTAGCATTTTCGCGGCAGCATGCTTTGCCTCGCTTACCCAGCGTCTCTCCACCTGATTGGCATTCTTCTGACTACCCCGGTCGACACTTTTTCGTTCGGTCTGCTCGGCAACCCACATATCACTCGGTCGATTATCATTTTACTCGTCGCTCACTTGACGTTTTTCCGTTCGCTCTGCATTGGTCCGGTTGTTGACTCGGTATTATTTCTCGTGGTTCACTCGACATCGCTACCACCTCTTGTATGACACTATTACTATAGCGACCGCTTGCGAGGCATTATACGAGGGGTTTAGCAATTTAACCCTGATATCGAGAGTGATTCAGCTTTCGCGACAGGCTATCTAGTCAGTCAGACTTGCGCCTCCTTCGACTAGACTTGAAGCGGAGGCTTGTGATGCGGATGTATCACAGGGCATTAGGGAAATTACAAGGATGAAGAGGGGAATTTTCATCATTCGACATGTTAGGGCTTTAAGTGAGGAGAAGCACTGTTCACCAGAGGGGGCTTGGGTCTCCCGCCGTCGCGAGGGAGAGGGGGAGAGGGGGAGAGGGAGGGCAGCCTCCTTCTACCACCGTTCATTGAACCAGCCGGCGCCGCATGAGCCCCTCTCTTCTCCTTTGCCGCTACCTCTCACCCTCCTCTTCTTGACTTTTTCTCCACCGTCGCGAATGGAGCATGCACGCCGCCTCTCCTCTGTCTCCTTTCCTCTTTCCTTCTCGGCATGGTCGTCTCCAAGCGGCACCACCGCCGTTTCATGCCGTGGACACCACTCAGATTCATGAGGAGGGCGTCATTGCCCCTTCTTCCTCCCTTCCGCTTCTCCATGCTGACATCGCCGAGGAGCAGTGTCTAGCAGTGCTTCCCGTCACCAGGGCCGCCTCTAGCGACTATGGATGCCGCCTCCAGCGGTTGTGGATGCTGCCTCCAGCCACCGACGCTGCTCCCGGTGAGTCACTTCGCTGCCTTCGTCATTCACCGATGGCTGTCGATACCGGTTGACGCCGGCACACCCTTTTTGCCTAGCTGCCGCATCGTCTTCCCCCTTTCCAGCGTCGCCGCATGATCCCGCAACCACCATACATCGTCGTCACCCTCCAGGTAGTCGCCGCCTGAGTGTTTATGCTTCATACTATTTATTTGACTTGGCCTGCGAGCTGATAGGGTGTCCAACCTTCGTGTCGCTATTGTATTCCGGCCTGCGAGCCGATAGAGTGTTCGACCTTCAGGCCACTATGGTATTCCGACCTTCATGCCCCTAATCCGGCCTGCGAGCCGGTGCTGTAGTCAGACCGCGTGCCGTCTTGCGGATCCATATCGCGTCCGGCTTCGGGCCACCGGTGCCAGCTACTCTTCTGGTATACGTTTATCTATTCTTTAGGGTCATGACGACTCAATCTGCAGCACGACCGACTGTCCGATCCATCCGAGGGTGTTCCCCGGGGCCAGGTACGTTACCCCACTCATCCTATATTTCTTTCATTGTTATGCTATTATTCGACTGTTTATATATTTGTGGGATTCTTCTCGAGCATCGGGGTACCAGGGGCCGGGACAACTCGGTCACTAGCTACATGTACTGTTGACTAGAGGACATCGGATGACTTGGTCAACACAGAAGACAGCTCACCATCCGGGTCATGGAGATGAAGTCAACATTCTAGACACGTCACACCAGCGGTTCCATCTTCTCAGATTCCCGACAGGATCAGGGGATAATGGACCTTATTTACAACTCAAAAAGGATCATGATTTGGGATAATTTCTAAGGATTATTTATCTATTGTTTATACTCATCTCACCCTAGAGGCATTCCTTGTTGCTTGCGAGTACGACTCATGAGCTGCAGAGGCCTCGAGCTATCTTGACACTACTATCAGGTTTGCCGTTGAAACTAGACCGAGGGAGGCACCCTCTGTAACGTGTCTGTCGACAGTAACTGCAATTTGCATACATTGAACTAATATCATAGCTCCGCCCCTATTCATAAGTATGAGAATATCATTGGCTGAGACAAAAATATAGCCTTATCTAACAAAAGATGATCAAAATGAATATAAGCATACTTAGTTTGACATGATTAATCATGTTGAAAATTTTATTCTCATTAGGTTATAATGTACATAAACAAGGCTTGGATGTATAATAGGTTAGACAATGAATTTATTAGTCAAGAATTTTTTATTAGGGTTGAAGAGTTTGTGAACTTTGTTGTCTCATCCAGAATGCTTGAATTGTGCGGAGTTAAAGTGTTCATGTAATCAGTTTAGATGTAGAAATATAGCTCTCCGTGATGAGGATATAGTGAATATATATATATATATATATATATATATATATATATATATATATATATATATATATATATATATATATATATATATATATATTCACTGAGTTTATTTCAAATTATTACAACTAGTATTGTCATAGAGAGTTGTATGTATTTGACTAAATTGAACTTTCTGTTTCTTCATCATCTTGCCCGATTGCTCTAGAGGAATTATCAAGGCCTGCAAATGCAATGCAATCATGGTTTACGACATAATGAAAGCATATGATCAATCGAATCTAGAGGAAACACTTGCGCCCGAAGTTCAGAAAATGTACATTACAACAAAACGGCTAAAAGACAACATCACAAAGACAATGATTTTAGAAAATTTTAAATTTGGCAAAAGACAACAATGTTTACAAAACTATTGTCTTTGATGCAACAATTATTGCTAGCAATTCGAACCACAAAAATCGCTTTTTGCGTTGCGGAAACCCGAAAGCTAGCCATGGATCTATGCGAAGATAGATAAATAAAATTCATGTACATGTTTGTCTACACTAGATCTACCTTAGATCTACATGAAGAAAGCGTTACCCTTGTAGCGAAGCCCTTCGCTTATCCCGCTCGTCCAAATGGTTGCCGGATCTCGTAGAGTGTCAGGTGTACACTCCTCTACACGTATCCACACGGACAAAAGGTGGAGAGAACCACTTAGAGTGTGCTAGCACCCTTGAGTGGTTTCGGCAATGGAGGAGAGGGAGAATAGAGAAGAGAGGAAGAAGAAGAAGGGAGAATCAATGAGCACACACTTGCACTTACACCTTCATCAAATGTGGCCGGCCACTTATTGGCATTTTAAACCTCCATGTAATACCAAGAGTCATGGCTCTTGGTCTTCCTCATGAGGTGACACTTAATGATGTAGCCTTGATGATGTGGAACATCATCATTGACCGGCCCATGCCAAGTCACAATGAGGTGGCATTTGGTCAAGTCAAACTTGACCCTTCATCTTTCCTCTCAAGTCAAGTCAAACTTGACCTCTCATCTCCCATGGTTGATCAAATCTAACCTTTGATTCAAATCAATTTAATTGGTTTAAATTGACTCAATGAATCATAGTCTAAATTAGATTTATTCGACACATGAATCAAATTGAGTCCAACTCAATTAGTCTAATTTGAATTACTCTTAATCCAATTTGGTTCATCACATGAACCCAATCCTCTTGGTCCATCATATGAACATAATCTCCATATAATTGCCCTTTGTGTGTGACCCTATAGGTTCTTGTAACGTTGGCAATGCTCCTAAACCCATTTTGAAACATAAGTAATGAGCGGTTTCTAGCAACACATCATTACTACCCAAGTTACAAGAATGCTGAGATCCAACATCACCTTTGTGACTACTAATTGTGACTCTCATAATATGTGACAATGTCCTTCTATCCTTGACATCTAAATTGATCAATTGAGGCATAGACCGTGTCATCCTCTAATCAATTTATATCTTGAACTCCAAGTAGACTCACTCCAATCAAATAAGCTCAATATCTCATATTGACTTATTTGGGCATGACCATGCACTTAGTGGTCTCACTCTATCAAGAATCATGATGTCACTCCCGTCATATAGGAGGGATAGTTCCCATCTACATTACTCACATCCCTCCGCATAATTTGTTACATACCCAGTAGTCACCTTTATAGTCCACCCATTTACGGATGACGTTTGACGAAGCCAAAGTATGCAACTCCTTATGTAGGGAACCATGGTGACTTCAGGTCCAAGGACTGATAGTCATACTAATAGTCACATGAGAAAGTATATGACACTCATATAACAATCCATGATACTTTCTCATGGCGGGTCATTTAGTATACATTCTCTAATCCATACCCATGTGCCAACTTGATATCTCATATCCATGATAATCCGACAGTAAGGTCGGGGGACCCCCTCTGGAGGGAAGTCAACGTCACGTGGAGGTCAAAAGTCAAAAAGGGTCAGCATGAAGGCCAATCGATCGGAGAAGGGGTGGGTCGACCGGCCGAACGTCGAGCGGAATCAAAGACAACCCGACAGGGAGTCGGGTTTCCGACGCTCATGATGAACAGGGTCGTCGGGCCGAGCAGGTAGCCCGCTCGGCCAAGGCGTAAAGCATCAATGCTGTGAAGGAACAGTCTCAGCCGAGCACCCGGTCGGACCGCTACCTACGCCCGGTCGGACCACTGCCGGCCGAGCGGATGGACGGTCGGCTCGAGGAAAGAAGAGACAAGGACAAGGGGACATTGGGGAACATCTTCTGACAACAGGTATGTTCGATGACCAAGCCATACGCAGAATCCTATGACGGAAGGTTCTGCTGTCCCATCAAAGATGTGCTCGGACTGTAGTAATATGGTGTCATGCATGCTCCTCTGGTAAGCCCATACTAGGGCATGGTACATGACACGTGTACGCCTCGGTAGGTGTGCATAAGCCTCCCCACAGCTCTATATAAGAGTCCTCAGACTTCGCCGGAGGTACGCAATCACGCGATCTCTCATATTCGGAGCCACTTCATAGTTTTCCTCTTGCCTGACTTGAGCGTCGGAGGGTCATCGCCGGGAACCCCTTCCCAGCCTGACTTCTTTGCAGGTTCGCCGGAGATCCATACGGCCGGTCAGAGATCCACGTCACCAATTCAGAGAGCACCACATGCCCAGTGTCCATCGATTCAGCGTTCGGACAGGATCACATGACTTGTGAGATCAAGTCATCGAGTTGACCTACATGCTAGTCTCATCGTATTAACATTGTCCCTGAATGTTAATACTTGACTAGGAATGATTAAGAGTAGTGTTCTCTATATCATCTCACTATCAATTCAACCAATCGATTGATATAGATAAGAACCTTCTACTCAAGGACACTATTATACTTAGTTATTTGACACTAATATAAGTAAGTATAATAACCATAAAGAAATACCTTTATAAATATATATAGGAATATAATGCATTGAGTCCATACAATAATCATCACATGATTGGCTCTAGGACTCTCACTAACAATCTTCCACTAGCACGAGTGTCAATCAGTGTAGGCTCTAACACCCAATGACCTAGTTTGACCATCATGCTTTCTCTGTGCCAAAGCCTTGGTCAAGGGATCAGCGATGTTAGCCTCTGTGGATACTCTCACAGCACCATCATTCAAGCAAAACACGAACCTAGATTATGATCTATAATCATCTTGGTCAGTTTGGAAGCTGACATCACTGTAGCCCTTTACTGCTAGCTCGCCATCGCCTCCAAATATCAAGAAATAGTCTTTAGTCCTTCTCAAGTACTTAAGAATATTCTTGACCACTATCCAGTGACTCTCACCTAGATCTGACTGGTATCTGCTCGTCATGCTCAAAGCATACAAAACATCAGGACGAGTACATATCATGACGTACATGATAGATCCTATGGCTGAAGCATAAGAGATCTTATCCATGCGGTCTCTCTCCTCTCTAGAAGAGGGACTTTGAGTCTTCGAAAGACTCACACCATGTGACATCAGCAGAAATCCTTTCTTGAAATTCTACATGGCAAACCGTAGTAATACCGTGTCAATATATGTACTTTGACTTAGGCCAAGCAATTTCTTAGACCTATCTCTATAGATCTTTATGCCTAAAATACAGGCGGCTTCACCTAAGTCCTTCATTGAGAAACAATTCCCCAGCCAAGTCTTTACAGACTGCAGCAAAGGGATGTCATTTCCAATGAGTAGTATGTCATCCACATACAATACAAGGAAGACAACTTTGTTTCCAACAACCTTCTTGTAGACACAGGGTTCATCTTCATTCTTGATGAAACCAAACTGTTTGATCGCATCATCAAATCGAAGATTCCAGCTCCGAGAAGCTGGCTTTAGTCCATAAATGGACTTATGTAGCTTGCATACTCTGCCAGTATGCAGTGGATCTACAAAACCCTCAGGTTGTGTCATGTACATATCCTCGAGCAAGTTTCCATTCAGAAATGCGATTTTGACATCCATCTGCCATATTTCATAATCATGGTATGCTGCAATAGCAAGCATGATCCAAATGGACTTAAACATCGCTGCTGGAGAAAAGGTTTCATCATAGTCAATACTATGAATTTGCTTGAAACCTTTAGCTACCAAACGACCCTTATAGGTATGTATACCATCCATGTTAGTCTTTCTCTTAAAGACCCACTTACACTCAATGGGTTTGACGCCTTCAGGTGGATTAACCAAAGTCCATACTTGGTTGGTGTACATGGATTCCATCTCGAATCTCATGGCCTCTAGACATTTCTCAGAATCAGGGCTCATCACAGCTTCCTGATAGGAGGTAGGCTCATTCTCAACGAGCATAACGTCATCATGGTCAGACAAGAGAAATGAGTTTCTCTCAAGCTGACGACGTACCCTCTCAGACCTACGAAGAGGTAGGTCTATTTGAACGGGTTGTTATTCCTCAACTCCTTGAGCAACAATCTCATCATCCACAACATTTTGTGGTTCCAGTTCAACTTTTATCAAGGCTTCAGTGCTATGGTCCATATCTTGAACTTCTTCAAGATTGAATGTACTCCCACTAGTTTTTCTAAATACAAAGTCCTTTTCTAGAAATACCCCAGTCTTAGCCACAAACACTTTGTGCTGACTGGGAATGTAGAAGTAATATCCCTTCGTTTCCTTGGGATATCCTATAAAATAACACTTATCGGATTTGGGTCCCAGTTTGTCCGAGATTTGACGTCGAATGTAAATCTCAAAATCTCAAATCTTCATAAAAGATATCTGGGCATCTCTCCCAGTCCATATCCTATATGGTGTCTTTATCACAGCTTTGGATGGAACACGGTTAAGTGTGAAGGCTGCTGTGTCTAGAGCATATCCCCAAAAAGATATAGGAAGATCTGTGTAACTCATCATAGATCGTACCATATCTAATATGATATGATTCTTCCTTTTGGATACACCATTCCACTGTGGTGTTTCAGGAGGAGTGAGTTGGGATAGAATCCCACACTCAGCTAAATAGTCACGAAACTCATGGCTAAGGTATTCACCACCTCGATCTGATCGAAGTATCTTAATACTCTTGCCTAGCTAGTTTTGTACTTCATTCTTGAATTCTTTGAACTTTTCAAAGGATTGTGACTTATGTGTCATCAGATACACATAACCATTGTTAGAGTGTATACTGAAAGCTTAAGTTTTTGTAAACATTTATTATGAATAAAGAATCACATTTGGTCAAATTATCTACATTTGTTTGTAGTTGTTCAATTAATTTATATTGTAGATAACATAGTATGTGGTGTCACATACAGAAGATAATGTTATCAGTACCTTATAAATTATAAACAGTAGCTCACGACCAAAATGGAAAGGAACAAACCATTGGAAGGTCGTAGAGTAATTAGGAATTAGTTTATCTTAACTAAATAATTACACTAGTACACTTAGAGTGTATTGAGTAGGACCATTAGAGGTCGTTTCTTTTATATTGACTTTATAAAGGAACAAAAATCTCAGTTATTATGGAAGTGTGTGCTCTTAATCCTAATATAATAACAAGCATATATATTTGATATTTATTTCTTTAATTTATCAATGGGTGAGATTTAGTTCGATAAATCAATAAGCTCGATAAGTTGGGAAATGATATCACTTATAGTGTGTGTTGTTAATTATAGAAGGAAACTGTGTCCTAGTATCTAGGTTGATAATGTCCCCAAGAAGAGCTCATAAGGATTGTCATGTTAAACCCTGTAGGTGGACTTAGTCCGACATGACGATAAGGTTGAGTGGTACTATTCTTGGACTAAGATATTAATTAAATGAGTTGTCAGTAACTCACTTAATTAGTGGACATTCGACATCTTAAACAAAGGGAGACTAACACACTCATAATAAGAAGGAGCCCAAAAATATAATTTGGGATTGGTGCGGTAGTTCAATAATAGTTCTCTAGTGGAATGAATTATTATTGATAAAATTAAGTTGTGTGTTCGGAGCGAACACGGGATGCTTAATTTTATCGGGAGACCAAAACCAATTCCTTCTCTCGGTCCCTATCATAGCCTCTTATTTATAGAGTACTATACCCACCTATACCCACCTTCATACCCATGGTGTAGGAGCCGGCCAAGCTAGCTTGTGGATCAAGCTAGGGTCGGCCAAACCATTGGTTCATGGGTGGCCGATCCTAACTTGAACCCAAGCTTAGGTGGCCGGCCATATTTAATTAAAAAAGAATTTTAATTTTAAAATTTTCTTATGTGAAAGATATAATTTATTGGAGAGATTAAAAATTAAAATATTTCTTTTATAAGGTTCTACAAAAGATTAAAGAAAGAGATTAAATCTCTTACCTTATTTGTAGATTGGAAAGATATTTTATTTTTCTTCTTTATAAATTATTCACATGTTGAAAAATTAAAATTATAGAAATTTCTTTTTATCAACCATGAAGGGATTTTAAAAGAAAATTTTATTTTTTAAAATTTCCGAAGACAAATAAGGAATTTTTAATTGTTGATTGAAAATTGTCTTGTTTGCTCTCCATGAGGTGGCCGGCCATGACATGAGGGATTAGGAAATTTTGTTTAATTTTTCTTAATTAATTCATGTCAAGGAAAGTTAAGGAAATTTTATTGTAATTAAATTTCCTTATTTGCCAAAGCTAAGGATTATAAAAGAGGGGGTTTTTGGGAGCCTTCAAGGTGAACAACCTCTATTATTTTCTCCCTCTTTTCTTCCTTGGTGTGGCCAGCCTCTCCTCTTTCTCTTCTCTCCATCTTTGTGGCCGAACCTCTCAACCTCTTTGGAGATTAAGTGGTGGCCGGTTTCTAGCTTAGAGAAGAAGGAGAGAAAGCTTGCATCCCTTGGAGCATTGGTGGTGTTTTGTCTTCATCCTTGAAGGTGATTTTGTTTTGGCCGAATCTTACAAGGAGGAGAAGAAGATGCTTTGGTGGTTTCTCATCTCGGAAGATCGTTGCCCACACAATGTCCGAGGTTAGAAGAGGAATACGGTAGAAGACCTAGAGGTTTTTGCTTGCAAAAGAAAAGGTATACTAGTATTTAATTTCCGCATCATACTAGTCTTATTTCTTAGAAAAAATACCAAATACAAGAGGCATGCGATTCTAGTATTTCGAATTAGTTTTTGATGTTGTGTTCTTTTATTTTTCTTTTCCTTGTGATTTGATTGTTCTTTTCGGTTGACCTAAAGTTATTTAAGGAAATTAAATATTAGCTTTCCTTAAAAGGCTTTGTCTAGGCGGTGGTGGTTGTTCCCATATCCAAGAAGGCCATGTGCCTCGCCATGCAGTCCTGGAAGCCAATTTTGGAAATTAATATTTAATAGAATTAATAACTTAGGTGATTTGGATCAAACGTGTTAAGTTCCACAGGAGATCCAAGTCTAAACCTAAAAGAACAAATAGATTAAACTTTGGATCAAATGTGTTAAGTTCCGCAGGCGATCCAAGTTTAATTTAAAAGAACACATGGTAGTTAGGAAAAGGTTCAGACCTTTGTACAAAATTTTTGTACAGTGGAACCATTAGGTTTTCCGAGTAGCAACCAACAATTGGTATCAGAGCTAGAGTTTTACCTCTGTGTATTTGGTATTAGTTTAATTATACACATGTCATACATAATCTAGGCAGGTTAATAGTAGGATGTGCTAACTTTGTGGATGCAGGATCCAACTATTATGACTTATAGTTATTATGTGTGTGATTGGACCCTTGGACATGTCAAGGGCATTTATTGTGTGTGCATGATTGTATTATAAAATACAGCAGGAGCTGCATTTAGTTTTATTTGGATTTTATTTTTTGATCTAGTTACATGTACATTCCTTTTATGGAATATAGGATCGATGGATGTAAATTTTATTTTATGTTCGATGTAGTTTACATGTACATTCCTTCGAGGAATATAGGATCGAAAATGTAAAATTCTATTTATGTCGCGGATCGAATCTTGCAAGGCGTGGAATCTTTTGAGGACCAGAGGTGTAGCGGAACAAGGAGCAAGATGGATGCGACAACTAGACCCGGTGGAAGTAGCCAAAGATGGCAGCAACTAGGGATGATGACACACGGAGGACAACAATAGATAAAAGCCATAATAGTTGAAAATTAGTTTTCTATTTATTGCTTTTATATTATGCTGTGTGTGCATGTTAGTATACATGTTTAGTAGACTAGCATAGTGAAAATTCCTCACTTTAAATAACTAAGTGGGAGAGGGTTTTTAAATAAATTCCACGGTCTCCATTATTGGTTTGTAAGTGATGCAAACAAGCTTGCGCGTTGGCTCTGAGTGCCTTCCTCCATATCGGATGAGCTTGTTTGTGGATCACTAGAACAAACTTCCATTTTGGATGACTATAGGAAATTAATTAAGAGTGTGTGATCTTCCCCATCGGAAGGGACACAATCTTATTAATGGACTTAGTGTCAAGTAATGGTATACACTTAGGCACGTCTAATAGTATCCTCCCCATCGGAGTCACTGCTATTATTCGTGTGACCAAAGGAAACCAACTATTAATTTTATTTGTCAAAAAGTTAGGTTGACAAGATAATAAAATTAATGGGTTAAACCCTCCTTTTACAAATGTTGAATTTGTATACGTCCACACTAACGTGGCATACAAAATTCACGGTGTTTTGAAGTGTTGGTTAATTTAAAATAGTATTGTTTAAGGAATCAATATTATTCTAAATTTAGAGTTCTGACCAAAAGTTATTTGTGATTCTTAGGATGACTTTCAACCCATTGGCCATCATACTAAAAGAGAACAGACTTACTGGTCCTAACTACATAGATTGGAAAAGGAACCTGGACATTGTTCTTACTGCTGAAAGCTATAAGTTTGTACTGACTGAACCTTGCCCTGATACACCCAATGGTGAATCTACCCAAGAGGAGGTTGAGTATCATAGGAAATGGGTAAAAGCAGATGAGATGACGCGGTGTTACATTTTGGCTTCAATGTCAAATTTATTGCAACATCAGCATCAAGATTTACCAGCAGCCTATGATATTATGAACAATCTCAAGGAACTCTTTGGTCACCAGGATCAGGCCTCTAGGCAAGAAGCCATGAGAAAGATAATGATGACCACCATGCAAGAGGGTACTCCCGTGAGGGATCATATCCTAAAGATGATGACTTATCTAAATGAAATATAAATTCTTGGAGGAGAAATTGATGGGGAAACCCAGATCGATATGATCCTCCAAACGCTACCTAGAAGTTTTGAGCAATTCCGCCTGAATTACAACATGAATAAAAGGGTATATTCATTGGCGGAACTACTGACAGAACTTCAGGCAGCAGAAGGTTTGTTCCGTCATAATTCTCATATTCACTATGCTGAAAATGGTTCAACTTCTAAACCGAAAGGAAAGAAGAAGAAGAAACAAGTTAGCTCAGCAAAGAAAGTGAATAAATCTCAGAGTACAGGACCGAAAGCTGGAATGAAGAAGCCGAAGGGCAAGTGCTTCATCTGCAAGCAGTCAGGGCATTGGAAGGCGGACTGTCCTCGTAGGAATCAAAACAACAAAGGTATATCTCATGCTCTAGTTATTGAAACATGTTTAGCAGTGTTATCTACCAGCACCTGGTGTGTAGATACGGGAGCCACTGATCATGTCTGCAATTCCTTGCAGGGGTTCCAGGAAACCCGACGACTAACTGAAGGAGAGATTACCGGCTACATGGGCAATGCTACTAAGGTGACGGCTGTTGCAGTGGGAGACGTCTACTTATCTTTTAATAGGAATAGAAATTTGGTTTTAAGAAATTGTCTTTATGTACCCAGTTTTAGAAAGAATTTAATTTCAGTTTCTAAGCTGTTTTTGGATGGATATTCAGTTTCCTTTAGTAACGATGTGGTTATTAAGAGAAATAAAGTGATTATCTGTTCTGGTGCATTGGTTGACAATTTATATACTTTAAATCAAATTTCTCCCACAAAGTAAAAAATGAAAATTAATAACACATCTTCTAACTTAAATAAGAGAAAAGAACCTTCAGAAATGAACCAAACATATATTTGGCATCTAAGGCTTGGTCATATTAACTTAAGTAGGATTCAAAGGCTTATAGCCAATGGACTCTTGGGTTCATTAGAGTTGGAAAATTTTCCAACCTGTGAATCTTACTTGGAAGGTAAAATGACCAAGAGGTCTTTTAAGGCCAAGGGGTATAGAGCCAAAGAAGTGTTAGAATTGGTTCATTATGATTTGTGTGGTCCTATGTCTATCCAGGCGAGAGGTGGTTTTGAATATTTTGTCTCTTTTATAGACGATTATTCAAGATACAGATACATTTACCTAATGCACCGCAAGTCCGAGTGCTTTGATAAGTTCAAAGAGTACAAGGCTGATGTGGAGAAACGACTAGGTAAAAGTATCAAGACACTAAGGTCTGATCGTGGTGGCGAATACCTCTTAGGAGAGTTTAGGAATTACTTATCAGAGGCCAAGATTCAATCCCAATTGTCTGCACCTGGTACACCCCAACAAAATGGTGTGGCAGAACGAAGGAATAGGACTCTTATGGAGATGGTTAGATCGATGATGAGTTATTCAGAATTACCTAATTTGTTTTGGGGATACGCTCTGGAAACGACAGCGCACATTCTGAACTTAGTACCTTCTAAATCTGTTTCTTCTACTCCCACAGAATTGTGGAATGGGCGAAAACCCAATCTAAGACATATTCGGATTTGGGGTAGTCCAACACATGTGCTGAAACCTGATGCTGATAAGTTAGAATCTCGGACAGAAGTTCGCATGTTTGTGGGTTATCCCAGAGGAACGAAAGGTGATTTATTTTATAGTCCTAAAGACCAGAAGGTCATTGTTAGCACCAATGCCCAGTTTTTAGAAGAAGACTATATAATGGATCACAAGCCCAGTAGCAAAGTTGTTCTAGAAGAACTTAGAGAGGACACGTCTACTTTAGTACCAACAGTATAAGATAAAGTACCACAAGAGACTGCAACACGTGTTACACCTGATACACAACCACAGACGGTGCCTCGTCGTAGTGGGAGAGTTGTGAGGGAACCTGAGAGATTCATGTTTTTGGGAGAGTCTTCGGACTTAATCTCGGGTAAACATGAACCTGATCCCCGAACATATGACGAAGCACTCCAAGATATAGATGCAGCATCTTGACAAAAGGCAATGAAGTCTGAAATAGAGTCTATGTACTCTAATAAGGTCTGGGAGCTTGTAGAACCACCTGATGGTGTAAAAGCCGTCGGATGCAAGTGGATCTACAAAAGGAAAAGAGGGACAGACGGGAAGGTAGAAACCTTCAAAGCTAGGCTTGTTGCGAAAGGGTACACTCAGAAAGAGGGAATCGATTATGAGGAGACCTTTTCACCGGTAGCCATGCTTAAGTCTATCCGGATACTCTTATCCATTGCTGCTCATATGGATTATGAGATTTGGCAAATGGATGTCAAGACAGCTTTCCTTAATGAAAGTCTTGAAGAGAACATCCATATGAAGCAACCAGAAGGGTTCATCGAAAAAGGCAAAGAACATCTAGTGTGCAAGCTCAATCGGTCTATTTATGGACTGAAGCAAGCTTCAAGGTCTTGGAACATTAGGTTTAATAAAGTAATCTAGTCATATGGATTTATTCAGTGTCCGGATGAGTCTTGTGTGTACAAGAAGTGTAACGGAAACATGGTGGTATTTCTTGTACTATACGTAGATGATATTTTGTTAATTGGCAACAATGTCAAGGTATTATCAGACGTAAGGGTATGGTTGTCCAAACAATTTGATATGAAGGACTTAGGAGATTGTGTACACATTCTTGGGATCAAAGTTAAAAGGGATCGCAAGAAAAGAATGTTGTGTTTGTCCCAAGCTTCATATATAGATACAATCCTTGCTCATTTTAGCATGCAGGATTCCAAGAAAGGTTTCTTACCTTTTAGGCATGGAGTAACTCTATCTAAAGAGATGTCTCCGAAGACATCAAAGGAGATAGAGGACATGAAAGCAGTTCCTTATGCTTCGGCTGTAGGAAGCCTTATGTATGCAATGCTATGTACGAGACCTGATATCTATTTTGTCGTGGGCATGGTTAGCAGATATCATAGTAACCTTGGATAAGGACATTGGACTGCAGTAAAACATATGTTAAAGTACCTGAGAAGGACTAGAGATTATATGCTAGTTTACCAAGCAGATGATTTGCTCCCTGTGGGTTACACGGATTCAGATTTCCAATCAGATAGGGATAACAGTAAGTCTACATCAGGCTATGTGTTTACTTTAGGAGGTGGAGCCATTGCATGGAGGAGTGCAGAAATGCGTTTTAGACTTAACCATGGAAGCTGAGTATGTAGCAGCCTCTGAGGCAGCTAAAGAAGCAGTATGGCTCAGGAACTTTCTAATGGACTTAGATGTGATTCCTGGTTTGTCCAAAATCATTACAATTTATTGTGATAATAGCGGTGCAGTTGCAAACTCGAAGGAACCACGAGCCCATAAGGAAAGTAAACATATAGAGCACAAGTACCACCTGATACGAGATATCGTGAAGCGAGGAGAAGTTGTCATCGCCAAGATTGCATCAGCAGATAACCTGGCAGATCCTTTCACTAAGGCCCTTCCGGCAAACGCTTTTGATCGGCATGTGGAGGGAATGAGAATCAGATTTATGGCAGAAGATATGACAGCTTAGTCATTAGTATAAGTGGGAGATTGTTAGAGTGTATACTGAAAGCCTAAGCTTTTGTAAACATTTATTATGAATAAAGAATCACATTTGGTCAAATTATCTACATTTGTTTGTAGTTGTTTAATTAATTTATATTGTAGATAACATAGTATGTGGTGTCACATACAGAAGATAATGTTATCAGTACCTTATAAATTATAAACAGTAGCTCACGACCAAAATGGAAAGGAACAAACCATTGGAAGGTCGTAGTGTAATTAGGAATTAGTTTATCTTAACTAAATAATTACACTAGTACACTTAGAGTGTATTGAGTAGGACCATTAGAGGTCATTTCTTTTATACTGACTTTATAAAGGAACAAAGACCTCAGTTATTATGGAAGTGTGTGCTCTTAATCCTAATATAATAACAAGCACATATATTTGATATTTATTTCTTTAATTTATCAATGGGTGAGATTTAGTTCGATAAATCAATAAGCCCGATAAGTTGGGAAATGATATCACTTATAGTGTGTGTTGTTGATTATAGAAGGAAACTGTGTCCTAGTATCTAGGTTGATAATGCCCCCAAGAAGAGTTCATAAGGATTGTCATGTTAAACCCTGCAGGTGGACTTAGTCCGACATGACGATAAGGTTGAGTGGTACTATTCTTGGACTAAGATATTAATTAAATGAGTTGTCAGTAACTTACTTAATTAGTGGACATTCGACATCTTAAACACAGGGAGACTAACACACTCATAATAAGAAGGAGCCCAAAAATGTAATTTGGGATTGGTGCGGTAGTTCAATAATAGTTCTCTAGTGGAATGAATTATTATTGATAAAATTAAGTTGTGTGTTCGGGGCGAACACGTGATGCTTAATTTTATCGGGAGATCAAAACCAATTCCTTCTCTCGGTCCCTATCGCAGCCTCTTATTTATAGAGTACTATGCCCAACTATACCCACCTTTATACCCATGGTGTAGGGGCCGACCAAGCTAACTTGTGGATCAAGCTAGGGTCGGCCAAACCATTGGTTCATGGGTGGCCGACCCTAGCTTGAACCCAAGCTTAGGTGGCCGACCCTATTTAATTAAAAAAGAATTTTAATTTAAAAATTTTTTTATGTGAAAGATATAATTTATTGGAGAGATTAAAAATTAAAATATTTCTTTTATAAGGTTCTACAAAAGATTAAAGAAAGAGATTAAATCTCTTTCCTTATTTGTAGATTGGAAAGATATTTTATTTTTCTTCTTTATAAATTATTCACATGTTGAAAAATTAAAATTATAAAAATTTCTTTTTATCAACCATGAAGGGATTTTAAAGGGAAATTTTATTTTTTAAAATTTCCGAAGACAAATAAGGAATTTTTAATTGTTGATTGAAAATTGTCTTGTTTGCTCTCCATGAGGTGGCCGACCATGACATGAGGGATTAGGAAATTTTGTATAATTTTTCTTAATTAATTCATGTCAAGGAAAGTTAAGGAAATTTTATTGTAATTAAATTTCCTTATTTGCCAAAGCTAAGGATTATAAAAGAGGGGGTTTTTGGGAGTCTTCAAGGTGAATAACCTCTATTATTTTCTCCCTCTTTTCTTCCTTGCTGTGGCCGACCTCTCCTCTTTCTCTTCTCTCCATCTTTGTGGCCGAACCTCTCAACCTCTTTGGAGATTAAGTGGTGGCCGGTTTCTAGCTTGGAGAAGAAGGAGAGAAAGCTTGCATCCCTTGGAGCATTTGTGGTGTTTTCTCTTCATCCTTGAAGGTGCTTTTGTTTTGGCCGAATCTTGCAAGGAGGAGAAGAAGGTGCTTTGGTGGTTTCTCATCTCGGAAGATCGTTGCCCACACAACGTCCGAGGTTAGAAGAGGAATACGGTAGAAGACCTAGAGGTTTTTGCTTGCAAAAGAAAAGGTATACTAGTATTTAATTTCCGCATCATACTAGTCTTATTTCTTGGAAAAAATACCAAATACAAGAGGCATGCGATTCTAGTATTTTGAATTAGTTTTCAATGTTGTGTTCTTTTATTTTTCTTTTCCTTGTGATTTGATTGTTCTTTTCGGTTGACCTAAAGTTATTTAAGGAAATTAAATATTAGCTTTCCTTAAAAGACTTTGTCTAGGCGGTGGTGGTTGTTCCCATATCCAAGAAGGCCATGTGCCTCGCCATGCAGTCCTGGAAGCCAATTTTGGAAATTAATATTTAATGGAATTAATAACCTAGGTGATTTGGATCAAACGTGTTAAGTTCCATAGGAGATCCAAGTCTAAACCTAAAAGAACAAATAGATTAAACTTTGGATCAAATGTGTTAAGTTCCGCAGGCGATCCAAGTTTAATTTAGAAGAACACATGGTAGCTAGGAAATGGTTCAGACCTTTGTACAAAATTTTTGTACAGTGGAACCATTAGGTTTTCCGAGTAGCAACCAACAACCATATCTACTGAAGTCATCAGTAAATGTAATGAAGTACCTATAACCACCTCTGGCAGTGACATTGAAAGGGCCACATACATCACTATGTATAAGTTCTAACAAGTCAGTTGCTTTTTCATTGTGTCCACTAAAGGGAGTCTTGGTCATCTTGCCCAGTAGACATGACTCTCATGTCTCATATGATTCAAAATCAAATGAGTCCTGCAAACCATCTTTATGGAGCTGGGATAAGTGATTCTCATTTATATGACCTAAGCGACAATGCCAGAGATAGGTTTGGTTCATTTCATTTGACTTGAATCTTTTGGTACTTATGTTATAGATGGGGTTCTCCAAGTCTAGAATGTAGAGTCCGTTCATCATAGGTGCACTACAATAGAACATATCATTTAAATAAACGGAACAACATTTGTTCTTTATTATAAATGAAAAGTCTTTCTTGTCTAAACAAGAAACTGAAATGATGTTCTTTGTGAGAGCAGACACATAACAATATTCATCTAATTCTAGTACAAGCCCAGAGGGGAGAGATAGAAAGTAAATTCCTACAGCAACAACAACCTGTGCTCCATTGCCTACACGTAGGTGTTGGTTGCTACTCGGAAAACCTATCGGTTCCATTGTACAAAAATTTTGTACAAAGGTCTGAACCTTTTCCTAGCTACCATGTGTTCTTTTAAATTAAACTTGGATCGCCTACGGAACTTAACACGTTTGATCCTAAGTTTAATTTATTTGTTCTTTTAGGTTTAGACTTGGATCTCCTGCGGAACTTAACACGTTCGATCCAAATCACCTAGGTCACAAAGACAATTAAATATCTATTTCCAAAATCGGCTTCCAGTACTGCATGGCGAGACACATGACCTTCTTGGATATGGGAGAAACCACCACCGACTAGACAAAGCCTTTTATGGAAATTAAATATTTAACCTTCCCTTAGTAACCCTAGGTTAACCTCTAAGAACAATCAAATCACAAGGAAAAGAAAAAAAACAAAAGAACACAACTTCGAAAACTAATTCGAAAAACTAGAATCACATGCCTCTTATATTTGGTATTTTTACAAAGAAACAAAACTAACATGATGCTGAAAACAATTATTAGTTATACCTTTCTTTGTGAATAATGACCTCTTGATCTTCTACCGTATTCCTCTTCTAATCTCGGACGTTGTGTGAGCAACGATCTTCTGAGACGAGAACCACCTAGCACCTTCTTCTCCTTCCTTCAAGTTTCGGCCAAGCACAAAACTTCCAAAGGATGAAGAACTTTTTCCACCAACTAAGCTCCAAGGGATGCAAGCTTTCTCTCTTTCTTCTCCAAGCTAAGATCCGGCCACCACTTGATCTCCAAGAAAGATGAGAGGTTCGGCCACACCAAGGAGAGGAGAGAACTTGAAGGGGCCGGCCACACCAAGGAAGAAAAGAGGGAGAAAATAGAATAGAGGTTGTTACCACAAAGGCATCCAAAACCCCCTCTTTTATAATCCTTTAGCCTTGGCAAATAAGGAAAATTTAATAAAACCTTCCTTAATTCTATTGCCATTGAAAAGGAAAATTTTAATTAATTAAAATTAAAATTCTTTTCTTAATGTATATGGCCGGCCAATCAACACAAGCAAACTAGAAAATTTTTCGCTAGAAAAATTAAAGCTTCCTAATTTTCTTCCAGAAAAATTTTAAAATAAAATTTCTCTTTAATAATCCCTTCATGGTTGATGCTATAAAAGGAAATTTCTATAATTTTAAAATTTATCTTTTCGACATGTGGATGATAAATAAGTAAAGTTTTTACCAAAATTAAAATCAACCTTTTAATCTACAAATAAGGAAAGAGATTTAACTCTTCTCTTAATCTTTTGTAGAATCTTATAAAGGAAATATTTTAATTTTTAAACTCTCTTTTAAATCATGTATTCCACCTAAGAAAAAATTTAAAATTAAAATTCCTTTTGTATTTTTAATGGCCAGCCACCTAGACTTGGGTTCAAGCTAGGGCCGACCACCCATGGACCAAGGCTTGGCCGACCCTAGCTTGGTCCCCAAGCTAGCTTAGCCGACCCCTATAACATGGGTATGAAGGTGGGTATAGTACTCTATAAATAAGAAGCTATGATAGGGACCGAGAGGAGGAATTGGTTTTGGTCTTCCGATAAAAATAAGCATCCCGTGTTCGCCCCGAACACGCAACTTAATTTTATCAATAATAATTCATTCCACTAGAGAACTATTATTGAACTACCGCACCAATCCCAAATTATATTTTTGGGCTCCTTCTTATTATGAGTGTGTTAGTCTCCCTGTGTTTAAGATGTCGAATGCCCACTAATTAAGTGAGTTACTGACAACTCATTTAATTAATATCTTAGTCCAAGAGTAGTACCACTCAACCTTATCATCATGTCGGATTAAGTCCACCTGCAGGGTTTAACATGACAATCCTGTTGGGTTTTTCGGGCCGCGAAAACCGCTTTTCGCGTCGCGGAAACCCCGAATCACCCAAAGCCGTAGATCCGTGTAAGGAAAGCCGAACGAAAAATTACGAGTACGAGTTTCAAAAACCTTTTAGATCTACTCCTAGATCTACATGTTAAGAGCTTTACCCTTGTTGCGTGCCCTTTCGCGTTCCCGCTCGTCCAAGGGGTTGCCGGATCTCTAGATCGTCAAGCGTCGGTTCTCTAGAAGTATCCACACGGACACGTAGGTGGAGAAAAACCTCACACAAAGGTGTGCTAGCACCTTAGTGAGATTCGGCCAAGCAAGGAGGAGAGGGAGAGGGAGAGCTTGAGAGGAAGAAGGAAGAAGATACACCACTTGAATGAAAAATGAAATCTCATTCAAACCCAAAGTCGCCGGCCACTCTCAATGGTGAAAACTCCCAAATTAATTGCATTAATTGCAATTAATATGAAGCCATTAAAGAGAATGGCTTTGTAACTTCCATGAGGCGGCACCCATGATGATGTGGAGTAACATCATTGGTCCACTTCAATGCCAACTCACCAATGAGGTGGCATAAAGTCAAGTCAAACTTGACTTTTAATCTTCCTCTCAAGTCAAGTCAAACTTGACCAAATCTCTTCCATGGTTGATCGAATCCAACCATTTGATTCAAGCCAACTTAATATAATGAATCTAATTCATTTAATTAAATTGATTCAATGAGTCAAAATCAAAATTAGACTCATTGAACACATGAATCAACTTGAGTCGAACTCAAGTTAGCCCAATTAGGATTACTCTTAATCCAATTTGATTTATCAAATGAATCTAATCCTCTTGGTTCATCATATGAACCTAATCTCCATCTAATTGCCCTAAGTGTGTGACCCTATAGGTTCTTGTAACGTTGGCAATGCCCTAAACCCATTTAGGAGCATAAGTAATGAGCGGTATCTAGCAACACATCATTACTACCCAAGTTATAAGAATGTCGAGATCCGACATCACCTTGTGACTACTAATTGTGACTCCTCACAATATGTGACATTGTCCTTCTATCCTAGACATCTAGATTGATCAATATGAGGCATAGACCGTGTCATCCTCTAATCAATCTAAATCTTGAACTCCAAGTAGACTCACTCGATCAAATGAGCTCAACATCTAATGTTGACTCATTTGGGCATGGCTATGCACTTAGTGGTCTCACTCTATCAAGAATACCGATGTCGCTCCCGTCATATGGGAGGGATAGATCCCATCTACATCACTCACATCCCTCTGCATAATTCGTTATATACCCAGTAATCGCCTTTATAGTCCACCCAGTTACGAGTGACGTTTGACGAAACCAAAGTACATAACTCCTTAGGTAGGGATCCATGGTGACTTCAGGTCTAAGGACTAATAGTCATACTAATAGCCACATGAGAAAGTATATGACACTCATATAACGATCCATGATACTTTCTCATGGCGGGTCATTCAGTATACATTCTCCAATGTATACCCATGTGTCAGCTTGATATCTCTATATCCATGACTTGTGAGATCAGGTCATCGAGCTGACCTACATGCTAGTCTTATTGCATTAACATTGTCCCTGAATATTAATACTCGACTAGGAATGATTTAGAGTAGTGTTCCCTATATCATCTCACTATCGATTCAACTAATCGATTGATATAGGTATGAACCTTCTACTCAAGGACGCTATTATACTTAGTCTATTTGGCACTAATACAAATAAGTATAATAACCAAACAAATGCCTTTATTAATATACAAGAATATGATACAATGAGTCCATACAATCATCAAATGATTGGCTCTAGGGCTCTAACTAACAAATCCTTATGAGCTCCTCTTGGGGACATTATCAACCTAGATCACTAGGACACAGTTTCCTTCTATAATCAACAACACACAGTATAAGTGATATCATTTCCCAACTTATCGGGCTTATTGATTTATCGAACTAAATCTCACCCATTGATAAATTAAAGAAATAAATATCAAATATATGTGCTTGTTATTATATTAGGATTAAGAGCACACACTTCCATAATAACTGAGGTCTTTGTTATTTTATAAAGTCAGTATAAAAAGAAACAACCTCTAATGGTCCTACTCAATACACTCTAAGTGTACTAGTGTAATTTTATAGTTAAGATAAACTAATACCTAATTACACTACGACCTTCCAATGGTTTGTTCCTTTCCATCTTGGTCGTGAGCTACAGTTTATAATTTATAAGGTACTGATAATATGATCCTCTGTGTGTGACACCACACACCATGTTATCTACAATATAAATTAATTGAACAACTACATTTATCATAAATGTAGACATTTAACCAATGTGATTCTTATTTCTAGATAAATGTTTATACCAAAAGCTAGACTTTTAGTATACATCCTAACAATCTCCCACTTATACTAAAAGACTAAGCTGTTATATCTGCTGCTATACATCTGATTCCCAACTCTTCAACATGCCCATCAAAAGCTCTTGCCTTAAGGGCCTTAGTGAAAAGATCTATAGGTCATCATCTGATGCAATCTAGGCAGCAACAACTTCTCCTCGTTTATACAATTTCTCGTATTGGGTGGTACTTGCGCTCTATTGTGTTTACTTGCCTTATAGACTCATGGTTTCTTCGAGTTTGCTACTGCACCACTATTATTACAATAGATTGTAATAATCTTTGGACAAACCAGAAATCATATCTAAGTCTATCTTGAGGTTATTGAGTCATTCAACTTTTATGACTACCTCAGAGGCTTGCCATATACTCAGCTTCTATGGTGGAGTCCAAAAAAACACCTATGCTTATCACTCTTCCTTAGTTATGACTTTACCTCCTAAAGTAAACACAAAATCCCGAGGTTGACTTACTATTGTCCCTATCCGATTGGAAGTCAAAATCCGTGCAACCCACAGGGACCAAATTAACTGCCTTGTAAGCTAGCATATAATCTCTAGTGCCTCTAAGATACTTCAATATATGCTTTACTACAGTCCAATGTCCTTGTCTAGGGTACCTTTGATATATGCTAACTATGCCCTTGGCAAAACAGATTTCTGATCTCGTGCATAGCATACATTAGGCTTCCGTCAACCAAAGCATAAAGAACTGCCTTCATTTCCTCTATCTACTTTGATGTCTACGGAGATACCTCTTTAGATAAAGTTACTCCATGCTAAAAAGGTAAGTAACCTTTCTTGGAGTTTTGCATGCTTAAAACGAGCAAGGATTTTTTTCGATATATGAAGCTTGGGATAAGTAAAATATTCTTTTCTTGCGATCCCTTATTACTTTGATCCCAAGACTAGATACATTCTCCCAAGTCCTTCATATTGAATTGTTTGGACAACCATACCCTTACTTTTGATAACACTTTGATATTGTTTCCAACTACCAAAAATGTTATCTACGTATAGTATAAGAAGTACCACCACGTTTCCATCACACTTTTTGTATACACAAGACTTATCTGGTTACTAAATAAATCCACAAGTTTGGATTACTTTGATGAATCGGATGCTCCAAGACCTTGAAGCTTTGCCTCAGTCCATAGACTGATTCATCTTGCACACAAGATGCTCTTTGCCCTTTGCAATGAACCCTTCTGGTTGCTTTATATGGATGCTTTCTTCAAGACTTCCATTAAGGAATGCTGTCTTGACATCCACTTTCCAAATAGATAAAAGAATCCGTATAGACTTAAGCATGGCTACCGGTGAAAAGGTTTTGTTTTTCAACAAGCCTTGCTTTGAAAGTTTCTACCTTCCTGTCTATCCCTCTTTTCCTATTATAGACCTTTTTACACCCAATGGCTTTTACACCATCTGGTGGTTCTACAAGCTTCCAGATTTTATTAGAATACATATATTCTAATTCTGTTATTCATTACTCTTTGCCAAGATGTTGCATCTTTATCTTGGAGTGCTTCATCATATGTCCGGGATCAGGCTCATGTTCATTTGGGATCAAGTCCAAAAGACTCTCCCAAAACATGAATCTTTTAGGTTGTTTGACAACTCTCCCACTACGTTTAGGCACTGCCAATAATTGTGTATCAATTGTGATACGTGTTGCAGTTTCTTGTGATATTTCATCTTATACAGTTGGTACTAGATTAGACGTGTCCTTTATTAAGAACAAATTTACTTATGGGCTTGTGGTTCATTATATATTCCTCTTCTAAAAATCAGTCATTGATGCTAACAATGACCTTCTGATTTTTAAGACTATAAAACTACTTTCGTTTCTCTAGGATAACTCACAAACAAGTGAATTCCTATCTAACTTATCATTGTCTCTCTTCAACATATGTGCTGGACTACCCGAATCCAAATATGCTTCAAAATAGGTTTACGCCTATTCAACAATTCTATATGAGTAGAGAGTTCTGACTTTGGAAGGTACTATATTCACTTTCTTTTTCAGAGTATATCCTTAAAACGAACTTGGTAATTTTCTGAATAACTCATCATCAATCTAATTATTTCCATAAGAGTCATATACCTTCTTTCTACTACACCATTCTGTTGGGGTGTACCAGGTGCAGTTAGTTGGGATTGAATCCCTACTTTTGATAAGTAACTCCTAAATTGTCCCAAGAGGTACTTGCCACTACGATCTTACCATAGTGACTTGATACTTTTACGTTAACGTTTCTCTACATCAACCTTGTACTCTTTGAACTAATCAAAGCACTTAGTCTTGCGACACATTAAGTAAATGTATTTGTATTTTGAATAGTTCTCTATAAAATAGACGAAATATTCGATACTACCTCTTGTCTGGATAATCATAGGATCACACAAATCAGAATGAACCAATTCCAACATATCTTTGGCTTCATACCCCTTAAAAGCTTCTTGGTTATTTTTCCTTCAAAGTAAGACTCGCAGGTTGGAAAGATTTCCACTACTAATGAACCCAAAAGTTCATTAGCTACCAATAAATCCTACTCAAGTTAATATAACCTAGCCTTAGATGCCAAAGATATAATTGGTTTATTTCTGAAAGTTGCTTTCTCTTAAAGTTAGAAGATGTGTTACTAATTTTCATTTGTTGCATCGTGGGAGTTATTGGATTTATAAACCAACGTACAAGAACAGATAACTTCTCTCTTTTTCTTAATAACAACTTTGTTATTAAAAGAGGCAGAATATCAAGTTCTTTGAATAGTTTAGAAACTGAAAACTAGTTCTTTCTAAACTTGGTACGTAAAGACAATTACTTAAAATCCATATTTTATTCTTATCAAAGGATAAACATCTCCCACTGCAACAGCTGCCACTTTTATAGCAGTGCCCATGTGGACGATGTTTTTATTTTCATTTAGTTGTCGGGTTTCCTGGAACCCTGCAATGAATTGCGGACATGATTAATGGCATCTGTATCTACACTCCAGGTTCTGGTAGATAACACCACTAAACATGTTTCAACTAATGAATTAAATACACCTATATTGTTCTTAGTTCTAAGAAGACAGTCTACGTTAATGTCCAAGTCTTATTTCCAATCATTACAATTGGGACTACTAAGTCTTTTCTATAGTATAACAACTAGGGAATTGACAAACATTTTAAATCCTAAGAATCACAAAAATATTTGGTCAAGATCAATTCTTTAAAATCCCCATGAATTTTGTATGCCACGATAGTGTGGACGTATACAAAATAAAGAGGAGATTTTATCCATTAATTTTATTATCTCGTCAACTTTACTTTATGACGAATAAAATTAATAGTTGATCTGTCTTTGATTAAATATTTGGTCAAAACTTTTTGAATTTAAAATAACATTGATTCCTCAAATAATATTATTTAAATTCACCAACACCTCAAAAACCCTGAATTTTGCATGCCACGATAGTGTGGACATATACAAAATTTAAACATTTGTAAGAGGAGGGTTTTACCCATTAATTATCTTGTCAATAAATCTTTATGATAAAATAAAATTACCTCAAACATCGTGAATTTTGAATGTCACGATAGTGTGGACGTATACAAAATCAAACATTTGTAAGAGGAGTTTTTAATTTTATTATCTTGTCAACCTATTTATTTGACAAATTAATAGTTGGTTTTCTTCGGTCACACAAATAATAGCAGTGACTCCGATAGGGAGGATACTATTAGACGTGCCTAAGTGTATACCATTACTTGACATTAAGTCCATTAATAAGATTGTGCCCCTTCCGATGGGGAAGATCACACGCTCTTAATTAACTTCCTATAGTCATCCAAAATGGAAGTTTAAGCTAGTGATCCGCAAACAAGTTCATCCGATATGGAGGAAGGCACTCAGAGCCAACGCGCAAGCTTGCTGCATCACTTATAAACCAGTAATGGAGACCGTGGAATTTATTTAAAAAATAAATCCCTCTCCCACTTAGTTATTTAAAGTGAGAAATTTTGACTATGCTAGCCTACTTAGCATGCATACTAACAAGCACACACAACACAGCATAAAAAGCAATAAATAGAAAAACTAATTTTCAACTATTATGGCTTTTATCTATTGCTATCCTCCGTGTGTCGCCAACCCTAGCTGCTGCCATCTTTGGCCACCGCCACCGGGTCTAGTTGTCGCATTCATCTTGCTCCTTGTTCCGCTGTGCCTCTGGTCCTCAAAAGGTTCCATGCCTTGCAAGATTCGATCCGCGACATAAATAGAATTTTACATTTTTTGATCCTATATTCCTCGAAGGAATGTACATGTAAATTAGATCGAATATAAAATAAAATTTACATCCATCGATCCTATATTCCATAAAAGGAATGTACATGTAACTAGATCAAAAAATAAAATCCTAACAAAACTAAATACAGCACCTACTGTATTTTATAATACAATTATGCACACACAATAAAATGCCCTTGACATGTCCAAGGGTCCAATCACACACACGATATTTATAAGCCATAATAGTTGGATCCTGCATCCACAAAGTTAGCACATCCTACTATTATCCTGCCTAAATTATGTATCACATGTGCATAATTAAACTAATACCAAATACACATAGGCAAAACCCTAGCTCTGATACCAATTGTTGGTTGCTACTCGGAAAACCTATCGGTTCCACTGTACAAAAATTTTGTACAAAGGTCTGAACCTTTTCCTAGCTACCATGTGTTCTTTTAAATTAAACTTGGATCACTTGCGGAACTTAACATGTTTGATCTTAAGTTTAATTTATTTGTTCTTTTAGGTTTAGACTTGGATCTCCTGCGGAACTTAACACGTTCGATCCAAATCACCTAGGTCACAAAGATAATTAAATATCTATTTCCAAAATCGACTTCCAGTACTGCATGGCGAGGTACATGACCTTCTTGGATATGAGAGCAACCACCACCGACTAGACAAAGACTTTTAAGGAAATTAAATATTTAACCTTCCCATAGTAACCCTAGGTTAACCTCTAAGAACAATCAAATCACAAGGAAAAGAAAAAAAAACAAAAGAACACAACTTCGAAAACTAATTTGAAAAACTAGAATCGCATGCCTCTTGTATTTGATATTTTTACAAAGAAACAAAACTAACATGACGAGGAAAATAATTATTAGTTATACCTTTCTTTGTGAATAATGACCTCTTGATCTTCTAGCGTATTCCTCTTCTAATCTCGGACATTGTGTGGGCAACGATCTTCCGAGACGAGAACCACCTAGCACCTTCTTCTCCTTCCTTCAAGTTTCGTCCAAGCACAAAACTTCCAAAGGATGAAGAACTTTTTCCACCAACCAAGCTCCAAGGGATGCAAGCTTTCTCTCCTTCTTCTCCAAGCTAAGATCCGGCCACCACTTGATCTCCAAGAAAGATGAGAGGTTCGGCCACACCAAGGAGAGGAGAGAACTTGAAGGGGTCGGCCACACCAAGGAAGAAAAGAGGGAGAAAGTATAATAGAGGTTGTTACCACAAAGGCACCCAAAAACCCCCTCTTTTATAATCCTTTAGCCTTGGCAAATAAGGAAAATTTAATAAAACCTTCCTAAATTCTATTGCCATTGAAAAGGAAAATTTTAATTAATTAAAATTAAAATTCTTTTCTTAATGTATATGGCCGGCCAATCAACACAAGCAAACTAGGATCTCTAGAAAAATTAAAGCTTCCTAATTTGCTTCCAGAAAAATTTTAAAATAAAATTTCTCTTTAATAATCCCTTCATAGTTGATGCTATAAAAGGAAATTTCTATAATTTTAAAATTTATCTTTTCAACATGTGGATGATAAATAAGTAAAGTTTTTATCAAAATTAAAATCAACCTTTTAATCTACAAATAAGGAAAGAGATTTAACTCTTCTCTTAATCTTTTGTAGAATCTTATAAAGGAAATATTTTAATTTTTAAACTCTCTTTTAAATCATGTATTCCACATAAGAAAAAAATTTAAAATTAAAATTCCTTTTGTATTTTTAATGGCCGACCACCTAGACTTGGGTTCAATCTAGGGCCGGCCACCCATAGACCAAGGCTTGGCCGGCCCTAGCTTGGTCCCCAAGCTAGCTTAGCCGGCCCCTATTACATGGGTATGAAGGTGGGTATAGTACTCTATAAATAAGAGGCTACGATAGGGACCGAGAGGAGGAATTGGTTTTGGTCTCCCGATAAAAATAAGCATCCCGTGTTCGCCCCGAACACGCAACTTAATTTTATCAATAATAATTCATTCTACTAGAGAACTATTATTGAACTACCGCACCAATCCCAAATTACATTTTTGGGCTCCTTCTTATTATGAGTGTGTCAGTCTCCCTGTGTTTAAGCTGTCGAATGCCCACTAATTAAGTGAGTTACTGACAACTCATTTAATTAATATCTTAGTCCAAGAGTAGTACCACTCAACCTTATCGTCATGTCAGACTAAGTCCACCTACAGGGTTTAACATGACAATCCTTATGAGCTCCTCTTGGGGACATTATCAACCTAGATCACTCGGACACAGTTTCCTTCTATAATCAACAACACACAGTATAAGTGATATCATTTCCTAACTTATCGAGCTTATTGATTTATCGAACTAAATCTCAACCATTGATAAATTAAAGAAATAAATATCAAATATATGTGCTTGTTATTATATTAGGATCAAGAGCACACACTTCCATAATAACTGAGGTCTTTGTTCCTTTATAAAGTCAGTATAAAAAGAAATGACCTCTAATGGTCCTACTCAATACACTCTAAGTGTACTAGTGTAATTATATAGTTAAGATAAACTAATACCTAATTACACTACGACCTTCCAATGGTTTGTTCCTTTCCATCTTGGTCGTGAGCTACTGTTTATAATTTATAAAGTACTGATAACATGATCCTCTGTGTGTGACACCACACATCATGTTATCTACAATATAAATTAATTGAACAACTACATTTATCATAAATGTAGACATTTGACCAATGTGATTCTTATTTCTAGATAAATGTTTATACTAAAAGCTAGACTTTTAGTATACATCCTAATAGTAGGTCCACCTCGCCCTTCGTCAATGCCCTGCTATTTTTCAGTGCCTGTACATTAGTACAAATGTGAGAAGCATATCCGGTATCTAATACCCACGATGAAGAAATAGAGAGATTGACTTCTATAACATATATACCTGAACTAGAAATCTCATTTCTCTTCTTCTTAAGATCTTCCAGGTATTCTTTGCAGTTCCTCTTCTAGTGCCCGGTCTGACCGCAGTGGAAGCAGGTAGCATCCTTGGCAACCCCTCCTTTAGGTTTCATTACCTTGCCTTTGCCATTGGCTTGGGACTTTCCCTTACTTTTAGGCTTGCCCTTGCCTTTATGCTTTTGCACCATCAAAATGGAGTTGGGCTTTACCTTCTTAAGGTTGAGCTAAGCAGTTCGCAACATGCTTAGCAGCTCAGGCAATGACTTATCAATTTCGTTCATATTGTAATTCATGACAAATTGACTGTAACTTTCTGGCAAGGATTGTAAGATCAAGTCAGTGGCCAGTTCTTGGTCAAGTGGAAATCTCAACCTCTGTAGGTTCTCTATGTACCCAATCAACTTGAGTACATATGGACCTACGGGAGTCCCATCTTGCATCTTGCACTGAAATAGTGCCTTAGAGATCTCAAATCTCTCGTGCCTTGCTTGTCTTTGATATAGTTGACGAAGATGTTCAACCATATCATAAGCAGTCATCAACTCGTGTTGCTTTTGAAGCTCAGAGTTCATGGTTGCGAGCATGAGGCATGACACATCTAATGCATCATCTTGATGCTTCTTATAAGCATCTCGGTCAGCTCGCGTGGCAGTGGCAGGAGGTGCCTTCGGAATGGGCTGCTCCAGGACGTACAGTTTTCTTTCTTGTGTGAGAACGATTCTCAGATTCCTGTACAAGTCCAGGAAATTAGCTCCATTGAGCTTGTCCTTGTCAAGGACAGAACGCAGGGAGAAAGTCTTTGTATTTATCGACATGACAATCTACAACATAAAGAAAGCAGAGAGTAAATATCATATTCCATTTATCATTTAATTAGGCCTTTAGCTAAATGATGCTCACACTGAATTATAGAGCTTTTTAGAATCAAGTCATGGATGTGGTCAAACCACACTACTAGATTCATACCAAATAGCTATAATTCTCGCGGGACAAGATCCACATCATACTAGGACTTGAGTTAGCTTTGGCTAAATCGCCCAAGACTTAGTATGATCGATAGGTAACTAATTACCAATTACATCTTTATGTAACTCTTGTTCTTCCCAACCGTTGGAAAAATTCCTATAGTTTTACCCGATCCAATTGAGTTAACTAGTTATACTCAATCTAATTGAGTTTGTTCTCACCCAAGCTTTGATAGGTGATCCGGTAGTAAGAGCGGGCCCCCCCTTTCTTGCAAAGTCAACGCCAAGTGAAAGTCACCGGAGCAGCCGCCCATCCGAGGAGAGTGTGGTCCGACCGGACGGACGACCGTAGACGGCCGGCCCGATCAGACTGCCGGCCGGCCGATGGAATCGAATACCCGGATGGGTCCGGCCGGCTCGCACTTATGGTTGGAAGACACCCTGTCAAATCGGGGTTCCGACGCTCAGTTAAAAAGGTCACGGACCGAGCTGACCTTTTGACCGGCCACAGTCATAAAGCGCCCCTGTTTATTAGTCTCCACAAAGCACAGGTAAACCACTGCGTATGTCCGGTCGGATGTTGAGGGAGCTGTCCGCTCGGACGACAAGTTTGGAGCAAGGAAAAAGACCCGAGGATTTCTCCTCTGACAACCGGTAGGTTTCACGTGTGTGTCATGCTCCAAATCTTGTGACAGGGGATTCTGCTGTCCCATCGAGGGCATGCTTTGACTGTAGCGATATGGGTCAGGTAAGTTTTCTGACAGCCACATACCTAGGAAAGGACAGGTAAGATTTCTGACAGCCGCATACCTAGGAAAGGACAGAAGACACGTATGCACCTAGGTACACGTGCCCAGACCCTTCATAGCTCTATATAAAGAACCTCAGGTTTCGCCGGTGAGGTACGTATTCTGAGATTTTGGAAGCCACTTTGTTCATCGTAGCTTACCTGACTTGAGCGTCGGAGGGCCGTCGCCGGGACACCCCTCCCGGCTCGGTTTTGCTGCAGGTTCACCGGAGCACTCGAGGATCCAGCAGGGAGCGCCGCATCCCCAGTATTCGTTGACTCTTGGTTCGAACAGGATCAAATTGGCGCCGTCTGTGGGAACGCTCCTGCATTCGAACAAGAACAATGGACGAGGCTGGACGACAACACACGGTGGCGCTTTCAACAGAAGAACTCGACGCTCTGGTCGAAATGAGGGCCGCCAAACTTATGGAGCTAAAACAGAAAGCAGCTGCCGAGCGGCCGGAGCAACAAGCAACATCTGCGTCGGGTGGCCGAGCGGGAGCACCTCAAGCCACCGTCGCATTCCCTCAGGCACTCTTCCGTACTCCCTCAGAAATCGCGCCCGCTCACGGGGAGCAAGGATCTTCATCTGATGAGCCTCCCGTTCGGGAGCATAAGAAGGGCAAAACCCTCCGAGCAGACGCTTCTCCCGAGCGGAAGCACTGACTGCCACAGTTCCATTTCCCTCAAAAGCAGATACTTCGTCTCCCGAATTCGACTTATAGCAAGCCCCTCCTTCTGGAACCTCAAGAACGGGAGTTTGATGTCAGGCGATGAATCGACCGCATACGAGGGAGTTGGGTGGACGAGCCGCCAAGCGGATGAAGAGGGATTGGCACTTGGATCCACCATGAAGCACAAAGTATCTCTAGCCTGTCCGGGGCAGGGCAAGAAGTGCACTAATAGAATGTGCTGTATATTTTCCGTTTGGTTGTATATTTGAAATGTAGAAGGCAAAATGTTATAATGTGCGCAATTGGAATTATTGGCCGAGCGGCCTATCTTCATGGTGTATAAGATACGAGCCAAGCGCTCTTGACTCGATGAAGAAGGCCTCAAGTCGTTCGGCTGGAGGTATAGTATCCTAGCCAAGCGCTCGATGACGAAGGCTCGTGGAGCAATGGGAGCGGAAGGCTCAAGTAAAAGGATAAAGCAGCAGGCCGCCTCCACCTCTGGTAGGCCGAGCGGCCATGGAGGACCGACCGGGAAGTTTCACCATCCTCCTGGCCTTGATAAATTTCGACGAAGTACATTGTATCCACCTCACTCCACGGGTATTCGGGAGTTGAGAAATTGCGTTAGATCTTATGCTGATCGGCAGGTTAGTTTTTCAGATATAGTTTATTTCGGGCGTAGAATTCATCGTAATTTTCGAAATGAAGGCCCCCGAGCCGCTCGGCCGGGAGGTTGATATACTAGCCAGCCAGAGGCTCGACGACGAAGGCCCCGAGCCGCTTGGCCGGAGGTAAATGGTTCGAGCCGAGCGCGCGAGTATCGAAGGCCCCGTACCGTCTGGACGGAGGGAAATTAGCCGAGCCAAAGTGCTCGACGAAGCAGATCCTGAGCCGTTCGGCTAAGCGTACGTTCTCCAAGTCGGGCGAAAGGTGCGCTAAATACAAATTTATATACTTTTTGGTCGCCTATGTACTTGCGATGCAGGAAGTAGAAAGAGGAAAGCACATTGAGTATTCTCTGCTAAAAGGAAGGCCAAGGTCGCTCGACCTGGCAAGGAGTTAGCCTTAAAGCCGTCTAGCCCAGACGTTAAACCGTAGAGCCGCGCCGACTGGCTATAAATATCCGCGCCGACGAGCTCCGTCGTTAAAGATCGAGAGTCGCACCGACCGGCTAAAAAAATACCGGCGCCGACGAGCTCCGTCGTTAAAGATCAAGAGACGAGCCGGCGTCTATAAACCCTCCGAGCGGAAGACCGACGAGCTCCGTCGTTAAAGATCGAGAGCTGCACCGACCGGCTAAAAAAATACCGGCGCCGACGAGCTCCGTCGTTAAAGATCAAGAGACGAGCCGGCGTCTATAAACCCTCCGAGCAGAAGACCGACGAGCTCCGTCGTTAAAGATCGAGAGCCGCGCCGACCGGCTATAAACATCCGCGCCGACGAGCTCCGTCGTTAAAGATCAAGAGACGAGCCGGCGTCTATAAACCCTCGGAGCGGAAGACCGACGAGCTCCGTCGTTAAAGATCGAGAGCCGCGCCGACCGGCTATAAACATCCGCGCCGACGAGCTCCGTCGTTAAAGATCAAGAGACGAGCCGGCGTCTATAAACCCTCCGAGCAGAAGACCGACGAGCTCCGTCGTTAAAGATCGAGAGCCGCGCCGACCGGCTATAAACATCCGCGCCGACGAGCTCCGTCGTTAAAGATCAAGAGACGAGCCGGCGTCTATAAACCCTCCGAGCGGAAGACCGACGAGCTCCGTCGTTAAAGATCGAGAGCCGCGCCGACCGGCTATAAACATCCGCGCCGACGAGCTCCGTCGTTAAAGATCGAGAGCCGCGCCGACCGGCTATAAATAATCCGAGAGGAATATCGTCGACACAACAATTACCCGTAGCCGATAGTTAGATCGACGCTAAGTTCCGCTCAGACTCGAGGTATAAAAGGTTCTGGTCGGCCTATAACGAGCGAGTCTTGTTAGCAACACAGAATGATATTCGGCCGCACGGAAGGGCTGGGGAAAACACTTGCAAGAATGCACCTCGAATGCCAAAGGGGTGATAGCGGACGAGCGGACAGCACGGGTATTAGCAAGTGGACAGTGCAATAAGATAGAGTACACGAAAGGAAAACATTTCATTAAAATTAAAAACCTTAGGCCGAGTGGCCTAAGTACAAAAAAAGATTCATGTTCAGCCGAGCGGCGAAATTACAAGAATTACTCAATGTAGTCGTAGAGGTCCCTCGGAATGTTGCTCAAGAGCTCCATTTGATCGCCGGCCGGAATATTGGTGGACGCCGGAAGAAGGCCCTTCGACTTCAGATAGGTCATAGTAGCCGTCATGGCCAAGTCGAAAGCCAAGTACATCCGCTCGCAAATTTTCTCCGAGAACTCGGGCGATCGGATGTGGCTTTGTCGGAGAGCGGCGACTCGGCTCGGCTCAGCATCCTGGTATTCTTTGAAGGTCGCTTGGGAGCTTGTGAGGGCCTCATTCAGACTTCCAATCTTCTCCGCATCGGCCGAGCGACCTGCCTTCTCCCGGTCAAGCTGCTCCGTCAGCTCCTTTATCTTCAACTCCAGGCCCCGGGCCTCCACGTTTTTCTTCTCCAGATCGGAGATGGCTGTGTTCTTCCGAGTGGTGGCCAGAGTTATCTTCGTGTCAAGCGACTTGACTTGTCGCTCGGACTCGGCTAGGGCGTGGGCCTGGTCAACTGTTTTCTTCTGCTCAGCAGCCAGCAGAGTTTGAGCTTTCTTCAGCTCTTTTTGCAGCTCGGAGTAGGAAGGGCCTTGGGAGCCGCTCGGACCGCCTGCCGCCCTCAGTTGCCTTATCTCCTCGTCCGCCATAGCCAGGCGGCTGGAAACTGCTATCTCTTCCACCCATCTCTGAAGCAAGACGCATTTGTTAAAAGCCGGGCGGAAATATTCAGACAAAACTTCAAAAAGCAACAAACTTACCCCCGTAGCCGCTTGCATATGGCTGTTGGCTAAGTTCTGGAGAGGGATCATTGCTACTCGCGCCCGAGCGTCGGCCCACATCTCGGCGAGAGGCCCTTTCAAAGTAACTGGTATTGTGCGACCGTGACCAGGGATCGCCCGACCGGGATCAGAAGCTGGCGCAGAAATTCGCGAATGGACGGTCGAGCGTTGGACTGAACGGCGAGCAGGGGGGAGAGTGTCGACCGGAGTAGCCTCAACCGGAGTAGGCAGCTCGTCCCAGTCAGAAGGCGTCCGATCGGACGAGATGGTCTCGGGCGGCGGCCCGGTCGGAGGGTTGGACCGCGGAGGTAGCCGAGCGCAGCGGAGTCTCCACCCGGCGCCTCTTAGGCAGTGGCTGTTCCTCCTCCCGAACGGATCCTTCCTCGGTGGCCGTTGGTTCCCTGGAGGGGGCAGCTCCGCTGGCCGCCTGCTGTTGAGAGGTCGGAGCGGCCGATTCAGCCTGGGTGCCGCTCTCTCCTTCGTGTGAACCGACCGGCTTAATGCCCAGCGCCTCCATTTCCTTGGCCGCCGCTGCCTTTCTCTTTAGAACGCTGGACATCACCGAGTCCATGACGATTTCAGCTGCATGAAAAGAAGAAGAAATCAGTTAGCAATTAAAGCAAGTGCCCAAGCAAAATTCTTACCGAAGCCGGTCGGAAGTGGGGTCCGTATAGGACTCAGCCCAAAAATGTACATCACTCCCTCGTGAAGAAGTTTGTTGATGTCAAGCCGCAGACCGGCTAGTACATTTGCGGCGTGAAGATAATCCGGTCGGGTCTTGAATTTCTTCAACTCGGGAGTAGGAGGTAGACTGACCTGCCACTGGGTCGGGAAGTTTGGCTGACTGGGCATGCGAATGTAGAAATAATAGTTCTTCCAATGTTTATTGGAAGTGGGTAGTTTATTGAAGAAGACCAGACCGGGCCGAGCTTGGAACATAAAGGTGCCCGGCTCGGCTTGTTTAGGATAATAGAAATAAAAAAAGACCTCCGGGCGGAGGGGAATGTTATGGATCTTAAACAAAACGACAACACCGCAGAGGAGACGGAAGGTATTTGGTACTAAACTTCCGAGCGGCACGCCAAAATAATTACAAACGTCTACTATGAAAGGATGCACGGGGAACCGCAGACCGGCGGTAAATTGGTCGCGGAAGACACAGAAACCGCCGCGCGGCGGTCGGTGTGGCCAAGCGGCGGGACCAGCTAGGCGAACCTCGAAATCCTCGGGAATTTCAAAATTGTCAGCCAAAATATCAAAATCCCGTTGTTCGAAACGGGACCGCATGGTGGTATACCATGGGCCCAGGGATTGTTCTTCGGGGTGAGAAGAACTGGCCATGATCCAGACAGAAGAAAGCAAAAAGGAAGTCTCAAAGACGAAGAAATGGAATTTCAAAGACTGGAGCTAGGGGAAGAAAGGCGAATTCGATACCGAAAAGGAAGGAGGAAAGCTCTAAAACCTTACTGGAGGGAGATGGATCGAGGAGAGGCGCCGGAGAGCGTCAGAGGGCAGCAACAAGATCGCCGGAGCTCCAAAGCGCAGAGAGCAGCAGTAGAGGTAATGGAGGCGTGTGAAGGTGAAAAGGAAACGAAGAGTTTATAGGGTGAGGGCCGGGCGGTCTCCACCGTCGGATCCAGGTCACGAGAATCAAAGCACACATCTAGCCGTTTATTTCGAACTGCTTCGATCACATCACAATATCATGCAACCGCCTCCGTACTCTGGTGGCCTTGCTCCACGTGGCAGTCAATCATTCGGAGCATTTAATGAAGGTATGATCGGCCTTGATGGCGAGGATTGGCGCAAAACGCGAGGAGATCCGGTGAAGGCCATCATTGATTCATTCAAGGATATTTCTACGGCTGACCGAGCGGATAGTATTGGTGTTGAGGAGCCGTTAGGCTAGACTCACAGTCCAGTCAGTCGGACTATTCGCCTCCCTCGACTAGACTTGAAGGGGAGGCAAGTGATCCGGTAGTAAGAGCGGGCCCCCCCTTTCTTGCAAAGTCAACGCCAAGTGAAAGTCACCGGAGCAGCCGCCCATCCGAGGAGAGTGTGGTCCGACCGGACGGACGACCGTAGACGGCCGGCCGCCCGATGGAATCGAATACAAGTCAACGCCAAGTGAGTCACCGGAGCAGCCGCCCATCCGGGGAGAGTGCGGTCCGACCGGACTGCCGGCCGACCGATGATCGAATACCAGCGGCCCTGTTTATTAGTCTCCACAAAACACAGGTAAACCACTGCGTATGTCCGGTCGGATGTTGAGGGAGCTGTCCGCTCGGACGACAAGTTTGGAGCAAGGAAAAAGACCCGAGGATTTCTCCTCTGACAACCGGTAGGTTTCACGTGTGTGTCATGCTCCAAATCTTGTGACAGGGGATTCTGCTGTCCCATCGAGGGCATGCTTTGACTGTAGCGATATGGGTCAGGTAAGTTTTCTGACAGCCACATACCTAGGAAAGGACAGGTAAGATTTCTGACAGCCGCATACCTAGGAAAGGACAGAAGACACATATGCACCTAGGTACGCGTGCTCAGACCCTTCATAGCTCTATATAAAGAACCTCAGGTTTCGCCGGTGAGGTACGTATTCTGAGATTTTGGAAGCCACTTTGTTCATCGTAGCTTACCTGACTTGAGCGTCGGAGGACCGTCGCCGGGACACCCCTCCCGGCTCGGTTTTGCTGCAGGTTCACCGGAGCACTTGAGGATCCAGCAGGGAGCGCCGCATCCCCAGCGTTCGTTGACTCTTGGTTCGAACAGGATCAATAGGCAAGACCAAGATTGTCCCTCCGCACCCTACCAAGATAATATGCGTTGCACTGCTTTGGCAGATTCAAAAACAACAAATGATCGAGGTAGTGATGGGTATCAAAACTTGGTAGGCATTTCGAGTTGACTTGATTAAGATCTAATCTAATCGTGAATGTGTATCATATACGCATTAAGGTACTAATTACCCTACATTAGCATGCATCACATACACACAAGCAATGATATATATATATATATATATATATATATATATATAGATACACACACATATGTACTGATTAACTAATTTGTGATGAGGTCATAGCCCTACTACGATCTTCTCAAGCCAATGAAAAGATCGGACTGCCACCCTAGGGTCAACGACTTCTTCAAGCGCTTCCTTTTGACCGCCATGTGTTGACAGCACCTTTCTCGTAACTCCTTCTTGAGTGGACCTTCCACTGCTTCATTTTGTACATTACAAATATGAAACTCGAGTTACATTCAAGTCTAAAATCTATTTGCAACAGGAACATAAATAAAGGAGGCACGACGTGCAGGTCGCATATCATATACAACACACACAACACAAAAAATGGCACGCAGGCCATATTATAAATTACAACACAATTTTATCCAATCACACTGGGATTTTTGGGCCATGACCATCATAATATCATACATAATTCTAAATTTCCCTTTGTGTGTGACCCTATAGGTTCTTGTAACGTTGGCAATGCTCCTGAACCCATTTAGAAACATAAGTAATGAGCGGTATCTAGCAACACATCATTACTACCAAAGTTACAAGAATGTTGAGATCCAACATCACCTTTGTGACTACTAATTGTGACTCTCACAATATGTGACAATGTCCTTCTATCCTTGACATCTAAATTGATCAATTGAGGCATAGATTGTGTCATCCTCTAATCAATTTATATCTTGAACTCCAAGTAGACTCACTCCAATCAAATAAGCTCAATATCTCATATTGACTTATTTGGGCATAGCCATGCACTTAGTGGTCTCACTCTATCAAGAATCATGATGTCACTCCCGTCATATAGAAGGGATAGATCCCATCTATATCACTCACATCCGTTCGCATAATTTGTTACATACCCAGTAGTCGCCTTTATAGTCCACCCATTTACGGGTGACGTTTGACGAAGCCAAAGTATGCAACTCCTTATGTAGGGAACCATGGTGATTTCAGGTCCAAGGACTGATAGTTATACTAATAGTCACATGAGAAAGTATATGACACTCATATAACGATCCATGATACTTTCTCATGGCGGGTCATTCAGTATACATTCTCCAATACATACCCATGTGTTAACTTGATATCTCATATCCATGACTTGTGAGATCAAGTCATCGAGTTGACCTACATGCTAGTATCATCGCATTAACATTGTTCCTGAATGTTAATACTTGACTAGGAATGATTAAGAGTAGTGTTCTCTATATCATTTCACTATCAATTCAACTAATCGATTGATATAGATAAGAACCTTCTACTCAATGACGCTATTATACTTAGTTATTTGACACTAATACAAGTAAGTATAATAACCATAAAGAAATGTCTTTATAAATATATATAGGAATATGATACATCGAGTCCATACAACAATCATCACATAATTGACTCTAGAGCTCTCACAAATAATTATCCCAAAAGATAATCTTAACAACAGTTGAGACAACGGTGTAATGAACCATTGTCAATGAGAATATTTTCACAACGCTTGGAACAACGGTGAATAACCATTATCATTGTGATAATACGATAATGATTTTAAACCGTTGTCAATGAGATTTTTAAATGTTGTATTTTTCTTCCACAAAACTAGTGCTAGAAATTAGGACACGTGCCCAACTTTCATTAGTAATCACAAAAAAAAAAAAAGAAAAATCTTAACCCTATATTTAATACATCTAAAAGCAAACACATTAAACCACAAGTCGCCACACTTCTTCATTCCTCTTTGAGGCCCCTCAACGTTTCCCTTCCGGTTGTCGTCGAAGGCGAAGGCGAAGGCGAAGGCGAAGACGAGAAACACCAACACATAACTCCTCCTCTTGCTCCTTTCGGATCTTCATCCGTTACTCATCCACCAATTGTTTATGTTTTCTCTTTATCCTTCACCTTCTTTAAATACCTCATGATTCGGAGGGCAGAAAATGCGTAATCGATCTACTTCTTGTTCAATCGATTTACTCATTGCTAATCGTAGAGCTACAATGTCATCACCAGCGAGAGGAGCAAGAGGCTTTGGAGCTGGAGGGGAGTAGACGGCGATCCATGTGCTGTAAGTGGACGACAGCTCAGTCGACTGAGAGGTCATCACGACGCTTCTATGAAGTTCCAAGTACCAAGGTAGGAGACGACCGATCCTTCATGAACTCGCCACCTTTTCTTCTTTCTTCTCGGCTAATTGGGCTTTCCCTCCTTTTCTTTGGCTACTTGATCGCAGTCACAGGTGTGGACAATGGGAAGAAAGAGCTGGAGCTATTGAGAATGGTGAGTCAATATATTTCCATGTCCTTTTCCCTTAGATATATCGATTGATAGATGAGATTCTGATTGGAAAAATTAGAGATTTTCTCTCTTCCATTGTTATAGCAGGAGCCAAACGTGAACATGATCATTACTGATTATTGGATGCTAGAAATGATAGGATACGACCTGCTCAAGAGAATCAAGGTGAGAACAAACTTTTTCTTGCGATTTCGAATGTCGAACCCTAAAAAAGCTTAATACTGTGATAGGAATCCTCCAAGATGAAGGAAAATCCCATGATCATAATGTCATCTAAAAATGTTCCTAATCGAATCTATATTATCTATAAAATCTATTTTTTCAATAAAAATGATCATCTTTTCCTTATTCGATGATGTTCTTGTAGATGTTTGGAAGTAGGAGCAGAAGATTTCTTGCTGAAGCTTGTGAGGCCATCTAATGTATCTCATTTATCTAACTGGATCAGATAGCAGCTGGAGAAGGCAGAGGAGGACGAAAGATGAGTCTCCCATCCACACAATTTTCTTCAACTTTGCTCTCATCTAGAAATGAATTAATTTCATGAGCAAGGAATTGTGATCGTGGAGATCCTCATCATCTTCCATGGATTTCACCTTGTGCTTTTAGATTTATATTCTAATTTGAGCGTGCTTCTTTACCTGTGAAAGTATAGGTTAATTTGAGGATTTTTCGGTAGGATTTTGTTTGATTGATTGTTTATTTTACTAAAAGCGTTAATTTGATATAGTTTCTGGATTTTACAGCTCACTCCCTTGCGATGATGTGTAATTAAAGTAAAGCCAAGTTATATTGCAATGACTCTCATTGTCTGCATTCATATTTATAAACAATCAATTGTTTGTTTTTGATGTTCCATAGATTTTTGTCTCGTTTCTTGTTTTCACTATTTTTTGGCTACATTTAGATTACCATTAGGTATTATTGTGAAGCAAGATTTTAGAATGTTACCATCTTATTACTTCCAATATCTTCTAGTTTTCATCCTCCTTTATGTTCTTGCTGTAGAAATTTTTTGATTTCCTTGATGGATTAGTATGATTCATCAGAACCTAGGCACGGACTTCTAAGAGATCGAGTTGAAGCGGAAGGATTGTAATCGATATGAAGTTGTTCCAATTCAATTGTGGCAAAAGACGAATACGCTCGTCTTCAACCCCTGCCAATTCGTCCCAGATCTAATACGGAGGAGGTAAATCACGGACGGCTACTAGCCTTTGGAATAGTGACTAGCACATAAGGGAGGTATTTACCTCGATTTTTCTGAGATTCGAACCCCAGACCTCATTATGACAATACCTCATGCGCTAGCCACTAGATCCATCCTAGGGGACATAAGTTGTTCCAATTCAAGGTTCGCTGGATGCATGCCAATTATTGGCGCAAAGCAACCATGGATTTATTTTGGTTGGGATGGTTGGACCTTAACATCGTCAATATCTTTGTGTTGGCGCTTGGACGCTTATGAATGGACTACCATACAACATCAACAACACTAATCTTGTAATCATTCATCTTCTACTAAATAGTGACCTACTATATGAAGTGCATGATTGTTTGTTTGGATATATGTGATATGTTGGTTGCTACTTGAATTACCATCCTAGTTCCTCTGTACAAAAATTTGTACAAGCATAAAACTATCCTAGTTACCCATGTGCTCTACTAAAGTTAAATTTGGATTGTAAACGATGCTTAACATTATTAATCCAAATTGTCCTTCAGAAGTTAAACTTGAATTGAGAACGAAACTTAACATTCTTACTTTAAGTTTAACCGATGTGATCTTCCTAAGTTAAACCATATTACAAAAGTTGATTAAATATCTATTTCAAAGATCGGCTTTTAGGTCAAACGTGGCGAGACATTAGGCTTTCTTGGGTATGAGATCATCCACCATTGCCTAGACAAAGCATTTCAAAGAAATCAGATATTTAATCTTCTCACAGTAAACTAGGTTTAATTACAGAGACCTCAATAGAAACACAATATCAAAACATGAAATCAAAAAATAAAATCGATAACAAAATGATAAACTAAAATCGACATCCTCTTGTATTTGATTTTTCAATATCTAAACAAAGAACATGAACTAGCTATGATGTGGAAACAAATAATTAGTTATACCTTTCTTTGTAGCTAAAGATCTTTTGATCTTTTGTTGTATTCCTCTTCTCCTCTTGGACATTGTGTGGGCAACGATCTACCAAGATGGAATCCACTCGAATCGTTTCTTCTCCTCTAAGACTCTCGAGCCACCAAGGGATGTCAAAATAGGAAATTTCTTTCTTTCTTCTTCTCCTCCAAGTAATCGACCACCAAGTGCTTCTCCTCTTCTTCTTCTTCCTCTCCAAGCAACTAGCCATAAGGATTTTCCAATCCTTGATGCCGCTGGCCCTAAGGAAGCAAAAGAGGAGACTAGATGAAGAGGTGCCGCCAGCCTAAGAGAAAGGGAGAAGGGGAGGGGCCGACCACACCAAGGATAGAGAGAGGAATAGAATAGGGTTGTATCTCATGAGGCACCCTCTACCTCTCTTTTATAATCCTTGGTCTTGGCAAAAAAAGGAAAGTTTTAAACATAATTAAAACTTCCTTATTTGTGGCCTCCCATTTAAAAAAGGAAATTTTAACAATAATTAAAATCTCTCTTTTCTAAATTTCCTATTGTATATGGCAATAAAGGAAAGTTTTAAAATTAATCTCTCTCTTTTAAAACATGTAGATAACTATAAAAAGGAAAGATTAATTAAAACTTCTCCTTTTAAATCATGGTTAGAAAGTTTTATCAAAAATTAAAATCTAATTATATATAACTACAAATAAGGAAAGATTTTAACAAAATTAAAATCTCTCTTTAATCTTTTGTAGATAGCTATAAAAGGAAAGATTTTAAAATTTTAAAATTTTAAAATTCTCTTTTAAAACCATGAGGATGGCTATAAAAGAAAATTGAAATCTTTCTTTTATTCATTGTAGATAACTACAAAAAAGGAAAGATTTTAACAAAATAAAATATCTCTTTTAACCATTGTAGATAACTATAAATAAGGAAAGATTTTAACAAAATAAAATCTCTCTTTTAACCATGGTAGATAACTACAAATAAAGAAAGATTTTAAACAAAATTTTATCTTAAACAAAACTTCCTTTTTCTTTTATTCTTCATGTGGCTGGCCCTTAGCTTGGGCACCAAGCTTTGGCCGGCCACCTCTTGGCTTCCAAACTTATGCTTGGCCAACCCCTTGCTCCAAGCAAGGATGTGGCCGACCCATTACTTGGGTGAGAAGTGGACTTTGTGGATACAAGGTTTATAGAGGCTACAACAGGGACCGAGAGGAGAAATTGGTTTTGGTCTCTCGAAGAGCTTGAGCTTCCTATGTTCACCCTGAACACCCAACTCAAGTTCATCAATAATAACTCATACCACTAAAGAGTTATTATTGAACTACCGCACCAATCCCAAATTATATTATGAGCTTCTTATTATGAGTGCATTAATCTCCCTGTGTTTAAGATATAGAATGTCCACTAATTAAATAAGTTACTGACAACTCACTTAATTAATATCTAGCTCCAAGAGTAGTACCACTCAACTTTATTATCATGCCGGACTAGGTTCACCTGTAGGGTTTACATGACAATCCTTATTAGCTTCTCAAGGGGACATCATCAACCTAGATTACTAGGACACAATTTCATTCTATAATCAACAACACACTATATAAATAATATCATTTCCTAACTTATCGGGCCTATTGATTTAACGAGCTAAATCATACCCTTTGATAAATTAAAGAAATAAATATTAAATATATGTGCTTGTTATTATATTATGATTAAGAGTACACACTTCCATAATAACAGAGATTTTGTTCTTTTATATAGTCAGTATAAAAAGAAACTACCCCAAATGATCCTGCTCAATATACTCATAGTATACTAGTGTAATTTTATAGTCTAGATAAACTAATACCAAATTACACTACAACCACTCCAATGGTTTGTCCATTCTATCTTGGTTGTAAGCTACTATTTATAATTTATAAGGATCTGATAACATGATCTTTTGTGTGTCTCCTCACACCATGTTATCTACAATATAAATTAAATGGACAACTACACTTAGCATAAATGTAGACATTTGACCAATGTGATTCTTATTTCTAAAAAAAATGTTTATACAAAAGTTAAGCTTTTAGTATACATTCCAACAATCTCCCACTTATACTAACAGACTATGTTGCCATATACCCTGCCATACGTCTGATTCCCAACCCCCTCAATATGCCCATCAAAAGCTCTTTCCTTAAGGGCCTTAGTGAAAGGATCTTCCAGGTTATCATCTAATGCAATCTAGGCGACAACAACTTTTCCTCGTTTATACGATGTCTCATATTAGGTATGTGTTTACTTGCCTTATGGACTCATGGTTTCTACGAGTTTGCTACTACACCACTATTATCACAATAAATTATAATAATTTTTTTGGGCAAACTAGGAATCATATCTAAGTCCATCATGAAATTTCTGAGCCATATAGTTTCTATGGTTGCCTAAGAGGTTGCCATATACTCAGCTTTCATAGTGGAGTCCGAAAAAGCACCTATGCTTAATACTCCTCCATAGTTATGACTTCACCTCCTAAAGTAAACACAAAATCCCGAGGTTTACTTACTATTGTCCCTATCAAATTGGAAGTCTGAATCTGTATAACCCACAGGGAGAAAATCATCTACCTTGTAAGCTAGCATATAATCTCTAGTCCCTCTCAGGTACTTTAATATATGCTTTACGGCAGTCCAGTGTCCCGGTCCTGGATTACTTTTGTTAGGACCAAAAGTAGCTAGAGGGGGGGGGGGGGGGGGAATAGCTCGTCGCGTTCGCTCGGTGCTTGGCGTTGCTTGTTTCTTCAAGAATATGCAGCGGAAAATACAGAAACAATCACACAACGCTAACACGGTTGGTTTACTTGGTATCCACCTCACAAGAGGTGACTAATCCAAGGATCCACACCAACACACACACCCTCCACTAAATAAAACTCTCCTTTATGGTAACTACCAAGGGCGGAGAAGCCCTACAAGACTCAATACAAGAAGAGAGGGAAAGGATACAAGAAATACAAGCTTACAAGCTTACAATGAGTATAAACCCTAACCCTAGCTTCTCTTCTTGGCTTTGATCCGCCTCTTGACTTGGAAAACTTCCAAGATCCTTCAAGAACTGGCGATCTGAGCTTTGTGAGTGCTGTGGAGGAGCTGGCGAGAAATCTGGAGTGAATCGGAGAAGAGATGCCGAAGGAAATGAACGCCTGCGACCTTTATCGACGCCAACGGTCGGATCCCGATCGATTCGAATATTCCCAATCGATCGGGGAGGCTTTGGATCGATCCACGGATCGATCCAGAGCGCCTCTGTGCTCTGGAAAGACGCCTGGATCGATCCATGGATCGATCCAGCGCTTATCGCGCAAAGCAGCCGCGTCCCAATCGATCCACTGATCGATTGGAACATCTGGATCGATCCACTGATCGATCCAGCTTCTGGATCGATCCACTGATCGATCCAACACTTGGTTTTTGCCCAAAACCAAGTTCCAAGCCTCTCAAACCAACATCCGGTCAACCTTGACCTGTTGGTACATCATGCCTAGCATCTGGTCACTCCTTTGACCTGCTAGGACTTCCCACCAAGTGTCTGGTCAATCCCTTTGACCCACTTAGACTTTTCTATTCATGCCAAGTATCTGGTCACTCCCTTGACCTACTTGGACTTCCATCAGATGTCTGGTCAATCCCTTTGACCTATCTGTATTTCCTCGTGCCAAGTATCCAGTCAATCCTTTGACCTACTTGGACTTCCCAACACCAGATGTCCGATCATCCTTGATCCATCTGGATTTTCCCTTGCCTGGCTTCACTCACCAGGACTTTCACCTAGCTTCACTCACTAGGGTTTTCCATCTGCCTAGCTTCACTCACTAGGGCTTTCACCTGGCTTCACTCACCAGGACTTTCACCTAGCTTCACTCACTAGGGTTTTCCTTCTGCCTGACTTCACTCACCAGGACTTTCACCTAGCTTCACTCACTAGGGTTTTCACCTGGTTTCACTCACCAGGATTTTCCATCTGCCTAGCTTCACTCACTAGGGATTTCACCTGGCTTCACTCACCAGGACTTTCACCTAGCTTCACTCACTAGGGTTTTCCTTCTGCCTGGCTTCACTCACCAGGACTTTCACCTAGCTTCACTCACTAGGGTTTTCACCTGGTTTCACTCACCAGGACTTTCACCTAGCTTCACTCACTAGGGTTTTCCTTCTGCCTGGCTTCACTCACCAGGACTTTCCTGTCAAGTATCCGGTCAACCTTGACCTACTTGACTCTTCTTCAATCAATTTCTTATTGTCAAACATCTAAACTCAAACCAAGACTCAGCTTGGTCACCCAGGTCAACCTTGACCTGAGGGATGTTGCACCAACAATCTCCCCCTTTTTGATGTTTGACAATACCACAATAACACTTACAATACCACATGTAAGTTAGGCTAATCCTATAGCCTCAATCTTCATGCCACTAGGTAATGAACATATAAATTAAGCTCTTCATTCTCCCCCTACGAGGGCACACTCCCTCTAGGTAATGAAAGCCTAACTTACACCCATTCATAGGTCCTTTCATTCTCCCCTATTGGCACACATCAACCCATCTTTGGGCACACATCAACCCATGCCCCAATTTTGGGTACACATCAACAAATCCATTTGTTGACGACTCTCCCCCTGAAGAGTTACTCATCATTGTTCACAACATCACTCGTTGTGATCAACACGATAATGAAGGTCCCATACCCTTCATTTATCCTTAACTTCTCCCTCAATGTAGACAAATACCCAACCTTGAGCATTATCTAACCACTTGAGTTCCCACTTGAAATAATGAGGATATCCACTCCCCATTTCAAGTTCAAAAGCTCATACATGAGCATTTTCTTTAAAGAAGGTTAACCACCTTCCAAGGTTCATGAAAAGTAATTTTTCATGTCTTTAAAGAGTCCCTCCCCCTAAAGACATGGTGGTGACTTCTGTCATTGCACCAACAATGACTTGGAATCCCTAAACCTTTAGGAAACCCAAATTTAGAAGTTTTGAGGTTCAAATACTCAAAATTTGAAACAAACTTCAACCTAAACTTCAACCTAAACTTCAATGAAGCCTTCCTTAACCAATCCATCCTTGTTTTCACATGAAAACACCCTTTGTATGTATACAAATGTATTTTAGGGGTTTGGAATGGTTACCTAGACTCAAAGAGGTTCAAAGATGCTGAAATCAAGCCTTCCCAGCCAAAATCAGCAACTTGGATCGATTGGAGTTGTGTTCCAATCGATTGAACCTTTCTGAATCGATCCACTGATCGATTCAGACTACCTGGATCGATCGACTGATCGATCCAGCGAGCTTCTGCTCGCGGGAGACTTGCCTTCTGAATCGATCCACGGATCGATTCGGGCACTCCAATCGATCCATGGATCGATCGGAGCTCTGATAGTTGCTGAAATTCCATTTCAGTCAACTTCAGAAACCCCTAGAAAATTCTACAAAAATTCAAAAATCATGAAATTTCGTGTAGACATTATTTAGGGCATACTTAATCATGGAAAAATAGCTTTCTATGAAAATACATCATATTTTCAAAGATTGACACAAACTTGAAAACTTGCAAAAACTTTAGTGTTTTTCTTCAAGTTTGTGTCTAACTATTCAATGGTGATTACTATCAAAAGATAGCCTTCACCAAGGTTTTCCAAAAACATTTTAAAAACATTTTCAAAACCAATATCCCATCATGTTCCTTGGGCATAATGCACATGACTTGTACATTAGCTTTCCCAATGATGGGAAAACACATAACTATGTGTTTTGATGAACCTAAAACTCAAAAGAATGCACTAAATCAACATCTTGAGTTTTGTTCATCTTTCTAACATCTCACTTGTATCTAATGTACACTAAAACACATACAAGTCACCTTATAGTCCTTGTGAGATGTGAGATTTTAGTTTTGCCCTATTCTAGGGATCATGCATATCTATCTAGGTATTTTAGAGATATTAGACATCCACCTAGGATGTCACTTGTTAATAAGTGTTGTTAAATGCCATTTGTCCTTAATTACAAGGAATTAAACTTAATGCATGATTATGTTATGACATAGTATTTTTGTATTTTCATAATAAGGTATGAATGCAAAACTAGACATGATGTCATGGCATATGATGGGCAAACAATCATGGCAAGATTTAACATAAATAAAATATACCTAGATTAACTATCTAAGTATCCTTAAAGTCTTAGCTAAACTTACAACTTAAACCTAGATTGCCCTAAAGTGCTTCAAGAGAATGCCAAAGCCTAAATTGACATTTCTAATTTCCTTGATTTAATGTATTCCAATTGAAAATAAACATGTCCTCAAATATTGGCATATTCCATTTTTCCTCAAGAGTGATTACATAAATCAAGGCCCGGATTGCCTTAAATTTCCAAGAGAATACCAAAATCCCAACTTGGTATTTCTCAAGGTTTTCCCAATTTGTGCCATTTTAAGATAAAATCAATTTTTCACCATTAGACACATTTTACTCTTTCAAGGAGTAATCAATAGGTCCATTTCATTTTCAAAGGTTAACTAAAACCTTGAAAATGCTCCTTGAGTGTCAATTTCCTCAAAGTTAGGTTAACTACCCTTCTAATCGGAGTTGACACTCTCTAACCCATCTATGGGGTAGAGAAGATGCTCCTAGGAACCCAACACCTATTGGTGCTCCTTGGATGCTCTAGGTACTCACTAGGGATAACTTCCCTAGATACCTTCCTAGTGACCTTGTTGGGCTTCTTAGAAGCCTTGGTCACACTTTCTAGGTCAACTCTAGGGATAGCCTCCCTTGTGACCTTGTTAGTGACTTTCTTAGACTTCTTAGAAGTCTTAGTCACTTTGGTTGCAAAGATACTTCTAGGGATATCTTCCCTTGTATCTTTGACTTGACCTCTAGACTTAGGGTTTGTTCCATAGCTATATGGAACCCTATGATAACTAGGCACATCCTTTTTAGCTTTGGGTTTGTATCCCAAACCTCTATAGCCATTGGATGACCTTTGTGCTCCTAGCCCTAGGTATTGCTCATTTTGCCCTTTAAGGATATTCTCCATCCTTTTTAGGGTCTTTTCTAGTTTGTCAAGTCTTGACCTCAAGACTTGATTTTCTATCATTAAATCCTTAGGTTTTGGTCCATGAGCATTTTTGATCTTGGGCATGTGTCTATTTTCCTTAGTGTTCCCGCCCAAGTGTCTATCTACCTCCCTAACCTTAGGTTGGGTAGTTTTGGCATGTAGGGCCACATGTTTTTTCTTAAAGCCCTCATGCTTTCTATTCTTATGGTAAATTACATTAAAATGATAAAAGTTAGAACTATCATGCTTTTCACCATAATGTAAGGGGGTAGGCTCAATAAAAGATACCTTCTTCTTTACCTTGGAGGCTCCTCCTTGACTAGTGCCTCCTTGAGCCTTGACCACCTTCTTCCCCTTGGGGCATTGACTTCGGTAATGCCCCTTTTGATTGCAAGAGAAACATATAATATGCTCCTTGCTCTTCTTTGTGTTGGGGATGATCTCCTTGGGCTTCGCCTTGTCCTTTTGTGCCACTTTGCCCTTCGTCTTGGCCAATTTAGGACACTTGCTCTTGTAGTGTCCATTTTCCCTACACTCAAAACATATTATATGATTTTTATTTTTAATTGAAACATTTATACCTTTGTGTGTAGGGGTGACATCTTTTCCTTTGGATCCGGAGGTAGAAGCTTCCTCTTGATCGGACCTTGATTCCCCTCCATTTGATTTTTCTTGACTTGTGGAGGTAGAAGCTTCTTCCTCCCCTTCTTCTCTTGACCCGGATGTAGAAGCTTCTCCTTCTTCTTGATCCGGTGTCACCAAGAATTGCTCCCCCTCAATCCTAGAGGTGGAGGCTTCATCATCTTGAATATGAAACAAGGAGTATGCTCCCTCCTTGTTCCCTTCGTTGCATTCCCTTGAGGATGAAGCTTCTTGGATTTCTTCTTCTTCGGAGGTTGAGCATCTCTCAACCTCGGAGCCCTCCTCTTGGTCTTGCTCCAAAGAGTCACCCTCTCTGGATACTTCTTGCTCTTGTACAGTGGAGGGGATCTCTTCATGAAGCTTGGCCAATTTGCTCCATAATTCCTTTACATCTTCAAATTCTCCAATTTTGCAAAGGATGGTGCTTGGCAATAAATTTACCAAAAGCTTGGTCACTTTATCATTTGCCTCGCACCTTTGGACTTGCTCTTGGCTCCACTTGCTCCTCTTGAGAACTTTTCCCTTTGAATTTCTTGGAGCCTCGAAGCCTTCCATTAGAGCAAACCATTGCTCTATCTCCATCATAAGAAAATTTTCAATTCTTGATTTCCAAGAATCAAAACTCGTGGAAGTGTATGGTGGAGCCACCCTTGTGTCAAATCCAAGTCCATCTTGGAATTGCATCTTGAAGTTGAGCTTTTTGATATCTTTGACTTTGACAATTTTTGCTTCAACTTCTTCACCCTCTAGCTTTTCTTGTTATGCTTGACCCTTCCGGCGATGATTCCGGTGAAGAGCAACCTGGCTCTGATACCACTTGTTAGGACCAAAAGTAGCTAGAGGGGGGGGGGGGGGGGAATAGCTCGTCGCGTTCGCTCGGTGCTTGGCGTTGCTTGTTTCTTCAAGAATATGCAGCGGAAAATACAGAAACAATCACACAACGCTAACACGGTTGGTTTACTTGGTATCCACCTCACAAGAGGTGACTAATCCAAGGATCCACACCAACACACACACCCTCCACTAAATAAAACTCTCCTTTATGGTAACTACCAAGGGCGGAGAAGCCCTACAAGACTCAATACAAGAAGAGAGGGAAAGGATACAAGAAATACAAGCTTACAAGCTTACAATGAGTATAAACCCTAACCCTAGCTTCTCTTCTTGGCTTTGATCCGCCTCTTGACTTGGAAAACTTCCAAGATCCTTCAAGAACTGGCGATCTGAGCTTTGTGAGTGCTGTGGAGGAGCTGGAGAGAAATCTGGAGTGAATCGGGGAAGAGATGCCGAAGGAAATGAATGCCTGCGGCCTTTATCGACGCCAACGGTCGGATCCCGATCGATTCGAATGTTCCCAATCGATCGGGGAGGCTTTGGATCGACTCACGGATCGATCCAGAGTGCCTCTGTGCTCTGGGAAAAACGCCTGGATCGATCCACGGATCGATCCAGCGCTTATCGCGCGAAGCAGCCGCGTCCCAATCGATCCACTGATCGATTGGAACATCTGGATCGATCCACGGATCGATCCAGAGGCTCTCTGTTCGCTTAGGAGAAGCCTGGATCGATCCACTGATCGATCCAGCTCCTGGATCGATCCACTGATCGATCCAACACTTGGTTTTTGCCCAAAACCAAGTTCCAAGCCTCTCAAACCAACATCCGGTCAACCTTGACCTGTTGGTACATCATGCCTAGCATCTGGTCACTCCTTTGACCTGCTAGGACTTCCCACCAAGTGTCTGGTCAATCCCTTTGACCCACTTAGACTTTTCTATTCATGCCAAGTATCTGGTCACTCCCTTGACCTACTTGGACTTCCATCAGATGTCTGGTCAATCCCTTTGACCTATCTGTATTTCCTCGTGCCAAGTATCCAGTCAATCCTTTGACCTACTTGGACTTCCCAACACCAGATGTTCGATCATCCTTGATCCATCTGGATTTTCCCTTGCCTGGCTTCACTCACCAGGACTTTCACCTAGCTTCACTCACTAGGGTTTTCCATCTGCCTAGCTTCACTCACTAGAGCTTTCACCTGGCTTCACTCACCAGGACTTTCACCTAGCTTCACTCACTAGGGTTTTCCTTCTGCCTGGCTTCACTCACCAGGACTTTCACCTAGCTTCACTCACTAGGGTTTTCACCTGGTTTCACTCACCAGGATTTTCCATCTGCCTAGCTTCACTCACTAGGGCTTTCACCTGGCTTCACTCACCAGGACTTTCACCTAGCTTCACTCACTAGGGTTTTCCTTCTGCCTGGCTTCACTCACCAGGACTTTCACCTAGCTTCACTCACTAGGGTTTTCACCTGGTTTCACTCACCAGGACTTTCACCTAGCTTCACTCACTAGGGTTTTCCTTCTGCCTGGCTTCACTCACTAGGACTTTCCTGTCAAGTATCCGGTCAACCTTGACCTACTTGACTCTTCTTCAATCAATTTCTTATTGTCAAACATCTAAACTCAAACCAAGACTCAGCTTGGTCACCCAGGTCAACCTTGACCTGAGGGATGTTGCACCAACAACTTTGATATCTACTAACCATGCCCACGATAAAATAGATATCCAGTCTCATGCATAACATAACATACATTAGGCTCCCTACAGCTGAAGCATAAGGAACTTCCTTCATTTCTTCTATCTCTTTTGATGTCTTCAGAGGCATCTCTTTAGATAAAGGTACTCCATGCCCAAAAGGTAGAAAAACCTTTCATAGAGTCTTGCATGCTAAAATGAGCTAGGATAGTATCGATATATGAAGCTTGGGATATGCACAACATTTTTATTGTGATCCCTTATTACTTTGCCAAGAATATGTGCACATTCTCCCAAGTCCTTCATATCGAATTGCTTGGACAACTATACCCTTACTTCCGATAGCACTTTGATATTGTTTCCAACTAACAAAATGTCATTTACATATAATACAAGAAATGTCATTACGTTTCCATCACACTTCTTGTATATATAAGACTCATCCAGACACTGAATAAATCCATAAGACTGGATTACTTCATTAAATCGGATATTCCGAGATCTTGAAGCTTGCTTTAGTCCATAAATAGATCAATTGAGCTTACATACAAGATGCTCTTTGCCTTTTGCAATGAACTCCTCTGGTTGCTTCATATGAATGCTTTCTTCAAGACTTCTATTAAGAAAAGCTGTCTTGACATCTATTTGCCAAATCTCATAATCCATATAAGCAGCAATAGATAAAAGAATTCGGATAGACTTAAGCATAGCTACTGGCAAAAAGGTTTCCTCATAATCGATTCTCTCTTTCTGAGTATACCCCTTCGCAACACGCCTTGCTTTGAAGGTTATCATCTTCCCGTCTGTCCCTCTTTTTCTTTTATAGATCTATTCACACCCAATGACTTTTACACCATTTGGTGACTCTACAAGCTCCCAGACTTGATTAAAATACATAGATTCTATTTCTGTATTCATTACTCTTTGCCAAGATGTTGCATCTTTATCTTGGAGTGCTTTATCATATGTTTGGGGATCAGGTTCATGTTAACTAGTGATCAAGTCCAAAGACTCTCTCGAAACATAAATCTTTTAGGTTACCTAACAACCCTCCCACTACGACGAGGTACTGTCTATAATTGTGCATCATTTGTGACACGTGTTGCAGTTTCTTGTGATATCTTATCTTGTACTGTTGGTACTAGATTAGACGTATCATTTATTATTTCCTTAAGAAAATTTTTACTCATGAGCTTGTGGTTCATAACATAGTCCTCTTCTAAAAATCAAGCATTGGTTCCAACAATGACCTTCTGATCTTTAGGACTATACAATAAACCACCTTTCATTTCTCTAGGATAACCTATAAATAAGTGAACTCCTGTTCATAATTCCAACTTATCAGTGTCTCCCTTCACTCCAAATCCGAATATACTTCAGACTAGACTTACGCCCATTCTACATTTCTATGGGAGTAGAGGGTTCTGATTTAGAAGGTACTATGTTCATTATCATTTCCAGAGTATATCCCTTCAACAAATTTGGTAATTCTTAATAACTCATCATTGATCTAACCATTTCCATAAGAGTCCTATACCTTCATTCTACCACATTATTCTATTGGGGTGTACCATGTAACGACCCAATTTTCCCTATTTCAAGTTCTAAAAGTCCATAAAAATATTTGGAAATACTTTTAAAATATTCTAGAGATTTTTAGGAATTTTTAGAGTATTTTTACGTAATTTTTGGAGGTCGTTTAGTAGGGTTACAAAAAGAAAGAAGTTTTTAAAAAAAATGTTGAAGGTGAGATTCGAACCCACGATCTCGGGTCGGACTGACCCAAGCAAAACCGGCCCAACCAGCTGAGCTACACAGTTTTTGTTAATCATATATGGAGCGATATATATTTAACTAGTAGTTAGAAACAGTAAAATAAATTGAAAATAAAAGGGGCGCGACTGAGAATCGAAGCCCAGACCTGTGGCTTCGAGCAAAACTCAACGGACCAACTGCGCCAGCGGTCTTTGCTGATCAGATATGCAGCGACAAGTATATAAGGTAAAGTTAGAAATGAAAATAACCTAAAGTATAAGATTTAAATCTTATTTCGAAAACCTAAAATTTTCTCTCATAATTCCCAATCCTTCACGCGCGACGGCGTTCCTGTGCTCGGGCAGAAACAACGCCGAGCCTAGGGCATCGATTTCGACGACCGACCGAGCATCTTTTTGTGAGATCTTCACACGGTGGTGGCCACCTCGTCGAGGAGAGTACACGGGTGTTAAGGGCTAGGCGAAACAGCCACACCTCCGAAGCCCTAGAGGTCGTCTCCGTCGGTTGTAAGTGCAAGAACAAGGGGTGAGTTGCTTCTCACCTGCAGTAGGAGTGGTTCCGAGCTTCGATTTGTTTTCATGGTTTTCGGATTTTTGGTTGTAGAGAAACATGATGTTAGGGATCTTGGGATAGATTTAAGATTTTGCTTGCTCTGTTACTAATCTGTTGAAGCATGTTTAGAGTTTAGAACAACTTTTTCTTTAACTTCATATTTGCAAGCAAGAACAATTTTGTATAGGGCTGATAACAGTCATAGCCGATTACCTCAAGCCAAAGTGTGCAGTTCCAGTACCTTTTAGTTACTGCCGTGCATGAATAACCCTCATCTTAAGCCTACTATTTAGATCTTGGGCAGCATTTTAGTTTTGATTTCTTCTTGTTGTTTTAATGAACATGAACAACCCTTATATTTAGCATTTCAGTTTGCTTGGATTCCCTTACTAGCTTGTCAAGCAGAGAACAAAATTGTTTCCAAGTTCTAATCATAACCATGTGGTTAGTTGAAAATTAATATTCCAGGAAATGCCCTAGATTATTCAGATGGTATGCTCATAGTATGCAAATTTTAGTGCTTTATTATTAGATATACATAAGCAGATTTTCTAGATTCCATTGCATGCCTAGTAGTTGAATTTGTTTTTGTTGGTGCGGTTAGCACTAACGGTCTAACCCAGGTTTTGATGAATGACAAATCAGGTTAAGTTAGGTTCGTCGTTATCTAACACTCTGATCGAGTGTGCAGGATAAGTCCAGCTAGGTCGACGGGCTGACCGAATAGCTGGCAAGAAGTCCAAGCGGGTCGACGGGCTGATCGGACGCTTGGCGAGAAGTCTAGCTAGGTCGACGGGCTGACCGGATAGCTGGCGAGAAGTCCAAGCGGGTCGACGGGCTGACCGAACGCTTGGCAAGAAGTTCAGCTAGGTCGACGGGCTGACCGGATATCTGGCAAGAAGTCCAGATGGGTCGAAGGGCTGACCGGACGTCTGGCAGGTAAGTGAGGTAAGTCACTGGAGGGGAGTGACTGCGAGGACGCGTTCTCGGGAAGGGAACATTAGGTGTCGATCCGGCTTAGAACCATTTCGGATGTCTAAGTCGAGATCGTGACTAGATTCCGGTCTCGGAAAGACGGAATCTAAGTCATACTACTTGTGCTAATTCCTACTATGATAAAATGTGCTAACAATCTGTTTTGCAGGATATATATTGCCTCGGACTAACTTTGTTTTGCAGGAAAAAGGAGATTTCTGGAACAAGGTGGTCCGGGCGCTCGGAGGGGATCCGGGTGCCCGGAGGTCCGGGCGCCCGGAAGGCAAATTCTATCCAGCCAACTCGTCGCCACGTGGAGCATCTCGGTTTGAGCAGCTCAGTCACATTCCAGGCGCCCGGAAGGAATCCAGGCGCCCGGAGCAGCATATAAAAGAAGCCCCAGGCAGGAGCTTTAGAATATATAATTAATCTGAGAACTCTTCTACTATTGGTCTTGCTGCTCGACGTTCAGTGCGACACCAACAACGCTCCAACAAAGTGCTCCTTCAGCTTTTATTTAATTTCCTTGTCGGTATTGCTTTATTTTCACTAGCATTTCCTGTATTCATTCTGTAATCATATTTCGACTTGTTAGTGATTGCCCAACGAAAGTGGTCAAGGACCACGGGCCTTCGAGTAGGAGTCGTCACAGGCTCCGAACGAAGTAAAAAACATTTGTGTCTATTTTACTTTTCCGCTGCGTTTATACTCTAAAATTTCTAATCGATATTCACCCCCCTCTATCGAATCTAACGGTCCTACAAGTGGTATCAGAGCAGGTACCGCTCTGATTTGGTGCAACCACCAATCAGACTGGGGGTGAAATTCTTTCTTTTTTTTCGGTCTTCAGTTTTACACTCAAACTCCAAACTGGTTTATCATTTTTTTTATTGGTTCAACACCAATCTAGATTTTTCCACTATTTTTCTCTTCCCGCACTACTAATCCAAGACCAAGTCTTGGGATTTTTTTTTTGGTTATTTACCTGTGCACAGAATGTCCCAACAAGAAGGATTCAGCACAGTGCGACCTCCACTCTTCAACGGGGACGACTTTCCGTACTGGAAGAAGCGCATGGAGGTCTACCTCAAAACAGACTTCGACCAGTGGATGAGCATTACGAGACCCTACAAAATTCCAGCAGACACCTCCGGGAATATACTGGATCCTGAAGACTGGACAGCTGACTTGAAGAAGAAAGCATCAATAGAAAATAATGCAATCAACACTCTACAGTGCGGATTAACAAGAGAAGAACTAAACAGAGTCGGTCCACACAAAAACGCTAAAGAGCTGTGGGACAAATTGATCGAGCTGCACGAGGGAACGAGCGACGGCAAGGTAACCAAACGAGACTTGCTCTTGAATAAAATTTTTAATATAAAAATGCAGGAAGGTGAAACGGCGAATCAGCTCCACGCGAGGATCAAGGATATCCTCAACGGGCTTCATGCGATAGGCCACCAGATGGATAATAGAGACTTAATAAGGTACGCATTAAACGCCTTTCCACGTAATAGTTTGTGGGCATCAATAGTGGATGCCTACAAAATTTCTAAGAATCTTTCTAAATTAAAATTAGATGAGCTTTTCTGTGAATTAGAATTACACGAACAAACTAATGCTGGAGCCGAGAAAGGTGTAGCTTTATTTGCAGGTTCCTCCAAAGAAAAGAAAAGCAAGCCTGAATTTGAAGAAGACTCCGACCAAGACTCCGAAGACGAAGAACACCTGGTGAACTTGGTAAGAAAAATGTTCACCAGGAGAAAGAGGAGCTTCAGCAAAAAGGATCTTCAAAAGATCAGTTCTCCCTCAGAACAAAAGAACGTGACTTGCTACGGCTGCAATAAAAAGGGACACTACAAGAACGAATGCCCAAAACTGAAGTTCGACAAACCAAAGCCAACCAGAAAGAAGGCACTCAAAGCAACGTGGGACGACTCCTCGGACGAATCAGAGGAAGAAGAGCAGAAACATCAGAGCCACCTCGCACTGATGGCCCGCGAAGACGAAACAGAAGACGAGTCGGAAGATGAAGACGGGTCTGAACCCGAAACAAGCCACGAGTCCGAAGGCCCGAATGAGGTATATTTTAATTTAAACAAAAAATTTTTTAGAATCATTTCCTGTTTAAATAGTAAATTAACCAAAATAGAAAATGAAAACAAATCACTTCTCGAGGAAAATCAAAACCTCAAGGAACAAATCAAAAATTTAGATCCAACTCAAGATCTAACACTTGAGGAGGAGAATTTATCACTAAAAAATGAGATCAACAGTTTAAAAGGAATGTTAGAAAAATTCACAACAAGATCAAAAAATCTTGACTTAATCCTGAACAATCAAAAAGCATGTTATAATAAAACTGGACTCGGATACAAGTCAAACTCAAATAAAACTTTTAAGTCATTAATAACTCAATACAAATCAACTAATCAAGCTTGGGTTCCAAAAGCGTGCTTAACCACGCAAGTAGGACTCAATCAATATTATATACCTAAAGAAAAAATACATTATATAAAATCAAATAAACCAAACCAAAATTCAAAATACAAACCCAAATCAAATTCAAAATCTATACACTTTAAAAATCAACAAAATTATCATCAAGTTAACCATAACTATAAAAAGAATCGACACAAACCAAAAATCAAAATTTAAAATAATGGTCAATAATTCAGGGGGAGGCTCCAGAATTGCTGGCACCTCCAAAACTAACTTACCCGACTGGTAACTAAAATTAGTTAATAAGAGACCAAGTTTAACTTGAATCATGGTATCGGTGAAATTTTTGGATGATAGTACGTTAGGGAAGCTTGGGCATCGCATGTCTAGAAAGATATGACTTCGATCTGGTGCATTTGGCCAAGTGGAACTGACCGAAGCTACCCTTAAATGGATCCTAATTAGTTAGACCAAGGTTGAGTACTAAGCTCCGTGGATAGGACTATTCGGAAAACCTCGAAAGGTTGGTTACTTCTAATGACGTCCATGTGACTCACCAAGCTTAGAAGTTTATCCGAAGAATGCCTGTTTGTAGAGACCAAAACTAAACCTGAATCTAATGCTAGTTAAACCAAACTCTGTAACCAAACCAATTTCATCTCACAAAATCATAGGATTCCCTGATTGATAATATAGATCGGGTGAGATGAATAAGGCTAAAATTTTAAACTTAAAAATTAATTTCAAAATTTTAATTTTAAACTCAAAAATTAATTTCAAAATTTTAATTTTAAACTCAAAAATTAATTTCAAAATTTTAAATTTTAAACTTAAAAATTAATTTCAAAATTTTAATTTTAAACTTAAAAATTAATTTCAAAATTTTAATTTTAAACTCAAAAATTAATTTCAAACTTTAATTTTAAACTTAAAAATTAATTTCAAAATTTTAATTTTAAACTTAAAAATTTCAAAATTTTAAATTTTAAACTTAAAAATTAATTTCAAAATTTTAATTTTAAACTTAAAAATTAATTTCAAAATTTTAATTTTAAACTTAAAAATTTCAAAATTTTAAATTTTAAACTTAAAAATTAATTTCAAAATTTTAATTTTAAACTTAAAAATTAATTTCAAAATTTTAATTTTAAACTCAAAAATTTTAATTTTAAACTTAAAAATTAATTTCAAAATTTTAATTTTAAACTTAAAAATTAATTTCAAAATTTTAATTTTAAACTTAAAAATTAATTTCAAAATTTTAATTTTAAACTTAAAAATTTCAAAATTTAAATTTTAAACTTAAAAATTAATTTCAAAATTTTAATTTTAAACTTAAAAATTAATTTCAAAATTTTAAATTTTAAACTTAAAAATTAATTTCAAAATTTAAATCTTAAACTTAAAAAAATTAATTTCAAAATTTTAATTTTAAACTTAAAAATTAATTTTAAAATTTTAATTTTAAACTTAAAAATTAATTTCAAAATTTTAAATTTTAAACTTAAAAATTAATTTCAAAATTTAAATTCTAAACTTAAAAAAAAATAACTATTTCAAAACTTAACTTCAAAACCTAAAAAAAAAAAAAAAAAAAATTTAAAACCAGGGGCGGGCGCCCCTGGTATTACCCTCCGGGGCGCCCGGAAGGGGATCCGGGCGCCCCCAACCTTTGCCCCACCAATTTTCACTTTTGCCAAGGTTCACTCTGAACCTCAGTGCGAAAGTACTTTAAATCAAAATTTTCTTGCGGTGAAGAGGCTGTTGCGATTCAACCGAGATCGTCAGATCTATATTTGTCGATGGCTCCTCGGTAAAAAATTCTTCCCCTCTCTAAAATTTTATTAGAATTTGTCCTCTCATTTTTTCTTAGAATATTTTATTATACAGTAGGAAACGAACAAATACTGGTGCTGGACCCTCCAATGCTAGTACAGACCCTAGGTTTCCCACAGACGAACTTAGGATTAAGTTTGAGTCAACTATTTATAGGGCCATTAGGACTACCTGCATAGATAGGTCGTTCTTTTTAGTTTCATGTCCCTCCGTTTTAGAGGTTATAGACCACTATAACTTAAGGAACCTTGTAGAATGTACCAGTCCAATAAACATAAGTCTGTGTGCCGAATTTTGCAATAACCTAGTGAAAGTAGACGATCTCACCTATACCACTAGGGCAGCGGACACTGATATCACATTTTCCCCTACGACTATCCGAGAGTTTTTAGAGTTGCGTCCATCTACCTGTTCCTTTTTGTGCTATCCTCCCAGGGATCTACCATTCGGAGATCCCTACTCACATATTACTCTCGATACGATTTATTCGTATTTTTTTGGGGGAGAGCGAGATCCCACTGTGACACAGTTTAGGTCGGTAGAGCTTCGGGTCCAGGACTACTCTCTCTATAAAGTTTTAGTCCTTTGCATTTTACCACTGACTACTCGGGACATCGCTGTGATGCGCCCATTTCATTCATTCTTACTCTATGTCTTGAGTCATAGGTTAGATATTGATATCAGCCTACATATCTTCTCCACCATTATCTACTCGGCTGGATTCGTGACCGATAGACGAGTCCACATGCCATTTTGTCACATTTTGACAGCCTATATGTCCTCGTTGCACATTGATATCACTAGAGGAGACATTGCCCATATGACCGAGTTCGATGTTATAGCAGCTCGGAACTTCTCCCTAGCTGGTGTCCAGATAAATAGGGATGACGGGACTATGTCTTGGCGGAGGGGGGCACAGCACCAGCCCGATCCAGACGCACAGGTGGACGAGTTCATGCTCGCACTATTTCCAGAGGAAGCCGCACAGGCTCCACCACCGCCCCCAGCTCGAGCACCACGTCACGCTCCCCGCACTCTAGCCGACCGTATGACCGGACTAGAGAGAGCTATGGCGAGTCTCCAGCAGGAGAACTCAGATTTTCATCGGGACATTCGGCGAGAGGTTGCCGAGTTACGAGCTGCCGGGGATACCCGACACACTGAGCTGATGGCGCTTCTCCGATCCTTGGGATCTGGACCACCCCCTTCATCATCTCAGTAGATCCAGTTATGACTCACTTCTGTAGCTACACCACCTGTAAAATATTTTGGATCTGTCTAGTGATATTTCAGACTTACATTGATTATGTTCTATCTTTTTTTTCAAAAATACTTTCAAAAATGGTTTTATCAAATTATAAGTTAAACTTGTTTGTTTTCAAAACTTTCCATTTTTAGACTTTCAAAAACAGTTTTGGCCTTAGACTAGTTTTGAATCCTTAGAAAGCATGTACCCATAGGTCTAGTTTTTGAGCATCTCACCAACACCTTAGGTTTACCTTGCTTGTGTTTGACAAACATAGAAAGGGGTGAGATGCATAGGCTAATTGTCTGGACTTAAGATGCTTATTTCAGTGCATCAGCATAAGTCTGGACGTTAAATACAACTCAGATATTAATCAGATTAAGTTTATCAGTCAACTCAACTTAATCTGACTAACCAAGTGAAAGCTACTATCTTCTGATAGTCAGTTAGTACCTAATTGGTTAGACAGCTGGTTAAATTTAAGTATCAAGTTCAGGGGGAGAAATTAACTAAAATTTTGTGTGTTTGAAAAATGTTTTTAAAACTAATTTATGTTTACAAAAAGTTAAACTTAACTAAGTATTTGAAAAACTTGGAAGGTTAATTCCACCTAATTTTCAAACCTGATTTAAAAAGTTGACTATTAAACTTTACAAATTTAACTTTTATCAAATTAGCCTTAAAAATTTATGTTGGCAAAATTTAATCTCACTTAATTTTTACGTTGTTTTGAAAAAGTGAAGTTGAAAATTTACCTTTTGAAAAGTAAAAGTTACTTAAACCGAAATTTTTTTTTGAAAAGTTGAAAAACCTGATTTAAAAATTTTTACACGCCTGAAAGGTTAAAACTTGATTAACTTTATACTTTTACTTGGATTTTTTCTTGAAATTTTTGAACCAAACTCAGATATTTTTCAAGATTAGCTATTTTACAATAACTCTACACTATGTTTACCCTTGTTTTTTTTTATGAATGCCAAAGGGGGAGGGTTAGGTGGTTAAGTTAGAGCAACTAAATTCAAACTTGAAAAACTAACTTAAAAACCTAGAAAATCATGCTTGATTTTTGCATATATTTATCACTAACTTAAGCAGGTTGTCATTCCATCAAAAAGGGGGAGATTGTTGGTACGGTTAGCACTAACGGTCTAACCCAGGTTTTGATGAATGACAAATCAGGTTAAGTTAGGTTCGTCGTTATCTAACACTCTGATCGAGTGTGCAGGATAAGTCCAGCTAGGTCGACGGGCTGACCGGATAGCTGGCAAGAAGTCCAAGCGGGTCGACGGGCTGACCGGACGCTTGGCGAGAAGTCCAGCTAGGTCGACGGGCTGACCGGATAGCTGGCGAGAAGTCCAAGCGGGTCGACGGGCTGACCGGACGCTTGACAAGAAGTTCAGCTAGGTCGACGGGCTGACCGGATAGCTGGCAAGAAGTCCAGACGGGTCGAAGGGCTGACCGGACGTCTGGCAGGTAAGTGAGGTAAGTCACTGGAGGGGAGTGACTGCGAGGACGCATTCCCGGGAAGGGAACATTAGGCGTCGATCCGGCTTAGAACCATTTCGGATGTCTAAGTCGAGATCGTGACTAGATTCCGGTCTCGGAAAGACGGAATCTAAGTCATACTACTTGTGCTAATTTCTACTATGATAAAATGTGCTAACAATCTGTTTTGCAGGATATATATTGCCTCGGACTAACTTTGTTTTGCAGGAAAAAGGAGATTTCTGGAACAAGATGGTCCGGGCGCCCGGAAGGGATCCGGGCGCCCGGAAGGCAAATTCTATCCAGCCAACTCGTCGCCACGTGGAGCATCTCGGTTTGAGTAGCTACGTCACATTCCAGGCGCCCGGAAGGAATCCAGGCGCCCGGAGCAGCATATAAAAGAAGCCCCAGGCAGGAGCTTCAGAATATATAATTAATCTGAGAACTCTTCTACTACTGGTCTTGCTGCTCGACGTTCAGTGCGACACCAACAACGCTCCGACAAAGTGCTCCTTCAGCTTTTATTTAATTTCCTTGTCGGTATTGCTTTATTTTCACTAGCATTTCCTGTATTCATTCTGTAATCATATTTCGACTTGTTAGTGATTGCCCAACGAAAGTGGTCAAGGACCACGGGCCTTCGAGTAGGAGTCGTCACAGGCTCCGAACGAAGTAAAAAACATTTGTGTCTATTTTACTTTTCCGCTGCGTTTATACTCTAAAATTTCTAATCGATATTCACCCCCCCTCTATCGAATCTAACGGTCCTACAGTTTTACTTTCACAGCATGCTTAAGTCCTCATTACTACTTGCTTAGTTGAGATATTTCACAGTTTGATCTTCTATAGCATTTCTAAGCATTTCTTAAATTGCATGCTTAGCTTTACTTTCACAACAGGTTTAAGATGATTTATTTCCCTTTGCCATTAGATGTGCACGGTGATACTTTCTAGTCTTTTGCTATTAAAATATCTTGAGCATGCAATTATTAGTTTCTTTGCTATTACATAAGCATGAGTTTCTGTCTTTAAGAACTATAAGCAAGAAAGACTAAGGTCTAGACTTGATTTCAATTCCAGAAGATTGAATATCAAAAGCGCACACAAGGTGTTTGCTTAAATGCCAAGTAAGGGCAAGTATAAAGAAGTTATAGTTAAAAAGAAAGTATTTTACTTTTTAATGGCATGTACCGGACACGAGGTCCAGGACACAAGGTCCATTGGGTGGGCTCCTAGATCGCCCCTAGGCACAAGATCGCCTAGAATTACCTTAGTAGTTTCGGGATTAGCTACCTCGACTCTTATTAAGGATGCGCGCAAATTGGTACTATGCCGGGCCCAAAAGAAGTTTATTATTATTTTGAAGTATTAAAGTATAAGTTTTGAAACAAATGAAACAAACTTCAAATATGTTTAGAATTAGAAAGTTTAGTTTCTTGTTGTTTGAAGCATTCAGTAGTAGTTTTATTTGTTTCTTGCTATTAGATTATTCAGCATGTTTAGTTTTATTTGCTTTCAGCATGCTGTTATAGTTTTATTCTTATGAGCATGTTTAGCTTTACATGTTTAGTAGTTTTACATGTTTAGTATGCTTCTCTTATTGGTTTATGAGCATATTTAGCTATACAATGATTAACATTTCAGTTAGCATGATTTCCTTTGCTATTTATGAGCATGAGTAATTTTATATGTTAGCATTCAGTTTTAGCATGTTTTTATTTATATACATGCATATCGAGTTTTTTGTGAGTAGATAGCGCTCACTAAGCTTTATGCTTATAGACTGCATTTCCTCCTACTGCAGATAAAGGGAAAGAAAAGATACAGTGAAGGAAGGCGACAAGGAGATGCAAGAGGAGTGTGTGATGTGTGGACTATGGAGGTCCTTGGGACTTAGCTTAGGAATTCATTTAGTTTAAGAATGTGATTAGTTTGATTTCTTATTAAGTTGATAAGGAAAGGATGTAGTAAGAAGTTATGTTTTCGGTTTTTCATTATCTGCATAATTTGAATTATTAAACTACGTAGTTGTGGTTAGTTTTCATTTCTTATTAAACTGCGTGGTTGATTGAAATATATTTCCAGCCGCCTGTGGCTGAGTATATTATGCTTGTATTATGGAAAATGGTCACCGGTACCGGGGAGACTCTGTCGAAATTTTTTGGTAGGGTTTTCCATGTGATTTTTAATAAACCGGTTAAGTAGAGTTAGTAGATAAGTAACGGTCACTCTTAGAGAGTAGTAGTAGTAGTAAGAAGGGTGATCGTTACATACCAGGTGCAGTCAGTTGGGATTGAATCTCGACTTCTGATAAGTGACTCCTAAACTCTCCTAAGAGATACTCGCCACTATGATCTCACTGTAGTGTCTTGATACTTTTACCATGACGTTTCTCTACATCAATCTTGTACTCTTTGAAGCACTCAGACTTACGGTACATCAAGTAAATGTACCCGTATCTCAAATAGTCGTCTATAAAAAAGATGAAATATTCGAAACTACCTCTTGCCTGGATAGTCATAGGTCCACACAAATCAGAATGAACCAATTCCAACACATCTTTGGCTCTATACCCCTTAGACTTAAAAGGTCTCTCAATCATTTTTCCTTCCAAATAAGACTCGCAGGTTGGAAAGTTTTCCACCACCAATGAATCCAAAAGTCCATCGGCTATTAACCTTTGAATCCTACTCAAGTTAATATGACCTAGTCTTAGATGCCAAAGATATGTTTGGTTTATTTCCGAAGGTTACTTTCTCTTATTAAAATTAGAAGATGTGTTATTAATTTCCATTTGTTGCATCGTGGGAGTATTGCGTACCAGAACAGATAACTTCCCTATTTTTCTTGATAATAACATTGTCATCAAAAGAGACAGAATATCCATCCTTAAATAGTTTTAGAAACTGAAATCAAGTTCTTTCTAAAACTTGGCACGTAAAGATAATCAATATTTTATTCCTATCAAAGGATAAACATCTCCCACTGCAACAACTGCTACTTTTGCAGCATTGCCCATGTAGACGGTGTTTTCCCCTTCATATAGTTGTTGGGTTTCCTGGAACCCCTGCAATGAATTGCAGACATGATCAGTGGCTCCCGTATCTACACACCGGGTATCGATAGATAACACCACTAAACATATTTCAATAACTAATAAATAAAATACACCTTTATTGTTCTCATTTCTGAGAGGACAGTCCACATTAGTGCCCAAGTTTTATTTTCAATCATTATAATTAGGACTAGTAAGTGTATTCTCTAACATCTAAGGGATTGAAAAACATTTGAAATCCTAAGAATCACTAAAATATTTGGTCAAGACCAACATCTCAAAATCCCCATGAATTTTGTATGCCACATTAGTGTGGACGTATACAAATTCAAACATTTGTAAGAAGAGATTTTATCCATTAATTTTATTATCTTGTCAACATATCTTTATGACAAATAAAATTATTAGTTGGTCTGTCTTTGATCAAATATTTGGTCAAAACTTTAGAATTTAAAATAATATTGATTCCTCAAAACAATATCATTTAAATTCACCAACACCTCAAACACCGTGAATTTTGTATTCCACGTTAGTGTGGACGTATACAAATTCAAACATTTGTAAGAGGAGGGTCTTACCCATTAATTATCTTGTCAACCTTAAATTACCTTAAACACCATGAATTTTGTATGTCACAATAGCGTGGACGTATACAAATTCAATTATTTGTAAGAGGAGGTTTTACCTATTAATTTTATTTTGTCAACCTAACTTTATGACAAATAAAATTACCTTAAACACCATGAATTTTGTATGCCACGATAGTATATACGTATACAAATTCAAACATTTGTAAGAGGGGGTTTTACCTAGCTTTATGACAAATTAATAGTTAGTTTTTCTTCGGTCACACAAATAATAGCAGTGATTCCGATGGGGAGGATACTATTAAATGTGCCTAAGTGTATACCATTACTTGATACTAAGTCCACTAAATAGAATTGTGCCCTTTTAGTTGGAGAAGATCACACACATCCTAAATAATTTCCTATAATCATCCATTAAGGAAGTTTGATCTAGTGATCCGCAAACAAACTCATCTGATGTGGAGGAAGGTACTCAGAGCCAACACGCAAGTTTGAATGCATCACTTACAAACTAGTAATGGAGACCATGGAATTTAATTAAATTCCTCTCTCACTTAGTTATTTAGAACGAGGAATTTTAACATGCATACAAGCACACAAACACAAGCACACACAACATAAAAGGCAATAAATAAGAAAAATAATTTTCCAACTATTATGACCTTTATCCATAGCTGTCCTCCGTGTGCCATCAACCCTAGCTACTGCCATCTTTAGCCACCACCATCGGGTCTAGTTGTTGCATCTATCTTGCTTCTTTTTTCGTTGTGCCTATGGTCCTTAAATAGTCCAACGCCTCGCAAAGATACAATCCGCGACAAGAATAAAATTTTACATTTATCGATCTTATATTCAATGAAGGAATGTACATATAATCTAGATCGAACAAAATGTAAAATACTAATAACTAATACAGCTTCTGCTATATTTAATATTACAATCATGTACACACATAAAATGCTCTCGACATGTCCGAGGGTCCAATCACACACAAACACAACATGACCATAATAGTTGGAACTAGGATGCCTGCAACCACAGAGTTAATCTATTTGCACATCCTACTATTATCATGCCTAAATTATGTATGACATGTGCATAATTAAATTAAAACCAAACACACAGAGGCTAAAACCTAACTCTGATACCAATTGTTGGTTGCTACTCGAATTACCGTCCTAGTTTCCCTGTATAAAAATTTGTACAAGCATAGAACTATCCTAGCTACCCATATGCTCTACTGAAGTAAAATTTGGATTACAAACGATGCTTAACATTATTAATCCAAATTATCCTTCAGAAGTTAAACTTGAATTGGGAATGAAACTTAACATTCTTACTTCAAGTTTAATCGATGTGATCTTCCTAAGTTAAACCATATTATAGAAGTTGATCAAATATCTATTTCAAGGATCGACTTCTAAGTCAAACGTGGTGAGGCACTAGGCCTTCTTGGGCATGAGATCATCCACCACTGCCTAGACAAAGTCTTTCAAAGAAATCAGATATTTAATCTTCTCACAGTAAACTATGTTTAACTACAAGGACCTCAATAGAAACACAATATCGAAACATGAAATCGAAAAATAAAATCGATAACAAAATGATAAACTAAAACCGATAGTCTCTTGTGTTTGGTTTTTCAAGATCTAAACAAAAAACATGAACTAGTTATGATGTGGAAACAAATAACTAGTTATACCTTTCTTTGTAGATAAAGACCTCTTGATCTTCAGTTGCGTTTCTCTCCTCCTCTTGGACGTTGTGTGGGCAACGATCTACCAAGATGGAATCCACTCGAACCGCTTCTTCTCCTCCAAGACTCTCGAGCCACCAAGGGATGCCAAAATAGGAAATTTCCTTCTTCTTCTTCTCCTCCAAGTAACCAGCCACTAAGTGCTTCTCCTCTTCTTCTTCTTCCTCTCCAAGCAATTGGCTATAAGGATTTTCCAATCCTTGATGCCGCCGGCCCTAAGGAAGCAAAAGAGGAGACTAAATGAAGAGGTGCCGCTGGCCTAAGAGAAAGGGAGAAGGGGAGGGGCCGGCCACACCAAGGATAGAGAGAGGAATAGAATAGGGTTGTATCTCATGAGGTACCCTCTACCTCTCTTTTATAATCCTTGGTCTTGGCAAAAAAAGGAAAGTTTTAAACATAATTAAAACTTCCTTATTTGTGGCCTCCCATTTAAAAAAAAGGAAATTTTAACAATAATTAAAATCTCTCTTTTCTAAATTTCCTATTGTACATGGCAATAAAGGAAAGTTTTAAAATTAATCTCTCTCTTTTAAAACATGTAGACAACTACAAAAAGGAAAGATTAATTAAAACTTCTTCTTTTAAATCATGGTTAGAAAGTTTTATCAAAAATTAAAATCTCATTATAGATAACTACAAATAAGGAAAGATTTTAATAAAATTAAAATATCTCTTTAATCTTTTGTAGATAGCTATAAAAGGAAGATTTTAAAATTTTAAAACTCTCTTTTAAAACCATGAGGATGACTATAAAAGGAAATTGAAATCTTTCTTTTATCCATTGTAGATAACTATAAAAAGAAAAGATTTTAACAAAATAAAATCTCTCTTTTAACCATTATAGATAACTATAAATAAGGAAATATTTTAACAAAATAAAATCTCTCTTTTAACTATTGTAGATAACTACAAATAAGGAAAGATTTTAAACAAAATTTTGTCTCAAACAAAACTTCCTTTTTCTTTTATTCTTCATGTGGCCGACCCTTAGCTTGGGCACCAAGCTTTGGCCGACCACCTCTTGGCTTCCAAGCTTATGCTTGGCCAACCCCTTGCTCCAAGCAAGGATGTGGCCGACCCATTACTTGGGTGAGAAGTGGACTTTGTGGATACAAGGTTTTATAGAGGCTACAACAGGGACCGAGAGGAGAAATTAGTTTTGGTCTCCTGATGAGCTTGAGCTTCCTATGTTCGCCCTGAACACCCAACTCAAGTTCATCAATAATAACTCATACAACTAAAAAGTTATTATTGAACTACCGCACCAATCCCAAATTATATTATGAGCTCATTCTTATTATGAGTGCATTAATCTCCCTGTGTTTAAGATATAAAATGTCCACTAATTAAATGAGTTACTGACAACTCACTTAATTAATATCTAGCTCCAAGAGTAGTACCACTCAACTTTATTGTCATGCCGGACTAGGTCCACCTGTAGGATTTACATGACAATCCTTATGAGCTCCTCAATGGGGCATCATCAACATAGATTACTAGTATTGGTTGCTACTCGGAAAACCTATAGGTTCCACTGTACAAAAATTTTGTACAAAGGTCTGAACCTTTTCCTAGCTACCATGTGTTCTTTTAAATTAAATTTTGGATCGCCTGCGGAACTTAACACGTTTGATCCAAAACTTAATCTATTTGTTCTTTTAGGTTTTGACTTGGATCTCCTGCGGAACTTAACACGTTCGACCCAAGTCTCCTTAAGTTATTAATTCCATTAAATATTAATTTCCATAATTGGTTCCCAGTACTGACGTGGCGAGGCACATGGCCTTCTTGGATATGGGAGCAACCACCACCGACTAGACAAAACCTTTTATAGAAAGCTAATATTTAATTTCCTAAAATAACTTTAGGTTAACCAAAGAGAACAATCAAATCACAAGGAAAAGAAAAAATAAAAGAACACAATATCGAAAAACATATTCGAAATTCTAGAACGTAAGCCTCTTGTATTTGGTATTATTTCCATAAATAATTAGCATGATGCGGAAATAAAAATTACTAGTTATACCTTGTAGAAAAACCTCTTGATCTTCTACCGTATTCCTCTTCTAACCTCAGACGTTGTGTGGGCAACGATCTACCGAGATGAGAAACCACCAACCACCTTCTTCTCCTCCAAGCAAGGTTCGGCCACAAAGGAAGAACTTCACCAAAGAAGAAAACCAAAATACTAACCAAGCTCCAAGAGATGCTAGCTTCCTCTCCTTCTTCTTCTTCTTCTCCAAGTAGTATCCGGCCACCACAAGAGCTCCAAGGAAGGGAGAGAGGTTCGGCCACCACAAGAGGAAGAGAGGAAGAGGATGGCCGGCCACACCAAGAAACAAAAAGGGGAGAGAAAATAATAGAGGTTCTATCTCATGAAGGCACCCTCACCCCTTCTTTTATATTCCTTGGCCTAGGCAAATTAGGAAATTTAATTACAATAAAATTTCCTTAATTTTCCTTGACATGAATTAATTGAGAAAAATAAAATAAAATTTCCCAATCAACTTGTGATGGCCGGCCACAATCAAAAGAGCAATTTAGGAGAGTTTCAATCAACAAATTAAAACTTCCTAATTTGTTTCCGGAAATTTTAAAAAATAAAATTTCTCTTTAAAAATCTCTTCATGGTTAATAAAAGGAAATTTCTATAATTTTAATTTTATTATCATGCGAATAATTTTAAAGAGAAAATAAAATATCTCACCAATCTACAAATAAGGAAAGAGATCTAATCTCTTTCTTTAATCTTTTGTAGATCTTTTATAAGAGAGATATTTTAATTTAAATTCTCTTTAATAAATTATTTCTTCCACATAATAAAAATTAAAATTAAAATTCCTTTTTAATTTAATTTGGCCGGCCCCCACTAGCTTGGGTTCAAGCTAGGGCCGGCCACCCAAATTCATATCTAGGCCGACCCTAGCTTGTTCCCAAGCTAGCTTGGCCGGCCCCTATTGGGTGGGTATATAAGGTGGGTATAGGTGGGTATAGAACTCTATAAATAAGAGGCTACGATAGGGACCGAGAGGAGGAATTGGTTTTTGTCTCCCGATAAAATTAAGCATCCCGTGTTCGCCCCGAACACACAACTTAATTTTATCAATGATAATTCATTCCACTAGAGAACTATCATTGAACTACCGCACCAATCCCAAATTACATTTTTGGGCTCCTTCTTATTATGAGTGTGTTAGTCTCCCTGTGTTTAAGATATCGAATGTCCACTAATTAAGTGAGTTACTGACAACTCATTTAATTAATATCTTAGTCCAAGAGTAGTACCACTCAACCTTATCGTCATGTCGGACTAAGTCCACCTGCAGGGTTTAACATGACAATCCTTATGAGCTCCTCTTGGGGACATTCTCAACCTAGTATCTCTAGGACACAGTTTCCTTCTATAATCAACAACACACACTATAAGTGATACCATTTCCCAACTTATCGGGCTTATTGATTCATCGAACTAAATCTCACCCATTGATAAATTAAAGAAATAAACATCAAATATATGTGCTTGTTATTATATTAGGATTAAGAGCACACACTTCCATAATAAACGAGGTCTTTGTTTCTTTATAAAATCAGTATAAAAGAAACGACCTCAAATGGTCCTACTCAATACACTCTAAGTGTACTAGTGTAATTATACAGTCAAGATAAACTGATACCTAATTACACTACGACCTTCTAATGGTTTGTTCCTTTCCATTTTGGTCGTGAGCTACTGTTTATAATTTATAAGGTACTGATAACATTATCTTCTGCATATGACACCACATGCTATGTTATCTACAATATAAATTAATTGAACAACTACAAACAAATGTAGACAATTTGACCAAATGTGATTTTTTATTCATAATGAATGTTTACAAAACTTAGGCTTTCAGTATACACTCCAACAATCTCCCACTTATACTAATGACTAAGCTGCCATATCTTCTACCATACATCTGATTCCCATTCCCTCCACATGCCGATCGAAAGCTTTCGCCGGAAGGGCCTTAGTGAAAGGATTTGCCAGGTTATCCGCTGATGCAATCTTGGCGATGACAACTTCTCCTCGCTTCACGATATCTCGTATCAGGTGGTACTTGCGCTCTATATGTTTACTTGCCTTATGAGCTCGTGGTTCCTTCGAGTTTGCAACTGCACCGCTATTATCACAATAAATTGTGATGATTTTGGGCAAACCAGGAATCACATCTAAGTCCATTAGAAAGTTCCTGAGCCATACTGCTTCTTTAGCTGCCTCAGTACTCAACTTCCATGGTTGAGTCCGAAACGCATTTCGCTTAACACTCCTCCATGAAATGGCTCCACCTCCTAAAGTAAACACATAGCCTGATGTAGACTTCATGTTATCCCTATCTGATTGGAAAGCCACAGGGAGCAAATCGTCTGCTTGGTAAACTAGCATATAATCTCTAGTCCTTCTCAGGTACTTTAATATATGCTTTACCGCAGTCCAATGTCCTTGTCCAGGGTTACTCTGATATCTGCTGACCATGCCCACGGCAAAACAAATATCAGGTCTCGTACATAGCATTGCATACATTAGGCTTCCTACAGCCGAAGCATAAGGAACTGCTTTCATGTCCTCTATCTCTTTCGACGTCTTTGGAGACATCTCTTTAGATAGAGCTACTCCATGTCTAAAAGGTAAGAAACCTTTCCTGGAATCCTGCATGCTAAAACGAGCATGGATTGTATTTATATATGAAGCTTGGGACAGACACAACATTCTTTTCTTACGATCCCTTATAACTTTGATCCCAAGAATGTGTGCACAATCTCCTAAGTCCTTCATATCAAATTGTTTGGACAACCATACTCTTACGTCTGATAATACCTTGACATTGTTGCCAATTAACAAAATATCATCTACGTATAGTACAAGAAATACCACCACGTTTCCGTTACACTTCTTATATACACAAGACTCATCCGGACTTTGAATAAATCCATATGACTGGATTACTTCATTAAACCGGATGTTCCAAGATCTCGAAGCTTGCTTTAGTCCATAAATGGACCGATTGAGCTTGCACACTAGATGCTCTTTGCCTTTTTCAATGAACCCTTCTGGTTGCTTCATATGGATGTTCTCTTCAAGACTTCCATTAAGGAAAGCTGTCTTGACATCCATTTGCCAAATCTCATAATCCATATGAGCAGCAATGGATAAGAGTATCCGGATAGACTTAAGCATGGCTACCGGTGAAAAGGTTTCCTCATAATCGATTCCCTCTTTCTGAGTGTACCCTTTCGCAACAAGCCTAGCTTTGAAGGTTTCTACCTTCCCGTCTGTCCCTCTTTTCCTTTTGTAGATCCACTTACATCCAACGGCTTTTACACCATCAGGTGGTTCTACAAGCTCCCAGACCTTATTAGAGTACATAGACTCTATTTCAGAATTCATCGCCTTTTGCCAAGATGCTGCATCTATATCTTGGAGTGCTTCGTCATATGTCCGGGGATCAGGTTCATGTTTACCTGGGATCAAATCCGAAGACTCTCCCAAAAACATGAATCTTTCAGGTTGCCTTACAACCCTCCCACTACGACGAGGCACTGTCTGTGGTTGTGTATCATGTGTGACACGTGTTGCAGTCTCTTGTGGTACTTCATCTTGTACTGTTGGTATTAAAGTAGACGTGTCCTCTCTTAGTTTTTCTAAAACAACTTTACTACTGGGCTTGTGATCCATTATATAGTCTTCTTCTAAAAACTGGGCATTGGTGCTAACAATGACCTTCTGGTCTTTAGGACTATAAAATAAACCACCTTTCGTTCCTTTGGGATATCCTACAAACACGCGAACTTCTGTACGGGATTCTAACTTATCAGCATCTGGTTTCAGCACATGTGCTGGACTACCCCAAATCCGAATATGTCTTAGACTGGGCTTTCGCCCATTCCACAATTCTGTGGGAGTAGAAGAAACTGATTTAGAAGGTACTAAGTTCAGAACGTATACTGCTGTTTCCAGAGCATATCCCCAAAACGAATTTGGTAATTCTGAATAACTCATCATTGATCTAACCATCTCCATAAGAGTCCTATTCCTTCGTTCTGCTACACCATTCTGTTGGGGTGTTCCAGGTGCAGACAATTGGGATTGAATCCCGGCCTCTGATAAGTAATTCCTAAACTCTCCTAAGAGGTATTCGCCACCACGATCTGACCGTAGTGTCTTGATACTTTTACCTAGTCGTTTCTCCACATCAGCCTTGTATTCTTTGAACTTATCAAAGCACTCGGACTTGCGGCGCATTAGGTAAATGTATCCATATCTTGAATAATCGTCTATGAAAGAGACAAAATATTCAAAACCTCCTCTTGCCTGGACAGACATAGGACCACACAAATCAGAGTGAACCAACTCTAACACTTCTTTGGCTCTATACCCCTTGGCCTTGAACGGCCTCTTGGTCATTTTACCTTCCAAGCAAGATTCACAAGTTGGAAAATTTTCCAACTCAAATGAACTCAAAAGTCCATCGGCTATAAGCCTCTGAATCCTACTTAAGTTAATATGACCAAGCCTTAGATGCCAAAGATATGCTTGGTTCATTTCCGAAGGTTCTTTTCTCTTATTAGAGTTAGAAGATGAGTTATAAATTTCCATATTTTGCTTTGTGGAAGAAATTGGATTTAAAGTATACAAATTGCCAACTAATGCACCAGAACAGATAATCACTTTATTTCTTTTAATAACTACATCGTTATTGAAAGAAACTGAATATCCATCTAAAAGCAGTTTAGAAACTGAAATTAAATTCTTTCTAAAACTGGGTACATAAAGACAATTTCTTAAAATCAAATTCCTATTTCTACTAAAAGATAAGTAGACGTCTCCCACTGCAACAGCTGCCACCTTAGTAGCATTGCCCATGTAGACGGTAATTTCTCCTTCAGATAGTCGTCGGGTTTCCTGGAACCCCTGCAAGGAATTGCAGACATGATCAGTGGCTCCCGTATCTACACACCAGGTGCTGGTAGATAACACCGCTAAACATGTTTCAACAACTAGAGCATGAGATATACCTTTGTTTTGGTTCCTACGAGGACAGTCCGCCTTCCAATGTCCTGCCTGCTTACAGATGAAGCACTTGCCCTTCGGCTTCTTCATTCCAGCTTTAAATCCCGTACTCTGAGATTTATTCACTTTCTTTGCTGAACCAGCTTGTTTCTTCTTCTTCTTTCCTTTCGGTTTAGAAGTAGAACCATTTTCAGCATAGTGAATTTGAGCATTGTGACGAAATAATCCTACTGCTGCTTGAAGTTCTGTCAGTAGTTCCGCTAATGAATAAACCCTCTTATTCATATTATAGTTCAGGCGAAACTGCTCAAAACTTCTAGGTAGCATTTGGAGGATCCCATCAATTTCTCCTCCAAGGATCTGTATCTCGTTCAGATAAGTCATCATCTTTAGGATATGATCCCTTACAGGAGTACCCTCTTGCATGGTGGCTGTCATTATCTTTCTCATGGCTTCTTGCCTAGAAGCCCTATCCTGATGACCAAAGAGTTCCTTGAGATTGTTCATAATATCATAGGCTGTTTGGTAAATCTTGATGTTGCAATACATTTGACATTGAAGCCAAAATGTAACACCGCGCCATCTCATCTTCTTTTACCCATTTCCTATGATATTCAATCTCCTCTTGGGTAGATTCACCGATGGGTGCATCAGGACAAGGCTCAGTCAGTAGTAAGAACAATGTCCAGGTTTCTTTTCCAATCTATGTAGTTTGGTCCAGAAAGTCTATTCTGTTGAAGTATGATGGACAATGGGTTGAAAGACATCCTAAGAATCACAAATAACTTTTGGTCAGAACTCTAAATTTAGAATAATATTGATTCCTCAAACAATACTATTTTAAATTAACCAACACCTCATAACACCGTGAATTTTGTATGCCACGTTAGTGTGGACGTATACAAAATCAACATTTGTAAAAGGAGGGTTTTAACCCATTAATTTTATTATCTTGTCAACCTAACTTTTTGACAAATAAAATTAATAGTTGGTATCATTTGGTCACACAAATAATAGCAGTGACTCCGTTGGGAAGGATACTATTAGATGTGTCTAAGTGTATACCATTACTTGACACTAAGTCCATTAATAAGATTATGCCCCTTCCGTTGGGGAAGATCACACGCTCTTAATTAACTTCCTATAGTCATCCAAAAATGGAAGTCTGTTCTAGTGATCCGCAAACAAGCTCATCCGTTATGGAGGAAGGCACTCAGAGCCAACGCGCAAGCTTGTTTGCATCACTTACAAACCAGTAATGGAGACCATGGGATTTATTTAAAAATCCCTCTCCCACTTAGTTATTTATAAATGAGGAATTTTAACTATGCTAGCCTACTTTACTTGTAAACTAACATGCACACACAGCATAATATAAAAGCAATAGAGAAACTAATTTTCAACTATTATGACTTTTATCTCTAGTTGTCCTCCGTGTGTTGTCATCCCAAGCTGCTGCCATATTTGGCCACCGGGTCTAGCTGTCGCATCCATCTTGCTCCTTGTTCCGCTGCGCCTCTGGTCCTTAGAAGGTTCCACGCTTTGCAAGATTCGATCCGCGACATAAATAGAATTTTACATTTTGATCCTATATTCCATAAAAGGAATGTACATGTATCTAGATCAAAAATAAAATCCTAATAAAACTAAATACAGCTCCTGCTGTATTTGAATACAATCATGCACACACATTTAAATGCCCTTGACATGTCCAAGGGTCCAATCACACACATAATAACTAAAAGCCATAATAGTTGGATCCTGCATCCACAAAGTTAGCACATCCTACTATTAACCTGCCTAAATTATGTATGACATGTGTTTAATTAAACTAAATACCAAATACACAGAGGCAAAACCCTAGCTCTGATACCAATTGTTGGTTGCTACTCGGAAAACCTATAGGTTCCACTGTACAAAAATTTTGTACAAAAGTCTGAACATTTTCCTAGCTACCATGTGTTCTTTTAAATTAAATTTTGGATCGCCTGCGGAACTTAACACGTTTGATCCAAAACTTAATCTATTTGTTCTTTTAGGTTTTGACTTGGATCTCCTGCGGAACTTAATACGTTCGACCCAAGTCTCCTTAAGTTATTAATTCCATTAAATATTAATTTCCATAATTGGTTCCCAGTACTGACGTGGCGAGGCACATGGCCTTCTTGGATATGGGAGCAACCACCACCGACTAGACAAAACCTTTTATAGAAAGCTAATATTTAATTTCCTAAAATAACTTTAGGTTAACCAAAGAGAACAATCAAATCACAAGGAAAAGAAAAATAAAAGAACACAATATCGAAAAATATATTCGAAATTCTAGAACGTAAGCCTCTTGTATTTGGTATTATTTCCATAAATAACTAGCATGATGCGGAAATAAAAATTACTAGTTATACCTTGTAGAAAAACCTCTTGATCTTCTACCGTATTCCTCTTCTAACCTCGGACGTTGTGTGGGCAACGATCTACCGAGATGAGAAACCACCAACCACCTTCTTCTCCTCCAAGCAAGGTTCGGCCACAAAGGAAGAACTTCACCAAAGAAGAAAACCAAAATACTAACCAAGCTCCAAGAGATGCTAGCTTCCTCTCCTTCTTCTTCTTCTTCTCCAAGTAGTATCCGGCCACCACAAGAGCTCCAAGGAAGGGAGAGAGGTTCGGCCACCACAAGAGGAAGAGAGGAAGAGGATGGCCGGCCACACCAAGAAACAAAAAGGGGAGAGAAAATAATAGAGGTTCTATCTCATGAAGGCACCCTCACCCTTCTTTTATATTCCTTGGCCTAGGCAAATTAGGAAATTTAATTACAATAAAATTTCCTTAATTTTCCTTGACATGAATTAATTGAGAAAAATAAAATAAAATTTCCCAATCAACTTGTGATGGCCGGCCACAATCAAAAGAGCAATTTAGGAGAGTTTCAATCAACAAATTAAAACTTCCTAATTTGTTTCCGGAAATTTTAAAAAATAAAATTTCTCTTTAAAAATCTCTTCATGGTTAATAAAAGAAAATTTCTATAATTTTAATTTTATTATCATGTGAATAATTTTAAAGAGAAAATAAAATATCTCACCAATCTACAAATAAGGAAAGAGATCTAATCTCTTTCTTTAATTTTTTATAAATCTTTTATAAGAGAGATATTTTAATTTAAATTCTATTTAATAAATTATTTCTTCCACATAATAAAAATTAAAATTAAAATTCCTTTTTAATTTAATTTGGCCGGCCCCCACTAGCTTGGGTTCAAGCTAGGCCCGGCCACCCAAATTCATACCTAGGCCGACCCTAGCTTGTTCCCAAGCTAGCTTGGCCGACCCCTATTGGGTGAGTATAGAAGGTGGGTATAGGTGGGTATAGAACTCTATAAATAAGAGGCTACGATAGAGACCGAGAGGAGGAATTGGTTTTGGTCTCCCGATAAAATTAAGCATCCCGTGTTCGCCCCGAACACACAACTTAATTTTATCAATGATAATTCATTTCACTAGAGAACTATCATTGAACTACCGCACCAATCCCAAATTACATTTTTGGGCTCCTTCTTATTATGAGTGTGTTAGTCTCCCTGTGTTTAAGATATCGAATGTCCACTAATTAAGTGAGTTCGACAACTCATTTAATTAATATCTTAGTCCAAGAGTAGTACCACTCAACCTTATCGTCATGTCGGACTAAGTCCACCTGCAGGGTTTAACATGACAATCCTTATGAGCTCCTCTTGGGGACATTCTCAACCTAGTATCTCTAGGACACAGTTTCCTTCTATAATCAACAACACACACTATAAGTGATACCATTTCCCAACTTATCGGGCTTATTGATTCATCGAACTAAATCTCACCCATTGATAAATTAAAGAAATAAACATCAAATATATGTGCTTGTTATTATATTAGGATTAAGAGCACACACTTCCATAATAACCGAGGTCTTTGTTTCTTTATAAAATCAGTATAAAAGAAACGACCTCAAATGGTCCTACTCAATACACTCTAAGTGTACTAGTGTAATTATACAGTCAAGATAAACTGATACCTAATTACACTACGACCTTCTAATGGTTTGTTCCTTTCCATTTTGGTCGTGAGCTACTATTTATAATTTATAAGGTACTGATAACATTATCTTCTGCATATGACACCACATGCTATGTTATCTACAATATAAATTAATTGAACAACTACAAACAAATGTAGACAATTTGACCAAATGTGATTCTTTATTCATAATGAATGTTTACAAAACTTAGGCTTTCAGTATACACTCCAACAACTAGGACACAATTTCATTCTATAATCAACAACACACTATATAAATAATATCATTTCCCAACTTATCGGGTCTATTGATTTAATGAGCTAAATCACACCCTTTGATAAATTAAAGAAATAAATATTAAATATACGTGCTTATTATTATATCATGATTAAGAGTACACACTTCCATAATAACACTGGTTTTGTTCTTTTATATAGTCAGTATAAAAAGAAACTACCTCAAATGGTCCTGCTCAATACACTCATAGTGTACTAGTGTAATTTTATAGTCTAGATAAACTAATACCAAATTACATTACAATCACTCCAATGGTTTGTCCATTCCATCTTGGTTGTGAGCTACTATTTATAATTTATAAGGATCTGATAACATGATCTTCCGTGTGTCTCCTCACATTATGTTATCTACAATATAAATTAAATGGACAACTACACTTAGCATAAATGTAGACATTTGACTAATGTGATTCTTATTTCTAAAAATATTGTTTATACAAAAAGCTAAGCTTTTAGTATACATTCCAACATGATGTAGGATCTATTATCAAAAGCAATTGCAAATTTTTCCTTTTTCATTTGGACGCTTGAGCCACTTCCATTGGATATTATAGTTCTTGCACTTATTTATTGGGATGATAACCCTTATGCCCTGCGCATTGTGGTATGCTTTATGGAACACTTTATTGTTATTTTTTGTTGGAGTATGCTTCTAATACATACTAATGAAGAAAATTCATAATAAGCTAGTTAAGTATGAGAGTGTGACATCTTTAGTTTATCTCATATTAATGATATTCGACTCCTTGGAGTAACATGGTTCTTTATGTTTTTAATTTTGTCATTGCTCGCTATTTTTTATATTTGCATTTAATTCATGTTAGGCCTCAGCAAGGCTAATTTCAATCAGCACTCATATTCCCGTTAAAACATAATGTGAAACATGATATTTAACTTTTATGTGAAAGATAGAAATGGTGAGTCTTAAGTTATCGTGAGATTAACAAATAAGTTGTTCCATTTGATCTTGTTTGTGTTCTTAACATCTTTTTTGGCACAAAGTTCAAAATTGGTTTTTAATTGAATCAAATTAATACCCAAACATAAGAATCAGGTTGCAAAGGTAGTCAATGTTGATCATTTGTCATATAAAAGAGAAAATAAAACAAACAACTTGTGCTAAAACTAAAAAAATGTCTTTGCTAAACATGCTTTATATGATTCCCCCTCAAAAGTGGCACCAAAACATTCTATTGAGAAATTATACATTTTCAAGATAAAAGGAAACAATCATTGCTCAAAGTGATTATCCTAAAACTTAACTTCAAAACAAATGAAGCACACTATGAGGTGACATGAAAAAACATCCAACCAAATATTAAAATATTATAGATTCACCAATTACTTCAGCTAATAAATTATCAAGCATATACTCATAATTCTCATAAATTATTAGTATTATATGAATTAAAATCTGTCAGCATTTTTTTTTTGTTATATTGAACATTATCAATTATATTTTCTTGAATTTTTTTAATGTGTGATGAATTTTTAATCACAGTTAAGTCTTCTCGACAAACCTGAACTTCAACAATGGATTAGAATGTACTGCACCAGTCGTTCTCCTGAACATTGGGCCCACAATCAACTTTTAAAAAGAGTTGAACTACAGAAAGCTCTTGGCAACCATCTCTCATGGAAGCTCTATTACTTCATTATTTAGTCATGTATTTATACTTATGAAGGAAATCTAAACATTCTTTGTAGTATCAAATATCATTTTATTGGTGACCTTGTAGTCCTTGATATATTTGTAAAAATAGTTGGACAAAATGAGTCTGGATGTGAAAAAATTCCATTTGCTATGAGAAAAGGTCTATTATGTGCTATTAACATTTTCAAATTTTTATTATACTTATCTTATGCTTAATTAAGCTTTTCTGTTTTGTTGTCTAACATAGCTTATCATTTATTCTCTAGGATTCTATTTGGATATAGAAGGAAGTCATAATCTTCTTGCTGAGTTTCTTGATTCAATAATAGGGATTCAACAAAGCTAGATGAAAACATTTCTACTTCAATTTCCAAAAACATGGGATCAGGACAATCTTAGAGGTGTCCATGCTCAATTTACTGTGAGTTCACGATATTAAAGCATAAAAAGTAACATAGTTTTATAATTCAAACATCAGTCTATCTGTTTTCTAATTGGCCTCAGTCCATAAAAATATTTTGAGGCATATAGACAAAGGAAATAAATGATCTGTTCTGTTTCTATGTCTCTTCTCTTTCATAATTTAGTCAATGTTCTACCAATTTCAAGAAAGTCCATTTCAAATGAAGGTTCCCTAACCAACTTTTCATACCTTGGTTTTCCGTAAAAAAAATGAAAAAATCATTTAGTTTGATTTAAGTTATCCAATTATGCATCTATTTTTAGGATCCAAATCTAAATAACTTATTGTTTATTCTAAAAGGGTTGCTGCTTTCTTTTTACTAAGAATATTTGTATATATTATTCATGATGTCAGTGCATGCAATTAAAAAAATAAATCAAGGGATACAAATGAAAAATATTTATGTAATTAGCTGTCTCTCTTCAAACTTTTATATATACTACTGATATTCAGCTGTATATTCAAACTTCTGTAAAATTCTACTCCATCAACTGTAATAATTATACCTATAAATTATAACTATTTAATTTTTAGGTTGAATGCAAAGAGCTCTTCTATATAATTTTGCTCGAACTTGATGACTCTCTTGCTGAAAAGCTTCTCCCTGGATGTAGTTCTTTGAACCAAGTTCCTCTATTTACTTTACTTCTATCTAAAGAATAATATGAGTAGTTTTGTTCATGTGAATTTATTGGTTGTAGAACTTTTTACGGGTATCTCTTTGTATATGATGCAACTTTAACATTGTGGAATATCTGACTTTTCATTCTTTTGTGTTTATTTGCCTCATAGGTTCGGGAAACAATATTGCAGAGATGCAAAGAAGTGGAGCAAACTGCAATAGAACAAGTAATAGATAATGCAATTCTGAATCAACTAAGCAAGATCCTCTGTTTGAGATACATTGGTGTATTCCTTAATATATGTAATCCACTATATTGGGAGTGGATTACACACATACTTTTTTATGCTGCTGTATGATGTATATTGCTACAACACTTGTAATATGAGCTTGTACTTCATATTGCTGCAACACTTTTGCTATATGTTGTATGTATGTTGTTGTATGATCTATAATATAATTCTTTTTTCTACAAGTGATGTATACATATTTTTGATACTATTGTATTCAAATTTTAAATGGTTTATTATTTTCTAGTATTTTGTGAAATGACAACAGTTAAAAATACAATGGTTAAAACGATAATTGTTTATTTTTCTTCTCAATACAAATGACTACTGTTAAAATTAGTGTCAAAGATCTAAAAAACTGTGATAAATCGATGCGTTAAGAGGGCACACAAAGACAATAGTGAAAACTTATTATTATTTTAAGAAAAAGAGAACGGTTAAAAATCGTTGTGAAAGACCCAAAAAAATATGTGGTAAATTGATGCATTGAGAAAGATAGGGCCGTCTTTGACAACTATTTTTCACCATTGTGTTTCAAGTAAAAGGACAATAGTTTTTAACTATTATCTTTGAGTGCTCCTATCTTTCTCAACAAGTCAATTTACAATAGATTGTTTGGGTCTTTCACAACATTTTTTCACCATTGTCTTTTAGTAGATTTGTTGTAGTGGTATAACATATTAAAAGCTAGTGAAAGAGAATTATGGAAAGATATTCCTTTTAGTAATTCTCAACTATCAACTACTACAAGATTACTAAACATGAAAGTAAAAGATCATTTCTTTGAATGATGTTACGATGACATGTG